>NC_081301.1:28850833-29532500 GCF_030435805.1 Mustela lutreola | reverse complement strand
TAGAGACTTAACAACCACACCATCATTGTGAATCAAGTAAGAGCTATTATTCCCTGGTATCAAATAACTTTTGCAAATTATCATAGAGAATAAATTAAAGCACAATGAAAATTAGAAAAGGTAAGAATGAGGTTAACTGTATGGGTTCCCAAAATCCAGAGAGAGAAAGGTCCATGAGTCTCAATGGCAGAAGGGATCATATAGTCCACTGTGTTGGAGAGAAAACCATAAAGAGAGTTTACATGACTTTCCCAAGGCTTATTGGTGCCATATAGGGGTGCAGCACCTATTTCTTCGAACATCAGTCTTAAAATAGCTTATTAACTGTTGTAATCATGCTGGTTGTAATCATTATCCCCTGATTTTTTAGCATCTTCTTCAGCCTCATCATTATTACCATGAAATATATCTGGTGATTATGAACTGCTGTCCCTTAAAAAGATACTTTTATAAATTAAACATTTCTTATAGGAAATCTTATTTTCTTTAGGCCTTGTCTGATCTTCACATACACAAATTGTTGTTGTTATTACAACTTATAAAGAGTCTTAGAAAGAAAACATTTTAGGACCACGCTGTTTCCCATGTTATTCCACAGTGAAGCCACTGCTGATGATGCATTTTATGTGAATGCTGTTTTTGAAGAGAGGGATAAGTTGTTTATTGTCAATCTGCACATAGGAAAAGATTCTACTTAGTACAGTCTTAATCAGGGTTCTCCAGAGAAACAGAACCAATAGGATACATATAAAGAACCAAGAACCAAGATGCCCTTCAGCGGATGAATGGATAAGGAAGAGGTGGTTCATATACACTATGGAGTATTATGCCTCCATCAGAAAGGATGAATACCCGACTTTTGTAGCAACTTGAATGCGACTGGAGGAGATTATGCTGAGTGAAATAAGTCAAGCAGAGAGAGTCAATTATCATATGGTTTCACTTATTTGTAGAGCATAACAAATAGCATGGTGGACATGGGGAGTTAGGAGAAGGGAGTTGGGGGAAATTGGAAGGGGAGGTGAACCATGAGAGACTATAGACTCTGAAAAACAAACTGAGGGGTTTTAAGTGGTGGTGGGGGGTGGGAGGTTGGGGGAACCAGGTGGTGGGTATTAGAGAGGGCACGAATTGCATGGAGCACTGGGTGTGGTACAAAAACAATGAATACTGTTATGCTGAAAATAAATAAAAAATAAATAAAAAAAGATTAAAGAGGAGGTTTATTATGGTAATTGTTCACATTACCAATGACCAATTAATTACCAATTAAAACGGATGTTTTATACTTCAAATACTGTTAGATAATGATTGTCATTTTTTAAAAATAAAGTCAGAATTAGAGGAAGCTGGGAGGTCCCATGATTGGCCATCTGCATGCTGGAGAACTAGGGAAGCCAGTGGTATAATTCATTCCTGGCAACCAAAGGCCAAGAACCAGGAGCTCTGATGTCCAAGAGCAAGAGAAGTTGGACATCCCACTTCAAGAAAAGGGAATTCACTTTTCCTCTGCTTTTTTGTTTTATTTCTTTCCTCAGCGGACTGGATGATGCCTGCCCACAGTGGTGAGGGCAGATCTACTTACTGGGTCTACTGATTCAAATGCTAATCTTTCCAGAAATACCCTCAGAGACATACCCAGGAACAATGTTTTATCAGTTATCTGGGCATCTCTTAGCCCAGTCAAGTTGACACATAAAATCAACCATCATAGGGGTTATTTTTTTTATTCTCAGAAACTGACATCGATTGATTGTAACTCTGAACTCAAAATTCCAGTGTCTATGTGGTCCTATTGTTGAAAAATAATCTACCATTGAATCCACCCTTATCTCAAATTTTGTATAGCAGTTTGGTTTGCCCGTCACTATCAATCAATGTTTCCATATCTGTAACAATTCAGCCGATGTCATTCTAAGTCAGAAGGAAATAGTATTATCCTCAGGCATAACTTCAATGTGCCTCAAAACGTATAGATCTATTTATAGGTGATGTGAAGCATTCTTCATGTTTATAGCCACTTAATTGTTGCTTTAATAGTGAAACTAGCCTTGACTATGACCTGGATCCTTTTGAGAGGTTTATTTATGAGGAAGATAAGTTCCCCTTTTCAAGGATTCTGAGGTGCCAATATACTTTGACGTGGCTTTGAGTTGCTCCCAACCGAAGATCTAAAACTCAACATTAAAGAAAGAATTTCAGTTTTTACTGAAATGTGGAACTCGATGCCATATATTTTAGCACCGAGTTTTTCCATTACCTTTCTCTATAGAGAGTCTTGTCAATGGGAACTAAACAACATGCATCATCTGTGCTTTCTTCTAAAACTCAAACACTGCTAAAAGAGAATGGCATGTTCAGAGTTTTCACAGAAAATTATTACATTACTTTTTTGTTCCTTTCTTCCATTTCCAGAGGGTGACTCAGACATGGGGAAGGGCGAAAACTGACTTACCCATACACAAAAATTGTATATATATATATATATATATATATATATATATATATATATATATATATGAAAGAATATAAGGTACAGAACCTTATATTCCTTTCAACAGCTACCCTTTCCAAGTCTGATAAAAGTATTGAATTAAAAAGCTATAGAGGATAGAGAATGACATTAACCCAGTTATCTCTGAGTGTAGTAAAGAAAATCTGGATTCGATTTTTGTAATGGAAAAGTGATTACCTCATTGAACCCAACATTTGTGATGGCTATTACACTGAATAAAAGAATTAGTTCACCAATTAGCCCTTGGCAGTTCACCTTAGCTGATTTCCAACTGTGAGAGTGGAGCAAATAAATATAAGGAAAATATTCATATATATTAGCTGGAATGAAGGGTTTGAAAATAAAAAATATATTCCTTTTTTCTTTTCTTAGGGAAGTACAGTTGGAAATCATCTCTTGTTGTTCACTTAATCCCAGATCAATTTTGATTTCTCCTTTTAATATTAATTTCTTCAACAGAAAACTCTATTAAGCTGACCTCATGTTATTTTAACTTTATCAATCACATGGTACAGCTACTATCTGCATCAGCCCTATTTCAGGCACTAGGAGAAATACAAAGACATAGAACATATAGAACGTGGAGTCTGTCTAGGAGAAGGTGGAAATTTAGCTGGAAGGACAAACAATGCACATCAAAGGTTCAATAACAATTTGATAATTAAAAACAATAGAGATGAGTGTGAATTAATAGGATTTGCATTTATCCACTAAACCAAAGGGTAAGTAATCTTACTGACATTCTAACTGTTGTTTTTGGAGTACCTGAAGTATCAGAGTAATTTGAAATGGTTCTATCTTTCCAGAATGTGGGTGGGGGTGGGTGGGTAGGGTTTCAGCTTCTCTAAGTATAAATGAATAGGTCAGACACATGAGAGGAAAAAACACATTTGGAGTCGGACGATCTGAGCTTCTGGCTCATTCACATGGCTGATTTCCCTTGCGCAATTATCTAACCTCCTCAAGTCTTATTTCCTTGTATATAAAATAATGAAAATAATAGTCCTTGCTATAGGTTGATCTCATTCATGAACTTAATTAGTCCTGGCATTCCTGTATTCCTGTAGCATTCCTGTAGCAATATTTTTTTCCCTCTGATTATTACTATGGGGTCAAGCATGCGATTTGCTTTGGCCAATAATGCAATTTGAGGCTTGGCTTTTTCTCTTGCTCCTCTACCTTTTGTCATGAAAACATGCCCAAACTAGGGGGTGAGGAATGTGAAGCAGTCAAGACAGCCCACTTTGACCAGCTAAAGCCCAGGGCATGTGACAGAACCCAGGTAAGGTTGTCAAAGCCATCAAGGTGCTGTGCAACTAATCGCAGATGCATGAAGAGCCCCCTCTGAACTCAGCTGAAGGGTGCAGCCAATGCCGCCAACTCATGAGCAAAGATAAGAGATTTATGCCACTGAGGTTTTATGATGGTTTGTTATACAGCAGTGGCTAACTGATAACAATAATTCATTGTTACTGTGGGAATCGAGTAAGACCATGTCCATGAAAGAGTTTTGCAAACTGTGAAGTAATATACACATATGAGTTAGAAAATCCTTAAACTGTGGTTTACTGGAGATGAAGACACAGAAGAGTGACAAGACAAAGATTTTAGTTATTTTAATTTTAGTTATTTCTAGCAGTTACCCAAGCATTCAAGTTATTATGTCAATGTGGTTTTTTTTAGTTTAAAGTGATAAATATTTATTGTGATCACCTATTATTTGTACAAATGGCTTAGAAATTCTTAACACTTATAAGTAATTATTTAAAAAAGGAAAAACTAGATATGGAAGAAGGTCACCAGATTGTGTTCACTGAAATGAACACATTTAAGAATAGAAAATTTTCATTAGCAAGAGATAAAATTTTCTTCTTTAGCAAGGTATTTATAGTTTGGTTTGACCAAAGTCAAGTTTGAGAAAAATCCAAGAAGAAAATTATGCATTTTATATTATTTAACACTAATTTATGGAATATTTTTACACTGCTGAGTTTTTTAAATAATTAGATGCTGTAAAGATAAATAAAAAATGAAACCCTCTATTTCTGAGTAGACTGCTTTACAGGCTAATATTCAAAAGTAGGCCCTTTGGATTTTGGAGCACATTTTTCTAATATCAACAATGATATGTTCTGAGGGTTACCTATAAGCTCATTTAACAGTGATAATATAACAAATATTCACTGGGAATCTTACACACGCCTGGCTCTATTCTAAGGGACAGAGCTATATTAGGGTATAAAACAGACAAATATTCCTGCTTTCTTGAAACTTACATTCTACTGGGGAGACAAAAACAAGCAAGACACATAAGTAAATATGTGGTATAGCATCTGGCAATAAGTTCCATGGAGAAAAATCAGGAGAGGAATGTGGAATATATCAGTAGGGTTGTAATTTTTTTTTTTTTTTTAAGAGAGTGAGGGGAGAAGAGAATGTGAGCGGGAGGGGAGGGGCAGAGAAAGAGGGAAGAGAGAATCTTAAACAGACTCCATGCCCAGTCCAGCGCAGAGCCCACATGAGGTTCAATATCACAACTGTGAGATCATGACCTAAGCTGAAATCAAGACTCAGACACTCAATGACCGAGCCACCCAGGAGCCCCAGGATTGTACTTTTAATAGGTGGTTTTCAGTGCAGCAGCTGAATAAATGCTCGAGGAGCTATGAATACAAACAACACCCTTCACCCACCCCTGCCACTGCAAAACAAACAAACAAACAAACAAAAAACAAAGCTTTGCAGCTGATGAAGGATTATTTCTGGGGGTTTGACACTTCTTTTCCTGCTCTATTCTCTCTCTGTGGCCAGAGTCTTTATTCTGGATTCGTTGAGGTCTAATACAGAGATGAGGTGGGAATGAGTGAGGAAGACATTATGGCTGAAGGAGAAGCAAAAGAAAGATGGGAGGGAAATCAGAGGCAAAGCTTACTACTTCTCCTTCCCGAGATGCTGCTCGGGTCAGAGTAAATCGTAGGACGTGGAATTTGGAATTCTCTACTTTATCATGTACGTCAACGTTGTTTCCCTCTTTCAGAGTATACAGCAGGAAATATGTGTGTGCAGAGAGGGGGGCGAAAATAAAGGGGGTTACTCGTGTGCTCGACTAAAAACCTCAACATGTCTTAAGGATGCTATCTTCTACAAGATGACAGAACCCTGTACAGTGGATGCCTGCTGACAGTTAAATGTTCTTACCACAAATAAGAAATGATATGTATGTGATGTGATGGAGATGGTAGCTAATACTTTGTGGTAATCATATTGCAATACAGAAATGTATCAAATCAGCATGTTGTACACTTTAAACTTATACATTGCTATGTGTTTTTAAAAAAGAGGGAGTGTTCCAGAAGACAGAAAGTGAGGAAGTCTATCTGTCCATTTCCTATGTTCTGCAGTATTTTGAGTTCATTAAAGCAATCACAGAGTGCACAAGAATTCAGGGGAAAGGGGCATAGACCCTCCTCTCTCCATGGTTAAATTAAAATGTTGAATGAAAAAAAATATGTATTCCTACTAGATTGCAAAAAAAAACCAACTTTGAATTTTAAGACTCAGGTTTACTGTTTCTAATACAGGGCTAAGGCTGTTATTGTAAAAGTTAATTTCTTGAATTGAACAATGATTTTATATCGCCTAATTTTTGAGGGGATGTGTGAAAGACATTTTCCAAAAATTGAGAAAGAATAAACTACAGAGGACCTCTCCTTTGTTGGTTGTTTTACTCTAAGCAGTGCGTGTTACTTCCCCAGGGCTATTTTCCTTTCATTGCAGATATGCTTCCCTGACCAACTGGACACCAGCTGTAAAATCAGAGGGGGAGAAATTGCTTAGTACATTCAAAGCCAGGAAAGAATGTTTCCTCCATTGTGGATCACTAAGCTGCAGGTACTGAGGGCTCCCGCTTGCTGGAGATTCCTGAACAAATCTGATAGCCCCTAAAGACAAGACAGGCTTAAGGCCAAGCTACAGGGTTGAACTGTCAGGAGAGTTTTAAAGGAGAGTCATGCAGTGTTGATTTTAAGTCAATGTTGTGCTTAGGTATGAAAAATACCATTTATCTTTATTTCACTGATAAAACTGTGCTCAGCTGGAATATAGTCTTATGAGGCTCCTGGAGAATTTACCTTTCATTTTTGTCTGTATTGGTTAACCGTGCTTAGAGAAGGGCAAGCAGAGATTACAATTTTTTTTTTTTTTTTAAGAACAGAAGTTGATAAATGTGATGAAAACAAAATGTGACGACAGCTCGTGACTGCCATGGATCAGATTCATTACTCCCTCTACAGTGTTGTAATTCTTTATCTAAAGGTCAGAAGTTTTCAGAGTAGAAATGTGTCCCTACCTTTGCAGACAAGATCAAGAATTCCTTGATCCTGGGAAATTTACATTTTTAAGAACTGTTTCTAATTGGATCAGTAATTACAGTGATGAAAGAAGCAGCAAGAAATTACTTTCTAGAAACTTCAAAAAAAATCAGCAACATAACTTAAAGAATGATGGATGGATGAGGTGGTTCATGTCAGAGGTCTGATGAAAAGTATAATTGTGAGGTTTATGGTTGTGTCTAGGATGGCCTCAGAAGTGTTGAAAACGTAAACTCGAGAGAGTCTGAAATTTACAAAGGAGAAGAATTGACACCTAACTTTAGCTATAGAGATCCCTTCCCTGCCCACTGGCCTTTCCTACTGACTATGAAGTGCTTAACTCCCAGCTTTGGCGGTTGGGATTGGGCAAGCTACACAGTTCCCTTCTGCCAGCTGGATCCTGGTAGACACTATTAAGATAGGGAACGAGAGAGGAATGAGAAGCCCGAACATGGAAGAGGAGACTGCTCCTCTAGCAATGGTGCTTTTTTTTTTTTTTTTTTTTTTTTAAGATTTTATTTGTTTGAGAAAGAGAGAGGGCACATCAGAGTGGGGAGGGGCAGGTAGAGAAGCAGGATCCCCGCTGAGCAAGGAGCCTGTTGCAGGGCTTTGTCCCAGGACCCTGGGATCATGACCTGAGCCAAAGGCAGATGCTTCCCTGACGGAGCCACCCGGGTACCCCAGTGGTGCTTCATTTAAACACAGCCATTGGTTCTAGTAGTAGCAGGTGGCTTCCAGGTTTCATTTCCTTTTTTGTATTTCCTATACCAGCCTCACTGAATCTTTCCAGATTACTAACACTCACCAGCTGTGTCCCTCCCCATAAGTCCGAGTCCCAGCTCTGCAGGGATCTTCTTGTGAACCCTGAGGTACCAGTGCCAGCTAGCAGGGCCCCCTTTGGAGGTGAATGCCCGGTTCTTTAGGACCTTCCTTCTAAGCTTCTAAGTTCTTAGTTCTCTAGGCCAGTAGCTGCTTCTTGCATTTACCATTTCTGTAATACCTCACTATTTTTTTTTTTTTTTGCCTTTTTACTCCTTTTATCCTATTTATTAATTCTTTATATTAAATCACTGATAAGTGTGACTGCGACTGATACGTCTACTTTGTAGGAAGTTTCCAGTAGCCCCAGTGCCACTTTGATTTCACCACAGAAGCGTACAGCCCGCACCTCTCTGATCTATTCCACCCGGGGATGCAATAAAGACACTGAGACACAGGTCTTGCCACAGGGCAGCCGACAATCAGCTAAGCATGCTAAAGAAGAGAGACACATTGGATTCTGCAGAGAGGTCATTATTTAACTTGTTTAGAACTTCTGGACTCTGCCAAATTTCGAAGGGCCAGCATTTTCTCTCCTCAAATTCTCTTTATTATCCTGTCATCCATCACCCCCACCCCCAATGGTAAATGTCATCCCATGATATTCTGGTTTACATGTACATCCCTGAGAATTCCATTTTGTCTTTTACCCTCATTGGTATTCTTCCTTCTTTTTGAGAGGTGGGTGAAGTGAAGTAGGGGAAAAGGATTGGGGATGAATTTTCTGGGGGATTAGGGTATGAAAAGTATCCTGGACACAGATTAAAGATACTTAATCCATAGAGTGTGTATCAGGAAATTCTTCCAGTGGGAGGTGCATCAGAAGTGACTCTTGGGGGGCGCCTGGGTGGCTCAGTGGGTTGAGCCGCTGCCTTCGGCTCGGGTCATGATCTCAGGGTCCTGGGATGGAGTCCCTCATCGGGCTCTCTGCTCAGCAGGGGGCCTGCTTCCCTTCCTCTCTCTCTGTGATCTCTTCCCTTCCTCTCTCCTACTGTGATCTCTCTCTGTCAAAATAAATAAATAAACTCTTAAAAAAAAAAAAAAGAAGTGACTCTTGAAGGATGAGCTGGAGTGAACTGGATGGAAAGGGAGGAGCAGGTCGGTTGCTAGAACTAGATGGGATGATCCTAAATATCTGGGTAAAAGGAGCAAATTGGTATCATTTTGGCATATTATTATGTAGCAGATGGGAAGTAGAAAATAAAATTAGCTTTTCTGCTATAGTTATTTTCCAAGTCCAGAAAGACATGTTGGGAACTGAATATTAAGAAAACATTAGGATCTTCAGAATTTTAATTGACTTAATCAAAGTATATACTTTATATTATATTATTCACTAGTTATTTGGGTAAATATATGTTGTTTTCCCAATTAGATGGGGTAGAGACAGTACTAAATACTGTTTCATGTCCATCCACCATCACCATACACCGGGACACATAAAAAATTTAAAAGATGCATATGGACTGAATAAGTGAAAAAAATTAATGAAACTTTAAAAATAACATTATATATGATAAAAATGTCTACTGAGACCAGTCGCTAATCCTGGAGCACAGAATGATATTGATATTGATGATATTGATGATGATTTATGATATTGATCTCAAAGGGAAGGAGTGAATTGACTCCTCCACAATTGCCAGGATTTCCCTCTAATATCTCCTTTTTTTTCTTTAAGATTTTATTCTTTTTTACTTGACAGAGAGAGAGAAAGCAAAAGAAGGGGGAGCAGAGGAAGAGGGAAAAGCAGGGAGCATACTAGGTAGGGGGGTCGGTCCATTATGGGTCTTGATCCCAGGACTCTGGGATCATGACCTGAGCCAAAGGCAACACTTAACCAACTGAGCCACCCAGGCACCCCCATCCCCCATAATACCTTCTTAATAACATGTGCATTTAGATTTGGTTAATGATTGGGTTAGGAATGATTTTCCAAATATAACTGGACTAGAGTTTTTTCCCAGGTGTCATATATGCCACATTTGATTTGTGGTTAAAGTAACGTAAACATTTGCCATGTGGGAGATGTTTGGCTTCCAGGCATGCTTCTTAGTTATATTCTTGTATGCATTCTTGTATGCAAAAGAGAACATTTACTTGAAGGCAGTAGCTACCACTTCTACTGTATGAAGTGAAGGAGGTATGTCCCCTTTCTCTCTTTATCCCAGTAAAATAAGACATGGGTTTGGCCAACAGGTGTTATCTTGTAGGACTCCAAATCTTGAGCAAGTGATGACACAGTTCAATGGCTATTGGAGTTGAGTGACCTTCCCTGGTTACTTTCTGCATAGCTCTCCAGAACTCACTTGGTACCTGTCAAATTTACAAGCCTGGTCCTTCAGTCTTGCAATATCTTTCCAATAAATTCTCTTTGTACTTTAGACTGTGTCATTTTCTGTTGTTTGCAACCAAATGCCCAGATGATATAGGTGGCATTGTTAAAGATGTAGGAAAACATACTACTCTTTATCCTCACTCAAAACTGACTGCTTTAAAGAGCAAATAAAGTGAAATTTTGACCCACAAAAGAGCATTTCTGTCTTTAATATCAACCATCTGTGAACAAGTTTCCCACTGGGTACAAAGGTTTTTGACAGGTATTGTAAATGTCTTCAAGTGACACAGACATTTTTGGATGGAGATTTCAGGGTTTCCCCAGTGAATGTGATGAGCTGTCCAGATGGTGCCCTGATAGCCACTCAGCAGAGTCCTTTAACGATAACAATTAACAGCTAATTACATTTAATGCCTTGAAAGGAGTCCAGTAGCATTCAGCTGATCAGAATCCATCCCTGGGTAGATCCAGAAGAGAGAAAAGACTTCCAGGATAGCCATCTGGATGTTCTTTTTTTCCCTTGTTCTTGCCATTGAAGAGGCTTTAGTGATGTCCATGACTCCTCATGGAGTACATAATTCTGCTTCTGGAAGCTGCTTAGAGAGTGGGTCTTACTCAATTAAATTGGCTTTTGTCCCCTCAAAGGCAAGAGTCAAGTTGAATGAAAATCCTCTGTTTGGATGGAGTGGACAAGGAAACCTGCACTAGATATTTGTGGTGGCTCTAGAAGTCAGGACATACAAACAACCATGCCAAAAGAAGTTGGACCAAAATACCTCAACTGATTAATTCAAAGAAATATATGTCACTTCTCCTCATATTTTTCTCCATAAACACTATTTCTCTTTGTATGGTATATATACAACACATCAGCATCATTATAAAACTTTATACATTTCTAGATTCTTGGTTCAGAATTCATGACAATTCTGATAGAAAACATATAGTTTTCTTTTTTTTTTTTTAAAGATTTTATTTATTTGACAGGCAGAGATTACAAGTAGGCAGAGAGGCAGGCAGAGAGAGAGGAGGAAGCAGGCTCCCTTCGGAGCAGAGAGCCCGATACGGGGCTTGATCCCAGGACCCTGGGATCATGACCTGAGCTGAAGGCAGAGGCTTTAACCCACTGAGCCACCCAGGTGCCCTGAAAACATATAGTTTTCAATGTATATTATTAACTTCCTTATTCAAGTGATAGTACTGTGCACTGGACATGTATCACTAATGCCAAGTACTTCCTCAGTTAGAGATAGTAGAACATCATGTAGTAATCTTCCAACTAGAAACCATATCTTGGTGTCATTTTTTACAAAGTCCAGGATCTGGGGCACCTGGCTGGCTCAGTTGGTTAAACGTCTGTCTTCTGCTCAGGTCTGGGATTGAGCCTCACATGGGCTCTTTGCTTAGTGCTTCTCCCTCTCCCTCTGCCTGCAGCTCCCCCTGCTTGTACTCTCTCTCCTTGTGTCAAATATGTAAATAAAATCTTAAAACAAAAATAAAACAAAGTTCAGGATCTACAGAGTTGAGTCATTGTAGGCAGCAGGTGGCCAAGCAGTAAAATGTAATAAAATAATTTTTCCCATCTGGAAATAGCCTCAAAACACAATGGAGGGCATCAAAAGCCTAAGAGGCCATGGCTATGCTGTTGAATCCTCACTTTTTGTTATATAACTCACTCAAGCTGGGCCAATTGGGTTTCTTTTCCTGGAATTGTGAATTTTGGAAGAGGGAGGAAGAGAGACTGCAAGTTTTAAAAGTGGGTCATATTAATGTCAGTGTTCTAGAAGGAAGGCCTTTCTTATATATTTTAATGTTTACTTAAATCATAGCTTTTAAAAAAGTACATTTTATAGGCTTTGATATAATGTTTTTATTATCTTTTTTATAGATGTTCTATAATTTTAATTAGTATTTTTTTAGTCAAGTGTTTGTATCAGTCGATATAGGATAGGTTAACACTAACTTCATGTTCATTAGGGTCAACTGAAGATTATTTTATTATATTTTACTGCTTGGCCACCTGAAGACTGTGCTCAGTCAATGCTTACCCAGAACCATCTGAAATGTTGCCAGTCACTGCAGCATAGGTTGGAGAGGAATGGAGAACAGCACCTTAAAAATGCCTGCTCACCTTTTACTGGCTAATTCAAGTCACATCACCATATCTAAATTCAGGGGTGTAGGGGAACATGATCCTACTGTGTTCTGGAATGACAAAAGTAGAGATACTAGAAATATGGATGAGAAACACTAGTGTAACACCCCCATTGGAGGAATTTTTGTTCTTGGTTTTGTTATGATCAGGGAATGTTGCCTGTATTTCTCCTAAATTTTGGAATTTATTAAAGTTTGCTTAGTGGTTGTCTCTATAATCAGTTTTTGTGATTGTTGCATTAACACTTAAAGAAGGTCTATTACTTATATTCAAAGTATAGAATTTTATATTTATATCAATTACACACATTTTTCACTTTTGATAGTTTTTAATAAGTGTGTACTTGTCCATTTGATCTGTCATAAGCTAAGAGAAAAAATGGAAACCCATTATTTTGAATACTGATCTATTGATCTTTGTATCTTTTGTGATTTTTGCTTTATAAATGTTATTTGGTGCATATGTTAGTAACTGTTGCTCTTTCAATATAAATTGTGGATCTTATAATTGGAAAACACCTTATTTTTTTAAAGTTTATTGTTTTCATTGATCTCTACACTCAATTTGGGGCTCAAACATATGACCCCAAATTTGAGAGCATGTGCTCTTTCAACTGAGCCAGCCAGGCACCCCCAAAGTACCCTAGTTTTATAATTTATGCATTCTCCCTTGAATTCAACTTTACCTGACATCAAGATAACCATTTCTGATATCTTTAAAACACATACCAATCAGCATTTTCCTCTACCCGTAAAAGGTAACCGATGACCCTCTTCCTTGAAAGACCATTTTTACTTGTCTTCTAGAGTATCATATCATGTAACTTTTCTTCTAACTCACTAGTTGCTAATTCTTTTCTGTCCTTTCTTGCTATTTTCTTCTTATGCTCTGAAACTCTAAATTAGCTGGAGCGCTCCAAAGCTCACTTCTTTGAACTCTTGCCTTCTTTATCTATATTCACTATTTGGTGATGTCATTTTGCCTCATGGCTTAAATACCATCTATATTTCTATGAGTCAGGGTCCCATCAGGATACAGAACTCACACCTATCATTTCAACAGTAAGAATTTGATGTAAAGTATTATTAATTGGGCATAAATTTGTTGACTATATCACCAACAGCTATTCTGAGATACTTTACAGGGCAAAATGTCCAGCAAGTAGTTTTTAGAGGGCTAAGAATGAAGTACTTTCGGCTGTCATTTTTCAGTATAATTTTTCATTTCCCACATGTGAGCTACATTTCTGTCGTGAAAGCACTGAGAGCATGTTGGGGTATGAAGACTATGCCAGCTATATTCTAGGCACTGTCATAAGTTCTTTAGCTCCTCTTTTAATTTTCATTAGTTCATAAGCTACTTATTGTTCTTTACTTGCATTGGAGGGGTAAGGAGGCAAGAAGGTAAGAGTATAGAAACTTGCACTTGACAATTGCTTATAGAAATAAGCAAAGACTTTCTACTCTACTTTGTTCCAAGTCTCTCAGAATCATTTGGGTAGGAAGACTAGAGGTTCTTCTCATGATTACAGTAGTCCAATAGAGTCCTCTGTTGGAGTGCAGAAAAGAAAGCTAGCCAGAGATGGTATGTTTCCTTGAGATGCTCTACTGCTTCTATGTCCATATATTTCTTGGGAATTTGCTTGTCAAAAGCAGAACTGACCAACTATTTGGTTGTAAATATCCACTGGCACCTCATTAACACTACTTATAATTTTGTCTGATGTTTTTGTGTAATTAAAAGGAAGAGGGAAATACATATGACAATAAGAAACAGTGTTAAATTCTGATTATATTTTCTCCTTCTCTGGTGTGGGATTTTCTTACTGTAATCTTTTTAAAAAAATATGTAACTGTTGGGCTTTTGGGTCCATTTTATGAATGTTTTTGTTCTCTGAGTGTTATTAAGATGTGATTACTTGTAATAACATACTCACGTAAATATATCTAATTAAAATACTGGCCAAAGAGATATAATAAATATAATTAATAATGATATTATAGTGATTTTTCTTCTCAAATGCTTTGTTATATGTTAACTTATTTTGACTACATCACAATCTCACGAAGTATTCTAGGCAAATGTTATCCTTTAGATTTTATAATGGAGGACACTGATGTGTTTTTTTTTTTTTTTTAATTTTTTATTTTTTATAAACATATATTTTTATCCCCAGGGGTACAGGTCTGTGAATCACCAGGTTTACACACTTCACAGCACTCACCAAATCACTGATGTTTAAAGATGTTAAATGACTTATTCAGGTCACAGTTTATTTATTATTTTATCCCACATTATGGTGAAGGCTGAGCACTCCATGCTTCCCACTAACATCTTCCATTTTCTTATTCACGTGGATGCTAAAAATCTTTCACTAGTTAGAATATTTTAATTTCTAGAACAGAACTGAGTCCGACCTCCTGAACAGGCCTTTTGGAAAGCTAATGAAGAATTAAGTTGCTTGAGAGACTCAAGATTTTCCAAGGTCTTTTATACTTTGTAAACATATAGCAGGCAGGGACCAGAGCTTGCCTTTGTACATTGTGAGGTATAAGGGAGGGATTAATAAACCCAGAGGAATGAATTGCCTGCTGGGCACTTTTAATGTTAAAGAGCTTCCAGTAATTGTCACACTTCTGTCCTTACTTCAGTCAGGTACACAGTGTACCTTTCAATCTCTAATCATCCTGTCAGTGATTACACACCTGTGGTCTCGGGCCACGTGCCTACAACAGGAGGTAGAGAACAACGTGAACAAAGAAAACCACTCACTGCCTTGGGCTCAGAGCTTCTTTAGTGTTTCTACTCATGAATGCCATGGCTTCAAATTCTTGAAGCTGTTGGTTTCTGAACCTGCCATGACCTTTAAGATTCTATTGATCTCTCCAGCCTTGCCTAAAACCATGGACTTAACTGTTTCCTGTTCTCTGCTGACTTCAGACTTCTGTTTTAGGAGTCTCAGTTTGTAGGACCTGTTGGATTCCTGACTCATTGGCTCCTCTGACTTCAGATTCCTGTCTGCTCACATTTGACTGGAATTCAAAATGTTTCATTTTGCTTTGTCTGATTGCTGCCCTCTTCAATGCTTGGTCACGATTCTTTCTGTTTTCATTTGGTTATTCTACAGTTTTCCTAATAATTCTTCACTGTTCTCTTCCAGAGTTATCTAACTTGGTTACCTGAAAATGTGCAATACACAGTGAGCCCCGAGGTGATTGCAACCACAGGAGGTATGGGATGTTGTTTCTGAGGAAGAAATATACAATACAAGTTTCTGCCTCTTAGGGAGACTTTTCCACATTGAGTTCATACTGTGTTTGAATCTGGAAAGTACATCTACTTAACAAAATTCAGACTGAGGTTTAAAACCCTTTCCCATTCCAGACCCAATAGTTGTAGTAAGGGGAAGATCCTAAAGAACTTGATTGGAGACGGAAAACAATCAGGGCAGTCTTTCAGTCTCACCAAGTAGCAAGGGCAGCCTTTCTCTGAATATCAGTTTCTTAAATATGGCTGTAATTCTGATTTTAGGGCTGGAGATCTTGTTCAAGTACAATTTCTTAGGCTCACCTAGAATATTTTATGGGAGCATGGTCTGGACATCCGAATATTTAACAAAGTTTCAAATTGATTCTGATGCATTGGGCCAAAAGATTAGTATTTGAAAACCACTGTTTTTAGTAACTGGGGATAACAATTCTGAATATCATAACTGAGAGAAAGAAAAATCTTAACAAATACAGTTGGTACTCTATATTTGAATTAAGTATGAGGAAAGAGCAACTTAGAGGAGATAGAATTCTCTGCAATTTTTATTAAAGTTCTGGATACAACAAGTTGAACAATCTCTAAAATTGTTAGAGTTTAAAACATGGAAAAAGAAAACTAGAAAATGATTATGGTGAAATCAAGACAGAAGATAAAGTAGAAGAGACACATTTCCATTACCAACACCTAGCTGATGGTTTTACCAGTTCCTACTAGAGATGGATTGTGAGTTAATGTTAGATCACAGTGTTTTCTAGTTTATGTTTATTGTGATATCTTTATAGCTCTTTTTTTATTGCAGGTGTTTTATTGTTCTTACTTAATGATGTCATTTCATCATAAGTGTTTTTTTTTAAATGAAGTCCAAATGTAATATATCCCTCAGCTATTTTTACACATAGACAAATCATCACTAGATAGGTCTTCAATGGCATCAGGAATTGGATGTCTAGAGTGTGAAAAGCAGAAAAGCATCTCTTCATGTAAAACTCTAATTTAGTAAGACTTGCTTCTAGCTGAGAATGATCAGGGATGGTATTCAAAATATGCAACAACTGTCATGGTAATATGAATTAATGTATAAGTGAAAATATATCTAAAATTCCTTTTATTCTTCAAGTTAAATATATATGCATATGTACCAAACCATACAACTGTTTACATAAATCACTCATCCAATTTAATAATTTACAAATCAGGTGTTGATTTGTTTAGAAGTTAACAGCATGATCTTTTTATCTGTCATGGCTTTTACTGATTAAATGTTGCTGTCTGAGTCAAGATTTGATTTTGGAAAGCGCATACATGATTTCAGTGACTTCTTCATTAAATGAATAGTGAATACATTCCTAGTACTTGTACTTTGAGCATTTTGAGGGTAGCTGACTATTCTATCTGTATGTGCAGAGAGCCTGAATTTCAACCACTCATGATAATGTTGTCACTGGTGCTCCTGTTCTGGCCATCTGCTCTGCCATCTTGCTCCTGTAAGTTCTGGGCTCCTCCAAAACAGCAGGTGGGCCTAAGACCATGACATTGCACTCTTACTTCTATCAGCTTTGTTCACTCAACAACCCACCAGGGGTTGTCCGTGTTTGGACTAGCAAGATTCACAGGTTCAATTTCCTGCCCCTGCTGTTGCTGAGCAACATTTTTAGGTGAAGTTTGTCCCCGTAACCCAAATAAAAGAATTTCTTGACTTAATACTTAACATGGCTATACTCATATAAACTGGCTGAAAAGCAGTCCTAGCTCTACCACCTGTATCAGTTAGCACTAAGTTCAGTTGCATATAACAGGTAGCTTAAACAAGAGAGAAGTTTATTTTTCTTTCCTATGAAAGCAGTTCAGGGTTGATATGGTGGCTTAATAGTCTTCAGGAGTCTATGTACCTTCTCTTTTCTTTTGGTGCTCTGTTATACTTGGCATTCTGTCTCATGGCTCAAAAGAGCTGCTCAAGCTCCAGTCATCATGCCATATTCTAGCCAGCAGAAATATAGGAAAATGGAGGGAAGAAAGGTAGGATTTTTTTTTTTTTTTGGTTTTGTTTTTAACAAAGACTTCCTTGAAGACTCACTGTGAAAAGCAAGGGAACCTGCAAAATTTAGTTTGTAAACTGAGAGGCTATATTTCTATCCCATAATCAAGGTGATGGCTAAAGACTGGCTGCTGGAGACAACTTGCACCCTGCCACACCACCCTTTAATTTATCTCCCATAAAGAAACAGATGGAACAGATGCCCATTCAAGTTATCATTTGAAGGTACTTTAATTCTGGCTTAGGAACTTTGGAAAACACCTGCCAGGAACAAATTTCTTTCATCAGTGTACTCAGAGATCTGCATCCTCTGGCCCTACCTTCCCAGAAATCCTTGATTTGGACTTGGTTGCTGATTAAAACCATGATAATATTTTCTATGTGTTTTGTTTAAAGATTTTAGGGGAAGAAAACAGAGATCAGCAGCTCTGGATATTGGTGAACTGGAGAGAAACAAACTGAGAGGAGCCCTGAGTTCATGGGTGCTGATCCAGCCCACCACTCAGCCACATCCAACTGTGAGGATTTCATAAGAAACTAAATCCTCCCAAGAACTCTAATCTGAGGGGGAAAAAAATAACAGAACAAAAGTCACATACGTGAGAATGGTAAACATTTTCAAGAAGCTCCTTTCTTGATATGTTTAATTGCCTTCTATTTACTTTGTTGGTGAGGGAAAGATTCCTATTCTAGGGTAATGGACTAGCCAAACACATGGCACTTGACGCTGGAGAAATGAGTTTGACAGTAGTTTACTAATCACAAATACCTGTGTTCTGGGGAGGAGGACACTGAAAGCCATACAAACCACACAGGGGAAATAGGCTTTGTAGTAGTAAGAGGGCAAGATACTCCTTGGTTCCTTTGGGAGGATGTGACTGGCCTGTTTGAATCATTCTGCAGGTCGGCAGGAAACTAAAACTCCCTACTCAGGGGTGACCAGGAACTGTGTTGGTCCCTTTGACAAGAGGAACTGTTTGGCTAGGGAACCTTATCTCAGGGAACAGAGTTGGGAAGGGACTTTGCAGTTAGACCATTCCTGGCCCTTTTGATTTTACCAGATGTCTAGGTAGCATATACTATTGAGCCTTAATTTTGGAACTTACACCACATATTGCAAACTTCATTGGGCTGGGGGATCCTTTTGCTCTTTATTGGAAACTTGAGCCTTTGTAATTTTATCTTCTATTTGTGCAAGTACAGTGAATATTCAATGTTTGACTAAATTTCCTTTTCTTTGAAAAGTAATATTTTTTTCAGAAAAAAATAATTGTAGGGTTCATAGTTTTGATACTGAGTCAAGTAAAGAAATAATTTATTGCTTTTTTTTTTTTTCCTCTGTAGAGGACATTTCAGCAATAGGACAGCCCTTGCCATGCAGTTTAGAAGCATGGGTCTCTGGTAGAGGAAAGGAAGGTAGGTTGCGCTAGGGAATCTGACAGAGTTCTGTAGAAGGCTCACAATGGAGATGGCCAGATAATGACAATATCCATCCATCTTCAAAGCTAGTAGGATAATATTGTCAAATCTTTCTCTGACTATGAACCTCTGCTTCCATCAGCACATTTTCTCTGTGACCTATCTGCCTCTTATAAGGACTCCTGTGATTACATTAGACACAGCTTTATAATCCAGGATAATCTCTCCATATAAAAATGCTTAATTTAATCACAGCTGCAAACCCCCCTTTGCCATATAACATAGCATATTCACAGGTTCCAGAGATTAGGACATGGACTTTAGGGAAGCCATCATTCCGTGTATCATGTAAAGATATGATGTAAATTTATTTATTTGTATTTATTTATATTATTTACTAATTAGATATAAATATCTATGGTCTCTTTCTATGCCTGATCCCTTGAAACTATCTATTTCCAAACTTTCATTCCCATTAAACCATTCTCCACTTCGGAGATTCTCCACTATGCCATTTTTTTGTTTTTGCTAACTAGTCTCTTCATCTAACAGTCACTTTCTATATCCTTGTCTGCCATCCAAATTTTGCTAATTCATTGTTAAATTACATTCCACCTTGTGGGTAAACTGAGATGAACAATATTTAGACTGTTTTCTTCCTTGTTCTATAAGACTTCTGTTGAGTTTTCATTGTTTCGCTATTTTTCAGTATTAGGCTTTTCCATAAACATGGTAGGCGATTGGACTGAGTTTATACATAAAAACCATATAGGAAATTCATCCAAATAGTTCATTTTTAAAAAAGATTTACTCATTCTAGAAAGAGAGAGAATGTGCGTGCATACTTGGGCGGAGGGGCAAAGAGAGAGGAAGAGAGAATCCTCAAGCAAATTCTCTAGTGAGCAGGGAGCCTGATGGCTTGATCCCAAGACCCTGAGATCATGACCTGAGCTGAAACCAAGCATCAGATGCTTAACTGACTGAGCCACACAGATATCCCCCAAATGGCCCATTTTATCAAAAGAAAGAAAGAAAGGAAGAAAGGAAGGAAGGGAGAAAGAAAGAATGAAAGAAAGAAAAAGAAAGTAAACGTTAAAAGAGAAAGAAAGAGAAAAACCCCCCAAAATAAATTTACAAATCAGGCATGGCTGTACAGACTAAACTCTAGATCATGTTCAGTTGCTCTGTCTCCTCCCCTCTGTCAACAAAAGTATTTCCATTAAAACAAAAACCAAAGAATGCAAAAGGACAATTAGCTACATCTCCTCATTTTTAGAAAGGAGAATCTGGAACTCAGAGAGATGTCACGATGAGGTCACCAAATTATTAGATGGGAATGTAACAGTGTGTGAAGCCCAGATTCTAGAGTCATTTTTCTAACAAAGCTCTTGCTACTATACCACACTGCCTGATGTCTAAATCACTGAAGATCAAACCCCCATATATCCATTAAGGAACTACTTCTTTCAAAGCTTTGTGAAGAGAAGAGAATTTATGATCATCTCTCTTTTTTACTTTCCAATCGGTTGCATTGGTATTTTGTAAATTTAAGGTACAGTATCTACAAGTGTAGAGAGGAAACAGAGTTAAACCTTTCACTATCTAGTGAGCATATGTGGCAGGACGGGGCCATTGAAAACAATAATATGACACTTTTCTTCTTCCTACCCCAAAAAACAAAGTAACAAACTCCATATTTACTACTGAAAGAGGAAGAAGTTTAGGAGATTTATCAGAACAGACATTTTGGGTTGGTTACACTCTTTGACTTTTCCTTATCTGTCCCTGAAATCCAACAGTGCCTGGGTGCATAGGTCAGTCTGGTCCATTTCACAAAGTGCAGTCAGATAAAAGGTCAGAAGATGGATCTTTGATGGTTGGCTGAGATATGGATCTTATTTCTCTCATTCATTAAAAGGATTTTACTAGATCCAGTTTCATAGTCCTGCAAATTTGGGAGCTACCTTTTAAAACTGTTAGGATAAGGTTGAGATAGGGTCAAGTCTTTAATCACAGAATATATGAGAAGGAGGTGATAAAGTTAGGTGTTGGGTGAAAACAGGCATATTGGACAGTCTAGAGTTGACTACCTTCTTTTTGAAGAAGCAAAAAGGCAACACACATCCCAAAGAAGTAGGCATAAGAGAGCACACATCCACAATTTGTTATTGGCGAATATCTCCCAGGACATCTATCTGATCACAGATTTTACCTTGATCTCTCTAATAACATACTCATTTTCTCTTAGTCTGGAATATTGGCAGTTCCTGGTGACTAGGTTTCAGGTATAAGGGAAAAGCATAGAATGTAATACATGTAAACCCTAAAATATGATTCTTGAATTAGTCTAGCATGTTCTACCCTTCACGGAAAAGACAGATATCACTATATGTCACTTACTGTGACTGTACAAACACTGCAGAGTTCAAAAGTACAAACATTACAGCCAAAAACAACGGGTTTTCTTGGAACTCTGTTTGGAAAATCTTTTAAGATTGTAGTTGTCTAAAACTCTGCCTACAAGGAATTTTCACATAGGCTCTGTCATACCCTGTAAAAGACTAGCTCATCATAAATGGGGGAACAAGTGTTCTGATAAAGGGTGATTACATTTCAGTACTCAATGTGAGAACAGGAATAAACAGGTAAGAACCAGCAAATCTTCCAGAAGACAGTGCTTTATTGCTACAAATACCTACCCTAGGCTAACTTCACCCTAAATCACTGTAGGAAATGATTACAGAAAGTCAAAAGGAACAAAAACTTACTGAACATTTCGACACCTATAACTAACACAATATTTTAACCGATGGGAGCCTTAAGGGTGATGAAGTATAATTGTGACAGCTTGACAACTTTGCTAACCCACAAATTCTAGCCAGTTAAATGCAGACCCACTATATGAAATGAAAGCATGCCTCAATTCTACTGTGGCAGAAATAGTAAGGCAACAATAAGGGATAAATTGAAGTGCAGAATGGGAAGCTGAAGGACACTTGGACAAATCCAGCTGGCACTAAGAAAGGACTCTGGGAGTCAGGAAAAACTAGCAAGGAAGGAAGAACGCCATAGTGATCATCTAAAGTAATTTAGGTGTGGCCTGTGCTTTCCAGATATGAACCTATCACAACCCCTGAGTAACAAAGAAGGGGGCTCCAGTGCTGCAGAAATAGGAGCTGATAATCCACCTGACATCAAGCTGAGATAAGCTTTGTGGTCCTTTTAAATTCTGTCCATGTGGAAGAATTCTAAATTATTGTAAGGTTAGACAAACAAGCAAGTGTAACTGAAGCTTTGCTTGCCTATTAAGAAAAAGGAATTAAATCAATGGTCATGTGCTAGGAATTGTTTCTGTCTTATTATTCTTGTTTATACTCTAAGTGTCTAAGAGTCAGACAGAAAATATTTTTTGAATTAGTGTAAGTAAAGGAATTTGATGACAGCAAACTGAAATTGATTAGGAATTTTTAATGTTTGTATGTATTAGACACACCTGAAACTATATATATAAGCACTGCATATAACTCTGTTAATATCTTTTAATATAACTGGTGGTGTGTTTGTGCATATAATATTAGATATAATTATGATTATGCTATTCTTATATGTAATTGTATATCATATATATAACTGATATAATTGGAACTTTGAGTAGGAAGGGCTATACCTATTAAAAATGATCATCTGAGTTCACAGAACTGGAACAATAAAATTTATATAACCACAAAGGATTCCAAACATGCAAAGAAATGTTGAGAAGAAGAACAAAGCTGGAGGTATCACAGCCCCAAATGTCAAGATATAGTACAAAGCTGTACTAATTAAAACAGTATGTTAGGGGCCCCTGGGTGGCTCAGTGGGTTAAGCCTCTGCCTTCGGCTCAGGTCATGATCTCAGGGTCCTGGGATCAAGTCCCGCATCAGGCTCTCTGCTCAGCGGGGAGCTTGCTTCTTCCTCTCTCTCTCTCTGCCTGCCTCTCTGCCTACTTGTGATCTCTGTCTGTCAAATAAATAAATAAATAAATAAATAAGCACAGTATGTTACCAGCATAAAAATAGACACATAAATCAATGGAACAGAATAGAGAGCCCAGAAATAAGCCCACTTTTATATGGCCAATGAATCTATGACAAAGGAGGCAAGAATATACAATGGGGAAAAGAGTTTTTACAACAAAATCTTGGGAAAACTGGACAGCTACATGCAAAAGAATGAAACTGGACCACTTTCTCACACCATACACAAAAATAAAAACAGATTAAAGACCTAAATGTAAGACCTGAAACCATAAAACTCCTAGAAGAAAAAATAGGTAGTAATTTCTTTGACTTTGGCTGTAGAAACAATTTTCTAGGTATGTTTTCTCAGGCAAAGGAAACAAAAGCAGAAATAAACTATTGGGACTACAACAAAATAAAAAGCTACTGCACAGTGAAGGAAACTGTCAACAAAACAAAAAAAAGCAACCTACTGAATGGGAGAAGATTTTTGTAAATGATATATCCATAAAGTGTTAGTATCCAAAATACATAAAGAACTTATACAACTCAACACCCAAATTCCCGCAGAATCCCATTAGCAGATTCCAGGCAGAGGACTTGAATAGATATTTTTCCAAAGAAGACATAGAAATGGCCAACAGACATGAGAAAAGATGCTCAACATCACTAATAATCAGGGAAATGTGAATGAAAACCACAATGAGATATTACCTCACACCTGTTAGAATGGCTAGAATCAAAAAGTCAAGAAATAGCAAGTGTTGGTGATGTGGAAATAATGGAACCCTTTTTCACTGTTGGTGGGAATGCAAACCGGTGCTGCTACCATGGGAAATAGTATGGAAGTTCCTCAAAAAATTAAAAATAGAATTAGCATATTATCCAGGACTTCTACTGTGGATATTTATCCAAAGAACATAAAACAGTAATTTGAAAGAAATATGCACTCTCATGTTTATTTCAGTGTTATTTACAGTAGCCAAGATATGGAAGCTACCCAGGTATCCATCAATAGATGAATGGAAAAAGATGGTGTGGTGTATCTATACAATGAATATTGTCCAACCATGAAAAAGAATGAGATCTTGCCATCTGTGACAACATGGGTAGATCTAGAGGATATAATGCTAAGTGAACTAAGTGAGTCAGAGGAAAACAAATATCATATTTCACTCATATGTGGAATTTAAGAAACTGAAGAAATAAATAAAGAAAAAAAGAGAGAAACAAAAATCCAAATTCTTACCTATAGAGAACAAACTGGTGGTTGCCAGAGGGAAGGATGTGGGTGGAGGGAAATTGGTGAAATAGATAGAAGGGATTAAGAGTACGCTTATCATGATAAGCTCTGAGTTATAATGTATAAAAATGTTGAATCACTATATTCTATACCTGAAACCAATGTAACATTGTATGTTAATTATACTTCAATTTAAAAAATTCTCAAAAAATCTTGTGAGGAAAGATAAAAAATGCATGTATAAAATTTGAAGAGCTTATATATTTGAAGAGCTTATATAAATATATATAAATTTGAAGAGCTAAGACAAAACTGTTACTATACTAGTAGAGGACGGAGATGGGATTTGAAGGATTTAGTACCACTTGGTCAATAAAAAATTAGTTTTTTTGAAGACTCAAGCAATGAAAAACTAATTAATACAAGCTTCTTTTGTTTGTTTGCTTGTTTTTGGTTGCCTTCCATAGTGTGCTCCTTATAGAAGTTATCTTGATCACATTTTTTAAAAGATTTTATTTATTTGTGTGACACACAGAGAGAGAAATCATGAGTAGGCAGAGAGGCAGGCAGAGAGAGAGGGGGAAGCAGGCTCTCCACTGAGCAGAGAGCCCAATGTGGGACTCGATCCCAGGATCCTGAGATCATGACCTGAGCCGAAGACAGAGGCTTAACCCACTGAGCCACTCAGGCGCCCCTCTTGATCACATTTTATATTATAAACTTCCTTTCAATATTTCAAATATGAGTTAAATTAGTACAAATACAAGCCAGGTTAAGCAACTGACAAATGACTATTTGCTTCCTCTCCAGTGAATTTGTAATGGAGTAAGATATATTTGATAAAATTAGGCCAAAAGCCAAGGAACATCTCTATCCTGCTTCAAATCACTGCTTCTCCTCTTTGTATAGTTCTAAAAAGCAATAAAGACATAAGGAACTGCTACGTCACTATCAGTTGGGTTTGTGTCCCAAATCTACTAATGTGGAAAACTGGGCTAGAGCCTGACTTCTCAGCTTCCTGCTTATAATACCTCTCCCTAGTCCAAAGCATTTTGGATCTTACTACCCTCCCACTAGTTGGAGAGAGGACAGGAGAAAGAGAAAGGTGACAGGATGGGTTCAGGAAAGGCAGATGCTAGGGAACCTTACTTTCTCAGCAGTGAGAGAAAGGGGATTTAACTGTGCCTCACACCTTTTAATATCTAGTTATTTCTACTAGCAATGGTGGTCTGATCATTCCCTTTGAATCTGATCAGTCAGATTCTTCCTTCTTTAAAAAAAAAGATTTTATTTATTTATTTGACACAGAGAGAGAGTGAGAGAGCACAAGCCGGGGGAGTAGCAGAGGGAAAGAGAGAAGCAGGCTCCCCTCTGAGCAGGAACCTGATATGGGACTCAATCCCAGGACCCTAGGATCATGACTTGGTGCTGAGCCAAAGGCAGTCGCTTAACTGACTGAGGCACCCAGGTGCCCCTGATCAGTCAGTCAGATCCTTTCCAACATGTGCAGGATGGAGCAAGAAGGAGAAAGAACGTAACGAAGGAAGGAAGGAGTCTTGAGCGTGCCTTATTGATTTATTTATGTATTTATAGAGCGCACATGCGCATGAGTGGTGGGGGGAAGGGCACAGGGAGAGAAAGAGAATCTCAAGCGGACTTCCCCTGAACAGGGAGTCCAACACAGGACCTGATCTCACAAACCCTGAAATCATAACCTGAGCTGAAAGCAAGAGTTGGACGCTTAACCAACTAAGCCAGCCAGGAACCCCGAGCATGTCTCATTGTCAGTGGCTTACAGTTTTTGATTAACAACAAATACTTACAGATCAACCTTGATGAAATATAATCATAAGTTCCAATGAAATATTGCTATAGCCTTAGAAATGCAGGCATTAATAATAACATGCAGAGTTAGGAATATGTAGCAATTCTCTGCCAGATCCTAGGAATGATTTCCAGTTACGTTGGCATCATGGAGATCTAGGGCACCATAGAAGGCAGACAGGAAAAGCAAGAGAGATTTCCATCCTCCTCACTGAATACATTTATCACAAAGACATAAGATCTTAGTCGACCAAATGTCAGACATAGCTGGGGCCAGTTTACCTTATTATTATATTGATCTTTCCAGTGAGCTTCTCTTTTTACATTCATTGAGGGTCTAAAATTCCTAGTAATTGAACACTGGTTGGGGCAAAAAAAGTGTAAAAAATGTTTTTCATTAGAAAGGGCAACCATGGGGACGCCTGGGTGGCTCAGTTGGTTAAGCAGCTGCCTTCGGCTCAGGTCATGATCCCAGCGTCCTGGGATCGAGTCCCATATCGGGCTCCTTGCTCCGCAGGGAGCCTGCTTCTCCCTCTGACTCTGCCTTCCACTCTGTCTGCCTGTGCTCGCCCTCTCTCTCACAAATAAATAAATAAAATCTTTAAAAAAAAAAAAAAAAAAAAAAAAAAAGAAAGGGCAACCATGGGCAAATTGCTCTATGTTAGCTCTGGATCCTCCCTCCCCTCCCCCCACTGATTGTGAAACAAAATGTGTCCACCTACACCTTTGGCTAACCAGGTACAGGAATGATAGCCACCCCCTGCTTCTTCCAGCAAAGACACTCGATGAGGGATTGTTAAGTGCTGGGAACAATGCCAAGGAGATGTGCTGATCAGCAGGAGTTTCCAGATGAACACCTGCAATAGAGATTTTAAGAGGATACAGATGGATAGTAGGAGATCATGAAGAATCCCTGCCCTCTCCCCCATTGTGGGCAAATATTATGTCTGATTTCAAAGATGCGTATATAGGAAAATACTGTATACTGACATGAGGTCTATGAACAGATTTTGTGGCATAGAAGGAAAAGAACATTTAAGATGCCAGTGCCAATACGACAATAACACACTGTAATACACGAAGGTACATTTTAAAGCTGTTGTTCCATAGTTTCAATAATCCCAAGCATGAGCACTATGAAACAAAAAGAACAAAGAGGAAATAAGGCAAAAGGCTGAGATAAGACCAGAGCCAGACAAGGTAATGAAATATTAGTGTGATACAAAAATGGCCATATGAGAAGCTCAAGATGCGTCGGATATAATAAAGATAAAAACTGACACCGCAGAAAAGGGAATCAGCGATGTGAGATGCACATTTGAGAAAACTGCTCCAGGATACAGAGGGAAAGAATTAAGATATGAAGATGATGACAGCAAAGACAACACATGAAAGCTTCAGGAGAACCAACATAACAGATAAACGAAAGAGCTATCAGAGCCAATGGTAAAAACTCAGTCATCAAAGTTGTGACTGTAAAAAACTTTCCTAAATTGAAGAAAGTACTGAGTTTGCAGAATGAAGAGTCTCACTGAGATGCAGGCAGCATTAATGAAATGAAGCCAGAATTTAGGTGCGTCCTGCTGAAATATCTGAATTTCTAAGGATAAAGAAAAAAAAATCTTACGAACCCATCCAAGTATGAAAATGCAGATTATTGGTGCTGAAAAAATTGAAGTGGTCTAGGATGTCTCCACTGCTAGATGGCAATGCTAGCAGCAGTATTTAAAGTGGTGAGGGAGACAATGACAACATTAGGACTAAAGATGCCACATGCAGCGATATTGCCTTTTTTGTGCAGTGGTAGCAGGAAGATGTCATGTAATATGCACAAATCAGGAGATGTAGCACACAAATTCCCTCCTGGATGGTGTCACTCAGAGATATTCTTGAACTGGCAAAAGGAAGAATCATAATGAAGAGTCACTGAGACTGGTGAAGTTATATTATAGGAGATCTGGCACTGAGTAGTTAAATCAATTAAACAAATAATGCAAGTAATTATAATGATTACAATCATAATCAAATGTAAACTTCAAAACAAACTTTAAAGAGCAGATTAATAATATAGGTTATTAAAATGTAATAACAAAAACCTGGGTATAAAATTCTAGACTGGGCAGTGAGTGAGGGAGGTTGGTAGAAACAAAAGCATTAACATTAGAAGGGTATTGACCTCTGCATGCATTTTTGTAGCTAACCATCTTGACGATGATCTCAGAAAGGTCATCTACTTGTGTTTTTACATACACAATCATTTCCTCTATAATTGACCATAAGAAACCTATTCCTTTACAGCAGTTTTGTCTGTTTTCTGCTTTTTATTTCTGCACAGGTTTTGCAGAAGTTGACACGAAAACCCTCTGCTGCCACCAACAACAACCAGTGAGGCTGGCATTCCAGAACTCCCAGTCACTGAGGTTGGCTTATTCTTTCCTTTTTTGTTCAGCCCAGTCAGTCTCTTGCAATTATCACTGGCAAGGCTGTGTCAGGCCTGAAGGATCCAGAGCAGATTCTAAATGATTGATTTCCTAGTACTGCCAAGGTGTTCAGATGCAGTCAGCTTTAGACGGCTCTGTGTGGCAAAAATATTCCCTTTGTTAATTAGATCTTTGATCTGTATTAACAATGTCAGTCTGGTGAGTGTCAATGTCATCTCGGGAATGCAACTCTATTCTTTCACATTCACACTTGTTGGTAATTTTAGAGGCATCTGATGGTCACTGTTATCCTGGTCTGTGAGTGACACATGATCCTAATTAGGAAGCAGACTGTGCATTCAAAACAGCAGAAAGAACACTCAGGATGGTTCCCCCAAGGCAATTTTGCATTGGATGCAAGCTGCCTTCCTAGTTCTAGCCTGTCCTCTTTGATCAGAGGATCTCACAGCCTCTGGCCCCCTGGGCTTACCATGCATTTCTTCTTCCTTTGTGCCACTTAGGTCTCTCCTGTCCAGGTATGGCCATTGTTGTCTTCTCTAAACCTAGACTTATGGTCACCAAGCTTCCTCCCTTCATTGATTACAGGATCTCCTCATCTTCTCCCACCATTTAGAGCCTCGTGTTTGGGACCTCTTAGCTTCCAATCTAGCTAACCCAGCTTGGACACAGTAAGTATAAAATAATTCTCTCTCTAAAAGTGTCCCACTTGCTGTTGGTCTGATCCTGATATGTACCTAAGTTCTCTTACCTGGGTCCTATTGTCATGGTTGGGATTCTGTTTTGATGTCATGTTCCTCATGTCCTGAATGCTAGCGCATGCTCTCTCTCAGGCTGTTCTCAGGGCTAGAGCCCTGTCCTAAACCCTGTTCTGCTGGTGGGCGAACCCTGACTTTCCCGATACTAAATGATGACAGATGTCCCAGGAATCTCTGCCTCTGTGAGTTGCCAACCTACAGAGATACACTGCTTCTTCACTTTGAAGCTTTTAAATTTAATATTCATATGGATTAGGCTCTGACATTATCACTTCCTTTGCTCTTCTTGAGTAATTCTTTGTCCTATAACATGGCTCTTATGTGCAACTTTTTTGGGTCTCCACTGAATGACCTTGAGGCTTAGCAAGGTCTGTCCACTCTGGGTGAGAACTCAACATTTCCCAGCACTGTAAAACATGCGACCTCTCAGTTCAGTTTTTGACTCCAGAGTCACTCCTTTCTGTTAGGACTTGAAGAATTTTGTTCAGCCCATGTGCAGCCCAGTCCCCTCCAAAAGCCCAGGGGGATGCCATATCTCCTGCTTCTAGCTCCTGCCCTTCTGATATCCTGCTCAGCAAATTTCAGTCAATTTGCCAAGGCTCAACAAGACCATGCTTGCTTTTTAATGCTTGCTTTTTAATGCTTGCTTCAACTCCCTGCTTCAGGAAGGGACAATGCTCTCTGATAGGAAGCCAGGGCAAAAGGAGGAACTCACCCTTAGAGCTTTCCTTCTCTCTCAAGGATTACAATCCTATTGGTAGTGTGATGCCTGAAAGTAGTTCTGTCACCTGTTTGTCTAGTGATATGGTTGTCTTTATGGCAGGGTAAGTCTGTAGTCTGTTACTTTGCCATGGCCAAAAGTACAGAATTTTGTGTTTTTGTTTTTATGGATAGTATAGTTTCACAACTTATTATTGGTTGTGTCACATACATTTTTAGTAGCTGTGAAATTTGGGAAATTCTCTTTTATAAAAAAATTTTATTTGAGAGAGAGAGAGAAAGAGAGAACATGGTGGGGGAGGGTAGGGTCAAAGGGAGAAACAGGGAGTCTGATGCAGGACTTGATCCTGGGACTCCAGGATCATGACCTGAGTCAAAAGGCAGTTGCTTAACCAACTGAGCCATGCAGGTATCTGGGAAACTCTATATCAAGTCTCCTTCATATGTGAGCCAAATGTAACCTCTGAATATCCCCTTAGCTAAATTGCCAAAGTGGCCACAGCTGATCTAACATCACTGATAAAAGGCAAAGTTTGAAGTGGGGGCCGGCGGGGGGGGGGGGGGAATGTCAGAGCAGAGAAACAGGGTCTCAGCTGATTACTTTTAACATGCCTAACTTTGGAAAATTTTATAGAACTAGAGGAGTGTGTGAATACAATGCTGGGGCCTTGTCCGGGCTTTTGATGGTATTTGTACAAAGAAGAGTCCTGAGACTGCATTAGCTTCAGAGTACATCTGCTTCTTCTGACCAAAGATTACTGCCTTTGCTACTTGCCATTTTTGTGGAAACTACCTCCTAGCCACACCCTGATTCTTTCAACTTTCCTGACTCAAAAGATCAGTTATTTTTCCTGACATACTATTTTTAGCCATCTCCTTTCCCACAAAGAACCACATTCAGCCTCTGATATCTCCTTATAACAGTAATTTAGGTAAACATTAAACTGTCACCCATGGGTTTCCTAGACCTGCAAAATGAATTTATTGCCTTATTTGACTTCTCCATGTTGATTTCTCAGATCCAAGTACCCCAGAAAAGGTATTGCACAATGGCTGGGACCCACAGATCTTAAAAGGAAAGGAAATTGTGTTGGAGCCCACAGGATATTTTAATGAAAATAGTATATATTATAAAAAACATATTGTACCTCCTGGCAAACACTCCTTCATAAATATTAAAATTATTTTGGCATATTTTTGGACACGTATTTTTGAAACTGGAGTTAGTGACTCAAATTTATTTAATTTAAGAAACTGACTCAACACCCAAAGAACAAATAACCCAATCAAGAAATGGGCAGAGGACATGAACAGACATTTCTGCAAAGAAGACATCCAGATGGCCAACAGACACATGAAAAAGTGCTCCATATCACTCGGCATCAGGGAAATACAAATCAAAACCACAATGCGATATCACCTCACACCAGTCAGAATGGCTAAAATCAACAAGTCAGGAAATGACAGATGCTGGCGAGGATGCGGAGAAAGGGGAACCCTCCTACACTGTTGGTGGGAATGCAAGCTGGTGCAACCTCTCTGGAAAACAGCATGGAGGTTCCTCAAAATGTTGAAAATAGAACTGCCCTATGACCCAGCAATTGCACTATTGGGTATTTACCCTAAAGATACAAACGTAGTGATCCAAAGGGGCACGTGTACTCGAATGTTTATAGCAGCAATGTCCACAATAGCCAAACTATGGAAAGAATCTAGATGTCCATTAACAGATGAATGGATCAAGAAGATGTGGTATATATACACAATGGAATACTATGCAGCCATCAAAAGAAATGAAATCTTGCCATTTGCGACAACATGGATGGAACTAGAGCATATCATGCTTAGGGAAATAAGTCAAGCAGAGAAAGACAACTATCATATGATCTCCCTGATATGAGGAAGTGGTGTTGCAACATGGGGGCTTAAGTGGGTACGAGAAGAATAAATGAAAGAAGATGGGATTGGGAGGAGGGAGACAAACCATAAGTGACTCTAAATCTCACAAAACAAACTGAGGGTTGCTGGGGGGAGGGGGTTTGGGAGAAGGGGGTGGTACTATGGACATTGGGGAGGGTATGTGCTTTGGTGAGTGCTGTGAAATGTGTAAACCTGGTGATTCACAGACCTGTACCCCTGGGGATAAAAATATATGTTTATAAAAAATAAAAAATTATATTAAAAAAAAAAAGACTTTAAATTTGAAAAAAAAAAAAAAAAGAAACTGAATATAATCTCTGGGATTAATACCCTAAGATGGTGAGCAAGTGGGAAGATGCAGAGTAAGAGGATCCTAAACTCACCTCTTTTCATGGATATAACTAGACAGCACGTACATCAGTGTAAGTAAACCAGAAAATGACCCGAGGACTGCCAGAACAAACTCTCCACAGCTAAATGTAGAGAGAGAGGCACACTAAAGAGGGTAGGAAGGGCAGAGATGGGGTTGAAAGACAAAGAGACCTGAGGGGCAGTCCAAGGAAGGGAGGGACACAGTGAGTATAGAGAAAGGAGAGGAACAGATCATCAAGCCAGGCACCCTAGGCAAGGGGATCCTGCTTGGGTAAGACGATTGCCCACAACACTTGCCTTTCAAACCACAGAAGCCCAACAATCAGTGGGGCTTAACATCAGGAACTTTAAAAATCAGGATTTTTGGCTCTGGGAGAGCTGAGACAATGATAGGAAACTGGCCCTTAAAGACACAGAACAAAGAGCCCCTTGAAGATACAGCATAAAAATGGCAATTTGAAAAACACTTAGGATATGTGGAAGGGAGATTTGTTGACTAATCTTAGAGCATGTGTTCAAGGGGCAGGGGTCATTGGGAGACTTCTCCAGGAACAAAGGAGCTACTGGACACCATCTACCCCCAGAATGTACACATGGCCACATGTGGGAAGCAGTGCTGCACCCACACTTACCAGCTAACTTGGTAACAGCGTGCCTCACCTCCTTGCACTTCTTCAGATTGCTCTTTCCATCATGGCCTTGGTGTCAAGTCTCCTCCTACAACAGGCCTGTGCAAACATTGCTATAGCTGCATGCCTGAGCCTACATTCTTCTCTAAAAATGCCCCTTTCAGTAGGAGTTTTCCTTGCCAGCTGCAGGTCTCCTTCAGCAGAGGACTGATGTAGACCTTGCTGGCACCACACACCTTGCCCTTGTGTTCTCCTGCAGAAATGCACCCTGCATCTCAGCCTGAAAAGGAGTTTTCCTGGGTGCCTGCAGCTCCCTTCCCACAGCAGACCAGTGCTCCCCACTATGTTCTCCTGAGGACTCACCTCCTCTAATAGACCCTTGGCCTGAGCATATCCAAAGTGATGCCACAGGCAAAGCAGTAAAACCATCTTGGCAGGGGCCAGAACACTCTGAGTGATTCCTGCTCTAGGGAGAAGGGAAGGCAACCACACACACTGCTGGGTCTAGTCACCTTGTCTGACTGCAAGCCTTGCTCACCAATGAATGCTTCTCCAGGGACAACACAGGGAAAGTACCCTGCACTTTGGTGCTACTGCATCTCTGGGAAACAATTGGTCTGACTCAACTCAAGCCCAAGGTGGTCCCAGACTGGCCCACTAGCAGGGACCAACCTCTGCCCACAACAGGTAGATAGCCATTGCAGACAACTGGACTGAGTGCAAACACAGCTTAGTCACAACAGCAGTGCATATGCAAAACACAGCAGATATTCATTCTTTCCAAGTGTACACAGAACATTCTTCAGAATAGATCACATCTTAGGTCACAAAACAAGTTTCAACAAGTGCAAAAAGACTGAAGTCATACCGTGCATCTTTTTTTTTTTTTTTTTAATTTTTTATTTTTTATAAACATATATTTTTATCCCCAGGGGTACAGGTCTGTGAATCACCAGGTTTACACACTTCACAGCACTCACCAAATCACATACCCTCCCCAATGTCCATAATCCCACCCCCTTCTCCCAAACCCCCTCCCCCCGGCAACCCTCAGTTTGTTTTGTGAGATTAAGAGTCACTTATGGTTTGTCTCCCTCCCAATCCCAGCTTGTTTCATTTATTCTTCTTCTACCCACTTAAGCCTCCATGTTGCATCACCACTTCCTCATATCAGGGAGATCATATGATAGTTGTCTTTCTCTGCTTGACTTATTTCGCTAAGCATGATACGCTCTAGTTCCATCCATGTTGTCGCAAATGGCAAGATTTCATTTCTTTTGATGGCTGCATAGTATTCCATTGTGTATATATACCACATCTTCTTGATCCATTCATCTGTTGATGGACATCTAGGTTCTTTCCATAGTTTGGCTATTGTGGACATTGCTGCTATAAACATTCGGGTGCATGTGTCCCTTTGGATCACTACATTTGTATCTTTAGGGTAAATACCCAATAGTGCAATTGCTGGGTCATAGGGCAGTTCTATTTTCAACATTTTGAGGAACCTCCATGCTGTTTTCCAGAGTGGCTGCACCAGCTTGCATTCCCACCAACAGTGTAGGAGGGTTCCCCTTTCTCCGCATCCTCGCCAGCATCTGTCATTTCCTGACTTGTTGATTTTAGCCATTCTGACTGGTGTGAGGTGATATCTCATTGTGGTTTTGATTTGTATTTCCCTGATGCCGAGTGATATGGAGCACTTTTTCATGTGTCTGTTCGCCATCTGGATGTCTTCTTTGCAGAAATGTCTGTTCATGTCTTCTGCCCATTTCTTGATTGGATTATTTGTTCTTTGGGTGTTGAGTTTGCTAAGTTCTTTATAGATTCTGGACACTAGTCCTTTATCTGATATGTCGTTTGCAAATATCTTCTCCCATTCTGTCAGTTGTCTTTTGATTTTGTTAACTGTTTCCTTTGCTGTGCAAAAGCTTTTGATTGTGCATCTTTTTTGATCACAACAGTGTGAAACTAGAAATCAACCATGAGAAAAAAATCCAGAACGAGCACAAATACATGGAGGTTAAATAACATCCACTAAACAATCCAACTAATCCAATTAAACAATTAATGGGTTAACCAAGAAATAAAATTGGAAATCAAAAAATACATGGAGACAAGTCAAAATGAAGACACATCTAGTCCAAAATCTTTGGGATGCAACAAAATCAGTTCTAAGAGAGACATTTACAGCAATACTGACCTACTTCAAGAAGCAAGAAAAATCCCAAATAAACAACCTAACCTTATACCTAAAGAAGCTTGAAAAATAAAAACAAAACAAAACCCCAAATCAGTGAAAGAAGGAAATTTTAAAGATTAGAGCAGAAATAAATGAAATAGAAACTAAAAAAACAAAAAACAAACAAACAAAACACCAAAAACCAAAAAACAAAAACAACAGTAGAATAGATCAATGAATCCAGGAGCTGGTTCACTGAAAAGATCAACAATCTTTTTTAAAGATTTATTTATTTATTTAGGCGAGAGAGAGAGAGAGAGAGAGAGAGAGAAAGAGCAAGCATATGAGAGCAGGGGGAGGACCAGAGGAAGACAGAGAGAATCTCAAGAAGACTTCCTGCTGAGTGGGGAGCCTGGTGGGGGCTTGATCTCATGACCTGAGCCAAAATCAAGAGTTGGATACTTAACTGACTGAGCCACCCAAGCCCCTCTAAAAAGATCAACAAAAGTGATAAACCCTTAGCCAGATTCCTTGAGGGAAAAAAAAGAGGACTCAAATAAAATCAAAAGTGAGAAAAGAGAAATAATAAACAACACCATAGAAATGTGAAGAATTATAAGAGAATATTAAAAAAGATTATTTGCCAACAAATTAGACAACCTGGAAGGAAGGGATAAATTTCTAGAAACGTATAATCTCCCAAAACCAAACAAAGAAGAAATAGAAAATTCAAACAGACTGATAACCAGCAATGAAACATGCAGTAATCAAAAAAACTCCCAACAAACAGAAGTCTAGGAGCAGATGGCTTCATAGGTGAATTCTACCAAACATCTAAAGAGTTAATATCCCAAAGAAGGTAAATGGGGAAATTAAAAAGTATCTCTATTGATTCATCATTTAGTACAAAAATTATCATCCAGAGTTATTTTTCAAGTTGAGAAGACACTATATGTATACAGATGAGGACTTTCTTTATATATATATATATATATATATATATATTAAAGTCAATATGGTATAAATCTGGCAGAGAGTTTCATTCAGTTTGATTAGCTAATACAAGCCTTCCTAGATAAAAGTGATAATATATTCTATATTGTATTCTACTTGAAATAACATAGATTTAGAAATTCTAACTTTAAGAGTGAGAAGAATTTGAAAGATCATTCAATTAGAAAGAAATTAACTAGTAGATAACTCATTACTTATATATGAAAGATAGGTCAGAGTAATTTATATATAGTTTTAGTTCCCTGATAGAAATTCAGATTTAAGACTGAGATGACATCAGGTCGCAGGAGTTCAGTTAGATAGTTATCAAACCATTCTGAACACCTACAAATCCAACAGGAGATTGAAGAGAAGAAGAGCAGCAATTCTAGAAACAGGAAATTGACCACTTTCTGAAAGGTAGGACTTGTGGACAAGTGAATCCGAAGTGACAGGAAGATAGACTGCGAGGAGGGAGGGGCAGCTCCTGGCAAGCAGCAGAGCAATGGAACACAAAATCGGAACTTTTATTTTATTTTTTTAAAGGATTTTATTTATTTATTTGACAGACATCACAAGTAGGCAGAGAGGCAGGCAGAGAGAGAGAGAGAGAGAGAGAGAGGAAGTGGGGCTCAATCCCAGGAACCTTAGGATCATGACCTGATCTAAAGGAAGAAGCTTTAACCCACTGAGCCACACAGGTGTCCCCCAAATCAGAACTTTTAAAAGTCGCTCCACTGAGAGACATCACTCCAGAGGCTAAGCAAAAGTGGAGGCCTCATGGGGACAGTATGGTCTCAGGTCCTACGGGGTCACAGAAGGATCGGGGGTGTCTGAGTATAGCAGAGTTTGCAGGTATTGGAGCAGGGAAGCCAACTACAGAGACAGAACCAAGGAGTGAACTCCCAGCTTGGGGTTACCTTAAACTGATCTGCAGCACAGTCAAACCACTGCTCTTTGAGCAGGGACCCCACAAGTGGCAGATCTGGGGAGACCAACCTTCATCCACCAAAAGAGCAGAGCAGCAGGATCTGCTGGATTTGGAGACTCCAAATGGGGCTGTGTGCCAGTGACAGAAATGCTCAGTCACAGGCTGGGATAGCTCAAAATGTGGCCAGAACCAGGGACCTGGTAGTGATTGAACACTTTTCTCTGATGTAACACTGAGGTGTGAGTCCCTGAGCTCTTGGATCCTCTGGGCAGTAGATTGGGAGGCTGTCATTTTCATTCCCGTCCTCCAGAGCTCTACAGAAAGCATTTAGGGAACAAAAGCTCCCTAGAGCGAACCCAAATAGATTACTTAGCCTGGACCCTGGCAAGGGTGGTGCAATTTTGCCTCAGGCAAAGACACTTGAGAATCACTACAATAGGCCCCTTCCCCAGAAGATCATCAAGAACATCCAGCCAAGACCAAGCTCACTGATCAAGGAGAAGAATGGAATTCCAGAGGAGGGGAAAGCAAAGCATGGAATTCATGTCTTTCTCCCCTTGATTCTTCAGTCTTGCAAAGTTAATTTTTTTAATTTCATTTTTTTCCTTATTCTATTTTTTTAACTTTTACTCTTTCCTCTTTTAACGTTTTTTTAAACTAGTTTATCTTAACATACCTTTCTTAAAAAAAGTCTTTTTAAACCTTTATTATAGTCATATTATACCCTTCATTGTATCTAACTTTATTTTTTGTATACATATGGGGTTATTTCTTCTAAATAATTTTGGGATACAACTTCTAATAGATCAAAGTACACCCTAAATCTAGCATAGGGCTTTGTTCTAGTCTCCAGCCTGAGTAAATTCTCTCCACTTTCTTTTCCCAACCAACTTACCTTATCCACTCCTTTGTTAGAATTTTTTAAAAATTATCATCTTTACAGTCATATTCCATCATCTCATCATGTTTACCCTTATTATTGTTATTGTATATATATATAATTTTAAAAATTTTAAATCAAAAATTATTTTAATTATTTAATGTAATTATTATTTAAATTATTTTAATTCAAAATAATTTAAAAATTTAATTATTTTGATTATTTAAATTAATTAGTTAATTTTAATTATTTAGATTAAAAATTTTTTAAATTAGAACTTCTTTTTACCCCTTACCTTCTCCCCCCAATTTGGGGTCTCTTCTGATTTGGTTAATGCATATTTTTTCTGGGGTCCTTCCCACCCTTTTAGTATTTTATTCTCTTATTCATATATTTTTATCTGGATAAAATGACAAGGTGCTAGCTGAGCTCAAAAAAGGCATGGAGGATATTAGAGAAACCCTGTCTGGAGAAATAAAAGAACTAAAATCTAGTCAAGCTGAAATGAAAAAAAAAAAGCTATTAATGAGGTGCAATCAAAAAAGAAGGCTCTTAATACTAGGACAAATAAGGCAGAAGAGAGAATTAGTGATAGAGAAGACCAAATGACAGAGAATAAAGAAGCTGAGCAAAAGAGAGACAAACAACTACTGGACCACAAAGGGAGAGTATTGAGAGATAAGTGATACCATAAGATGAAACAGTATTAGAATAATTAGGATTACAGAAGAAGGAAGAGAGAGAGGCGGAGAAGGTATATTGGAGTAAATCATTGTAGAGAACTTCCCTAATATGGCAAAAGGAATAAGCAACAAAATCCCGGAGGAGAGAACCCCCTCAAAATCAATAAGAAGAGGTCCACACCCCATAATCTTATAGTAAAGCTTACAAGTCTTAGTGACAAAGAGAAAATCCTGAAAGCAGTCCAGGAAAAGAAGTCTGTAAAATACAATGGTAAAACTATTAGATTGGCAGCAGACTTATTCACAGAGACCTCACAGACCAGAAATAACTGGCATGATATATTCAGAGCACTAAATGAGAAAAACATGCAGCCAAGAATACCATATCCAGCTAGGCTATCATTGAAAATAGAAGGAGAGATAAAAATCTTCTAGGACAAACAAAAACTAAAAGAATTTGTAAACACCAAGACCGCACTATAGGAAATATTGAAAAGAATCCTCTAAGCAAAGAGAGAGCCTAAAAGTAGTAGACTAAAAAGGAACAGAGACAATATATGGTAACAGTCACCTTAGAGACAATATGATGTCACTAAATTCATATCTTTCAATAGTTACCTTGAATGTAAATGGGCTAAATGTCCCAATCAAAATACACAGATATCAGAGTGGATAAAGAAACCAAACCCATCAATATGATGTCTACAAGAAACTCATTTTATTTATTTATTTAAAAGATTTTATTAATTTATTTGACAGACAGAGATCACAAGTAGGCTGAGAGGCAGGCAGAGAGAGAGAGAGAGAGAGGAAGAAGCAGGCTTCCTGCTGAGCAGAGAGCCCGATGTGGGGCTCCATCCCAGGACCCTGGGATCATGAACTGAGCCAAAGGAAGAGGCTTTAACCCACTGAGCCACCCAGGCACCCAAGAAACTAATTTTAAACCACCTAAAGACACCTCCAGATTGAAAGTGAGAGAGTGGAAAACAATTTACCATACTAACGGACATCAAAAGAAAGCTGAGGTAGCAATCCTTATATCAGATCAATTAGATTTTAAGCCAAAGACTATAATAAGAGATGAGGAAAGACACTATGTCATACTCAAAGTGTCTGTCCAACAAGAAGATCTAACAATTTTAAGTACCTATGCCCCTAACATGGGAGCAGCCAACTATCAATTAATAACAAAATTGGTTAATAACAAAATCAAAGAAACACATCAACAATAATACAATAATAATAAGGGACTTTACACGCCCCTCACTGAAATGGACAGATCATCCAAGCAAAAGATCAACAAGGAAATAAAGGCCTTAAATGACATACTGGACCAGATGGACATCAGATATATTCAGAACATTCCATCCCAAAGCAACAGAATACACATTCTTCTTTAGTGCACATCGAACATTCTACATAATAGATCACATCCTGGGTCACAAATCAGGTCTCAACCAGTACCAAAAGGCTGGGATCATTCCCTGCGTATTTTTAGACCACAATGCTCTGAAGCTAGAACTCAATCACAGGAGGAAATTTGGAAAGAACCCAAATACATGGAGGCGAAAGAGCATCCTCCTAAAGAATGAATGGGTCAACCAGGAAATTAAAGAAGAATTGAAAAAATTCATGGAAACAAATGATAATGAAAACACAACTGTTCAAAATCTGTGGGACACAGTAAAGGCAGTCCTGAGCGTAAAATATATAGCGATACAAGCCTTTCTCAAGAAACAAGAATGGTCTCAAGTACACAACCTAACCCTACACCTAAAGGAGCTGTAGAAAAAACAGCAAAGAAAGCCTACATCTAGCAGGAGAAGAGAAATCATAAAGATCAGAGCAGAAATCAATGAAATAGAAACCAAAAGAACACTAGAACAGATCACCAAAACTAGGAGATGGTTCTTTGAAAGAATTAATAAGATTGATAAACTCCTGGCCAGATTTATCAAAAAGAAAGGAGAAAGGACCCCAAAAAATAAAATCATGAATGAAAGAGGAGGGATCACAACCAACACCAAAGAAATACAAACAATTATAAGCACACATTATGAGCAACTATATGCCAGCAAATTTGACAATCTGGAAGAAATGGATGCATTCCTAGAGATATATGAACTACCAAAATTGAACCAGGAAGAAATAGAAAACCTGAAAGACCTACAGCCAGTAAGGAAATTGAAGTAGTCATCAAAAATGTCTCAAAAAACAAGAGCCCAGGGCCAGACGGCTTCCCAGCGGAATTCTACTGAGCATTTAAAGAAGAATTAGTTTCTATTCTCCTGAAACTGTTCCAAAAAATAGAAATGGAAGGACAACTTCCAAACTCATGAGTCCAGCATTACCTTGATCTCAAAACCAGACAAAGACCCCACCAAAAAAGAGAATTACAGACCAATATTCTTGATGAACCCTGATGGGAAAATTCTCACCAAAACACTAGCCAATAGGATCCAACAGTACATTAAAAGGATTTCTCATCATGACCAAGTGGGATCTATTCCTGGGCTGTAGGGTTGGTTCAACATCTGCCAATCAATCAATGTGATACAATACATTAATAAAAGAAAGAGCAAGAACCCTATGATACCCTCAATAGATGCTGAAAAAGCATTTGACAAAGTTCAGCATCCTTTCTTGATCAAAAATCTTCAAAGTGTAGGGATAGAGAATACATACCTCAATATCATCAAAGCCATCAATGAAAACCCCACAGTGAATATAATTCTCAAAAGAGATAAACTGATAGCTTTTCCCTTAAGGCCAGGAACATGGCAGGGCTGTCCTCTATCACCACTGCTATTCAACATAGTACAAGAAGTCCTAGCCTCAGCAATCAGAGAACAAAAAGAAATAAAAGCATCTGAATCAGCCAAGAAGAAGTCAAATTCTCACTCTTTGCAGATGATATGATACTTTATGTGGAAAACCCAGACGACTCTACTCCAAAATTGCTAGAACTCATACAGGAATTCACTAAAGTGTCAGGACATAAAATCAAAGCACAGAAATCAGTTGCATCTCTATACACCAACAATAAGACAAAAGAAAGAGAAATTAAGCAGTGGATCCCACTTACAATTGCACCCAAAACCATAAGACTCCTAGGAGTAAATCTAACCAGGAGGCAAAGAATCTGTACTCATAAAAGTATAATGTATAATGTACTCATGAAAGAAATTGAGGAAGACACAAAGAAATGGAAAAATGTTCTATGGTCATGGATTAGAAGAACAAATATTGTGAAAATGTCTATATAACCTAAATCAATCTACACATTTAGTGCAATCCCTATCAACATACCATCAATTTTCTCAAAGAAATGGAACAAATAATCCTAAAATTTATATGGAACCAGAAAAGACCTCGAATAGCCAGAGGAAAAAGAAAGTCAGAGTTGGTAGCATCACAATTCCAGACTTAAAGCTCTATTACAAAGCTGTCATCATCAAAACAGTATGATACTGGCACAAAAACAGACACATAGATCAATGGAACAGAATAGAGAGCTCACAAATAGACCCTTAACTTTATGATTAACTAATTTTTGACAAAACAGGAAAGAATGTCCAATGGAAAAAAGTCTCTTCAAAAAATGGTGTTGGGAAAATTGGACAGTCACATGCAGAAGAATGAAACTGGACCATTTCCTTACACCAGACACAAACATAGACTCAAAATAAATGAAAGACCTCAATGTAAATACATCAAAATCCTTGAGGAGAACACAGGCAGCAATCTCTTCGACCTCAGCCGCAGCAACTTCTTCCTAGAAACATCGCCAAAGACAAGGGAAGCAAGGGCCAAATGAACTATTGGGACTTCATCAAGATCAAAAGCTTTTGCACAGCAAAGAGAACAGTCAACAAAACCAAAAGACAACTGACAGAATGGGAGAAGTTATTTACAAATGACATATCAGATAAAGGGCTTGTATCCAAAATCTGTAAAGAACCTATCAAATCTATAAAGAACTTATCAAGCTCAACACCCAAAGAACAAATAATCCAATAAAGAAATGGGCAGAGGACATGAACAGACATTTCTGCAAAGAAGACATCCAGATGGCCAACAGACACATGAAAAAGTACTCCATATCACTTAGCATCAGGGAAATACAAATGAAAACCACAATGAGATACCACCTCACACCAGTCAGAATGGCTATAATGAACAAGTCAGGAAATGACAGATGCTTGTGAGGATGCAGAGAAAGGGGAACTCTTCTACACTGTTGGTGGGAATGCAAGCTGGTGAGCCACTCTGGAAAACAGCATGGAGATTCCTCAGAAAGTTGAGAATAGAGCTACCCTACGACCCAGCAATCACACTACTGGGTATTTACCCTAAAAATACAAATGTGGTGATCCAAAGGGGCTCATGCACCCAAATGTTTATAACAGCAATGTCCCAATAGCCAAACTATGGAAGGAAGCTAAATGCTAAATGTCCATCAACAGATGAATGGATAAAGAAGATGTGGTATACATACACACACACACACACACACACACACACAATGGGATACTATGCCGGTATGCAGACATCAAAAGAAATGAAATCTTGCCATTTGGAACTAGAGGGTATTATGCTGAGTGAAATATGTCAATCAGAGAAAGACAATTATCATATGATCTCCCTGTATGAGGAATTTGAGAGGTAAAGTGGAGGGGTTTGGGGGATAGGGAAGGAAAAAATGAAACAAGATGGGATTGGGAGGGAGACAAACCATAAGACTTTTAATCTCACAAGACAAACTGAGGTTGCCAAGGGGCGGGGGATAGGGAGTGTGTGGTGGGGTTATGGACACTGTGGAGGGTATGGGCTATGGTGAGTGCTGTGAAGTGTGTAAGCCTGATGATTCACAGACCTGTACCCCTGGGGCTAATAATACATTATATGTTAGTAAAAAAAAAAAAGAAAAAAAAAAGAAATTCAGATTTATGGCAATTATTTCTAAAAAGATAGGTAAAACTTTCATGTACTCTACTTCTTTATATGTCAGAACAATCTCTGGGGAGGTACATGAGAAGCTAATTAGAACAGTAGGAAATCTCTTTATTTCAGTAAAGATACCCAAAATCATTTTAAAAAGGAAAATGAAAATTTTATTTTCCCAAAAGGTATTGACCTAGATAAAGCATTTTATCTTATCAGTAGTTTACTCTAATGAAAATAGCTTTTATTCTCTAGTCTTTATCTCTACACTCCATGAAAATTTTTAGAAAGGTTAGTTAATAATATGGCTTTGATCTTGTTTGGTTGGAATGGATCTTCCTTTTTTATGGCATAATGTCCATTGTCTACCTTCCTAGGAGTACCTTTGCAAAAGTTCCGTCTCTCATTTTTTGCATGTGAGTCAGGGGGGATTACCTCTTCCACTGGCCATTTTGCTTTCTGTCTTCAACTGTAAGACTACTAGCAGGACTTAATTTTGTTCCTTTTGCAATAGATGATATTCCCTGCAGAACTTATATCTGGATAAAAAGGAAATGTTGGAAAAGACTGTGTCAACATGCTTCTGAAAGGCACAAGTTGGCAGGAAAATCCCATCTTTTTAAATGAGAGTAAGGTTTTATTATAACATTCACAATATATTTCTGGCTCAATGAAGCATCTATTTTAACTTATATTCTACAATTTTGTCATAGCTATATAAAAGCTCAGATCCACAAAGTTTTGTTGTTTAACATGTAAGTTTAATTAAAACACATAAGGAATGTACCTTCATGCTACTTCAAACTCTCAGATATCTTAAACTATCATTCAGGCTGATTCTGTTGTATAATTTAAAAGTGCTGATATCACATCTCCATTTAAGCATCTTGAGAACAAATGTTCTAGCTTAGCACTGATTGTTCTCCTTAGTAACCCCAAACAACTCTTAGTTGACTTATGTATATGCTTCCCATTTCTGAAATAAAAAAGGGTACATATATTCTTCTCTTTTCATGATAAGGTTTTATTAATATATGCTAGGAAAATTCTCAATAGACACTTACTCCTTTCTTTTAACTACTTACAGAAAAATGGCCCAAGATCAACTGTTTTGAAACCAAAACTATCATTTTTTGGACATTCTTTTACAGCTATTTGGGTAACTGTCAATAATTCTGTATGTCAGACCAAGTCGTTCCATTACTTTCATGCACATTTTGCAACTCATATATCTTGAAGGGATCATCAGAAAATTTCATTGCTAGAATTAGATATTCTTTGCTTAATTAATTTAATGAGTGACATGAATAAAAGGCTCAAACGCATGAACGGTCCTTCTACTGCTCACCTTCTCCAGAGTTCTCTAAGCCCTGTGTCTGGTGCTCTTCATTTGTCAAATCTGCTCCAATCTGCTTTCTGCCTCAAGTATCTCTCCCAAACCACTCTTGTTAAGATCTCTGACATATCCATTTTGCCAAGTTTGGTCTATGCTTCCTGTCCTCCTTGTACATTTGCACTGAGGATCCTCCTGCTGCTTCCTTCTTGCATTTGGTAACATCTCTCTTTCCTAGTGTTCTTCCTACCCCTTTGTTCTTCTCAGCCTCTTACTGATTCCTCCCCTCTCTACTGATCTCTAAGTGTTTGAGATCTTCAGTGTTTGGTAATACACCTTTTCTCCCCCTAAAAGCCTTATTCAGTAGTAGGTTTCATGTGTCCACAGATTTGAATGCCATCTGTATGCTTGTGACTTATAATTTGTATCTCTGGGCCCACTATGCATTTTTTTTAGACCTCCAACATGTATATAACTGCCCATTTGACATCTTCAATCGGATGTCCTAAAAATAGCCCAGAGTTAGCCTCGGTCTTCTGATCCTATTTCATCCACAGTCGTCTTCATGTCAGTAAACAGTTCAACCTTTCTCCTCACTGCTTACCCCCGAGATCTGGGAAAAATCCTTTATTCTTTCTTCTCCCAATCCTCCCACTTCCAATCTATGAATAAGTCCCACATGTTTTACTCACAAATTACATCTCATATTTCACTGCTCTCCACAATCATTACTAGCACTGCAATTTAAGCCATATAAACACAGTCGTACTTGGAGTTACTTCAACAGTCTCCCAAGCTTCCCTACTCTGTTGACTGACCCTTTCCCTACAATCTATGTTCCTCATAGCATCCAGGAAGATCTTTCAAAAATAAATTTTGCTATTTGTTTGCTTTAAAATATTTCAATGGATTTCCACTGCACTCTGAGTTAAATCCAAACTTTGTATTTTGTCCTAAGAGGCCTGGTGTGGAGTGACTTCCTTATCTCTAGAATCTCAACTCTTATCTTTCACTATGTTCTGGTCACATTGCCTTTTACTTTCATTTCTAGGATTTTACGCACTTTAGAATATTTTTTCATGCTCTTTTTTCTTTATGAAATGCTCTTTCTCTGGAATTTCACATGGCTGGCTCCTTCTCAGCTTAATTTTCACTTCCTAAGGGTGATAGGAGGATTAATTATGCTTTCTAAATAGGTTTCTTTTCTACCTTATTCTCAATCAAAGTACTACATTTAATTATTTCATTGCATTTTGTATTTAATAATTTTTATTAAATTAAATCCACTGAGGGTTTGCTTATTTTTTTTAATTTCCCCACAACATTGCAACCTCCATGAAGTTTTGCCTAGTGTTTAGCACATAATAAACATTTTAAGTATTCTAAAATATGTATTGTATAAATAGATGAAAGGTGATGTTTTTATTTCTCACCATCTGACACATCTGTATGCAGTATAAGTATCTCATGTCTGAACATAGCATTAAGTAACTCTCAAGTGATCTTCACTGACATACAGATCTGATCGTTCAAATAGATTTTTGGCAAGAATTATCTGGTGTATGAATAGTAATGTGAGGTTTCTCTCCCTATATAATCAGCCTAAAAGACGAAAATGGAGAGAGAGACTGGCCAGGCACACTGGCCAATGATTAGAAAGTAGAAACTTATGGGAAACCCCAGCCCCGCAAAATATGAGGTGTGAAAACTGTATTCTTTTTTTTTCTTTTTAAGATTTTTATTTATTTATTTGACAGACAGAGACACAAGCAGGCAGAGAGGCAGGCAGAGAGAGAGAGAGAGGAGGAAGCAGGCTCCCTGTTGGCAGAGAGCCCGACGTGGGGCTCGAACCCAGGACCCTGAGATCATGACCTGAGCCAAACGAAGGCAGAGGCTTTAACCCACTGAGTCACCCAGGCTCCCCTGAAAACTGTATTCTTGACCTGGATTTCTCTCCCATAAAATAAATGATATTTAGTATGATTTCAGCTATTGATCTGTTCCATATTTTAAAAAATATTTTATTTATTTACTTGACAGAGAGAGAGACAGGGAGAGAGGGAACACAAGCAGTGGGAGTGGGAGAGGGAGATGTGGGCTTCCTGCCAAGCAGGGAGCCATCATGACCTGAGTTGAAGGCAGATGCTTAATGACCGACCCACCCAGGCACCTCGATCTATTCCATATTTAAAGTAGAGCTAAGGAGGTACCTGGATGTCTTGGTTGGTTAAGTGTCCAACTCTTGATTTCAGTTCAGGTTATGATTTTGGGGTCATGAGATTGAACCCCACGTCTGGCTCTGTCCTGGGTGTGGAGCCTGCTGAGATTCCCTTCCTCTCCCTCTTCTCCCTTCACCCCAAAAAGTAGAGTTAATAATACCTGTCTCCACTCACTTTTGAGGACTCTCATGAAAATAAATAATAGGATAACTCTTTGAGGAAAAGTACTATGTAACACTAAGGGTGCTCTAGTATAAAAGCAACTAAATGAAAGATCATCCTCTGCCTGTTCTACATGCACTATTAAAGGTGTGGTTTATGAAAATTTAAGTGATATCTACCTTTATTTTTTTAAACATTTAATTCACTAAACATATATTGAATACTTGTTGTGTAAAAGGCAACGTATCAAGGCCCAAGAAGCATGACGTGGTTTGTACCTTTAAGGTGTCTGTGGTCTAGTACAAGGATCAGTGCATGCAAAAATAATTGTACCAAAAAAAATGTGATAAATACTAGTAAAAAATATTAGAAAGAACTACAAAAACCTAGAAGGTGGGACTAGAGTGGGGATTGAAAGATTTCCAACTATATTACTTTCCTCTCTCTAAAGGAGACAATAAAGCCATTCATCATCATATTTTCCTGGACCTAGAATACCTTGGCACATTGCAAAACCTTAGTAAACACCTGTTGAGGGAATAATGTGGCAAAAGGGTAAATTGAAGTTTCCACCAGACCGGGAAAGATCTTGGTTCCTGGGGAAGCCTCACGCTTTATTACAGTCTACACTCCCTTAAGTCTTGTTTCCCAGCTAAGCCTCTTTTCTTCTTTTTTAGTTTATAATATCAACTTACAAGGTCCACAAAAAATCTTGCCTGTGATGAGCCTAAATCAGTGCTAAAAAAAAAAAAAAAAAACATTTCCCACTTTAAATAGATAAATCAAAGCTTAGAGTAAAAGTATATTTTTACATTCTTATCCTTCTGGACTTTGAGCTCTTTAAAAATTTATATAAAAATGAATATATTAATTCTTATCTTTAGGGACTATAAAGACTACACATGATTTGCAAACAAGACTGTACCAAATAATGGCCAAAAAAGAATTGTCCACTCTATCTATGCCTTGGTTTTGGGTCAGGCACTCAGATATGTTATCAGCTATGACTCTTGCTGCTCCATTGTCTCACATTATTTTTATCTGTGTATTCACCATCGTCTACTTTCCCTTCTGCATATGTTCGGGACCCCTTTTTCACATACTCATGTGCCCCATCTCTGAGGCTTGGTCAGAATACTGAAATTCTGTACCACCTTGTCTTCTGACAAACATCACCCATTTGGTACGTTTCACTTGTCCCTGATTGCATGACTCTTTTGTTGCTGGAGAAAACATTGGCTGGGTTTTTCCCTTGTACCTGTCTCATGACGAGATCCTGACCTACTCACCTAAGTAACTGCACATGATTCAGAGATCTTTTGAGAAACAAATTGCTAGCTATTTCAGATTCATGTCTTACAAACTCATGAAATACCTGTAATACAGTCTTCAAAACATGGTTTCTATTTGCTTTTCCTACAGTGTAGTCTGTAGTGACTCCCTGAAGCTCTACCCTGAAAAGCTTCAAGCTAGGCTTGGACTTTGGACTTTTACATTCTTTTCTCTTTCGCTACCACCTGATCTACTTTGTTACTCCTCTTCAATTTTATCTATATTTTTCAGTATATTAAATTGCTAAAAGATACAAACACATTCCTTTTGGTCTCTATTAATCTTTCTTTTAAGTAACCAGATCAATCTAAACTCAAATTATGTTTTGTCTATAATGCCAAAAGAAGTTAAAAAGATAAATGACTGACTTGAACTATTCTTTATTTGGACTATGAAATGGTCACTAAATTAATGCAATAGTTTTATCAATGGAACTCCTCATCCCCTGTGAATTTCCAAGAAAGAACTTTCAGAATGAAGGACAATCTATAAGACAGACAAATAGGGCATGACTTGGCTAGAAAATTGTGGGAGAGCTGGGATCCTTGAGTCTTTGGCCTCTCTCTACTTTTGCAGTCATCGGTGATGTACTTCCACAGAAACCTATACTTTCTCATGACAGTTTGAAAAACCATTATATTTTATCATTGATCAACTATTCTGATGCCCTATGGGCTTATCGTTGGGAACTTAATATACTGTAGAGTTGGAAAAGAACAGAAAACTTGCAGAGATTTTATTCCAGAGGCAAGCCTCAGAAGTGATTTAATCATTTAAATTCCTCATGATCCCCCTTTTTACTCTTTTCCCCCTTTTGGGTGCCCCTTTTTTCTATTTTCTATAAAATGGAATTTGAAATTTATGTGATGACACAAGTATCGATTTTGCTCTATAGATTATGAAAACAATAGAATTTGAGAAATTATCTAATGGTCATACTTAATAGCTTCTAACTCACTTGTTATGGACTACCAACACTGATGTATTGATATTTTTATATTTAGAGGTTATCACGATTATTTCTATTTCATTCCTCCCAGCTGGTTACAATTCATGTTCAGTTGCTACACAGAATACAGTTGTGAGATAAACAAATTTAAAGTTCATAATTAAATATTGAAAATGTTCAAAGTGGCAATGACATAAACAGCCCTAAGACATAGGTTTTCTCAAGAACTCGGCTTGGATTTTGCATCAAATAATGAAAGCTCTTGGCTGTGGCTGAGATGGATGAATATTTACCTCTATCCTGGCATTAACACTTTAACTCTGAATTTTACTTCATAATTTATTTTGGAATAAGACATTTTGATGACCTTATTCTTTTCTAAGTCAGAGTGCTTCCTGAAAAATATAACCCTGAGAAGAAGTTACAAAAAAAAACCTTTGCAAAATACATATTTTCTCAAATATATTTATGTAGTGAGATTAGAGTAATAAAAAATAATTATAAGTTCTGTGAAGAATATGTTACCTATCACTTTTTCAAGGTTATTTTTATTTTTAAAAAATCAGTACTTCACTTAGTGAAAATGTTATGGAATGAGACATGATAATTAGCATAAATAGATTATTTCTGCATTTCGATCCAAAGTACACAAAATCTCCCCACAATCACCAATCTTTCATTTTAGGGAAAGTGGTTTTTGAGTTAACAAACTATAAAGCATAAGGCATACACACCCTGACCAATATATGAAGGCATCAATTAACATCTGCGACATCAGCTGGGTCAAGGGCCCACAATGAGACCCAACCAAGACAGTTTCTGTTCCCAAGGAATATATATTCTAGAAGACAGATGAGGCAAAACTTATAAGAATTTACTTTGTCTTGGTGACAATACCAAGCCCAACTGACAGCACAGTTGGGGCAGGTGCTGGGGGGTTTGGGCAATTTCAAGTAATACATTCCTATTCCCAGAGGTGGTATCCATCTAAAGCCCAACCTTGACAATCATTCCTAAGATTCAGACTTGGGTCTTTGCACAAAGCAGCACAAGAAAGCTGGCACCAAAAAAGGGAAGGCCATGTTCCAGCTAATGGTCACTCTGTCTCCAAATGGGTGGTACAGTTTGATTTGCTGAATGCCTCTGAAGCAGCCACAGAGTAGAAAAATTCAAATCTCTCCAAGCAGTTCACATTATAGGGGCTGCTGGGAACGCGACTGTTGCTATTGTTGTCTGCAAGGAGATGATGCTCCGTTTTGTAAATAAGGTTGAATCATTGTTGGAAAATCAAACAAAATGAGAGAGGCTATACCTTGCCATTCCTGAGAAAGGACTTTAAAAGAAAAATGATACCGCACAGATGGCTTTATTGTGACATTTATTTGTAACATCAGAAAAATATAAAAAAAACACAAAAATTCAACCAAGATGTTTAAGTATATTATGATTCATAACCCCAGGGTACTACGGGGCTGGCAATACAATGAAAATTATAAAAACTATCTAGTAACAAGAGAATGTATTCTTGAATTACATTATATGAACAGAGTGGGAATGTATAGATCGTGTGCTTTGTATAAACTATGTTGAAAAAACCTGAATGTCAATAGAGGCAGACAAAAGGGAACATAAACAAGTACTGAACTTAAAGTCAGAAAATCTGGATTTATAACCTAGACTTGTCATTTACGATCTGCACTTGGGCAAATTAATCAGTCGTCTTGAACAGCCAGATGAACCATTTAAAACAGGCAAAATGCTATCCGAGCTCATTCAGCTGTATCAACTTGGATAAAGTGTCAGTCATCTGTCCAGCGCATGAAGAGGGTGGGTTCAGGACCGGGCAGACCTGCCCAAACTCTCGCTTTGCCACATTGCATTTAAGGAACTGTGGACAAATCAATTAACTCATGATGCCTCAGTTTCCTTACTGGTAAGCAGGATGCTTGGTCCTGGGGTTAAAAGCATGGATGCTAGAGCCAAATGCTTGAGTTTGAATTGATTATTTACTGGCTTTGGCAAGTTACTTCTCTGGGCCTTTGTCCCCTCTCATGTAAGTAAATCAAGATAAAAGAGTATCTCCTTCATGAGCTATTGTTTAGATGACATGATTTAATTCGCTTCAGTGTTTTTGGCACAGTACTTGGCACACAGTAAGCACTTCATAAATATTAGCTATTATTATTCAGAAAAAAATAGGAAACGCTTGAGTTAAAGCTGATTTTGAATTTGAATAAGGATCGAAAGGGAACCCAGATAAAACAATTAATATGTTACTAAGTGGGAACATGGGGAGAATTTGGTCCTTGTTTTAGACTATTTTGTTGCTGCTGCGATTTTTGTTTATATAATAAGTTATAATCTAAAATGGGAAGAAAGTAACAGATATGCCCTGTCTCCCATTTCCTGGGGCAATGTCTACTCAGTGGCTGACTGATAAACTAGTTTGTGTTGTAGTATTAATGGCTGGTAATGGATTAATATGTTAGCCCTCTAAGGTAAGTGCATTTTAAATAGGCACTTTACACCGAGACTGCCTGACATGGATTATCAGATCCTTGGCAAAGACTCATGTGAAGAAGTTTTTGATTCAAAGGAAACTTTGGGACCTCCAGTTACAAAGCAAAATTTTCCTATAAAAATTTCTTATTAAGGTATGACACACTGAAAGGAAAAATGTGATGATATCTTCAAGTCATCCCAAACGTTCTGTTATATTCTTAAAAATACCTCATGTCTTGGTGTTTGAGAAACACACAAAGGACAGCTCAGTTCTAGAAGGCCCCGAGGCTGTCCACATGGGTGTTGGCCGCCTTGTCTGATCAGTGAAGCTGAAGGGAACTGGGAGAGCACAGCGCATCTTTCCACACATAAAAACAGAACCAGTGCCCAGACTCACTGGATTTACCACTGCAGAAATCACACCCACCCTTTGCCCTAATTTCTCTCTACCTCCCCTTCCCCATCCTTATCTGGAGGAAAAAAGCCTTTTTCACAGAGTGACTTAAACTAAACTGCTCTACCCACAAGACATATATCACCCACGACTTTTTGTCTAGAAAGTTATGTCACAAACATTAAATGATCAAAGGATGTTAGCTCAAGTGCTCACTGAACTAATTGTTGGAAATCAGCTTCCCCAAAGCATCCTGAACATGTTCCATAACAAATAGGTACGGAATGCCAGACATGGAGGACTGAGTAGAGAAAAAAATCCAATTTCTTACACAGAGTTTTCTTTCTGACAAGAGTTATTTCAAGAGTTTCTGAAGGCGGACATCTTTGTGCCTACAATGAATCTGTTGTAGCCACATGCATCCAGCAGACATGCTGTCTGTCCTCTTTTATTCGGTATTCCGTTTCCTCACAGTCGCCCACTAATATTATGGCTCAGAGAACCCACAATGTTGCCAGTTGCTTTTCCTAAGAACTGCAATGTACCCGCTAAGGATACCTATTCCCGTTGCTCTTAAGGTAATCTAATTCTGAGGGGACAGACTTGTTCTGCGTTCCAAGCAAACTGATAAAGGAAGAAGATCTATTTGCTTCTTGACTATGACCTCACTATATAGTCAGTGCCCTCAAAGCAGCGCTCCTTGTTTCCATGAGTCGCCATGTGAATGGATGAGTACAATTCTGGCCGTTCCTCTTGACTAAAACCACGTGAAGACAGGTGTGTCTGTCAGTCCTCTACCCTTCCAGTAACATATGGTAAACACAGACCTCATCATTCTCCTCTTACCACTTCTCTCTGGAGCAAACTTCCTCATTCTCCCATAGACATCTTGGTAAGGAATGACACAAAAATTTCCCATAGACGTCTTGGTAAGGAATGACACACTGAAAGGAATAATGTGATGATATCCTCAGTCACCCCAAATGTTCTGTTATATCCTTAAGAAAAATCCATGAAGGACTAGAAGTGAGAAAACTCAAGTCAATTTGATTCACTGAACCCCAGCTCTGGCACTCAGGCAAAGGCTAAGTCTAGGTGTTGAACCAACAACTACCCATTTGTTCCAGTCCTACAGTGGCGACTGCTGGTGACGATGTTGAGTGCTGATGCCATGCAGAGCCTGTCAAGGCAAAGGAAGCATCCATAAGCTTCCTGTCAAACAAATGAAATCTCTGGCACAATTTTGCAGGCCCTAACTTTTATTTTCAGTGTTTTAGAGAGTATGGTGATTCTGGTTCTTCTGTTTTGGCCTTTTGCCCCAAACTCATGACTTAGACTACCAAGACTGGGTCAGAAAATAATCTCAGGGATAGGTACTACTCTGGCCTAGAATCCTCTCCCTTCTTTGTCCAATTTCTATCATTGGCCTGTTACTCCTGGATCCAACTTGTGGACCATTGCAATTCTGTTGGGAGGATAAAACCTTATGAGGTAGACTTCAAAGTTCTTATAAACTGATCTCTTGACACTAGCCCCAGCAATCCCTCAGAAACACTGAGCTAATTCTACACTGGGTTCTTTGGTGTAAGGGAGTTGTAACAGTCACATGAATTTAGTAAGGAGCTCTCTGACTCCATAAACATTCTTTCAGCTTGATCTCCATGTCCTCTCTCCCCACAATACCCCAAGCTAATTCTTTTAGAGGGGATGTCTTCTTTCTTTTTAAAAGATTTTATTTATTTATTTGAGAGAAATACAGAGAGAGCGCAAATGGTGGGGAAGGGCAGAGGGAGAGGGAAAAGCAGATTAGCCTGTTACCAGGCTCGATCCCAGGACCTTGAGATCATGATCTGAGCCAAAGTCAGACACTTAAGAGACTGGGCCATCCAGACATCCATAGAAGGCATGTCTTAAAAACTTTAACCCTGAAGGAAATTGCAGCTAATTACAATGTAAGAAGAATGAGTAGTACTTGATAAATCTACTGGTTTGAAGAAAAAGGTTGGCCAGTGTACCAAAAGGAAAACATAGGTTCTTTTCTCTAAAATATAGAAATGCTAATACATTCTTATGGGGATAAATATTTTTTTTTAGAAGACAGGGTAAGATCCAAGATTTCAAATGAAACTTTTTTATGTAGCCATTCTGGCAGGTGGAATTCTCTTGACTAAAATGATATCGAACATATTTTTGAATAGATATGTTCACCTTTTCTCTAAATATTTTTTCTTAACCAGATTGAATAGATAGACACTCTTGGTACTTTTGGTGAGCTGCATAAACATTTTGAAGTTTTCAGTTTAGAGGTAAACTTCATCCATTATAAAGACAACCATTCCAATTAGCATAATTTCTTAGGAATTTTACCTTAGGAATACATTCAACATTTACTAATTTATCATCCTCTCAATATATTTTTGTGTCGTACTGAGAGTCCTCTTTGCTGGCATCGTTGTCTTCGATTTATTTTATTTATTTCTACATGGCCTAAATAAATGTGGGATGTGCACATTTTAAAGAATCCTCATTTACATAAAAATAGGACAAAGACAAAAATATTCATTCAGTGCTCTTCTTTTCTAATAATTCTATAGTTTAAACAATGCATTCTTTAGGTATTCTGCCTTGTTACTATGGCATTTGTAAATTCTGGAATTTTCCTGTGTTATTTACCTTTCCACTACTCTGTAATTGGTGGAGAATATTAAAAGAAATTCTTATAGATAGGCCAAAAAAAAAAAAAAAAGGAAAGAAAGAAAAGAAACCAATAATAATAGCCACTTATTCTGCTGTTTGAAATCAAGAGGCAGCCTGAAATCTTCAGAAGCAAAATCATATGCTTTTAAGAAATACTGTAAAATGTTTTTGCTTTTATCTCCAAAAGGTATCCATCCACAAGTTTTTCATTTTGTATGACCCTGTTCATTTCTACTTTGCATTTAAGCCTTTGTTCACAGCTGTGGGAAATCAAGTCAAAATCAAAGCCTCTCGGGAGAGGACAGGAAAGATGAATGTGTAATAGGGGTAGGGGAGCCACACCCAGCAACTTGGCAGTCTTGCTAATGACCCACACTTTCTTACAGCTTCCTGTCCTTCTACAGGGCTGCTGCCTCTCATGCAGTCCACGTTTTTGCTACTGTTTTCTAGACAAGTCCTGTTTTGTTTTGTTTTGTTTTTTGAAGGACTCGGCTCAAGCGCTGGCTCACAGGGAGGTCTTCCCTGGCTTCCCCCGTCTGGCTCTGGGCTCTCCAGTGCCCTGTGCTTTCCTCCATCACAGCAGATTTCTGTGCCCTCTGATTGCACTTATTTCTCTGTCTTCTCCCTTAGGTGACACTCTGATGGCCTGGCTGCTTTTCGTCTCTGACAAGCCAGGCCTAGACCAGTGTCTGTCATGCATGATTTGAGGGAATGAAATGAATGTGGGCGAATAACATCTTGATCTTAGAAGAGAGGAAGGGACAGTTAGGGCTGCATGTTTGACTTCTGGAATATTTTTTTGGGTTATGGTAACAGATCATAACAGAAAACCCTTTAGCTGCTATTTAGAATCTTTCCATGTTTAATACATAAATGTTGGGAAAGAGAGGTCTCCGGATTTTCTCTTTTCATGTCAAGGCTCAGGCATCGGGAAATGTTTGAGATAGTGGAGAGTAACGTGGAACAAAAAGCACTGTGTTGTCAGGAAGCAGGCTGGTGTGGAGTGGGTTGGGGCTGGGGACACCTCTGAGGTTCATCTGTGGTCCTGATGTGAAGCTAAGGGGCAATGGGCCTGTGTGGCAGGCGAGGGGAGGCACTGGAGAATTCCAGTATGTGCTGCAGGGCTGGAGGGGTGGAAGGAGGCAGTGTGAGGCTGACTCAGTGACAGATAGCAGGCCCACCGAATTGAAAGAATCCAAATCAAAAGTTATACCAGGGCCTGCAAACTCAAGAAGGTGAGCCCCTATCAGAATATGAGAGCCAGTGCAAGTCCAAGGACAAGCATGAGGTCAGGGGTTCCCATTTGCCATCTTTCTCCACCACTGTCAGCCTTGGCATATCATTCCTCTTCCCGGTAGATTGCATATTGTTGTGGGAAGAGAAACCAGGAAGTAGAAACTATCTGAGAAATTAAATATATTCACTCAGGAAATATTAAAAATTGCCTAAATGGGCTGGTTCAGATTATTGGTTCAGATTACAGTTTAAATTAGATAGGTGCAAAAGTTAATATCATTATCATTTTTACCAACAGATTGGAGCTTTAGATAAACATCAAATTAGTTTAAAAAATTATATATTTTTCCAGTCCAAGTTGAGGTATCAGTTAATTTTGCAAACTTGTTACACATTTATCCCTAATTTAATTGAAAGCTGTTATAATACTGTAGGATTCTCTTTTGCTATTTAAAACCTAATTTGGTGACTTGTAGGTAATTTCTCCTCCATGAATATTGATTTGACTTTGATATTTGACATAAGGTAGCATAGACTACACATGTAACAAAACAATCTATTATTTCCTTAAGATTTTTGGGCACCTGGGCCGACTAAGCCTGGGTGGCTCAGTCAGTTAAGTGTCTGCCTTCCGCTCAGGTTATAACCCTGGGGTCCTGGGATGGAGCCCCGCATTGGGCTCCCAGCTCAGCGGGAGTCTGCTTCTCCCTATCCCTCCCCCTGCTTGTGTTCTCTCTTTCTCTGTCAAATAAATAAATAAAATCTTTAAAAACTTTTTTATTCATTTGCTTGCAAATGAAAGGATTAAATCCATGTGAGCTTTGTACAGATAGAGTCAGCAAAATCTTACACCCAAGAAAGTGGAGGTAAAAGAAATCGAGTAGCATCTTTAAAGTCCACAAAACTTTTGCTTACACCAACAAAGTAATAAGGAGAATGATGTCAATTATCTCAATTATTCAGGAAAGCTGTTATTTTGATCATTTATCCATAATTTCCTCTTAAAAACATGCACGTTTGCCTAAATGGGCAACAGCTGTCTTCTTCCCACCTGTGCCCCATTGAAAATTTCATGGAATTATTATGCCAGTGTAATTTCCCCCAGACAATGCATATTCCTATTTTTTTACTGAAATTCTCCAAAAGTAAAATGAAGAGTGAATGAGGGAGGGGAGAATAAATGTGTTTTCAGGAGACCTAAGTTAAGTTATTCTGCTCGTCATTTCCTTCCTCATTTACAAAAGCAAAGCAAAATAGAAAATTGAAGCAATTATCTGAGTAATCCAGGCTCTCTGTCTTTGGCCCTTATGTCTCTCCAAAATGGGATGGCCAGAGTTCTTTGTTTAGAATCCTTTAGGCCTCCATGATTTCTCTAAGCTTCTGTCAGAGCACAGGTTTGGCTTCTCCAGCTGCAAAGCATGTAATTGAGAACTCTAGTATTTTGTTTGAAATTCTGGATGAGAAGGGGTAAGAAGGTCATGGTTTCAACATCTCCTGGGCTTCCGGATGGGTGCTCAGGTATAAACTTTTCAGAGCTCTTTAAAGAGTTACTGCATTCTAGGATCCAGAGCAGTGCATGTTCTGGTATCCTGCAACTCAGGGAAATGTTGAGCTATCAGTACAGACCCATGTCCTCAGTAATGATGACCCCAAATTCTATTGTCTATTTATATCATGCTTTGGAATTTGCAAAATGCTTTGTCCTGTTACTCACACCCTACATTTCCAGCTCTGTATATGATTTGATCTCCCCTCTTGCTACCTGCCCAGGAGTTGTGTATTCTATAATTTTAGAAGTGCTTGAAATTAGAGCATATCTTTTCCTTTTGTATCTTCATGTTTTCACATATCCCGATTCCCCATTATTATGTGCCATGTGAAATACTCCTGGTCTTTAAGACACATTTCAGGAATCTTTTCCATGATGTTTTCCTGACATTTCCTTTCCCATTGGCCCACTCTAGAGAAAATGGACACATTCCTTCCTTTCCACTCTGCTAGTATTCAATAACTCCTATGGCATCAACCTGTCACATTAGATATATGTGGTTATTTTCCTGTCCCTCCACCCTAGAAACGGAATGCCTTCAGGGAAATAGTTTCACCCCATTCAGATCTGTATGCCAAGATGTAGCAACAGTGCCTGGCACACGGTAAGTTGTGCTATGAAGGATTTTTTTTTTTTTTTAAGTAATGAATGAGGTAGACAGGATAAATTTTCATACCCTTAACTTTCACTCTAAGAATTAGACTTGCGATTTAAAAGATGTCCTCACCGTTAGGAAGCTGTCAAAGGGAGTGGTGGGACCTTGGATTCTAGTAACTCAGCTCCAAGGAGAATGTTTTTTCTACCTGGGGTGTCTGCCTACTGGGGGTAGTCATGTTTCTCTTGGTTCCTTTTTTCTGAAATTAAAAGAGGCACACGTTTTTCCTGATCTCTGCTAATTAGATACTACAAATGGGAAACAGCACGTGCAGCGGCTAAGAGCATTGATTCCAGAGCTAAAATCCCTGTGCTCAAATCTCAGCTCCTAGCTCCTGCCAGTTGCCTAACTTTTCTGTGCGGCATGTGTAAAACGAAGATAATAGTACTCATCTCCTCTAGTGTCAGAAAAGCTAAAGAAGTTAATTATATGAATCATTAGAACAGCACCTAGCACATTAAGTGCCCTGTGCATTTGCTATCATTATATATATGTTACTAAAAGTGGGAAAATAAAGAATTCCTTGGGAAATGTGAGGTTTGGCAGGTGAAATATTTCAAATCAAGGAGAGAAGTAATGAAAGTATCCTTAGTGGTGAAAAGATGGAGAATCATTGGATGTGCTGTTCGTCCTTTTGGCTGAACTTTAAAGATCATCAAGAAAAATCAAATACTTCAGGCGATCTACAAACAGAAAATGTCTCCTTTCCAGGGAGGATACTGATGGAGAGGTACAAGCAGATTTTCTAGTTGCTGGGAGCAATTTGGCAAAGAAATAATATAAGCAGACATCATTTCGAGTAAATACTCCCTTTACAATAGTCACTGAAAAGCTATTAAACATGCCTCCAGATCGAAATTTACAACAGAACCACAGATAAGATTCACAGCTTTTTGGTTTGGAAGGGGCCTCCTGTGGTTGCACAGGGGATATTTAGAGAACTCTCATTTTGTAGGGCTATGTCTTATTTAAGTGATATTATGCATTTAAAGGATTGCTTTGAAATACGATAGAAATAAAGCATAAGGGTGATACAATAAAATTCAAATAAGCTGCAATAATACGTTGGTTTCAGGACTCACCAGTCCATCTTGGAGTCACACTGGTAAAATAACATGTCTGGGATTAGGCAATTAAGTCAGGGTCGTCATTAGAGAATGTGGAGATCCATAAAGGGAGGGCTAATATTGAATGACGCTAAATGGGGCGTTGCTAAGTCCTGTTGTGTGTTTGTGGAATCCCTGAGTGAAAAATAATAATAAAGCAAGCATCCCCAGGATCAAGAAAGAAATTGAGGAAAGAATTAAGGATGCCTAAAAGGCAGCAGGGAAGGGGAGAAACAGCACCTGACTCACGTCAGAAAATCTGGTTCTTGTCTCAATCCTGTTTGTTCTTAGCAACACGATTTGAAGAAGTTAGGTGACCTCTGAATTCCCGTCTGTAAATTGGGGGTTATAACACTTGTCTGCTTTGCGTTGTGACAAAACTCGAACAGAACAATGGGTTTGAAAGCACTTAGGAAACTCTGAAGTGTCGGCAAACTTCAAGTTGCTCCCAAAGATAATTTCTAAAGCAAACTCTAGCACTACAGATCTCCCATACACAGAGCCTACATTGTTTATTTCAAGGAAGATTGAAAATGGGCTGCTCATTTGCATAAAAGGGATAAAGTAAAAAAAAAAAAAGTCACGGAGCTGGGAACAAAATGGTTCATGTTTAACAAGTGAACAGAAACAATTGTCTTTTGTTTTTCCTTAAAATGTACCCTGCGAGGCTATATAATTGAAAATTTCTGATTCTCAAATGAGCACAGACCATAATTTTTAAAGAGGCTCTGCTTAGCATGAGTTCTTGGGATTGCTCTCTTCAGACCTTGAGGGAAAATTGAATGGAGGGCTTAGGGTTCCATTAGGAAGCAATTTTCCTCTGGCTGAGTAACTCAGGATAATACCAGCTGTGACAGGAAAAACCTTGCCAGCCACCCCAGCGGCACGGTGGGAGGGTAACCCGGGCCGCGGGGACTGTTTTTCAGACACCGTGCCCCTGACTCAGTTGGGAACGGGGCCAGCAAACACACAATCTGTGTGAGACAGTAGTTATTTTTTATCCGGAAGCAGAAGCCTGAATCCCTCACTCACGAGCTCTGTTTGACAGATTCCATGATGGGGGTGGGGTGGTAGGGTAGGGGGTAAGAAATGGTCAATGGTTCCTTAATGTAAACTACAGATTTGGCTAATTCAGAACATCACCATTGATTGTAGAATGCATAAATAACTCACCACATGGGTTTGCCTCATTTTCATAAACTTTGAAACGTTTGGGAAAGATAGTGGGGTAAAAGCGAATTTGTAAACATTCACATATTAATTGAATAAAAAAAGGGAAGAAAATGCCTGCAGTATTGAAACTAAAGATATTGCCAATTACAAACATTACAAACATTTTAAGACTGTCAGATATAACAGAGTTTAGAACACTTTCAAAAGTGATGCCGAAGAGCAGAACACAACTTACCTCTTTTGGTGGGTGCTGTCGGCTCCCTGCCTTTCACTGAGCCTGTGCAACTTTCCTCCAGGTGCTAAGTGTGGGCTGCTAAGGACTCAACCTCTCCATTCAGATCTCCCAGACAACTTCAGGATAGCCAGTGACCAATGACTAATCACTAAAGGGGACAAAAGGGCTGGTCCTTGGGGAACCTGGGTGGCCCAGTCACTTAAGTGTCTGCATTGGGTTCAGGTTGTGATTCCAAAGGTCCAAGGATCCTGGGATGGAGCCCAGAGTTGGGTTCCAACCTCAGCTCTCTGCCCCTCCCCCCCACTTGTTTTTTCTCTCTCTTTCACTCTGCTCTCTCTCTCAAATAAATAAATAACTAAAATCTTAAAAACAACACCCCCCCCCCAAAAAAAAAAAAAAACCAAAAAGGCTGAGCCCCTTCCTAAAGATGGAAGAAATTCTGAGGTGCAGTTTTTGCTCTAAAGGTGCCCAAGGAAATAAGATTAAAGTTAGTCTCCAGCTGAGAGGATGGTATCTTGCTTAGCTGTCTTCCTTTCCTCTCAGCTGCTTTCCTCATTCTCCTCTTGAGAACACACAATAGTACACTTCATAACCCCCTTCTACATCTCTGCTTCTAGGGAACTAGATGTTTCAAAGATAGCTTATGAGCAATGTGGAAAGCAGGTGGAAACATTTCTTGAAAATTCTACCAATACCTCCTAATTGGGAGTGTACAGACATCGGAGGTTTGAATAGGCTATGGGAAGGATTGAGAAAATCCATTTTGGAGTTTCTTCCCCCTTGACAAAGATCAGTTCTATTCCAAAGTAACAGTGGCTCAGTTAAAATTATTTGCTTTTCTCTGAAACATTTTTCCAGTAGCAATGTTCTGATTTGAGAAGGAAAACCACTATAGTGTTTATCTACTGTTGCAAAATGAATTATCACAAACATAGTGACTTAATGTATATTCTGTGGGCCAGGAATCTAAGCGTGGCTCACCTGGGTTTTCTGCTTCCAGACAAACAGAAATCAATGTTTTGTCTTGTCCTGGGGTCTCACCTGAGGCTCATCTGGGGAAGGATCCATTTCTAGCCTCAGGTAGTTGTAGAATATTCAGTTCCTTGCAGACTGTCAGACTGAGGGCCTCAGTTCTTTGTTGACTATCAGTCAGTTTCTTGTCACATGCATGACCTGACTTCATTTTTGCTCTTGTCTATTAGAAGCAAGTCATGGATTCTACTCAAAGCCCAGGAGAGGATTACATTGGGGCAAAAATATCAGGAGATAGGGATGGCTGGGGACCCTATTTAGAGCCTATCTGCTACCACATCAACTAATTCAGAACAAAGAAGTCTGGAAATAAGGATGAGTCATTGGAAGGATAGGGGAATATCTACTTAGAGTCATTTAACATTTTTATATCAGTAGTAGTAAAAAGTATTAATTAAGACGAAGTCTATCATCTATCTATCTCTCTATCTATCTACCTCTCTGGTGGGTTCCCCCACCCTCCAGACACAAGTTCTTGCCTATATGGCCAGCTGAGTTAGAAGTGAAAGAGAACCAAGTGCCCTCCACAATGGGAAAATATTTCTCCAAACCTAGCTGAGTTGGCCTCCATGCAATGAATTTCAACAGATGTAGAGAAAATGCTTTCCGGCATATCATAACTTCCTATAGTGTTAACTTCTTTTGCACAGTCTTTAGACCACTGAATGATATGAGGTGACAACATTAACCTACAGGATCATCTTCTAGCTTGCTTCCCAGGAGCACATTTTTTAAGATGTTAGGAAAAAATCAAGAAAGTTGAGTCTACAGAAACCCTGCTGCTCTCAATCCATTATACTAAACTGAAAACCCTGACACTATGATAAACAATGGAATCAACACATCCTATAACAGGATGGAAAATTTAGCTGAAGAATATATTTTTAAAGACTTACCCAAAGGGAAAAAAAATCAAATTTTAGGTGCTATAGAGTTTGGGCTAATATTAAGGATAACATGGGGTCTGAAATGAACATGAATGTTATATTAAATAATGAGCCACAGAGATTTTTGTTAAGGAATTAAATAAATAGATTTAATAAAAGTAATAATACTACCAAAGCATTCCAAATAGTAAAGAGAAAAATCATCACTGCATAAAATGGGATCATTAAGACATGGGTGAGAAAATTACCTAGAACACCAACCAAAGAAAAGCTATAAGATTTTTTATAAAAGTTGTAATAAAAAAGATTAAAGTGAAGAATAAGATAATGGTGATTCAATATACCTATAATTTGTGTTCCCAGGGAAGGAAATAGAAGAGAGCAGAAGAAATGAAAAAAAAAAAAAAAAAAACAGAGTAGAAATTAAATATAAAAGAAATTTCCTGAACTGAGGGTAGATCTTAATCTGTCTACCTGTAGGGCAACCAACACTGAGATCTCTTCTGATGAGGTTACCGTATTTCAGAAACTCAAAAGGACTGTATAAGTAAGGAAAAGGGGCAGAAACATATTTCCTAAAAGGAAGAACAAACTTAAGGTTGCTTCTCAGTCACAAAAGATGTTAGAAAGAGTAGAACAGTATTTTGAAACAAGTTAAACATTTCTATTACAGGAAGAGTTTTTCTTCAGTGTAAAAGCAATGGAAAGTGACCACTTGATAATTTTGAGGGTGGAAAGAAGCAAACAAAAGACTTCTAAAGACACTCTAATTAATCTATGGGCAAATAAAAACAATGAACTTATAAGTGTGATATGGGGGAAATAATAATACTCAGTTATTAGCTTTGAATCGATTTCAGCCACAAATTATGTCTAAATAGGTGGCCTTACAGATGTGTACAAAGTACCAGTAAGGCTCATATGCTATTTGATTTGATCTGATTTTTTTTTAAGTAGGCTCCACACCCAGTGTGGAGCCCAATTCAGGGCTTGAATTCACAACCATGACATCAAGACCTGAGCTGAGATCAAGAGTCAGATGCTTAACCATCTGAGCCACCCAGGTGACCCACATCCTATTTTAAATCATAACCTACTTTGTACTTATCTATTTCCCACTTTCTCATTATTCATTTAGATTTAATTATACATTTATAAGATCTTTGTATACCATTGTAGTCTCTTGTTTTCATCTTTATTTTGAAGTCTGTATTCTGACTCATTGGCAGATCTGTTATAATCCAATCTCCATTATTTTCTTCAAATATGGTACCTCACATATGTTTGTTTATTTCTGCATTTTGCATTTATACGGGTGATGAAATTTATAATGTACCTAGGCATTAAGTTCTTACATTGCAGTCTTTTCTTTAAAAAGTTTGTAGACATGAGTTCACTAAATTCTGGCTTCTAATTTTTCAGATGAGAAGTCCAATGCCTTCTTTTTTTCTTTGTTAGGAATTTCCCCTTTTTTGTGCAAGAGGGTAGGGGGTTTATCTTTGGAGACAGAACTTTCTTTCTTTCTTTCTTTCTTTTAACCAGGAGATAGATAGATAGATATCTAGGCGCACTTTTTTTTTTTTTCTTTATAGCCAGCACTAGAATTCAGTGATACCTTTCAATCTGAAGCTTCAAAAATTTCTTAAACTCAGGGACATAAAATTGTTATCTGGTGGTTGCTATTTTTTCTTCCATGTATATGTTAGATCTTCTGGATTGGTCATCTATATTCATTACCAAGGGCTGATTTAAGAAAGTACCACAAGCAGAATAGCTTAAAACAACAGCAATGTATTCTCAAACAGATCTGGAAACTAGAAGTCCAAAATCCAGGTGCCAGTAAGGCTGTGCTGTTTTTAGTCTCTAGAGAAGAACTATTTCTTGCCTCTTCTAGCTCCTGGTGGTTCCCAGCAATCGTTGATGTTTTGGGGCTTGTGGCACCCTACCTTCAGTTTGTCTCCTTAGTCACATGGCCTTCTTCCTTGGGCCTCCTCTGTGTCTTCATAGATCTCATTCCTTTCAAGGACATCAAGTCACTAGATTTACAGCCCATTAGGTCAGCCCTAATCCAGTTTGACCTCATTTTAATTTGTTTCCATCTATAAAAAGCCTTATTTCTCAGTAAGATCATATTCAAAGGTATGCGGTTAGGACTTCAACATCTTTCTGGAGGACACCATTCAACACACAACATCATCCAAGTCTCTAACCTCATGATATCCATCTCTTTGTGAGACACTTATACTTTGTATATTTATGTTTTATGTTCAAGGACACAAATTTTGGGGCACCTGACTGGCTCAGTAGAGAATGAGATTCTTGATCTCCCACGTTGGGCACAGAGATTACTTAAAAGATGAAAAATCAAGGACATATATTTCAATAGCTAATATCACCTCTAGTCTATTAAAATTTAACATGAAAATGTTTTTTATTGACAAAAATATATTTATTTTGTGATATCATTTAATCTCCTTACATATTCTTTTTTTTTTTTTTTTTTTTAGATTTTATTTATTTGACAGAGAGAGATCACAAGTAGGCAGAGAGGCTGGCAGAGGGTGGGGGGAGGGGGAAGCAGGCTCCCTGCTGAGCCAAGAGCCCAATGTAGGGCTCCATCCCAGGACCCCGAGATCATGACCTGAGCCAAAGGCAGAGGCTTAACCCACTGAGCCACGCAGGTACCCCTCTCCTTACATGTTCTTAATTTTTTTTTTTTTTTCCCCAGAAACTGCCTATTCTGGGTGTTCTGCTTGGCTGAAGCCTTTCGGATGTATCTTTTTTTCTTTATCTGCTCATGTCACATCTTTTGGGTAAGGGGCTGCTTGTCTGTCTTGAGTGGAGTCTACCTTATGTGGAGATGGGAATTATAGGGATCTCACTCCCTGGGGGCCAATGATACAGCTGCTGATAATTGTAATTTTCCCATTTGGGTTCTCAGGGGGAAACTTTTCTGCTCTTCTTGTCTCCTCAGTTACAATATCTAGGCCAGGGGTTTTCAACCTGCTCTTGTGAATTACTTTAGAAGTATTCCCAATTAGCATTGAGTAGCCATGCCTAGTCCCCTTCCTTGGTTTATTTGGTCTGGGTTTCTAGCCCTTGGGCTAGGTGCAGAACTTTTTTATTCTTACATGCAGATGTGAATCGTTTGGGCATCTTGTTGAAATGCAGATGCTGGCTCCAGTGGTCTGGAGTAAGACCTGATTCACCATTTCTAACAAATTCCCAGGTGTCCTTCCTGCTGCTGCCGCCAGTAGCTAGAGCACTGGTTCTCAGACTTGGCTGTGCTTTGGATCATGTAGTGAACCTCAAAAATATGAATGACTCTATCCAACCCCCAGAGGTTCTGATTTAATTGGTAGGCTATGTGGCCTGCACAATCGGATTTTTATAAGCTCCCCGGTTTGGAGAAGAACTGGACTAGATAAAACTTTGCCTGCCTCATGGCCAGGGTCGTGAACTTTGTTTAGTTCCCACAGAGTTCCTCAAGAACTTAGCTTTCTCTTAGGAATCATTGGCTGGCAGAGAATTAACAGGTGTCATACTTCATGTCCCTGGGCTTTTTGGTGCCATGCAGGCTCATCTCCATTCTGTAGGGAATAGGTTACAGGTCTGTTCTCTCCATTTAGATCCCAGCAGAGCCCAAGACCTTATTTATAATCTCCAGACTTGTCTGGCATTTTCTGCACTCAAGAGGCTGAGATAGATTGGTACTGGGATGGCAAAGCAGTAGAAATATGTTTACATGGTTCACTTCTCCAAATCCAGATCTTTATTTATTTATTTTTTTTAAAATTTTTTATTTTTTATAAACATATATTTTTATCCCCAGGGGTACAGGTCTGTGAATTACCAGGTTTACACACTTCACAGCACTCACCAAAGCACATACCCTCCCCAATGTCCATAATCCCACCCCCTTCTCCCAAACCCCCTCCCCCCAGCAACCCTCAGTTTGTTTTGTGAGATTAAGAGTCACTTATGGTTTGTCTCCCTCCCAATCCCATCTTGTTTCATTGATTCTTCTCCTACCCACTTAAGCCCCCATGTTGCATCAGTATAGTGGTGAGCATAGCTGCCTTCCAAATCCAGATCTTTAATTTCTAAGAATTCATTCTTATTCTCTGACTTGATTTTGCTTTCATAGTGTCATCTTTTATTTTAGAGAAGTGTTATCTTAAATGTTGTTGAGGATGCTAACTTGAAGGTGTTTCTTTCTTCGTTATTTCTCTTAGTTTTTCCAAAGGTTGTTTTTTTCTTTTTCTTTTTTATTATTTTTTTAAGATTTTATTTATTTATTTGACAGACAGAGATCACAAGTAGGCAGAGAGGCAGGCGGAGAGAGAAAGAGAGAGAGAGGAGGAAGCAGGCTCCCTGCTGAGCAAAGAGCCTGATGCGGGGCTTGATCCCAGGACCCTGGGATCATGACCTGAGCTGAAGGCAGAGGCTTTAACCCACTGAGCCACCCAGGTGCCCTGTTTTTTTTTCTTTTTAAATCTTGGTATTTCCCTTGCATGCTGCAACTTTTCTGCAAATATCTCATTTGCTTATATTTAAAATTAGGTGAGAATAAATCTGGCTGCATGATTTATGCTGTTAGTAATGGTGTATTGACTACCAGGCTTTTTTTGGGGGCAAGGGACAGAACTGGATATTAGGTTAGAGTACGTCTAGATAATAGAATGAGGGGCTGTTTATCTTTTGGCACCAACCGTAAGCCTCAGCTGCCTTCATTTTCTCTAGGTGTTGTTTGTTTGGGGTTGAATATAAAGCTTCAGGCCACAAGAGGCAGGCAAGGGAGGGGGACAAATTGATTCATGAATATCTCTACATAGACTTCATCTACTGCCATTTTTAGCCCTTTTTAACTGTGTCATCCTTTTGCCATACATGGTGTACTTGCTGGGTGGATCTACTTGTTCCTTTACTTACAGAGTGCATGAGCTCCAGCCTGTGGTTTCCTCTGACATGGCTCATCTACTGAGATTCTGTCATTTACCGCCCATTGTTTATTGCTGGCTATTCTCTTTTCCTACTGGTAGGTTTAAGCCTTTTAAGCATTCCCTTACTATCATGAAACAGTCTGAAAGGGAGAGGAAGATTTGCCCCTTTGCATCAGAAACAGTACAGCATCATCGTAATGAAAGCAGGATCTTCTATTTTACTGATGCACTCACCCTGTTTGTTTAATGAGTGTTCTGTAGTTGAAACTCCATTCTCTTCATATTTTTATGACTACAGACAATTGTACAAAGAACAACCTTAGAATAAACTCTTGGTGCAAACACTTTAGATAAAATCCTACAAATATAATTGTAGGTTAATTTATGTACCTTTAAAATGTGTTATGATGCCCACATTCTCTTAATATAGATTGGTTCAATGTAGGGTGCCCATTACCCAGGAGTCTCACTAACATGTGGTAAAATAATTATTTCCTTTATCTTTCTTGGTTGTATAAGTTAAAGATTTTATCTTGTTTCAATACCACCCCTTTGAAAAGACTAACCACTCTACAGAAATAGCATTTCTCCTGTGCAAACTGTTTCTCCCTCTAATTTTATCATATTATATCATCTTCATAATATTCAATTAAGCTGAATTTATTAGTCCCTCCCACTACTTTTTAAGTTCCATAAGATCAGGGGCATGGTCTTTACTCCTATACTCCCTGAATTTAGGAAACTTTCCCTTCAATGGTTTTTTCCTCTGAGTTTATGCATGTCTGTCTTAATCGTCTCTTATAAAGACACCAGTCATGTGGATTAGGTCCTATCCAAATGACCTCATTTTAATTTAATTATTTCTCTAAAGACCATAGATCTTAAGTTATGGTGCAGAGAAAGTATACAGTATACAGTAAGTATTTTCTTTCTATGGGGGGAAAGCATATTCTGGAAAGCATTTTTAGATAGATACCTTAGCCTATTATAAATGACTCCGTTTTTAAGTATTTAACTTTTGCTTTAATTTTCATAGTCAAGGGGTTACTGAGTGGCTCAGTCATTAGGCATCTGGCTTTGGCTCTGGTCATGATCCCGGGGTCCTGGGATCTAGCATGGTGTTGGGCTCCCTGCTCAGCGGGAAGCCTGCTTCTCCCTCTCCCACTCCCCTTGTTTGCGTTCCTTCTCTTGCTGTGTCTCTCTGTGTCAAATACAGAAAATCTTAAAAAATGTTTTTTTATAGTCAAACTACTCTACAACCTAGATCTTATATACGTATGTAGTTGTAAATACAACCCAAGTACCTTTCTAAAACTCTATGAAAGCATAGGAGACCTCCTGGTAATTATTAAGCATATCCTGGAATATATCCTTACAGCACTGATTTCATTGCAAGAATAGTCACACTTAACTGCTTTTTGTCTTTATTTTCAGCTCTTTTGCCCCATACTGATCCTTGGACTTGTTTTCCTGTGATTTTAATGGGAGGAAATGAAGCTACCAATTCCATACAGATGTGGAAGAACCAGCCTTGCAGACAGCTGGAAGAAACAGGTGTACAGAAATCTAGGGACTAATAACATATCTAATTGAATAAGTGTTGGTAGTTACAAAAGTAATTAAGAATAAAAGAAAGCCGTGTGAAGTTCCTAACAAAAACATTGCTGGTAATCACTGCCAACTTAAAACTCATTTTGTGAAGCTTTCTGGAAAAAAAAAAATAGGAACATTTTATATTGAATATTACCTTTTGTCTTGTAATTTACATAGGTATCTTTAATGAACAGCTCGTTTATAGTTCCACTGAGTCTTTCCTGTGTTGCCGGCATCTTTGAAACAGCAGTATCAGCAATTTAGAGACTTCAGGCTTCCTCTTGAATATTTATAGAAAGATTGCAGAAGTATACTTGCCAATTTTCTTTAAGTTGTCGTTTTTAAATTACCATGTTTTCTCCTACACCAGAAACATACTTCTTCTACAATAAGAAAACGGGACATTTTTCCATCATGGCTTCTTTGTTTTTAGGATTTTCAGATTGAATTCCATGAATGGTTCTATATTAACACTTGATGACTATTTTCATAATTATAACACAAACACATAATTATTGTAAAAAAAAAAAAGCAAAGGAAATCATTTAGATAGAAAATAAATAATACAGCCACATGGAGAACATGTGTTTTTTTAATATATTGTGGAATAATGTCCAACCAGATGGATTAATTTGTTAGGGCTGCCATAACAAAGCACCACGGACCACGTGGATGTAACAATAAAAATTACTTTTCTTGCAGTTCTAAAGGCTAGTAGTGTTGGCAGGGTAGAATGTTCCTTTTGAGACCTCTTCTCATGAGCTTACAGATGGCTATCTTCTCCCTGTGTCTTCACATGGTCTTCCCTTCTTATAACTGTCCTAATCCCCTCTCCTTATAGAAATACTAGTCATATTAGATTAGGCCCCACCCTAATGACCTCAATTTAATTTAATTATTTCTTTAAAGACCCTATCCCCAAATACAGTCATATTTTGAGGTCCTGGATGTTAGGACTTCAACATATGAATTCAGCCCCTACAACAGGATACAATTCAACCCATAGCATCAGGCTTTAAAAACAAGTGTGGTGTGTGTATATGAAATGGTTTGTTGAGGTTTTACTGAAACACAGTAGACTGCATGTGAATAGTATGTATGATGGTATAAGCTTTGACATTTATATATGCCCATGAAACTTGCCACAATAATCAAGATAAGACATTTATCATCCCCAGAGCAAGTAATACCCAGCCACTGGAAATCTCTTTAAGGTTGCCAGACTGCAGGGAAGGAATTTTCCCTTCTTCCCTTCTAGGTTCTGTGGCTGGTCTAATAATTAAATTGACATAAGACAGATGAATGGGAGAAAAATAAATTAAATTTCAAACATACAGGAAATTCACAAAGTTAGGCAGCCAGGCTATACAGCTTATACACCATCCTGAGCTAAGGAAAATTACAAGGGTCTGGGGCTTCAAAGGGGAGGGAGGCACTTCACAGGAAGATGAGAAGTAGAAACATGTGGTAAACAAGTTTTGCAGTGCCATGTAGGTTAAGTCTCTCAGAGGAAAAGTTATCTCTGGTAATGGCTCTCTTCCTGATGTAGGCCCCCTTTCTAAGTTCTTTTAGGCAGTTAAGAGGGGAGGTAAAACTTTGAGATACCGCCTTATACCAGTTAGAATGGCCAAAATTAGCAAGACAGGAAACATGTGTTGGAGAGGATGTGGAGAAAGGGGAACCCTCTTACACTGTTGGTGGGAATGCAAGTTGGTGCAGCCTCTTTGGAAAACAGTGTGGAGATTCCTCAAGAAATTAAAAATAGAGCTTCCCTATGACCCTGCCATTGCACTACTGGGTATTTACCCCAGAGATACAGATGTAGTGAAAAGAAGGGCCATCTGGACCCCAATGTTTATAGCAGCAATGGCCACGGTCACCAAACTGTGGAAAGAACAAAGATGCCCTTCAACGGACGAATGGATAAGGAAGATGTGGTCCATATACACTATGGAGTATTATGCCTCTATCAGAAAGGATGAATACCCAACTTTTGTAGCAACATGGACGGGACTGGAAGAGATTATACTGAGTGAAATAAGTCAAGCAGAGAGAGTCAATTATCATATGGTTTCACTTATTTGTGGAGCATAACAAGTAATATGGAGGACATGGGGAGATGGAGAGGAGAAGGAAGTTGAGGGAAATTGGAAGGGGAGGTGAACTATGAGAGGCTATGGACTCTGAAAAACAACCTGAGGGTCTTGTTAGAGAGGGCATGGACTGCATGGAGCACTGGGTGTGGTGCAAAAACAATGAATACTGTTATGCTGAAAAGAAATTAAAAAAAAAAAAAAGAGGGGAGGTAAAAAGCTTTTCTTGAGTCTGTTCTGTCTTCATTGTCTTCAGCTCCACATGACAAAGTGGCATATTTTGGTTACCACATTCTGCCACCCTTCACCCTGAAGACTTAAGCAAGTAACAAAATGTTTCCGTGTCTCATTCTTCATCTTTTTAGGATTTTTTCTTGCTTGTGTTTTCAAATCTCGCAACGATTGACCTGGATGTGGAACTTTATTTCCTGTGCTGGTGCCTTCATTTCATCTTGAAGACGTAGGAATTCAGCATTGAGAAATTATGATCAATTATTTATTAAACAATTTGTTTTTCTTCTCTAGGTTCTCTGTAATCTGTTTTTGAAAATCCTATTACTCGGGTACAGATAATGGTATTTGTGCTTTGGTATGTCTTTATATTTGCTCTTATATTTTTTCATTTCTTTCCCTTCTTGTGGTGTTTTCCTAATCTTATTTCCCAACTTGACTATTGAAATTCCTTTTGTTAATATTATTTTGTAATTTCCCAAAAGCTCTTTCTGGCTTCTTTTTTTGTTGTTTTTTTCACAGTAGCCTGTTCATGATTTATGAATGTCATATTATCTGGGCTATTCCTTAGAATGCTAATTATAATATTTTAAATTACTTTTTTTCTTCTTTGATTTATCTAGGCTCATCTCCTCCTCTTTTATTTTTTTATGTTCCTCTATTTTTATGCCATACATTTTTTTTCCTTCAAAACTCTGTTGATTCGCAGCTATTTAATTTAATAATGAAGTTATCCCTAAACACTTCATTAATTTCTTAATTAAAGTTTTTTGTTTCAAAAGAACTCTACTTCCATCCCTTTTTTCTTGATGGGGGTAAATGTCTGCCTACAGACCAATGCCCTTAATTATCCAATATATCCTGGTGAACAGAGATTAAAAATTGTGGAAAGGAAGTTTTCTACATCTTAGACCTAGTTAATCTTCTTAGTCCCTCTTTTCACTCCTGCTCTACATTATATTAAGAAAGTCAAGATACAGGGCACCTGGGTGGCTCAGTGGGTTGGGGCCTCTGCCTTCGGCTCAGGTCATGATCCCAGAGTCCTGGGATCGAGCCCCACATCGGGCTCTCTGCTCAGCAGGGAGCCTGCTTCCTCCTCTCTCTCTGCCTGCTTCTCTGCCTACTTGTGATCTCTGTCTGTCAAATAAATAATCTTTAAAAAAAAAAAAAAAGAAAGTCAAGATACTCTTTCTAGGCATTTGTTGGTTGAATAGATGCTTTCTTTGTAGCATTTTCTTCACAACCTTTTGGTGTTACAGAATTCTTCTCTCTGCTTCATTAGTTAATGTTTCAACATCCACCTTCCAGAAAGTAGTTCAAATCCATCTTCAGCTAATGCTCCCTTTCTTGTTTTCTTTTTATGTTGTGGTGGGTTTATACCTTTTAAAAATTCCTGTTTTTGTCTTCTTGGCTTGATCTCAGTTTACCATCTTGAAGTTTAAAGAGAGGAGCAGTACTGCCCAACTTAAAAATATTCTGGATTCAAAGATGTAACAAACGCCAAGTTTCTTATTCACATATTAAATAGTGGTCCCATTTTCCCATCGCATAAAAATGTCTTCCTACAGATGCTTTGCCAGATAACTCCCAGGAGAGATAATAAAATTTTAGTCTAACATTTAATTTCGAACTTCTTTGTCACAGGGAGCAGACATAATTTTCAACCATCCAGAAGAGGATTCTACAGGTTATGGATGTTTTAGAAAACCAATCCTAGTTCTACTTTTCTTCCTAATACAGCTTGTCCTCTAGTCACTATTCTGCTTTCTTGCATTCTCTCCCTGACCCCCAAAACATATTTTCAAAGAGAGATTTAACTTGTGGCTCTTGGGGAAAAAATATTTCAATATTTGACCAAACTCAAGTATAGGAATTGATCATTCAACAATTAAATACTCAATCCTCAATGCAGAATGCTAGGAGTTATGGATATACTATACATATCCAGCAGGAGGTCAGGATCTCATTGGGTGGACAGGGGAGAGGCACGGAAGCATGCATATGATATAAAACATGGTATGAAATGCAAAGGTAAGTGCCATAGTTAATGAACACTTCAGTCCGAGAGGGAAAGATTTGCCAGTTGTTTTTTTTTTTTTTTTTTTAGAGAAGGCTTTAGTTTCTCCTCCTTAGAATATAAGCTCCACAAGGGCAAGGACCTTATCTCCATTGGTTACTAGGTATTCTTTAAGCCTGAAACAGTGCCTAACATTTACTATATACTCAATAAATTATATTGATTTAATGGGTAATATAAAACTTATGTTTCAATTTAAAGGAATCAGACAACTTGAACAGGTAGAGAGGAGGTGGGAGAATATCACATGTACGAAATAACACCTTAAAAAATAATAAAGGTAGAAATCACCAACATGAACCTGCAAAAGAGACCACTCTGAATGAAGAGTTCATTTTAGAAGCTAGTGAGAGGTTAAGTTGTGTGGTAGGTGCCAAGTAGTATGTGAAAGCCTTTCTGAAACAGGAAAAATAATCTGGATTTTATCTCACTAGCTTCATTGAGACATAAAAGATCACTGATTCGATGTAAGCAATCATTTTACAATCCATTTTGCATGTTTCAAGTCTGTGAAAGGATGCTGTGGTAGGTAAATTTTCTAAACTGGCCCTTAAAGATTCCTTCCTTAATCCCTGAAACCTGTGAGTATAATGAGATATCATCCTTGTTATTACATTATGTTATAGGGCACCATTGACCTTAAGATAGGGCTACTACCCAGGTGGATCTGATCTAATTACACAGGTCTTTAAAAGCAGTTTCCTCTGGCTGGCGTCCAAAAAGGAAGTCAGAAAGATATGAAGTCTGTGCAGGACTTAACTGCACTGCTGTTCGTGTTTAAGACGGAGGGGGTGAAGTGAGAAAGTAAGGGTAGCCCCAGAGAACTGAAGGAGAATTCTGACTGACAGCTAGCAAGGAAATGTTGACCTCAGTCTTTTAACAGCAAAAAATTGGATTCTGCTAACTCGAATAAGCTTGGAAAACGGATTACTTTGAGTCTCTCGGTAAGAGCTCAGCTGGCCAACAGCTTGATTTTGACCTATGAAATGCTAAGCAGAGGACCTAGGTGGACCCAGCCAGACTTCTGAACTACAGAACCATGAGATAATAAATGGGTATTATTTTGAGTTGCTTAAGTTTGTGGTGATTTGTTATTCAATAATAAAAAATGCTTATAGCAAGATTGGAGGAGGATGAGACGAGTCAGAGAGACCAAGTTATCTGTATATGTCCTCTATACTTGTTTACCTACTGGCAAGGGTGATGCGACTTGAAGGTCCTTAGTAATTAAAAAGGGATAGTTGCATATTTTATTATATTCTCTAACACCTCTCATACGTCATTGTCATAGTCAATGATTAAATAAAAATGCATTATCTATGAATAATGGTATGTCAGATTTACTTTTTTGTTCAAGGTATTTACTGCTTCTCCCTGTGAGAAGGTTATCTTTCTCTGATACAAGAGTAGGTCTTGCAACTATTTGGACAATGGAATACGAAGGGGAGTGGCACATACCTCTTTCCAGCAGAAGCTTAGGAGGCTTTGCATGGTTCTGCCCACCTTTCTCTTCCTTTTGCCATAAGGCCTGGCTGTGTGGGTTTCAGCCTGTGTCCTGGAGTGTAGGTGTTGTGAAGCAGAACTGAAGCTAACGAACAAGAAATCCATGTTTGTTGTGGTAAGCCAGTGGGAATTTGGGATCACTTTCTACCACAGTATGACTTGCCGAAACTGACTGGGTCAATTTTTGGTATACCAAGCAGAGACCTGCTATAACAAACATGAAGATATTTGGCCTTGGCTTTCAGGCAAGCAGTGGATCATGAAGAACTTGTTATTGAAGGTAGAAGGATGGAGCCCTAGTTCTGCAGTGGTGAGATATTCGATCAGGTTTGCTACAATGACTTGGAAGGCAGACAGAATACCAAGTGACCTCAGAGCTTTAGGCAGAGATGTGGGAAACAGAGTGTCCATGGTGATTCCTGGTTACTATGGCTGAATTTAACAGACCATTAATGATATTTTTCTACCTGGGCTATAAGACAGAATCAACTATGAATAAAAAAGTCTGATAGGCTGCTTAAAATTCAGCCTTTTGATAAGGACTTAAGCATGCATATGGCTTTCCAATTTTATTTTATTATGTATTTAATACATTATATATATATATTTAAATATATATATATATACACACACATGCCCTACTCTCAGAAAATTAAGACCTATTCTCAGAAAATTTCAAGTATATAATAGATTATTTTAATTACAGTTACCATGCTATACTGGAATTTATTCATCCTGCATATCTGGTATTTTCTACCCATTGATTAACACCTCCCTGTTTCCCTCACTCCTCAGCTTCTGAGGAACAGAGGTAACCACTGCTGTACTCTCTGTTTCTAAGAGCTCAATTTTTTTAGATTCTAACACAAAAGTCAGATCATGTGGTATTTTTCTTTCTGTGTCTGGCTTCATTCACTTAGTATAATGTCCTTCAGGTTCATCCATGTTGTCATAAATGACAAATTTCTTTCTTATTATTCTACATGTATACCACATTTTTTTCTTTATCTACCACTTATCTGTCAATGAACACTTGGACATTTGTTTTTGGTTTTCATGAATAACACTGCAATGAACATGGGGGTGCAAATATCTCTCTGAGAGAGTGATTTCATTCCCTTTGGATATATACCTCAGAGTAAGATTGCTGGATCACGTGGTAGTTCTATTTTTAATTTTTTTTTGAGGAACCTCTATCCTGTTTTCCATAATGGTCAAGAAGGCTAATGAACTTCAGGCTACAACTGGAGGCAAAAGTAGGACCTAACAAGCAGCAGTCCCCACCCTAGTAGGGGACTCTCTGACATCTCTTCAGCAGGGTTTCAGAACTGCTACGAACACGGACTGTGGTTAAGTCTACTCCTTTCTGATAGAAAGTGATAGGAAATGAACCTGAATGCATATCTTGAACTTTGAGTATGAGGCTATGATTGAATAGGACTTTGGGTTGTGATCCCATAAATAGGCTTAGCCTGGTGACTACCTAATGCCCCACTGAATATGAATGCAAGTGACGTAAGCAATTTCAAAGCAGAAACTTTGGAACTTATTGCATGGTCCCCCTATCTTTTTTTTTTTTTTTCTGTTTATCATGAAACTGGTAGTCCCAAACTGGGCAGGGGTATGCTCTTTTAATCTATCCAAAGAAGATATAAAGCAGAGCTAAAGCCATCCCATAGTGGACATGTAACAAAAGATACAAATAAATATAACTCTGAGGTTTTAGATGATTCTTCCCCCTCGCTCTTCTTCTTCTTCTTAGCACTAGTAGTATTGCAGCAGCAGCTAAAGCTGACAATATGAATGGTGATCATTTTAGATAAATAAAAATAAACACAACCACAAATAAACTAAACATAAAAATTCTGAGCAATAGGAGGCCTTTCATTTAAAAAGGTCAATTTTCCATTTTTTGAATAAGAGCTGATGAAATTGACCTCAGGCCTATCTTCTAGCAAAGAATATTTAATAGATGACACAGTCTCTGGGGGTACCTAGAACATAGGTTGGAAGAGATAAAATATAATTTCAATAGGTCAGGAAGATGAGAAAATTGAGAAAAGGAAACAGCAGCTAGGAAATGGAGTCCCTGGGTTTTATTACTGTAGAAGACTTTTCATAGGTTTTTGTGTGAGAGTGATTAGTGACCAAGTGCAATTAACACTTAGGATGGGACTTACCTGAAGTTACAGTTCTGTTCCTAATGATTAAACAGAATAATCTAAAAAATCTAAAAGAACTTTATAAAACACAAAGAACTTTCATCTTTTCAAAAGAGAGAGAAAAAAAAGAAAAGCCTTTAGTTTTCCCTTATGTAAGAAGATTACCCTCATATCAGAGCAGTGAACTTATATTTCGCCTAAAAATAGTGTAAGACTCCATGTATAAAGTTGCACTTTGGACAGGCACACGGCTGATGAGTTGAAGGCCATACTTCATAGCAGACATGTATATGTTACTACCTAGAGTTAGCCAGACTGTGAGATTTGAGGACACAGTCCACAAGACTGCCCTCACTCCCGATGCCAACTAAAAATTTGGAAGGTCCCCCAAACCACTCTTAGGTTAGATAACTTCCTAGAAGTTCTCACAGAACTTACTGAAGTCTATTATACTCATGGTTAAGGTTAATTATAGGGAAAGGGTACAGATAAAATGAAGACTAATGAAAATAAGATAATGGTTGTATTAATTAAGCTTATTGTGGTGATCATTTTTGTAACATATATGTATATCAAATCATCATGTTGTACCCCTTAAGTTTATACAATGTTATATGTCAATTATATCTCACTAAAACTAGGGGGAAGCTTAGGTAAAGGAAGAGACACAGGATGGAGTCTGGGAGGGTTGCAAAGAAGCTTCCATTGTCCTCTCCCATGAAATTAGAAAATATTACCTTCTTTGCCTCAATATGTGACACACTCATGAAGTTTTGCCAGTCAGGAAAGCTCACTTGAACTTTAAGTCCATAGTTTTTATTTGGGTACTGTGGGAGGCCGCAATAAGGCTTGAGATGAGGACCAAACCAGGCCCTGACTTGTGCCTCCTTTAAAGTCTGAATAACCTAATGAAAGGTATAGGACGGGAAAAGTTGAGAAGCACTGAGAAAGGATCTGTGCTATGTGTTGTGCGCTCGCTTATGTGACTTCCCACATGCTTGCTAAACAAATGAGAACAATTCGGTTGGGGTCAAAAGTTCGTTGCTGGTCCTTGCTGTCCTAATACTGCTCATAAATTACTTTCAGGTATGCTGTATCAATACAGAACAATTGTACCGGCATCAGCCGTTTGGCGTCACGAGGTCTGCTTATAGCTAAATGTGAAACTTATTATGAGAACTCGTGGTTGTTTAACTAGACACAGGTGTATTGCTTCTATCACTATATATATGGCCTTAATGCTTTGAATAAACTTAGCACTGTTGGACATCCTCCTTGCTCCTCCTGCCCCCATCTCTTTGTCTCTTTACTCCTTTTCTTCATCCTCTTACCCTCACATTCCTGGTCGATTTGTCGCGCCGGCCGCGACAGGGCACCATTATATAGGTTGATTGCTCACATGATTGAACTCAGTCTTCAGGTTGACTGATATGGAATGACCCAAAGCCCTTACCTTATAGCCAGCCTCCATGTTAAGGCTATTAGGTGTAGCCGGCCACCCTCTAAAATCCAGGGTGGTCATCCTCACATAAACAAAGACATTCCCATCAAGCATGATATAAATTGCCTCCCAAAAGTCAAGGAAAAAAAGCCATGATCTCCCCTGGGCAAAGCCAACTTTACTACACACTTGCCTGTAAGAAAAAATGGAATTATACTTCAGGAACACAGAAAGTAACTTGTACTTTCCACAGTGCCTGAGAGAAGGCGAAGTGAAAGGACTGTGAAGGATGAGCTTGCTTTTATTAAGGAAGATTTCAAATCAGTAAACAGGAGATTGTGCCCTATGACTGGCATGCAACAGGAGGAAGGTATCTTGGGATCCTTCGCCTCACAGCGTTCACTGCATACACCCCTCCCCAAACCCTCCTCGAAAACTAGATGCCTGACCTCTGGGCTCATAGTCCCCATTTATGGTCCAAATAGGAACTTTTGGGATCTGGAATCTGTCATTCAGTATATCTGGTATCCTTTCGAGTTCTTTATCTCACTCATATTTATGAGTGTGCTTTCTTATTTGTTTATAGGCAAAACTTTGGAGAGAACAAAACAAGGATGTACTTGTGGTATTGCATTGAAATTTATTTATACACAAACTTTGCGGATATTTGTTTAATGGATATTTCTTATTCCATCTTCTTTGTAATAATAACAAGAGGGAGAATAGAAAAAGTGTTTATATTCCTAAGGACTGTTTCAAGCCTGCCCTAGCCCATTACCAAAGATTCACAACCATGGGCATATGACCCTAACATTTTTCATAATTTTTTGTTCTTTATGAAAAGACCCTGGGACTACAATCTTGTGTTCCCTTCAGATTTTAGTGGCAGCCAAAGGCATAAACAAGATTCCTGCATGTTATAACTCTACCCCGGTCTCATTTATTGTTTGCACTAGTGGAATCATAAAAGTATCTTTAAATAGATTTATTAAACCCACTCAGCTCTCTAAAAATTGCCTTAATTTGCACTTTAAAAAAACCCTTCCAGCTATTCATCAGAGATCACAAAAGTTGAAAGATAACCAATGTGTTTGATTTTGCCTAATTTGCTATCATATTAACAAAGAATGTTGACATAAGGAAATTCCCGATATACCCAAAACAAATCCCTTTAGAATGTTAAAATTCATTGCATATTCATTGAATACCTTTGTCCTAGAAAAGAATAACCTCTGTTAGTACAAGACTACATAGATATATCTACTAGACCAGGTAATATTTAGCTGGAAGTATCTTGCCTAGATGTAGGGATCTGAGGCTATTCAGAAGGCTTCTATCATGTAGAAGCTTGCAGGACTATCATAGCAATATGAATTAGAGTACTTTGACTATCTTGTTACATAACCATTACAATCACAAAATTTAATGCTCATAATAAAACCCAATGGTGATAGGAGGTTAAAGGAGTACATTCACTGCTGGTGGCACAGTTAGAGGATTTAGTCTTTCCATAAAACAGTTAAGTATTGTTCTAAAAAGGGTTAAAATTGCCCATGTCCTTTGACCAAGAATTTACCCAAAAGAAAAAAGAAACTCAATCCTAAGTCATTCACTGAATTTTAGGTTTTTTTTTTTAATACTGAAAAATTGGAAATAAGATTTCACTGGAAGAGAACAAATTATAACACATAAACATCATGGGATTCCAAACAGTGAGAAGGTATTTGAGGGCAGCTTGTGTTGCTTCCCAAATCTGACTATGTATCATAATCACCAAGGGAGCTTTTTACTTCCTTGTCTGATTCATCTTCTCCATAGATGGTGTATTTATCTGGACTCATGGCACAAATGTGACAAATAGGACGAGGAATAAAATGGGGCCATTGGCAATATTTGTCCTTATGGGTTTTGTAAGAAACTGTACATAATTGATATTTGTTTAGTCCATAAAGCTGCTCACCACACTCGAGCCCATAATTATTTTCACATGAATGCATGTCCCTGCTATCTTTTCACTAAGTTTTATGACATCTGTAGAGCTAGAGTTGGATATCCTGGCTATCTACTCTATATAGCCTCTTTCCTCCACCCCAAACTAGTTAATAGAACTTAGCCTAGAAAGTGTGAGCCCAGTGTCTTTTTGTTTTTATCTTCAAAGGGGTTGAATAACAAAGGAAGAGGTATCAACGAGCTCATATTTAAGTGCTTTCCAGAACTGAGACCACAGAACTAGACCATTTTCTTTTAGATTCTCTATGAGAAGCCATAGCTATATGACAGGTGGAGCTACAGACCTTCCACCTCCCCCCTTGTCAATGTCTGTGACTAATGGTAGTGTCATTATTGATGATACGGCTTACTCAGTACTGTCTGACAGACAGACTGGTCTTTGATAAGTGGACTTCCCAAAGGGAAAATGTTTGATTAGTTCTTTGCTGCCTGACTCTTATTTCATGTATACATATATCTGTGCAACACAGAACTAGAAAGTGTCCGCGTCAGAGGTGACTATCTCAGGGAGAATATCTAGGCACTGGGTAGATACTGAAATAGCTGACCATTTATGTTATGATTCTTTAAGTGCATTTGAACCATCTGCCACTGGAGGGCACTATTAGAATAACCGTGGAAAGGGCAGCTCTGGAATGAAACCTAAGACATCAATGGCTGCTGGGCAAAGACCAGAGTAGTGAGGACTCAAGGGTTAGAGGAAGTAAAGCTAGGGAACTTGGCATTAAAAGTTTCAAGCACATTCTTTATTTATGCTTAATAAAATGTGCAGGTCCTCTACAGTCCACTGAACCAGAGTGGAGGTGAGTTGAGCTATGTTGGCTTCAGACATGCTCTTGTGTGTGCACCATACCATTAGTTCACAGGAGAGTTCTTGAAATCCTCACCTTCTTGAGAATAGCAGGTCCAATTGTCTCTCAGGTGGTGCTAGAGGCTGGGGTGGTGAGTGAACAGAATTCTAAAGTAGGGGGTTTCAGTGGCTGGATCTCATCATGGGAGCAGACTGAGAGATCCAGAATGAGGTAAACTGCTCTGACAGGTTGAGCAGTTTTCCTTAAGATCAAAAATAGTTCCCATGGGTGAGTGAAAACTGAGAACTTGAATCAAAGTGAAGGTCTGCAACAGTGGTCAGGCCAAAGGGAGTGATAGGAGACTGATGAGAACCCTTGAAGCTAGAGTTTGAAAACAGCTTTTTTACTACAGTGACTTTTAACTAAAACAAGCTTATGTTCTTGGTAGGAAGAAGTCAAATGCAAGAGATTGTTTTCTTCTTGCCATCTCCAAGCTAGAAAGGAAGAAAGCTACAGGTATATTTTCCAAGCTTTCATCATTTTGTGTTGCTCAGGGTAGACACGTGGAGTTAACTTTGTTGCAAATTATGCCTTTATTTTGGAGGAATGAAAGAAGTATTTTTGGTATGCAAAAGTAAAATGGAGACATAACCCAGATTTGAAGATTTTGATCTTCAAAATCCATCCACATGATGGATGGACTTACCTAGCTGTGGGTGTATCCTTGAGAGAATTACATCTACTTTAATTATAAATCTAAAAAGAACTATGCCTGAAACCTACTGCTTCATCTTATGGGCAGAGATCCTGCACAAAGGATGTGTAGCAAGCCTAATCTTTATCTTGAATTATAGAAAAGAATGAGACTTAATTTTGATAAGCTCAAACTAGACTGACATGTTAACATCCCAAACACTATAGGCATTCAGCCTTTCTTGATGTTGGATTATTGGGTTCTAGTGTAGCTTGTGTGGGTAAGAAGTCCTTGGGGTTAAATTTTCCTTTGAAGGTAGTTCATTGTGTTATTAATTGTCCTTGAAAAAGACTGATCCTGGCATAGAAAACACAAGTTGGGGGTAAAGGTAGGATAGAATGAAGGGAATCTGGTCTCTCTGTGTCATGGAGACTGTTTGGGACAGTCTGGACCCCTGTGATACTGTCCAAACCCAAGGATGGATCAAGTACAATGAGCCCTAAGAAGACATTTATTTAGCAGTGGTTATAAGCTACTCTCTAGGTTCTACTTCTCTTTCGTGTCTCTCAAACTTTTGGTAAAGACCATTAAGATTTCAGCCTGTCTTAGCAGTACTACTCATGCTTGCAGCAAAACAGTATTATAGAGAAGAGGAAACACTGAAGGGTGCTGGTAATCCTAACCTGCAGTCGGTGATCTGCAGCAGGTCAATGGTCAAGGCAGCAGGTGGCAACAGGACATATCTGTGCAATATTTAATTGCCCTCCAGGGATTCTTGGTCACATTTGGGCAGCCTATTAGGGGGGCTTCTAGCTGGTAAGCAGGATGGGAGCTTTAAATCATTACAATGGGAATAGTTAAACCCAACAACAGCCTCACAGTGGAGTTAAAATAAAATTCTAATCCTAATCAAAGCTTCCAAGGCCCTCCACATCTTCATCTTAGGTTACTCCTTTCATCATGTTTCAGCCACTCTGGCTTCTGTCCTCTGTTTGATCAAGCTGCTCTCCCTGCCTCTAGCTCTGGGGACTGGGCCATCTGTTCTCTCTGTACAGGAAGCTTTTTCACCAGCTCTGTCTTCTGTTCCTTGCACTTCAGATCTTGGCTTAATTGGCAGCTTCTAAGGTGGTCTTCTCTGAGAATGGTAGCTACGGGTATTCTCTTCTCTCTCTCCTGGTTTTCCTCTCTCACAATGTCTTGTTCACTTACTTCACAGTACTTCACAATGACGAATACACATTTGTTTATTAATTATCTATATTCCCCATCAGGCTACAAAATCCATGAAGGCCGGGGTTATGACTATTTAAATGACCACCACATAATGCAGCCCTAACTGTAGTTCTTTGATCATTATAGGCTCTTGATACAAAATTTTGATTAAATGAGTAGTGTGCTTACTAATAAAAATCTGATTTATTTTTTGTTGTCAAACTGGCATGGCCAAGGGACACTTAGGTTACATAATGTTTCTTTTCTGAAGTTTTTAGAAGTCTTACATACCCATACATTTCCTTGGCTAGCAATGTTGGCCACATTTTTTTTTTTTTCAAGATTTTATTTATTTATTTGACAGACAGAGATCACAAGTAAGCAGAGAGGCAGGCAGAGAGAGAGAGGAGGAAGCAGGCTCTCCACAGAGCAGACAGCCCGATGCAGGGCTCGATCCCAGGACCCCGGGACCATGACCTGATCCGAAGGCAGAGGCTTTAACCCACTGAGCCACCCAGGCACCCCAGTTGCCACATTTTTAAGAGAGATCTGCCTAGCCATTTGCCACATGCCTAATGGCATATAAGGCAAGTCCCATCTTTTCAGCACCTTTAAAATAAACTGTATGGGATTCTGCTTACTTACCTTCGTTCTGTGGCTGCACTTTTGCTTCTTCTTGCTTTTGTCTTGGGCTTCGTCAACAACCTTTGAATCCACTTATGACCCCAACTTTGGTGTTTGCTTCTGGTTTTCTCAACTTCAACTTTTAGTGCTCTCTAAAGACTTTGGTTTGTACTCAGCCTTTGTGTCTATTTCTGGATCTCTTAGGTTTACTACCCTGGCTGAACTATGGGTCAGGATCTGAACTCCAGTACAGTCTTTACTGATCCCTGACTGATCCCTAAACGTATTGATTGCCCAGCTGAGAAAGGCCAGAATATTTCTTGCCCAAAAGTTGTAGTGTCTTCAGCAAGTAGGTATATATGTCATAATTATGTTCTAGATATCAGTGTTAGGGTAGTAACACTGTATTCCTCCTCACACGGTCTCTTTCTTTCTGCCTTGATCATCACTCCACCCACACTAGACAGCCTCTGCATTTCTGAATGTGGATAAATCACCATGCAATGGGGGCAGGTGTTCTGGCTTCTTGAGATGTCTCAGGGACTGGGTAATCAAACCTACCAGTTCAGGGAAGTTAGTTCTCCAGGTAAGACCAATGTGAAGTATGAGACAGGAAGGGGCTAAGCAAAATTCTCCTCCTTCCTTTCTCCTGTAGACTACTCCCTAAAAGTCATGTCTTCTTTGAAACCCTTCTGAAGGATTCCTAGATATTGAGTGGACATGCCTGTTGAATGATCAGCTCTATCTTTTGTAGCATATTATGAAGGGAAAGAGGTATGATAAACACATTGCAAAACACATAGCATTATCTCATACCTTCCTTTCCTTGCTTCACTTCCCCTTTTCTCTTACTCATGCCACCCCATACTACCACCTCCCAGGTACAATATTAGCACCTTTGTCCTTTCTTCATTCAAGTTTAAACTGGGTAGTATATCCAGAATGGATCAGTAGGGCAGAAATCATCATGGAAATTAACCAGGATGAATATATGAAATTAAATGGAGTAGTAAAGATTCTGAAGTATGACCTATGGGAAATGGCCCAGATGAATTTTAAGTAAAGGACTTTATACACTTCCAGAATGTATTCCAGGGAGAACTGTAATAAGAACATGTGATTCAGATGTCAACTTTTTAAATAAAATGGAATACATAAAATAATATACAGAACTAACATTTTAAGTGATAGAATCTTCTTTTAATTTGAATTAAACAACAACTTAAAGAGATTTTTTTCAATAAAAATAAGCCCCCCCCCTTTAATATACAGTATTTCTTTTAAAGGAAGCTGTCATTCAAATGTTGGCTATCACCTGTTTATGTTAGGGAGACCACTTTGTTGTTGTTGTAGGGGGCAACGAAATCTCTAATTCTTAGGATATGTGACTTAAACAGTGCAACTACTTCAACTTGCTAATGAAAACATCTAAGTCTGGGATTTTCTGTACTAGGCAAAAGAAGGATACGAAAAGTTTTTTTTTCTGAAGGCTAAGTTGTATCATTCAAATAGGTCTCCCCTGAATATTAGTAGATATAAGTCTATTTTCAGTGAAAGCAATGACCGACCTCTATTATTCCACCCACTGTGCCTAAAACACCTTATCTGTAAAAGCATAATCAAAATAATTGCCTATGTCTCTAGAGTTCTGTGAAAATTAGATAATGTCAGCAAAAGTGCTTTTAGCTGCTACAGTGGTATTATGACCTTTATTCTCCACTTAGAATTTGTCTTAAAATAGTTCCATGATAACCTCTCATTAAAGTTTTTGAGTCTGTTTCAAGCCAATGATAGGGAAGGACAGTAGCAATAGACCATACTAAATAACGAATAGGTAGTGTTTGGGGATGGGAAAAGAAAAAGGGAACTGCAGAAGAAATTTGTCAAACTTTCAACATAAAAGTTGGCTAGGATGTGGTAAGTTACTCTCCAAATATATTAGTGCACCTGCTTGCTTGCCCCACCTCCTTTCCATCCTCCCTTCCACTTAACAGATATTTATTGTAGAACCAAAATTACGTATATTTTCTGGTGAAAAAGCAGATTCTGGGAAGCTCTGAGAAGCTACCTTGTCTGCCAGCTTAGTTCTTTGGTTTGATATCAGGATGGAAGGAAGAAGAGAAAAGAGAGAACTAGAGATGTTCTGGGGAAGGGGCTGAGAGATGGGTTATTTTTTCCAGGGTAGGTGGGGGTATGAGAAATATGAAAGTAGCCAAAATGAGTGAAGAACACGCTAAAAGGGGGAAACTTTAAAAAAAAATTATTTATTTATTTATTTGAGAGGAAGAGAGAGCCTGAGAAAGAGCACAAGCAGGGGGAAGGGGTAGAGGGAGAGGAAGAAGCAGACTCCCTGCTTCTCATTGAGCAGGGAGGCCGGTACAGGACTTGATCCCAGGACCCTGCATCACGACCTGAGCAGAAGACAGATGCTTAACCAGCTGAGCCATCCAGATGCCTTAAAAAGGGAACAATTTTTTTGAAAAAGAAATTATTCACATATGTCTATTTTAATGGGTAAAAAAATCAAGTAAAGAGTTTGAGTTATTATAAAATTACTTTTTGGTTCAGAAATTCTCAGTTTTTTTAGGAACCTAATGCTCTTAAAGTGAGTTAGATGTCAGGGAAACAAAGTGAAAATAGGAATAGCAAAGAGAAGAAGGCCCATAAATAATGAGGAGCGTAAATTTTAAAAATTGTAGCAGAAATACTTACGGGGTACTTTGGGGGCAGTGGGGAAGGAGTCAATATTTCTGTAGGAAAAGAGACAAAGGGCCATAACAAGGCCATTTTTAAAAAGAAAAACATCTAAAAACCTTTTCTTCTGAAAAGTTTATCAGAAAAAATCATATATATTTTAGTGATCTTAATTACTGTGGTTAAAATATTTTATTCCACCTGCTTTTTTAGGTGGTCAGAAAGCAGTCCTTATGAAAGGCTGAAATGTTATTTTTGAAAAAAAAATAGTTTTCTTGGAGGGGCTCCTGGGTAGCTCACTTGGTTAAGCATCTGACTCTTGATCTCAGCTCAGGTCTGGAGTTCAGCTCTTGAACTCAGGGTCCTGAGCTCCATGCTGGGTGAGGATTCTACTTAAACATAAAAAAAGAATAGTGTTTTTTTGTTGTTGTTTGTTTTTGTTTTGTTTTGTTTTTTTGTTTGAGAAAGTTCAGTTTTTCCAGTATCTCACAGCATCTGCATAGGGTGAAAGTATTTTAAAAATGAGTCACTTGACCTGCTGGGCTTAGGGTTTCTTTCTTGTTCTTTCTCCAGCTCCTTTAGGTGTAGGGTTAGGTTGTGTACCTGAGACCTTTCTTGTTTCTTGAGAAAGGCTTGTACCGCTATGTATTTTCCTCTCAGGACTGCCTTTGTTGTGTCCCACAGGTTTTGAACCATTGTATTTTCATTATCATTTGTTTCCATGATTTTTTTCAATTCTTCTTTAATTTCCCGGTTGACCCATTCATTCTTTAGAAGGATGCTGTTTAGTCTCCATGTATTTGGGTTCTTTCCAAACTTCCTTTTGTGGTTGAGTTCTAGCTTTAGAGCATTGTGGTCTGAAAATATGCAGGGAATGATGCCAATATTTTGATAACGGTTGAGTCCCGATTTAGGACCGAGGATATGAACTATTCTGGAGAATGTTCCATGTGCACTAGAGAAGAATGTGTATTCTGTTGCTTTGGGATGAAATATTCTGAATATATCTGTGATGTCCATCTGGTCCAGTGTGTCGTTTAAGGCCTTTATTTCCTTGCTGATCTTTTGCTTGGATGATCTGTCCATTTCAGTGAGGGGAGTGTTAAAGTCCCCTACTATTATTGTATTATTGTTAATGTGTTTCTTTGATTTTGTTATTAATTGGTTTATATAGTTGGCTGCTCCCACGTTGGGGGCATAGATATTTAAAATTGTTAAATCTTCTTGTTGGACAAACCCTTTGAGTATGATACAGTGTCCTTCCTCATCTCTTATTATAGTCTTTGGCTTAAAATCTAATTGATCTGATATAAGGATTGCCACTCCTGCTTTCTTCTGATGTCCATTAGCATGGTAAATTCTTTTCCACCCCCTCACTTTAAATCTGGAGGTGTCTTCGGGCTTAAAATGAGTTTCTTGGAGGCAACATATAGATGGGTTTTGTTTTTTTATCCATTCTGATAGCCTGTGTCTTTTGACTCCAAAACTGCTGGAACTTATACAGGAATTCAGTAAAGTGTCAGGATATAAAATCAATGCACAGAAATCAGTTGCATTTCTCTACACCAACAGCAAGACAGAAGAAAGAGAAATTAAGGAACCAATCCCATTTACAATTGCATCCAAAACCATAAGATACCTAGGAATAAACCTAACCAAAGAGACACAGAATCTATACTCAGAAAACTATAAAGTACTCATGAAAGAAATTGGGGAAGACACAAAGAAATGGAAAAATGTTCCATGCTCCTGGATTGGAAGAATAAATATTGTGAAAATGTCTATGCTACCTAAAGCAATCTACACATTTAATGCAATTCCTATCAAAGTACCATCCATCTTTTTCAAAGAAATGGAACAAATAATGCTAAAATTTATATGGAACCAGAAAAGACCTCGAATAGCCAAAGGGATATTGAAAAAGAAAGCCAACATTGGTGGCATCACAATTCCGGACTTCAAGCTCTATTACAAAGCTGTCATCATCAAGACAGCATGGTACTGGCACAAAAACAGACACATAGATCAATGGAACAGAATAGAGAGCCTAGAAATAGACCCTCAACTCTATGGTCAACTAATCTTCGACAAAGCAGGAAAGAATGTCCAATGAAAAAAAGACAGCCTCTTCAATAAATGGTGCTGGGAAAATTGGTCAGCCACATGCAGAAAAATGAAATTGGACCATTTCCTTACACCACACACGAAAATAGACTCAAAATGGATGAAGGACCTCAATGTGCGAAAGGAATCCATCAAAATCCTTGAGGAGAACACGGGCAGCAACCTCTTCGACCTCTGCCACAGCAACATCTTCCTAGGAACAACGCAAAAGGCAAGGGAAGCAAGGGCAAAAATAAACTATTGGGATTTCATCATGATCAAAAGCTTTTGCACAGCAAAGGAAACAGTTAACAAAATCAAAAGACAACTGACAGAATGGGAGAAGATATTTGCAAACGACATATCAGATAAAGGACTAGTGTCCAGAATCTATAAAGAACTTAGCAAACTCAACACCCAAAGAACAAATAATCCAATCAAGAAATGGGCAGAGGACATGAACAGACATTTCTGCAAAGAAGACATCCAGATGGCCAACAGACACATGAAAAAGTGCTCCATATCACTCGGCATCAGGGAAATACAAATCAAAACCACAATGAGATACCACCTCACACAGGTCAAAATGGCTAAAATTAACAAGTCAGGAAATGACAGATGCTGGCGAGGATGCAGAGAAAGGGGAACCCTCCTACACTGTTGGTGGGAATGCAAGCTGGTGCAGCCACTCTGGAAAACAGCATGGAGGTTCCTCAAAATGTTGAAAATAGAACTGCCCTATGACCCAGCAATTGCACTATTGGGTATTTACCCTAAAGATACAAACGTAGTGATCCAAAGGGGCACGTGCACCCGAATGTTTATAGCAGCAATGTCCACAATAGCCAAACTATGGAAAGAACCTAGATGTCCATCATCAGATGAATGGATGAAGAAGATGTGGTATATATACACAATGGAATATTATGCAGCCATCAAAAGAAATGAAATCTTGCCATTTGCAACAACATGGATGGAACTAGAGCGTATCATGCTTAGGGAAATAAGTCAAGCAGAGAAAGACAACTATCATATGATCTCCCGGATTTGAGGAAGTGGTGATGCAACATGGGGGATTAAGTGGGTAGGAGAAGAATCAATGAAACAAGATGGGATTGGGAGGGAGAAAAACCATAAGTGACTCTTAATCTTACAAAACAAACTGAGGGTTACTGGGGGGAGGGGATTTGGGAGAAGGGGATGGGATTATGGACATTGGGGAGGGTATGTGCTTTGGTGAGTGCTGTGAAATGTGTAAACCTGGTGATTCACAGACCTGTACCCCTGGGGGTAAAAATATATGTTTATAAAAAATAAAAAATTAATTAAAAAAAAAAGAAAAAAAAATGAGTCACTTGATTTTGGTTGCAGTCATCTCCTGTTGGAATGCAGGGGAGATGATAGCCCTCTGTTCATGAGCAGGCCTTCTACAGTTTCTTAAGGTGCATGTTAACTAGCAGCCAACACTAGAGGCTGATCTTTAAGAGGCTGGAAATCCACTTGTGAGGATATTCTGGAGGATACACAAACATAGGGAGCAAGTTGGATTGAAGAAGCACTCAGATAAGTATCCTCTCAGAGGATAGGAATTTAGGCTAATACCTGAAAAATGTTTATGCTTTTATAAATATTTTTATACCAGCAGTTATTTATTTTAAAATATATCTTTTTAAAAGTATTTCTTCTCATTATAAAAATGCATTTGTCACATAATTTTTGGACAACAAAAGAGAGAGAAAGAAATTATCTATAATCCCTATATCAAAAGAGAGTTTCCCTCTTCCTTCCCTTTCTCTGCTTCCATTTAAAAGGAGCATGGAACAGTGGTCACACAGCAGAAAGAATGTCTGGAGTCAGGTTCTCATTCTGCCACTTACTAATCAGGTTGCTTTCCCTTCTCTGTGCCTACTTTTCTCAGCTATGTAATACAGGTAGTACCTACCTCCTGGGTTTGTTATAAGCTTAAATTAGTCAGTAAATGTAAAGCATTTAGAAGACTATCTGGCTCACTCTATATGTTATGCAAATACTGGCTATTTTTATTAGTGACCGAGAAGATAGACTCTTGTGCCAAACTGGGTTTTTCCTATTTCCATTTCTTAGTAAATTTAAGTGGAGGTCTGAGAGACAATGCTGGTCCACATAATACATCTTCCCTCAAGCAGCGTCCCTCCCCCATAATATTGACTTTTTGCCTTTAAGTGGCATTAATTAAAAAATAACATCCTTAGTTTTGACCTGTGGTCCCTCCTTATTATGTGACTATTGAGCTCATTGTTAAATGGAAAAGTGCTGTGACCTTGGGCAAACCACCTACCTTCTCTTCACTCAAGTTTCTTACCCTTCAGTTAAAACTTTAAAAAAAAATTGTAAGTAGGCTCCACACCTGGGCCTACTTAAGAGAAAGCAACAAACAACAACAACAAACACACACACGCACAAAAACAAGCCTCACAATCCTAAAGTCAAGACCTGAGCTGTGATCAAGAGTTAGATACTCAACCCAATGGGCTACCCAGGAGTTCCCTCAATTAAAACTTTTGATAACAGGTTCATTGAAGTTGTGAAATAATCCAGACGTCTGTATGTCACTGGGTATATATTGTATTGTAGAAAATCACCATCTCTACCAGACTTCTTCCTGTTAGAAAGAGCCTGATTTTTTCTTTTACTTTGAAAAGCTAATATGACCTTGATCCTCAACCCATTCATTTTGTTCATGCCATTGAACATCGGGGAAGCTCTTTGGTACACAGAATAATTCATTGCCCTTGAGGAGCCAAGATTGAGGGAGGAAGCATCCAGGTAGCAAGACCCATTATAATTCAGCATGGAAAATGCCACAGCAGATGAGGAATAAATCATTAAGGGAGATTGTGTTTTCTTGTCACACAAACATGTATAATACAGATGAGATAATTGTACCTTGAGATTCTCAGCTAAAAGGCTATATTTAAACATAGACCCAAGAGGCAGACAGAAAGGTATTTGAATCACTGGCCCATCTTAACTGGTCCTGGTAAAGCCAGTTACAATCTCTTCTAAGCCTCAATTTCCTTTTTAAAATTATTATTATTACTTTTTGAAGATTTTATTTATCTATCTGAAAGACAGAACCAGCAGTGGCAAAGGACAGAGGGGGAGAGAGAAAGTGAGAAGTAGACTCCCTATTGAGCAGGAAGCCCAACACAGGGCTCGATCCCAGGACCTGGAAATCATGACCTGAGCGGAAGGTGGATGTTTAACCGAGTGAACCACCCAGGCATCTTTTCTTCTTCTTCTTTTTTTTAAATCCAGGTAGTTAACACCTACTTAGTGAAATGTGACATATAGATGATGTCTTGTGAAATGTGAAATGATGACATATAGATGAAAATTATCTAGCAGAGTAGCAGTACATCTCCAAGTAGAGGTTTGGTTCTTGTTTATTTATTTATTCAATAAATATCTATTTAAATTGAGAATTTAATTTAAATTTAATCTATTTAAATTAAATTTTAATTAACAAATTATATAGATATAAATATCTATATAAATTGAGTGTCCATTCAATAGATACTTATTGTCCACTAGCTTTTGGAAATAAATAGGGGAATAAGTAATACAACATTTTCCTCACAGAGCTTACATTACATAGTGGGAGAATTGAATAATATACACACATGCAAATAAATAATCCAAATAATTTCAGGCTGTGGTAAGAGCCACAAAGTTAATAAAAAAGGTTATATGAGAGAAAGGCGTGGGCAGGGTGGGGCAGGTAACTTTAGATAGGTTGGGTAAGGAAGGCCTCTCAGAGGATAGGAATTTAAGCTAATACCTGAAAAATGAGAAGGAACAATCCATGGTTGGGAAAAGGAAGCTCATTTCAGGCAGAGAAGAAAGTTCCTTTTCTTCCTTCTCTGCCTCCTCTCCTTTCTCTTGTTCGTTATCCCCCTGTGCCATCTTCTTTATGGTAGAAGGGGTCACCATGGGTATTTGAAGGCTTCTCATTCCTGGGTTGTTTTGTTATCTATGACAGACTAAGACCTGTTTTCAGTGGTTAAAAGTAAAATTAACTGTACACATGGTGTGCTTTAGAAGTCTACCATTGAGATAAATGTAGAAAAATGGTTTTGTAGATTGATTTTGTGATTCTGAGTAGAGATATATTTAGTCTACTGTAGTGTTTCTCAGGCTTCTTTTATTATTTATTTTTTTAAACTTCATGTTTTATAAGGCAATACCTACCTCCAAATTGCATTTATTAAGTGTTAATTAGCTTATCTTTCTATTTGTAGTTCATAGAATCCATCAATACCATTCAGTTTCTGGTTGCATTGATCCCTGATAAAGAAAAGTTCAATTGAAGGCAGGATTTTGATGGTTCTTTGTATTACTGAGAGTAAACACATAGCTTCAAAAAGCTTTTGTTTTACTAGAAAACAGTTTGGGACACCTGGGTGGATCAGTTGGTTAAGTGTCTACTTCAGCTCAGGTCATGAGCTCAGGGTCCTGGGACCAAGCCCCTAGTGGGGTTCCCTGTTTAGTGGGGAGTTTGCTTCTCCCTCCTCCTGTGCAGCTCCCCCTGCTTGTGCTCTTTCTTCACTCATTCTCTCTCTGAAATAAATAAATAAAGTCTTCAAAAACAAAAACGAAAAATACCCAACCCAGAGAGAAGACAATTTTTAACTACATATAAAGACTTAGTGGTCTAGAGTCCCAGATAGAAGACACATTAGTTCTAGAGAATTGGAGTTCTAGAGTTAGGCATCTAGAATCAAAATACTTTTAAATTTTGACTTTTAATCTTTCCTCAAAGTGATCTATGTTTATGATTTGGGTAATTTTTTAAAAATACTTTGCATATCAATTATCTGTATTAGACATTCAAATTTGAATGTAAGGAGGCCAATTTGGCATTTGCTTTAAGGCAGGTCCTATACTACTCCTTTTTTACATACTGATTTAAATTTGCCTTCTCTTTCTGCTAGCTTGTAAATCCTTGAAGGCACAGATTATGTCTATTTCTATTATTGCTATGTCCCAAGCACACGTAACAGTAGTTAAAAATTTTTATGACTCAAAAAACTATGTTATTTATCAGGCTCTGGCCTGGGTCTTTTGTGATAAAACTGCGTCTCCACTTGAGGTCTTCTGCCTGGGATGCATCCTTTTTAAATTTTATTTTCTGAAGAATCCTTTCAAGCACCCTAATGCAAAGTAGGTCAAGTTGCATGCACTCTCTGATTCCATTTATCTTGAAGTTTTTCATTGCTTTCAGTTTAGAAGTCTAGCTTTACTTGACCTTCAATGAAACATTTATTATGTGAGCATTTTAATATTTAATATTTTATTTCTTAGGTTTTTTTTCCATTTGCTTTACATTTTATTGGAGGTTTATGGGGAAAATGAAAAGGTCAAGACAAAGGAATTGCCTGGTTGATAGAAGGTGCCCTAAATAAGAGTCTTCTTTCACCATATTTTCCTTAGAAAATCCTGTTAACTTCTGAATGTAGATGTCCCTCTCACATCTAAGGGACCCACTTGGTCAAATATACTGTTTTGTGGGGAAGGCAGACAAATATTCCTGCCTCTAGATTTCTTAATTGACTTCCAGTTAATTGAATTGCTAGATTAACCCAGACTGTCTTTTCTATCTGTAACATGCTCTGACAGAAGCCCTAGGTAATACAGGTTGTATGCTCACTACTACCACTCTGACCATTTATGCTGTTTGCTGATCATGATAAAATTGTATTTTGGGGATGTCTGGGTGGCTCAGTCAGCTAATCTTCTGCCTTTGGCTTAGGTCACGATCGTAAGGCCCTGGGATCAAGTCCCACATCGGGCTCCCTGCCCAGTGAGGAGCCTGCTTCTCCCTCTGCCTGAAACTACCCATGCTTGTGCTCTCTCTCTCTCTCTGAAAATAAATAACATCTTTAAAAAAAATTGTGTTTGTTCACAAACATATTTATTCCAGTTGTTTTGTTATTGTAATTCTATAATATAATTAACTGGTAATATATGATTGATAAGGAAAATTATAGATTTTATTAAAATCAAATTATTGTAATAATGGTATCATGGGTATATGCATATGTACACCCAAACTCAAACTCAAATATCAAAATGTATACAAAAATATGTGCAATTTTTTGTATGTTTAAGTATACCTCAGTAAAGCTTAAAAATCCTTAAAATATTTAAAAAATCAAATTAAAGGTTTGGAAAGATTCAATAAAGTCAGCTCCCTAAAAAATTAGATGTGAACAACACAGCTATAAAATAATGGAAAAAAAAACAGAAAATTTTTCCTTAGTTTGCTTCAGAAGTATCATTAAGTACTTTGAAGAGCGTAGAAATTGTAAATGATGCATTGTTGGTGCAATTTAGTAAAAAATGGCAATGAAATTTCATTATTGGACCAAAGAGACAATAACAAAACTTTGGTCCTGAAACTGTAAAACAGAGGAAAAAGTCTCTTTGACATTGGTCTTGGCAATGATATTTTGGATATGACACCAAAAACATAATCAATAAAAGTAAAATTAATAAGTGGGATTACATCAAGCTAAAAAGTGTCCATACATCAAAAGTAACAATCAAATGAAAAAGCAACCTATAGAATAGAAGAAAATACTTGTGAATCATATGTCAGATCAAGGGTTAAAGTCCAAAATCTATAAAGAATTCATACAACTCAATAGCAAAAAAACCCAATCTGATTAAAAAATGAGCAGAGGAACTAAATAGATATTTTTCCAAAGAAGACATACAAATGACCAACAAGTACATGAAAAGGAGCTCAACATTACTAGTCATCAAAAAAATGCAAGTCAAAACCACAATGAGATAATCACCTTGGACCTGTCAGAATGACAATCATCAAAAAGATAAGCGATTGGGACGCCTGGGTGGCTCAGTTGGTTAAGCAGCTGCCTTCGGCTCAGGTCATGATTTCAGCGTCCTGGGATGGAGTCCCACAATGGGCTCCTTGCTCCGCAGGGAGCCTGCTTCTCCCTCTGACTCTGCCTTCCGCTCTGTCTGCCTGTGCTCGCTCTCGCTCGCTCTCTTTCTGACAAATAAATAAATAAAATCTTAAAAAAAAAAAAAAAAAAGATAAGCGATCAAAAGTATTTGGTAGGGTATGCCAAGAAAAGAGAACCCTGTGCAGTGTGGTGGGAATAGAAATTGGTACAACTAATACAGAAAACAGTATGATGGTTCCTCAAAAAATTGAAAATAGAACTTCAATATGGTCCAGCAACCTCACTTCTGGGTATATATACAAAGGAAATTAAATTATTATCTTGAAGAGATATGAGATCTCCCCTTGTTCTTTGTAGCATTATTCAAAAAGCCAAGATATGGAAACAACTTAAGTGTAGGTCAATAGATAAATGAATATAGAAGATGTGTATACATACCATGGAATATTATTCAGCCACAAAAAGGAAGGAAATACTGTTATTTTCAACAATATTAATGGACCTTGAAGACATTACGCTAAGTGAAATAAGTCAGAGAAAGATGAATACTGTATGTTCTCTTACTTATAGGTAGAATCTAAAAATGCTGAACTCGTACAGACAGAGACTAGAGTGGTAGTTACCAGGGGCTGGGAGTTGAGGGAAATGGGGCGAGATTGATCAACAGGTATAAACTTCCAGTTATAAGACAAATAAATTCTGGGGACCTAATGTACAGTATGGTGATTATAGATAAAAATACTGTATTGTATCCTTGAAAGTTGTTAAGACAGTAGATCTTAAATGTTCTCACCAGAAAAAAGAAAAGGTAATTATGGGACATGATGGTAGGGGCATCATTTTGTAACACATTAAGCTTATCAAGTAAACATTTCACACCTTCAATTATACAATGATATATGTAAACTATATCTCAATAAAGCCGAAAAAATATCAAGTGGAATAAATGAATATTTATGTATTTTTTAAGCTAAAATATGACTAGAGCATTTTAAAATGATTTTAAATGATTGTTCAATTAACTAAATCTGGGTAGTATGAAAGGATTCTACTTTACCAGTGTCTGGAAATTCAGTCAAGGGTTAAAAAAAGAATAACATTTACCTGGAGTTGGAACTACTAGAACAGTGCTATTTTCTCATTTATATCTGGATTATCATTTGTTTTTTTATTTATTTAATCTGAGAAGAATTAATTAAAGGCAAAAATTAGAAAAAAACTAAAAATAAAAAAAGCAAGATAAAATAACACTTCCAAATTAAACAGAAATTTTCCCAACTAATCTCCACTTTAAAAAGGAAGGTTAAAAACTTACAGACTACTTAGAAATAAGAAAAATAAAAACTCAACGCACAAATGTAATATGCAACTCACAAAGTATTCAAAATGAAATTTATCGCTTTAAATACACGTATTAGAAAAAAAGGAAAAAAAAACTTAATTAAATAACATCTAACTAGAGTGAAAAGGGAAAAGCAGCTAAAGCAATTAGGAAGAAGCCATAAAGATATAAACAGCAGCACATATTTTGATAATTATTAAAAACAACCAATTATATCATGCAACAACCATAAACTTTCTTTGAGAACTCTAACACATTGCATGAGAATTGTTTGTGTTCCCTACAATAATGCTGCAGTATTGATAATCTCACATCCTCAGTGAAATATACCTTAGGCAGTTCTTTCTCCTCCTGAGTTCGTGGGTTGGCTAGTATGATTTGTTTCACAGTGGAGTTAGCTTGGGATGGTTCTGCTCTACATTTCTTTTTCACTCCTTCTGAGTCCCACAGATTAGCTAGGCCAGGGCAAGATGGCAATAGCAGAGTATAAGAGCACACATATAAAAGTGTTAGAGCACATTTTAAACTCTTGCTTGTGGCTCATGAACTTGTATCTTCCTTGGTCAGATAAAGCCAATGTCAAGGTAAAGAGATATGTATCCTGTACCTCTAGCAGATAGACTGCAAAGTTACATTCTGAGGATGTGAACAGTGGAGGGATGAAGAAATGAGGCTAGAAATTTAATGTACAGCATCACATATAAGCTCAAGCATGAGTATTTCCATGTGTAAGTCTGATGTAGTTGGGGACAGAGGAGTACAAATATATACGTATTTTTTAATAAAGCTATAATAACATAAAATATATATTTACTGACTCTGTAACTCTGCCATAATTACCTCAATTCATATTCTGTTGTTCTCAGTATATTGCCAATACAGACTCAGTGAAAACCACAGATGGCTGATTGCAGAAGAACAACTAGAACTGGAGGTTTGCCCTCTCCAGCGCAGGTCAGTGACAGTACCAGCAGTAAGAAGGCCTGACCCACATGGAATATATGAATGCCGGTCACTCTCAAACTTGACCTGTGGAGGCTTCCTTGTGGGACAAGGCCTCACTATGAGGAGTAATAATGCAAATAAAATTGAAATTGAACAAAAGAAAAGGTCCTGATAAAAGTGAACCAGGATTTCACAGAAAAGCAAGCCATTGTACTGCTAAACATTGTACAAAAACATTAGAAGCAGAACCTCTGGGAAGACAGGAAAGCTTTCCTGAACTCGATTTAGTTATGAAGTGCAGGAATATTAATTTTACCAAAAAATGAAAAAAAGAAAGGCATATATGTCAAATCCTCTGCAAACTTATTATAAGAATAAAGAGACTAAAGTTCAGAATAACATCTCTATAGACAAGGAAAGCATGCCAGAAAGATATGCTCACAAAATAGAGCAAAGCTGTCACCTACTATGTTAAAATGAGCTAAAAGACATGAAGAAAGCAATATGAACGTGGAAGAGCAACATATATTAGAACTATTAGATCATAGAACTCAAAAAAGAATTACAAACAGTAGAAAAATATTTCAGAAAAGAATGCTGAAGTTGAAAGAACACAAAACAACAATAACAAATTAATGCCTTTAGACAAATAAAAAGTGAAAAGTAGGAAAATTTAAAGTACCATAAAAATTGAAGGAAGAGGTAAGAAGATTTAAGAGGAAAATAGATAAGATATTGAAAATAGACACAAGAAATTAAAAATACAGATAAGAAAAATCACAGAAGTAGAGAACCACAGTAAGAAAATAGAACATATAATGAAAGCAATAACATAAAAAGTCCTGAAGATAAAACAATAACAAAATTCTAAACTACATATTAAGAATAATATGTGTGTGTGCCTGGGATTATTGACATTGAGTGATCAGCACTAGTGCATATTCTAATAAAACTGTTGAACCTTAAAAAAAGAATAAAAGGAGAGAGAATGGGTTTTGGGAACACCTAGAAAAAAAGATCATGTGAACTATAAGGGAAAAGATACAGATAACTATTTTTTAAAAATGAATTTTTTAGTTAGTACTACAGTAAAAATACAAAAATGTTGTGACTAGAACATTTAGATTGAAATCAGTTTCTGACATGTATAAATGACATAGTCTTTGTCAAGTTTTTTGGCTGGATTAAAAAATCAGTTTTTTCAGCTATCAAATGCAAATAATGATCATACACATCTCAAAAAATTATTGAGAGAATTAAATTATATATATATGTTATATACATATATGCCAGATGTTTCTAAAAGTGTGATCTGTCATAAAAATTATTAAAAATATATTTTGAAATACTGTTGTTTAATGCTTACTTCTTAAAATCCCTCTGATCTAATTTGCCCACTGTCATGTGTAAGAAATGAGAAATAAGTTCAAGTACAGAGGCTCACGCAGCACAACCTTCCATAAATGTAACTAACAGATGGAATAACAAAGGCCAGTGTGGTGATCCTGAATATCTCCTGGTAAGTTGTCAGCGTCCTGTTTGTACCCACTCCCTCTAGATGATACCTGAATTCCCTTCGGTTATGACTATTTAAAGGGATCTCTTTCTCTGGAGCGATCTTTAGCTCTCTTTTTTATCCTGGAAGCAAAATAGAGCTCATCCGTCCAGGACATTTCTGAGTAGCATATGCATCATGAGTGAAATCATACCCTTGCTGGGTAATTAATTAATCTCATTAGTTAACCATATGAACCCACACCTTTACAAGCAACCCCTGAGTAGGATCTCAGAGCATCACAAACTCAGGGCATCTGTACCACATTCTGAAGAGGCCAACAGCTACTTTGTTATTAAGCACTTTTTAACTACCAAGAAGAAACAATTGAAGAGGATCTTCTGAGTCCTTTTTATTTTATCTCCAAAAACAAACTGAAGGCTATTTATAATTTGAAGACACTATTTCCAAGAGGCTATTTGATTGTCATAGTCAAGTGATTTATATAGATTCAATTTTAGAATGACATATTTAAAGGAGAAAATGTGAAGTTTGTTTTCACCGTAATTTTAGGTATATGAGTTATAGTACGAATAGCATGCTCTTTTGGTGTTATGTTAATTAACAAGTGCATATACAGGAGACTCTTAAAGTAGGTACCTTTTTAATGTGACAGTAGTTTTTATTCACCAAGCATTGGTGTCAAGTACAAAAGTCTTTGGTCCTGGATAATAAAGGACAATATTTTTGTAATCAGGTCTGTAATCTTTTCAAGATGAAAGTAGGCCTTCTTGATGGACAAATATGAAAGATAAACATCCTTGATCGTTAATTGGATTTTTGAAATCAATGCCGAGGAAATGGAATTGACACTACAAGTTTGCTTATTTCACAAAGTTCTATCACTTTTCATGATATTAGAAATTCATTCATATTCTGGACTTGCTATACTGCAAAGTGTATAAAATTATGTTATTTCACCTTGTTCTATATCTGGAGTGAGGATATGGATCTATGTAAACTTGTCCTATCCGGCCATCCATGGGATATCACTCCAGTTCAGATCAAGGAGTAAGATGCGCTGTAGCTTTTCAGCCTCAAATCCATCTTGGGGGAGAGAAGAGTTCAATCAACAAGTCTCTTAAAATATGAGGTCCAGATAAGAAGTTCACTCTCTAAACCAACATAGAGAGGTTGAATTTCTGGGTATAGAGACATGGCCCATTCTAACAATGGCATTCTAAGTTTTTTTTTGAAATGGGACCACCACAGCTCTGTTAAAGCACACAATCCATTCTTGCTTAATTCTTTTTTTTTTTTTTTTAATTTTTTATTTTTATAAACATATATTTTTATCCCCAGGGGTACAGGTCTGTGAATCACCAGGTTTACACACTTCACAGCACTCACCAAATCACATACCCTCCCCAATGTCCATAATCCCACCCCCTTCTCCCCAACCCCCTCCCCCCAGCAACCCTCAGTTTGTTTTGTGAGATTAAGAGTCACTTATGGTTTGTCTCCCTCCCAATCCCATCTTGTTTCATTTATTCTTCTTCTACCCACTTAAGGCTCCATTCTTGCTTAATTCTTAACCTGCCTGTGAGTGGTAGAAGCCAGCTTTCTTTTCTCCTTAAATCCAGGTGGCTCCTGGGGGTGGGGGTGTTTGCTACTCCTTCTAGTCTAGAATCTATCAACCACAAGACCCACAATGAGGAGTTTCCATCTTACTACCAGTCTAAGTTCTTCTCTTCTGACCTTGGATCTTCTCTTTCCTAGGATGATACTTGGAATATATACTACATTTGGGAAAAATAATCTTTCTGCTGATGGGGACTGCTCATAATTTGTAGCCTCTCAACAGAATTGTCCAAGTGTGAAACAGTAACTTTGAAAACATTACTCAGATTTTGAGTTAATAGACTCAAACAGATCCACACCATTTTTATGGTTCTTTCTGAGGGTAGAGGTAAGGCAAGACCCAGGTAGAGGCAAGACCCAACAGTTTTTCCTAGAGTATTCCAGGTTTTTATTCTACATACCTATGGGAAATTCATAGTTTTGCAAGGAAATCCAACTGCCTGTAGGCACAGCATAAAGTTAAGATACAACTGTTTCTCCGAAGATAGGCCAATACTCAGTAGCCCTGTTGCTGAAGTATGAGGTTGGCTGCAGAAAAGCCCAGAAAAGCTTATTAAAACATATTTCTGGGGGCACCTGGGTGGCTCAGTGGGTTAAGCCTCTGCCTTTGGCTCCGGTCCTGGTCTCAGGGTCCTGGGATCGAGTTCTGCATGGAGCTCTCTGCTGGACAGGAGCCTGCTTCCTTCTCTCACTCTCTCTCTCTCTCTCTGCTTGCCTCTCTGCCTACTTGTGATCTCTCTCTCTGTCAAATAAATAAAATCTTTAAAAAAAAACCATATTTCTGGGTCTCATAGGCAGAGAGTTTAGTTTGGTGGATTTTCTTTGATGCTCAAGAATATGTATATTTTCAAAAAGTACCACAGGTGGTTCTAAAGCCAAGCAAGTTTGGGAAACACTGAATTGATGGCCTTTTACATTGTCATACAGAGCCAGTTTCACAAGAACACCCAAGAAAATGATTCTTTTGGGGAATTTTCTCACCACAAATGATTGGGCTGCAAAAAAAATTGAATTAAAAGCTGCTTCTACGGGGGCGCCTGGGTGGCTCAGTGGGTTAAGCTGCTGCCTTCGGCTCAGATCATGATCTCAGGGTCCTGGGATCGAGTCTCGCATCGGGCTCTCTGCTCAGCAGGGAGCCTGCTTCCCTCTCTCTCTCTCTCTCTGCCTGCCTCTCCATCTACTTGTGATTTCTCTCTGTCAAATAAATAAATAAAATCTTAAAAAAAAAAAGCTGCTTCTATGAAGTAGAGAATTTCTTGGTTGGAACTTTGAATTGATTTTGGTGATGGGTGCTTTTATACTCATCAAATTAAAACTTTTTTCCCCAAGATTCTGACTCTAAAGTCACTCTATTTCTTTTCTACCCACTTATTTCCAATTCTCTCAAGGAAAACATTTCACAATTATATGGACTAAGAGAGCTCAGTTCTGAGATGAAAGTAGTTCCTTCGACTCCTTGAATCACATGCCATTAGGCATATGCTATTATTGAAACTACCTGATTTAAACATCAGTGTGATGTGCATTTTAATTATTTTTCCTGTTGTGACTTTTAAAAAAATCTGTCAAACGTGAAGATTTTGTCCTGGTTTTAGCCAATTAAAATTAATTAAGTTGAAAGGTAGGAAATGTGCACTTAATAATAAGTAAATGGGGAAACCTCTTTGTCAAAACTGATTTAGGAAAATGGACAAAAGACTTGAATAGACCTTTCTCAAAAGGAGGCATATAAATGGCCAATGGATATATGAAAAGATGTTTGACATCACTAATCATTAGGGAAATGCAAATCAAAACCACAATGAGATATAAACTCATATCGCTTAGGACTGTATTACCAAAAAGAGAGAGAGAAAAAAAAGTAAGTGTTAGCAAGAATGTGAAGAAAAGGGAACCTTTGTATACTGTTGGGGGGAATGTAAAATGGTGTAGCTATTATGGAAAACAATGTAGAGGTTCCTCAAAAAATTGAAAATATATCCAAAAGAATTGAAATCAGGATTGAGAAGAAATAGATGCTCTTCTATGCTCACTGTGGCGTTATTCACAAGAGCCAAGGTATAGAAGCAACCTCAATGTTCATCAACAGATGAATGGATAAAGATAATGTGGTATATACATACAATGAAATATCATTCAACCTTAAAAATGAAGGAAATCCTGCCATATACATCTAGAGGACATTATGCTAAATGAAATGAACCAGACCCAAGACAAATATTACATGATACCACTTTTATGAGGAATCTAAAAGAGTCAAACTCTTAGAAACATACAGTAGAATGGTGACTGCCAGGAGCTGGAAGTAGGGGAACTGTTAATCAAAGGGTACCAAGTTTTCAGTTATATAAGATGAATTAATCCTAAAGATCTAATGTTTAGTATAATGCCTGTAGTTAACACTGTATTGTATAATTAACCATTTGCCAAGACAATAGAGCTCATGCTGTGTTCTTAAAACAAAGCAAGCAAACAAGCAAACAAAAAAACAACTCAGGAGCAGGAGGAAAATTTTGGAGGTGATGGACATGCACTATCCTTGATTGTGGTGATGGTTTCACAGGCATATGTCTCTCTCCAAACTCATTACATTGTATACATTAAATATGTCCAGGGGTTTTTTGTGTGTATGTCAATTATACCTTAAGAAATATGTTTAAAGGGGTGCCTGGGTGGCTCAGTGGGTTAAGGCTTCTGTCTTCAGCTCGGGTCGGGTCTCGGGGTTCTGGGATTGAACTCCCTGTCGGGCTCTCTGCTCAGTGGGGAACCTGCTCCACCCCCCAGCTCTGCCTGCCTCTCTGATTACTTGTGATCTCTGTCAAATAAATAAATAAAATCTTTAAAAAAAAGATGTTTAAAAACTGAAATATGTACAATGCATGTATTTATTTTTATTAGGCAGAAAAATAGATTGTTTTTAGTGATACTTTTAGCTAACAATGATATTATAATAAGACTTACAGCTTTATGGCAAATCTTTAAAATATAAAAGTATTTTCTTTAGATTATTTCAAGAAATAAATGTGATCAAAATTATTTTTATAAATGGATTCAATTTTGGAATGAGAAAATCTATATTCTAATATCTGCTCTGCCACAGACTTGTGTGATACTGGAGAAGTCATGATTTCCCAAACTTCATCTATGCATCGAACAAGCTTTTGAATGATTGCCACACATGCCAGATCCTGTTCTAGGTAGATCAGACACTTTTATTTTCATGTGTAAAATGTGAAGATATAATTAGATTGGATTCAAGGTCCCCTTCAGCTTTAAAATGATGAATCTAGGATAAAATTCACACTTTCTCTTTATAAAGATTAAAGAGGCAGCTTGGATTTTCTCTGGAGAGCTGAATTGCAATCAGATATTTGAGAAAAGATGTGAAGGAAAGCGATAACTCCCTTAGTATTGCTAAAGGTCCTCTGATGACTGTAATGGAAAATGAGTCAAATGGTGTTTTGAGCTTGAGGGAGAGATTTGTTGGGCAAGGTGTACCCCAGGGCTCACTCTCACACTGAACAACAAATTGCTATGAGTTATCACAGCAACAAGAGTGGTGGAAGCTGCAGCTGTGACAATGAATACATTCAGTACATAAGACCTGGGGAAGGGGAGCTGGAACGAGTAGACACACACACAGACACACACACACACACATGCACACGCACATACAGAATACAGTAAAATGGGCCAACCAGCCCAGCTCAAGCTTTCTCTTTGGATGATGCTCAAGGCCGCCAGAAGAGACACTTACAACTGTAAAGGCCCTATTGTTAGCAGGATTCACTTCTCCAGGTAAGATTTCCAGAACTTATGTAACTGTCCCTCTGGAATGGGCTATATTTGGAAATATGCCATGTGGTCCTGGAACCTTCTGCTCCTCATGTGAGGGTGAACCCAGAGTTATTCTCATATTGGAAATCTGTGACACTCTGGAAGGCACAGGGCACCACATTTTTATGAGCACCATATTGGATAGTAATGAGTTTGATTAAGGCTAATCCTTTGCTCTTTGTCCCTTAGCAATTACCCTGGGCTGGCTTCTCGCTCAGACTATAAAGATGGGAAGAAATCCTTGAAGCAAGGAAAGATTTAGAACCTGATCTCAGTAGATGCTACAGATGCACAGCATAAGTAAGCAAATTCTTGGGTGAGTATCCACTTTCAACTCAAACTAGCAATAGGGGAATTATAGTCAGGGGGACTTTACATATAAGATATTTAAAAAAATCTGAGTTATCACTTAACCTGAGACCTGAATGATGCAAAAGATAGTTATGATGAAGGAAGATTACCCCAGGCAGGGCAGGTGGTGGTGGTGGTGGTGGGTGGGGGGAATGGCAAAGTCAAAATTCCTGAGACAGATATAAACTTGGATGGTGAAAGAACAGAAAGCTGGCTGATACGGACAGAGTTAGGGAGCAAGGCTAGGCCCAGGATAAGATAAGGGCATGGGAAATGGACGAGCCTGTTAGCAATGGAGATGGAGTAAAGTGGATACATTTATCATATAAAGGGAAAAGTGATGGATTGATTATAAGGTTGAGGAAAGGATGGCCATAAAGGCTAGTACTTCCATTACTGGCACGACCCACTGGTTAGATGGTAGCACCACTTAATGAAATAAGGAAAATGGGAAGAGAAAGAGGTTAAGGTGTTGAGAACCAAGAATTCTGTTTTGGACTTTTATCACAAAAATAAATCAGTGGAAGAGAATAAATTCTCAGAATCATTGCAGTTACGAATAGGAAATTTAAAAGATCACAAATATTTCAATCCTGTAAGTAGAGTATAACTTAGGGAATAGAAAATGTTGATGTGATTGGCTACTCATCAGCAAAAAAATTAAGCTAGAGTATTGCCTCATATACAAAACCCTTCTAGATGGATCAACAGTTTAAAAAATAGTGTTGGAATAGCTTAGTATCTGTATAAAAAATAAAAGTCAACTCTTACTACATGCCAAACACAATAATTAACTCAAAATGGAACAGAGATCTAACCATAAGATCTTAAATTACTAGAGCGTTAGAAGAAAATATAAAAATTTCATGACATTGGGTTAGACAAAGATTTCTTAAACATGCCAGAAAAAGCAAAAATTAAAAAAAATTGATAACATTTTTAATCAAAATAAAAGCCTTTGTTTTTTGAAAGACACAGTTAAAAAAATGAAAAGACTAGCCACAGATTGCAAGAAGACATTTGCAAAGCATATTTCTGATAAAGGACTTGCATCTAGAATATATTAAGAACAGATAAAACTTAATAAGAAAACAACCCAATTTTTTTTTAAAGGGGGAAATACTTGGACACTTTACCTACAAATGGCAGGTATAAGCACAGAAACAAGATGGTCAACATCACTAGTTATCACGTAAATTCAAATTAAAACCACAATGAGAGATCACTGCACACTGAAATGGCTAAAATTAAAATCTTGACAATACCAAGTGCTGGAGTGAAGGTAGAAAAAACAACACTACGCATTTCTATTGTGAATGCAAAATGGCACAGCTATTTGGAAAGATAGTATGGCAGTACTTTTTAAAGTTAAACATAAAATTACCATGCAACTCTGCAAGTTCACGTTTAGATATTTACTCAAAAGAAATGAAATAGGTACGTCTGTACAAAGTTTTTTACGCAAAGACTTTTGCATTTGAGTAAATAATAATATTATAGCATATAATAAAACTATAGTAATGTAATAACAACATTATGTGTAATAACCAAAAGCCAGAAGTAATTTCAAATATCCATTAACTGATAGATAATTGAGTTGTGCATTATACACTCTATAGAACATCACTCAGTAATAAAAATGAGTTAAACATTAACACATGTGAAAATGTGGATGCATCCCAAACATAAAAGTGAGAGGAGACAAACATGAAAGACTATATACTTCATGAGTCGATTCATGCAAGATTCTCTATAAAGGTAAAGCTATAGAAGAGAAGACAGGCCAGTAGCTGCCTGTGGCCAAACATCAGGAGAAAGCACCAGCTGTGAGGTAGTATGAGAAAATATTTTAGCATGCTCAACATCCTGATTTTGGTGGTTACATGACTATACACAATTACAAAAATTCATCAAGCTGTATGCTTAAAATGAGTGAATTTTGTTGTATGCAAATTACATCTCAATAAGACAAAAAAGTAAATAAAAATAAAACATTAAAATCATTAGAAGAAACTTTAAGTGACTTTATAATCTCAGGGTGAAGGATAGCTTCCTAAACAAAAGAGTAAAAAACAGACATTAATGCTGAGGGAAATAAGTCAAGCAGAGAAAGTCAATTATCGTATGGTTTCACTTACTTGTGGAGCATAAGGAACAACATGGAGGACATTAGGAGAAGGAAAGGAAAAGTGAATTGGGGGAAATTGGAGAGGGAGACGAACTATGAGAGTCTGTGGACTGTGAGAAACAAACCGAGCGTTTTGGAAGGGACGGGAATGGGCAGATGGTTGAGCCTGGTGGTGGGTATTAAGGAGGGCACGTATTGAAGGAGCACTGGGTGTGATGCATAAACAATGAATCTTGGAACACTGAAAAAAGAAAATAAAATTAAAAAAATTAAAAAACCCAGACATACTTGACAACATCAAAATTTTAAAATATATTTTACAGTATGAGGCTAACCAGAAATGATAAACCATAAAAGAATACTTGCCACATTTATGCCTGACAAAGATGGAATATCCCTAATGAGTAATAAGACCTTACAAATTGTTTTATGTGAAAAAGACATGGTAGAAAAATATCCAGAGTGTACAAAGGCTAGAGAAAGACTACAATGCCCAAATGGCTAAGAAATGTGTGAAGAGATGCCTAACCTCACTACTGGTGAGCATAATGAAAATTATAGGGTGTGAGACCATTTTCATTCATTAGACTGGAAAAATTAAAAAAAGCAATGACCAGAGGGTGTAGGGAAGTGGGCCACCTCACACATCATTTAATCCAGCAATCCCACTTTTGGGGCTGTAGCTTATTGAAATAAATGCACCAATAAATGAGGCTATCTGTACAACAGTATGTATTGAAAAAGTGCTGGAAATTGAAATAAAGAAAAACTGGAAGTTATTTGCATGGGGGAAATGGCTGAATAAATTCTGTCTATGCTACAGATTACCCTGCGGACATTTAGAAATGTTAGATTTATTTATTAAACTGTAGGTGATATTCATGATATATTTTATTTATTTTATTTTTTAAAAGATTTTATTTATTTATTTGACAGACAGAGATCGCAAGTAGGTAGAGAAGCAGGCACAGAGAGAGGGAAGCAGAGAGCCTGATGCAGAGCTCGATCCCATGACCCTGAGGTCTTGACCCTGAGATCATGACCTGAGCTGAAGGCAGAGGCTTTAACCCACTGAGCCACCCAGGTGCCCCTATATTTTAAGTTACAAAATCGCTTAGAGTAATATGATTTTATTTTTGTAAAAATCACCACAACCAAAACACTACACAGGTACATGTACTATGTCTGAGCTCTCCATAAAAGGGTATCAGCACATTGTCAATGTCGGTAAGCTCAGGAGAGGGAATGAGGTTAGGGAGAGATTATTAACTCCTTTATATACTTTTGTATGTCTTTATCCTTGCAGTTACATCATCAGACGCAGTAAGTTAGTATGATTTTTGTAAAATAATAATTTAAAAGGTAATAAAGAAAATCTAAAAAAGACACACTGTATTCTCCAATTTCAAGATACTATGTATTGTGAGATGGCTACCAATCTGGGCAAAAGTTTTGTAAAAAGATAGAATACTTCCATAGTAAATGTACATATCAAGTGTAAGGTGCATCCCAATTTCAGAAGCATCACAAAGGTGAAGACAAAATTGAAATTAGTGGGACAGTACAACATTTTTTTAGTTATATATCTCTTGCCCAATTTCCTTTCCCTTCTCTTGAGGAGGGCACTTTTGTTAACTTCCATGTATTTCCTAAACGCTTGCACATGTGAGCACACGTGTGGTCACACCCCAACGTGCACACATACACCCTAATCTATCCTTAGTTTACTGGCCTTTTGCATACTTGGAAACAACTTAATGATGGGTGTGGTGATGCAAATTTTGTAGATCAGAGGCAGATACATTTCTCTGGTTAGGAAAGGGAAAGCAATGGAAGAGAGAAGCAATCATGGAGGCTGAAGGAGGCCTGGGGAGATGAGGTTTGAAGAGAGAAAAGGAGATTTAGAAGCCAGTGAGGAAGAAACAGTCTTGGGAAGAGATGTCCAGTGAAGGCTCCTTATGTTCAAATAAAAATGCTATATTTTGCCACATATACATCAATGCCTATGTCCTCTATGGAAACTTTAGTAGAGCCTAGAAGCCCACTAACACCTTGGGAAGTGATTTGCATTTTAGAAATGAGAGTTGCTTTAAGACAGATACAGGCTGAAATCAGATACGGGCCATGGGAGGCCAGACACACACGGATTATAAGAGAATTTAGGAGATAAATTCTTACTGCTACTATATTAATTTTTCTTGTTTGGGAAATGGGGACTTTCATAGAGATCATAGATCCTTAGTCTACAAAATTATGCAAATTTAATGCACAGGTAATTATCATATGAAGAATTATAGGTAGAGCTTAAATTGTGGATTAAGGCAGGCTGTAGGAGGAAGGATTTACAAACACTTGAATACGGTAATCAATCTTGACGCCCAAATTGAACTGCAAAGGCTAAAACTGTAACTAAATAATTTAAGGAATGTCTGTTTTCACTGATACTCTCATTTTATGAGGCAACACCACAAGTATCTGTGGCAACAAAACCAATCTAAACGAAACCAATCTAAAATCACTGAGGTCTAGGACATCCTGGGTGGCTCAGTCAGTTAAATGTTCGACTCTTGATCTCAGCTTAGGTCTCGATCACAGGGTCTTGAGGTCAAACTCTGCTCTGGTCCCACACTGGGTAAAGTCAGGGAAATCACATTTCCTAAGAGTCTGGTAATGGATGGTCACAATGATGGTTAATTCTGTTTATGTTTTCAGTGAATTAAATTGATCATTAAATTAGGGCTTTCAGTTTTTTGATAGGTTTTTCCTATTGTTTATCCTTCTAATAATAAGGAAATGCAGAAGATGAGAAAATGTAAAATATAACAGAATGCAAAAAAGAAAAAAAACCAGTTTTGATGTATTCCAGTCTTTTTTCTATGCATGTGAAGGCATAAAAATATAATTTGTTTCTATCTAAAGTTATAACGAAAAGTGTAAAATACAATTTTTTAAACTAAATAAAAACATACTTATCCTACAAATATTTATGAAGTGCTTACTATGGTACCAGAAAAAAATTCAATCTCAGAAATAAGTGTTCTAGAGTGGTCTAAAGTGGTCTAAAGACCAAAGTTGTCAGTGTAGATTGTCCCTATCAAAAGGTAAAATTACTTATGCCTATTCATTCTCCATAATACCATTTAATAAGACTTCTGTGTTTATGGATACCTAATTATTTCCATTTGCATTTGGTATTTTCTTAGAGTTTATGTGGGGGTGGAAAAGGAATATATTATAAAATATTTTATATTTAGAGATGCAGTAACTTTCATTTGACTTTATTTTGTATATTTACTCATATATTTACTCATAGGTTCATCCATGTTGATGTGTGTGGCTATACATCATATATACAGAATTCTATATACAGATGTGTTACATAGAATTACATTGTTTCGAAATACTCCAATTTATTTAACCTTTTTATTGTAAATGAGTTTCCAGTTTTTGTCCAGAAAAACCCTATGTCACTGTGAGTATTCTCATGAGCATGTATCCTGGTACATACACACAAGTACTTCTCTAATGCCCAGGAGTGAAATTCCTGAGTAGAAATGTATGAACATTTCAATTTCATTGGAAAATGCTACTCTGTTTTTTTAAGATTTGTTATATTCATTTCTACTTCCATCAGCAGTGGATTAGATTTCTGATTATTCCAATCTTACCAGCATTTAATTTTATATTATGCTCCAATTTTTGGCCAATCTGTGCAGTTATATCTAATTGTGATTTTAATTTTAACTTTCTTGGTTGCCAATGAGCCAAATAACTTTTCATGGATTTGTCATTTGAGTTTCCTTCTCATTCAGTGCCTGTTCAAATCTTCAACTCATTTTTCTAATGCACTGTCTGCACTTTTCTTATTGATTTTTGTAATTAAATTAAAAAATTAAAATTATGTAGATTTACAAGCAATGTAAAGAAATCCTACTAATAAGCTTCCTCCAATGGTAACATGTATCATGACTACTGATAATATTACAATCTGGAAAGTGATGTTGATAAAATCCACATTTCTCTTTTTATATGTACTGGTGTGCATGTGTGTGTACATGTGTGTATATTTAGTTCTTTCCAATTTTATCACATGTAAGTTTGTGCATCTATTGTCTCAGTGAAGATATTGAACAGTTCTATCACTACAAGAATCCCTACTATCACCTTTCTATAACCACATCCATCTTCCTAATCACCCTCCACACCTGCTCTGAAAACCAGTGGTTTGTTCTCTATCTCTACAGTTTTGTCCTTTCAAGCATGTTGTATAAATGGAACAATACAGCATGTAAGCCTCTATTCGCTCAGGTTCATTCCCTGGTGATTTATCCAAGTTGTTGCCCAATCATTTCTTTTAATGTAAATATACCCACACGTCTGTGGCATTCCTTTCTGATTTTTCTCCTTCGTGACCCACCATTATGTTTTTTTCCAATACCATCACTAGGAACTATTGTCAGTTTATATAAACTTCTCTCTTCTTATATAAACTTCTTATATAAACTTCTCTTGGGGTACAGTGAATACATTTTCACACTTTTGCCAAGGTCATGACCCTGAGATACTGCCACATGTAGTGTACATTAATTTCTATCAGTGAGTGCTCTGAGATTCTAATGTGGACTTAGTGTATGCTCTGTAAGGCAAAGTCGTTCAAGTATACTTTGGGATAAAAAATTTGAAGAAAGCATTAAAAAACCCCTCAAAATGGGATAAAGTTACCTAATTAAAATCATAGTTATTCTAAAGTACATCTTAAAAAAAGCTCTTTACTCACCCTTCAAAGATTTCCATCCATCAAACTATAATTTTCAATTGATTGCCCTGCTCTGAACATAGATTCTGTGATTTTTATTTGCATTTGCTTCTTCAGTTGCTATTTTGCTTTAGAATACCTATGAGAGAAGCAGTACTAAGGATAAATATTTACTTATTAAAAGAAAAGTTTCTAGTTCCCTAGGTCTTCATGAATGCATTGGCTTTATTTCTTAGCTAATTAAGACATCTCTAATTTGTTTCCTAGGTTCTAGAGTTAGTACAGTGCCTGACATTCCATTAAGGTGTGTTAAAAGAATGAATTAAATTTGTAGATTTTTCTGTTTATTGCTTAACCACACCTTGAAGTTGCAAAAGTAGTGTGCATGAACACAAATGCTGCTTCTTGCTATTGACAGGTTAACAAGCAACCCTATAGATCCCCAAAACCAAAGGTTAGAAATTAAAATGGAAAGCAAAGAAGATGACAGAAAATCTAAAGAAAACACAGGTACGAGCTTTTAAAACTTCAAGAGAACAAAGGTGCCAACCTCATTATTAGTCCCCTGATTTAAAAGTCTAATTTCCCTTTTATCATATCTGCACACTTACGTATAAACACACCATTAGTCACAGGGTACTCGAAGGTGCTTTAGAAAGCTAGGTAGGGACTTGGGGACAGAATTCCTTCAGTGCGTTCTAATGAGGTAACAGCTGTGACACATAGATCATCGACTGCAGGAGCATGAAGTTACCTTAGGGATCATCTTTTCAACCCCCTTAATTATAAAGATAAAAAAAAATAGAGATTGAAAGGAGGTTTTTGACTTATCCAAGGTTACCCACTTGATGGTGGCAGAACCAAGCTCAGATCTCAGATGGGTTAAGCCATGTCAGTATTGATCTATTTGACACAAATCAGGGAATGCTAACCTGGAAAATGCTTTGCCTGCTCAATCGGCAAATTTGTATTGGTCACCAACTCTACATTGGGCAACGTGCCGGGAATTATGTGCACAGAGGTGGATAAAATAAAGTCTTACTCACTGTGAAGCTTGCTGGTTTCTGGGGAGTTAGACATGTAACAAGATGCATTACTGTAGACGGTGTGAAGTGCTACAATGGTGACATAGATAAAATGCTGAGAAATCACTGAGGAGGGACTCACCAAACAGTTTATAGCGATGTTTTTGTCATGTCCCTCCAAGTCACTGAACATTTCTTTCAAGGAAGCTGTGGTGAGATGGGATACATCACATAACTTACTCTGGACTTGACAGAAATGAGCTGATAGTTTAAGGTATTTCTAGTTCTATTATAGTGCAAAGAACTGTGTGTTCGTGATTACTTTTGGTTTGATTATAAGCACTGAAAGAATAATCCCTAAAAACAGACTTTGATACACACCAAGAGATGCAGAACTGTTTGGATATTTCACAAAGGAAAAAGTTATAGGGAAATATATTTTGCCTTCATAAAATGGTAAGTGGAGGATTCCCACATGCATCTGAGAGTACTTTTTCAATTTGCCTCCCCAAGATGCAATGTTCTACATCTTTAATTTGCCCATGATATATACAGAATGCACATATTTTTAATTTTTTTTCCCCAGAGCAGAACTCATATAAAAGGACTATGGCCTTGCTGCTCTATGAATCTCCTTTCCCTAGTTTCCTCTTCCTCCTCACTAACAGATACAGACTGATTGAGATCTATTTCTCTTCAGTTGTTTTTTTTTTTTTTTTTAAAGATTTTATTTATTTATTAGATACAGAGAGAGAGAGATCACGAGTAGATAGAGAGGCAGACAGAGAGGGAGGGGGAAGCAGGCCCTCTGCTGAGCAGAGAGCCTAATGCAGGGCTTCATCCCAGGAGCCTGAGCTCATGACCTGAGCCAAAGGTAGAGGCTTAACCCACTGAGCCCCCTTCTCTTCAGTTTTATCTGCCCCAGTATCACACTGCAAAACATTCATTCTTGCACCTCTACTTCCCTTCCTTTTTATTTTATTCTCCAATTGTGGACATTTTTTGAGCCCTGTGTCAGATTCCTTCAGCCCACCACTAATTCCAGTTGTGTTTGTGGTGGAAAGTTCTAAGCACCTTGACAGCATCCCATCTCAGCCATGTTTGGGCCTCTCCAAAGCCTTGGGAGGCTTGCTTAACTTATGTAGATGGTACAGAAGTGCAGAAAGGTTATTGTCTTAAGGAACACCCAACCAGTGCAGAAGTTTAATACCTCAGCTTTTGTCTTTGGGTGGGAAAATTCCAAGAAGCATTGCATACAGCATCTGGAAGCATCCTCAGAGCAATTGAGCCCCAGTTACCCATTGCAATAAGAAATTTGATAAAGATCCTGTTATGGTTATTGCCCCCTTTCCCCCACTTCTCACTCTTGCTCCCTTACTACAGGTGATCCCGATGCTCACCTTCCAAATACACTGCCTGTACCCAAATCCTTATCTCATGCTTTGCTATCAGGGACCTAAGCTAAGACACTTCAACATTCTGAACTCTTTTTCTAATCATCTGTAGACTTGGTTAACATGTGATCATTATTGCTTTGACAATAGGATAACCTTTTTCTGGGTCTAAGTTATTGGTGTCTACTCTACATAATAAACCATTTTAAATAGTATCCTGTCCAAAATTTGCTACACTGTACAAGCACTAAGTCTGCTCGGGGATGGAGTAAATGGAAAGAGGTAGCAGGGCAAGTAGACCAGGAAAACTACATAAACTCAATGGAACAGTACTTTCTGCACTAAATTCTGTTTCTCCGGAGGACTCTGTTGGAGAGAGGGACAAAGTGGGACGTGTTTGCAGTCAGGCCACTTGTATAACTGCTCAAACAGTTTACTGTTCCCAACTGTTGGCTTAGAAATTGTCCATTTTAGGTGAAAGACTTCATTATTTTCTTCTTTTCCCCTCTAGCTATAACAGTAATTAAGTGCTCATTTTGGAAAATATAAAATACTCAGAAAACCATAAAGAAAATGAGAATCGTGTATGATTCCATATCCCATAGTTAAGCACTATTAATATTTACTAAATGCCACTTCAGTGTTGAGAATACATATAGAAGAAAATAGTAGAGGTAAAGAGAAAGATAGAGGAAACACATTTTATTTCTAGTTTTGTGTCCTATTTTTTTTCATTTAACAATATTTTATGATGTCACTAAGAAATCTCTTAACTAACATCATTTTTAAAAGCCCACAAATCATTCTGCTTTTAAATCTCCAATGTTCCGTTATTAAGGTAACACTGGGACAAATATATTTTGTGTATAAATATATGAAACTGATATTTCCCATATACAGAGCCCTGGAAATGGGATAAATGGGTAAAAGAGCAAGTGCATCTATAAAGATCTAGATGCTTATCACCAAATTACTCTCCATGTTTTATGATTTGCACCTCCTTGCAGGGCTGACTTCATGAGTACGTAGCCTCTGTAGTTGGAGAGGGACCTGTACTCAGAAGGACCCATGCTTGGTTTAATGCTCCTTGCTATTGCTATCTTGACATTCTAAATGATTTTTGAACAGAGGTCTCTTGTTTTCATTTTGCACTGGACCCCCCAAATTTTATTGCTGGTACTGTTTTCATGAGAAAACCTGGATATCATGTTAAAAGTACTCTGTAATAGGAGGGTTCCTGGGTGGCTCAGTCAGTTCAACGTCTGCCTTCAGCTCAGGTCATGATCCCAGGGTCCTGGGATGGAGCCCCACATCAGTCTCCCTGCTCAGCAGACAGCCTGCTTCTCCTTCTCCTTCTCCCTGCTTGTGCTCTCTCTCTCTCTCTCTCTCTCACTTTCTCAAAATAAGTAAATAAATAAAAATCCTTAAAAACAAGTACTTTGTAATAGGAGATATGGAAAAATATGTGAGAGTAAGATTTAAATAGAAATCTTTTTTCCCCCAATTTCTTTTCCTTTATTCTCTTTTGCTCATTGGGTATTGTCTCTATATATCCAGTCCATTTTGTCTGTTTGTTTTTGCCTCCTATTACATAAGGAGTTTTAGCAAGGCCTACTCAAGAACTGTGAGCAGTACCAATCTGATTAGTTAAGATGCAGTCATTTCTTGCCTTAGCTGTTTTTGCACTTACATGGTACTATGCCACTATTTCAAATGGTTGAGTAGGAAACTGCTTGTTAGTTTAATACCTGCATCCATATGTATAACTTTGTCTTATTGAAGATGGCAATTTAGAATGAAAAAAAAAAAAAGGATAGAAAAAACAATATGGTCAAAAGAGCATACCAAGAAAACAAATTGAGAAATATCTTTTTTCTTTCTTTTTTTTTTTTTTTTAAAGATTTTATTTATTTATTTGAGAACAAGTGAGTGAGCGAGAGAAAGAGAGAGAGAGAGGAAGAGCACAGGCAGGGGGAGAGGAACAGGGAGAGGGAGAAGTAGGCTCCCCGCTGAGCAGGGAGCCTCATGTGGGGCTTGATCCCAGGACCCTGGGATCATGACCTGAGCCTAAGTCAGAGGCTCTTCCAACTGAGCCACCTAGGCTCCCCCAAACTGAGAAATATCTATATTTCTACATTTATTCATACCCATATCTATGTCTTTTTGTCACTATTATATTTTACCAGATTAATACTTTCAGGTAGTTTGGTGGGCTTTATTCTATTTATTAAAGACACTTGAGTCTATTTTCCTATGGGCAGTTATGTATGTCGAGATTACTTGCAATGTTTTTGAATTCTAGTAATTTATATGAGGGTGCAGATGAATTGCATTTTTATTCACCAATTCAGTTTGACTGATTATCTTCATGATTTTAGTTTCTTTCATTCTTTTATGACCTACATAATGCTGGCCATATGACAGCCCCATTTCTTGTTGGCATTTTATAATTCATTTTTTTTTTTCACATTACTGAGGTATTTGTCAGGACTTTCAATTGCATGTCCTGGAACTTAAATGATAACCATAAGCTAAAAATAAGTTATACTACAGCTCATAGAAGGATTTATACTTGGCCCTTATGTGTTTAAGTGCATCTACTGTGAGAGTTGTGGGGAGTTCATATTTTGACAGTCCTACTGAGGAGGGGATATTGGCAGCTGAAACAACAGGCCCATTTCTCTGTGAACCCAAGTCCAGCATTATTTTCTTCGAGGAGCCTGTATTGAGATTACATATGCTTTGTACTGTGGGTTCAAGTCTTACGAGCACAAAAATATCAAATAATGATGATAATCACTCTTGAAGATGCAACAATTGTTTCATGTAAAAACTGCTTAAATGTGAATACAAGATGAAAAATACTTAAAAATACAATCCAATATAGAAATCTGGCCTTGTTGTTTAAAAATTAATTTAAAAGTCAAGAAAAAAAAACTTAGAAGAAAGTCTATGTTTACCAACTTGGCAAAATCATATTAAAACACATAAGGTTTAAAAATGATGACCATCTTTTGATCAGCTTCTTTATTCTCTGTCATTTGGTCTTCTATATCACTAATTCTTTCTTCTGCCTCATTTATCCTAGCAGTGAGAGCCTCCATTTTTGATTGCACCTCATTAATAGCTTTTTTGATTTCAACTTGGTTAGATTTTAGTTCTTTTATTTCTCCAGAAAGGGCTTTTATATCTCTCGAGAGGGTTTCTCTATGTGGTATATATACACAATGGAATACTATGCAGCCATCAAAAGAAATGAAATCTTGCCATTTGCAACAACATGGATGGAACTAGAGCGTATCATGCTTAGCGAAATAAGTCAAGCAGAGAAAGACAACTATCATATGATCTCCCTGATATGAGGAAGTGGTGATGCAACATGGAGGCTTAAGTGGGTAGAAGAATAAATGAAACAAGATGGGATTGGGAGGGAGACAAACCATAAGTGACTCTTAATCTCACAAAACAAACTGAGGGTTGCCGGGGGGAGGGGGTTGGGGAGAAGGGGGTGGGATTATGGACATTGGGGAGGGTATGTGATTTGGTGAGTGCTGTGAAGTGTGTAAACCTGGTGATTCACAGACCTGGGGATAAAAATATATGTATATAAAAAATATATGTTTATAAAAAATAAAAAATAAAAAAAATAAAAAAAAAAAAAAAAAAAAGAAAAAGAAAAATGATGACCAAACAAAACAAAACAAAACAAAACCCCAAAACCCACCAAGTTATCTTAAGACAATTGACACATAATTGTAGGCAAATTGACTGATTCATTATGGACCTGCCAATGAAAGAAAGAACACTTACTGGTTAAAATATACATCAAATTATTTGGAAATACAAAACAAGGAAAAACTTTCCAAAATTCTAAAGAATGAGTAAATGTTTAAATTATAGAAGTCTTTTCATAACTGTCTCATGTAACTTTAACATTACAATTATATAGAAACCAGTGATGAGGAAAATTTATTTTTAACTGACTTAACATTTTGACCAATTTCATTTTAACCACTCCATTTGCAATCATTGAACACAGGCACAAGGCTTAAAATTGGAGAATGGTAGTGATAATGTACATTAAAATTTTCTAGAGTATTAAAACTTAGCATTTATCTGGTTTAGTTTTTCTCTGTTGCTGTTTGATGGGATGATGCAATTCTTTATCATGAATCTTCTTTTCCATTACCGTGTGTGGAGCTACTATAGGTGTGGTTGGCTTGTCTATCCCTTTTTCCTCTTTATTTTTGCAATTCTTTGTGGAGAGTCTATGTGGTATATTATATAGGTCTGTTATTTTTGGAGTGATATGTATGGATTATATTCCAAATACAGTCTGTTCTTCAGTAGAGAAGTTGAACCCAGTTCATACCATTTTTGTACTGTCCAGGAATGGTTTTCACTATAACCAATAGCTTTGGTCTTCAGAAAATTTATAAAATACTACATCAAAATAAAGTTATTTCACTTATAATTTTGGAAAATCACAGTTTGGTTCTTCAAATTTCCTAAGCTTTTGTTATTTCAACAATATTTTCATAATTCAGGCCTGTGTTTCTGGAAATGTGGCATAGTCATACTTTTCTCTTAAAAAACAAACAAACAACCCCCACCCCCAAAATTGGGCCCAGCAGAAAACCAGGAAAATGCTGGCCTAGAAAGAGAGAAAATATTTAGATGGATAAATAACCAATGTACTGTAACAAAAACAAAAACTAAAAACCAACAAAATAAAACTCCAAAATATTAAAAACTGGGGTCTATCTCTAGTCATGACAACAAAGACTGAGTGGGAGCTTAGACTTCCACCTGTTATAATAAGGCACCTCAACACCTCACCAGCAAAGAAATAGAAAGTCTCAGCAAAAAAAAAAAAAAAAAAAAAAAAAAAAAAAAAAAAAAAAAGAAAGAAAGAAAGATATAAAGAAGAACCAAATAAAAAACTTAGAAAATAGAGTTGAAAAATTTAGAGTTAAATATACAGATCACTGGATGGACTCAACAGCAGTATAAAGGGGCAGAGGAAAGAATCAGTGACCTGGAAGACAGAACAACAGAAATGATCCAATCTGAAAAATAGAACAGAGCCTCAGATATGGGAGACCATAACACAGGTATCATCAGATGGTGGGAGCCATGAGGCCTGGTTGAGGGCATTGGCCCACCAGGTTAATGTTTGAACTGATGCAGGCCTAATCCTGCGGAAGGCTGGATATCCCCACAGATAAGCATGGTCTAATAGGCTCTTGCCCTTTTCTCTGATCCCCCTATCTCTCTCAAATAAAGAACCCCTTCCTTACTAATCTTCCGCAAACATCTCTCAGGCTTGTGGGCCAGAGCAACTTCAAGGAGGTAAATTATTCTGTACTAGGACACTGGAGAACTTTAGATGTGTATGGTGATAGATGGTTTCTTCCCTAGGTTAATGTTTGTCCGATGCTTTCACAAGCCGAGCCAGTGAAATACACCCTGCCTCCTGCAAAGGTAACACCTTCTCGTTCCTATTTCTCTCCTATATACTTAGTATCTCCAGATAGCTTCTCATTTTCCATTAACTTATATCCCATTTTCCTGCAGTTCCTTACCACCTAGTTCATCCCTAAAGCTTCTTGTTTTTGTTTTTTTTTTAAATTTTATTTATTTATCAGAGAAAGAGAGGGGGAGAGAGAGAGCACAGGCAGACAGAATGGCAGGCAGAGGGAGAGAGAGAAGCAGGCTCACAGCTGAGCAAGGAGCCCGATGTGGGACTCGATCCCAGAACACTGGGATCATGGCCTGAGCCGAAGGCAGCTGCTTAACCAACTGAGCCACCCAGGCGTCCCTAAAGCTTCTCATTTTCCATTAACCTATATCCTGTTTTCCTGCAGACCCCAGAATAAGTTACCAAAAAGCACATATTTGTGCTATCTCCCATGGCTTTCTGAGGGACATGATTACTCACGAAACAAGACCCTCTCCCCCATCGCTGGCGCCAGTCTGTACCCATTATAGCTTAACTAGAATAACATGTGCTGAACAAATAGAAATTATCTGAGGAGTGCCTGAGTCCCTTGATGTCCTTTGATGTCCTTTGCACGAATGTAACCCCCTACTCCAAGTAAACTGCCTATATAAGAAGCTCTAAAATCAGAATAAAGATGGAGATTTCTGACTACTGACCAGAACTTGCATTTGTGGCTCTCTCATTCCTCTTGCTGATACCGCCTTCAGGGACGCCTGGACCTGCCGAGGCTGGACCCCAGCAATCAAAGTCCTTCAGCGAGAGAAGAGAGTGGGCAAGGCTGAAAAGTACTTCAAGAAATAGTGGCTGCAAACTTGCCAAATTTGGCAAGATACCTACAAAAATGGGATAAATCTAAAGAAATCTTTGCCAAGAAACATAATAATTAAGCTTCTGAAAACTAAAAACAAAGGGAAAATATTGAAAGCAATTTTGAAAGAAAACAATACCTTATTTACAGAAAAACAATGAGAAAGACAGGCAATTTTGATAATTCAGACTAAAGATGCTGAAGGTCTGGTTTAAAGCCCACTTGGTCAGTGGTTTTATCAACAGATGTCCAGATATTTATTGCTCTATGAAGATTAAAAATCTTGGAGTTTGTTTATACTCCTAGATAAGATATAAATGAAAAGAAATAGGATTCTAGAAGTTACAGTGAGAGGAGTTATTCAAGGGGGGATTAAAATATTGGTTCTGACCTTTTTCTCTTTTTCATCATGTGTGTTCTTTACCTCAGAGAACTACTGAGAGCAAAAGGCAGGGCTAAATGTAGTTAAACTTTTTGTATTAACAGATTACTTGCATACTTTCTTATGTGGCTTTGTCTCTTTTACATATGTAGATTGAAATATTATTCTTAGAAATGTTCTTTGAAGATGATAGACAATAATATGATATACTTGCATGTCTTTTTCTCAGACTAGCATTGACATTTATGTTCTCATCTCTATGGATTTATTTAGTAGCAAAAGTTTCACTAGATTGTGAGGGTCTCAAGGACAGTGACTTGACCTTGAATTCCTTAGTGTAGTAGATAATGTGTGGGACAGAGCCAGTATTCAATGTTTGCCCAAAGCATGTATGCATAAATAAATACTGGAATAAATGAATGGGCTAGTTATGTAACTAGGTACACATTTGTCCATAAAGCAAAACAAAACTCTCAAAAAATAAAGCCTTTTTTGTACTTTAAAAAATTTCAGAAATAATATTAAATTCTTATTGTTATGCTTTTCTAGATAATTGTGCTTTTCTAGACAATGGCTGGCACTTTGTATAGCCAGAGATCACAAATGAATTTAAATAGTTTTGAGAAGCTATTGAAGCAGGTAAAGGCAAAAGAGGCATTTTGTAATTTGTCAAGCAGTAAGGATTAGCATCTAAAGTTTTTGCTAGGAAAGACACATAATTATGTAATTAGACATTAGACTAATTATGATATCTAAAGCATGTGACTAGACTTAATTATTTTATAAAATCTAAAATGAAACTTAACTAAAACATTTAACCTTATTTTCCATTACTTCATTATCGAATTATAGAATTTGTTTCTACCAGCTAACCACATAGACAAAATGACTTCATAACAGCTGTGAAATTCCTTAAGACTTTAAAAGTGTCAGAACCTAGAAGTAAAATATTCAAAAAATTCATTGGTATATGTTCATATGTATGTGTGTGTATGTTGTACAGCCTTATAAAGATCTAATTCACATACTATACAATTCATGCATTTAAAGTACACAGTTCAATTCAGAGTTATGCAGTCATCTCACAGATTTATGCAATTATCTCAACTATTTAATCGTAGAGTATTTTCATCACTCCCCAAAGAGAACCCCAGATCACTAGTGGTTGTTCCCTATTCTTCTTTTTCCCCAGCCCTGTCACACACCAATCTACTACTATTCATATTAATCATTAATTAATTCATATTAATTCATATTCATATTAATGTCCAGAATGTCCTATTCTAGACATTTTGTATAAATGAGATCATATAATATGTGGTCATTTTTTACCAGGTTCTTTCATTTAACATAATGTTTTCAAGATTCATCCACATTGGAGCATGTGTCAGGATTTGATTTTGAATTTAAATTCTAAAGAACAATATATTTTAGTCTAGTTAAGTCAGTTAAACAAGGACAATTTTGAAGAATAGTCACTCTCACCTGGAATCACCATACTTTTGTTTTGAGGAAGAAAGTGTATTTCTCTCCAATTTCTAATAGTACTTTGAAGACAATGTTGCCTTATAAATGCTAAGTGAATGAGTGAATGAAATGGATGTGAAAATAGAGTCAGCTCTAAAGTTGCCTCATCTCAGCTCCCTCTAGATTTCTTAACATTAGACTGAGCCATAAGCCAAGGAGTTTCCTGAAATATGCCATCAATAGTAACTATACTAATGAGTCAAAAACATCATCTGCAATTTGAGGGAAGTGAAGTTATAAATAAGTAGTTTATAGGCCAGGGGTGACTAAGAAATGACTCTTCCATTTCTAAAATTTCTAAAACCATGTGTACTCAATAAATGAACTAACAGCACTTGCCAATCAAGGAAGAGTAAAAACAGAAGAGAATAAATGAAAAATTACCCAAACACACAAGCAACCGGACTAATGTCTACTTTCCAGAACAGCCTGCCAGAAAACCGATTTGTCTTGATGGATACGGTGAGAACAACCAGAATTTTCACAGTGAGGCTCCTGTACCTGAATGACCATTATATTTTTCCATTTCCACACTTTAAGGGATCATAGAGGGCAGAGCCAGCTGTGTGAAATAGTGGAACCACTGGGAGGTCAGTGAAATGCAATTCAGATAAAGTGAAAAACCTTCCAAAAAGTGCCAAGGATCTTTCTAAGCAGATGTCTGATATAACAATGATGACTTGAGAGGAGAATGAAGGCGGAGGTATGTTTTTAAGGAATCAGAATTTCCTGTAAAATGAATGTCCTGGAACAAAGTCCTGCTAGTTACAAATATTCTATAATTTTGCACGGACGTATTTTTGGTTTTCTAAGCAATGATTGTACTGGGATGTCAGGCTTGGGAACACTTCTTGTTAGCTTTGTGGGTGATTCTGCTGCCTTTTGTTATTCGTCTGGGGAGCACAAGCTGAGGGGTGCAGTTAAGTTTAAAGGTCACAGTAATTTGCATATATAGTTGGTGATCTTTGTCAAAAGTGCTTTCCAAATATAATTTATAAACCAAAAGTACTAAGAAGGAGGGAAAGAGAATTACATTGCATAACTATTCCTAACCCAGCAAAATGGTTATTAGTCGGAAACTATTAAATGTAATTCTTTAAAATAACCTGAATTTGAAAAACTACCTTTAGACTAGTCACTTTGGAATTATCTAAAGTTTAAAGAATGGGAAAGGAGCCATAGGTTTTTTTATTTTTTTAAAGAATTTATTTATTTATTTGACAGAGATCACAAGTAGGCAGAGAGGCAGGCAGAGAGAGAGAGGAGGAAGCAGGCTCCCCGCTGAGCAGAGAGCCCGATGCGGGACTCGATCCCAGGACTCCGGGATCATGACCTGAGCCGAAGGCAGTGGCTTAACCCACTGAGCCACCAGGCGCCCAGGAGCCATAGGTTTAACATGATTTTTTAAAGTAGAAAATACAAATAGATTCAAAATATCTAAATATTTGTTTAAAAAAGCCTAAGTATTTATTGTACTACTTTTATTTATAAATGGCTAATTGTAGACATAAGAACCCAATTATAAAGTGAAGCTTGTGACTGGATAACCTGAACCGTATAAATCTTAAAACCTTAAGATATTATTGTTGCAATGCCTGTAAAAGAGTAGAATGTATGCAGAAATTTATCTCCGGACTTCCTATCAAGGAATGATGTCTTTAAATAATCCTAAATAGGATGTTAATTTTCTCAGTTTCTGTGTACATTTGATTAAGTAAAATTATTGGTTGCCTGTAATGTTCTAGATAGTGTGATAAATGTGATACATTCAAAGTGCCTGCAACAAGACCAGATAGAGAATAAAATGAGGAGGGTACAGGTGAGCAAAGAAGCAAGAGGCTCCATTCCCAGCTCCTGTTATCGTCCCTGGGATGTGATGGGGCCCAATAAATTACTGATCCGTGACTGACGGAATGAATGGAAAACTGAATGAGTGGAAGTTCAGCCGGCTGAGAGTGGGAGGTTTTGTCTCAGCCAGTATTTTATTTACTTGGTCATATCTTATAAACACAAACATGGAAAAGAAAATAATGAAAGCCACAACCCACAAAAAAAGTGACTAGGATACAGTACCTATATGCACAAGTGTCTAGTCTATAGGGAAGCTAGACATCTTAATAAATTATTCCACTGTATGACCACTGCAATGTAAATATGTAAATATACACAAGGAGCAATTATTTCCTAGAGAGTGGAGCAAATTATAATTCAGGACTGTTGGCTAGGGAAGTTTTACTGGAGGAGATTATTTGAACTCAGGTTTAAAATGGCAAACAGGGGCACCTGGGTGGCTCAGTGGGTTAAGCCGCTGCCTTCGGCTCAGGTCATGATCTCAGGGTGCTGGAATCGAGTCCCGCATCTGGCTCTCTGCTCAGCAGGGAGCCTGCTTCCCTTCCTCTCTCTCTGCCTGCCTCTATGCCTACTTGTGATCTCTCTCTGTCAAATAAATAAATAAAATCTTTAAAAAAAATAATAAAATGGCAAACAGGTAACCAGGAGTTGCCCCTACAGACAAGGAAAGAAGAATAGAAGATATGCCGGGAAGTGGCCTTCCATGTGCAAAGGCAAGAAACCATGAAACATTATGATATGTTCTAGGATAAAAGAATTATAAGCATTGCTATCTGAGGTATAGCTTTTAAATAACTTAAGGAAAGCTTCATATAATACAATCATTAATTTGACACTGTTTAAGAAAACAGTATGAGTTAGAATAGCCTATTTTTAAAAATGTCACTTGGATTACATCTTATGAAAACATAGATTTTCTTGAATTTGTTTGGATATTTTGGATTGTTTGGATTTGGATTTTTCTTGATTTGTTTGGATTTTTTGATATATGATCAAATATATTTTTCTACTGTGATTAAAAACAAGACTCTAAGAGTGTCGTTTTTATTATTTTTAAGTCCGTGGCTGAGAGCGCAAGATACATTATGCTTCTCAAATCCTAGTTTTGTCCTGTAGCAGCTAATATGGCCGTGGGAAAGTCACTAACCTCTGGAAGCATCTGTGAACTAAAAATGTCAATCACAGTCCCACCTTGCCCATGCCCTGTCTGAGGAGACTACCCAGCTCACGGTCCCGGTCCCTTTGTATTCTACTACGTGGCATTTCAACTTCATTCATCTGCCTACTACCGTTCTCTGTGGGGAACATTCCAATTATTCCTACGAGATATGGATGGGTAAGAGAGTCCCTGCCTGCTTATTCATCTCATACATAAACAAAAAGGGACACTAAAGGGGCAAGAAAGAGTCGCACAATATTTTCTCTCTTCCCAAATGGAATTAAAACATTTATATTAATCACCTCAGGCTGCCATCACAAAAATACCATAGACTGGGTGGTTTATACAACAGGAATTCATTTCCTCACAGTTGTGGAGGCTGGATGTCTCATGTCCGAGTGCCAGGGAGTTCGCTTCCTGGTTTACAGATGGCTGTCTCCTCACTCTGTCCTTCTTCGTTTCATAAGCCAATTAATCCCAGGGTGAGGCCGCCACCCTCATTAACCTAGCCTAACCCTAATTACCTCCCAAAGGCCCAACTCCAAACATCATCATGTTGGGAATTACAGCTTCAACATAGGAATTTTAGGGCGACACCCACTTATAAGTACATATCAACGCTTCTTTTGATTTTTGTTGTAGAAAAGTTTAATTCTTAGAGTAATCTTATAACAGAGACATCATGTACTTTGGGACCTGAGAGAGAAAAATTAAACTATAAGCCCCATTGATATCTACCTTTGTGGTGTGGATAAATTATTTCATTTCTGAACTTCACTTTTTGCATGTGTTAAGTGAACCAGAGTGCTGATCTTTTATTTCGCTTCTATGTATTATTTGCTATATGCATTGCCTTCTGCTAAGATTTTTATTTTCATTACCTACTTAAATCCTCAAGGTAACATTTCACCCCTCTTTGCAGGGGAATATACTGAGGCTTGGAAAGGTTAAGGAATTTGATGGTCATTTGGCTAGTGGCAGGATCTGAACCCAAACAAAGCTGATTCTAAAGCCTGTGTCTCTAACCACCATACTTATTGCCACCACACTTTTAAAGATTGCAGTGAAGACTAAAAGAGATAACATAAATATAGTGAATTATGATCTTCTTGACAAAGCATCAGTGACTGACAAATGTCATTCCCTTTACTCCTGTGTTTTTTTTTTTTTTGCCATTTAATTTAAGGACCCTATAGAGAGGAAATATATTCGTGAGCAATGTGTTTTACTACCAAAAAAAAAAAAAAAAATCATACAAAGCAAAAAGATTTTAATGGGCCGTGGAAGTCATTTATGTGAGATTTTAAAAATATGATTTCCCTTTGGTCTCTGCAAATGAGTTTAAATAAAGTCTTTGAAGATTCCAGAAATTAATTTTCTTTATGCCAACTTTTTGATGAGCTGCTGGAGTGATTTTCTTTAGAAAATATCAGTGACTTCTCTGTTATTCTCTCAGAGTACTTGACTGCTACTCAGAGACACCCACAGACACTGGTAAAACTAAGTCTTGTGGCTGCCAGATTCTCTGGGGGAGAAAAAGAGCTTTGCTACGTGAGATGCATTTAATATAAAACATCTATGAAAGAATAAGAAAAGAATGTGTTGCTTCACTGACAGTTTGACTTTTCAGATTTTACGTTTCTGTAGTAACTAAAAAGGAATGAAATATTAAAAGCTCTGAAATCTTTGAGTCAGCCATCTCTATATTCCCTCTAAATTAAAATAGAGCTATGTCCATGTAATAGAACATAGCGTAGCCCTCATTGCTGTGCAAGGGACTCCTATGTTTCTCATTTGACTCGAGATGTACAGTCACACATTAAATAAAGGAACTGCGATTTTATTTATTCATTTATTTATTTTTGGATTATCTTTAAGAATGCAGTGTTACCTGAGTTATAACAGAGTTATAACTACCAGGTCCTACCAGGGTTCATCACCTCCATGGTTTAGCTGTGACTAAGATTAAAGTTTGGAATAAAAATGTATTTAAATATGCTATCAAAGCAGTTTTATCTCAGATATTGGGTTAGAAGTCTTAGGAGCACAAGGAGAATAATAAGGTGACTTTGGATATTGGTTTTATGTAGCTTTGATCATGCCTGATAGCAAAATGTAGACAGGTAAGTTGATTAAGCCAGTTTTATACCCTTTGTAACTCCTCTCTGTTAAGCCCTTAGCCAACAATAGCAGGCTTCATATTGTGAGGCAGATTGAGGCTGTAGGGACGTACATTTTATTCCATGCAAATACATCTACAAGTTACATTAAAAGTTGTTATATCTTAATTTCAGTAGAGAAAGTAGAAGACAGCAAAAAAAAAAAAAAAAACCCTCTTATGGAGCCCTTAGGATATACAGTTGGAAAATTTTTTGAAAACTCTCTTGTCTAAAGAAAATTGTCAATCCAGTTTCCTCTAAGAAGACTCCAGCTTGTGTCCGACAGCCCACAGTGATATTTCAGCACAAGCTTTTGACTTTGGATAGTTTTTGCACTCCCAGGACTGATTTGAGCATGAGCAGTAGGACTGAAGAAGAGGTCTAATCTGTCCAACAGTCATTTCTATAGTTGTAAAAGTTTTCTAAGGATTTGAACCAAAAGCCAATGTACTAAATTCCCAAGAAAATGTTTCATTTCTTGGAAACAAGTCTTTAAATCAGAAGTGAAAAGCCACCAGGAAGTCAGAGACTTTTTTCAGAACATTTGCTGAATGATTTCACCTCTGGCAGTCACTCATATAAGATTTGAACATAAAATTCATTGGTGAATTAAGAATGTATTGAGCATCCATCATATATCGAGTCAGGTTCTTTGTTAGCATAAAACCTGGATATGTTGGTTTGGCTATAGTTGTGGTAGTTTAAAGATACTCCTGATAAATCTTGATATTTTCTTAAGAATCGTAGAGGGCTAAAATATACAACTGTTACTGACTGTATTAACATGTCTTAGGCGCTGGATTAAACCTACAATTTGGATTACTTCCCAGTGAGAAACGTCATAGTACCAGGTAGCATAAATTAGTTTTTTGAATGTATTTCATGTAATGCTTCCTACAGACTCAAAGAAGTAAGTATTATTTCAAATTAAGGGGTAAAGGAACCAGCTGAACAGCTCAAGATATATACTTATGGTCACACAATGGATGATGTTAGAGACAGGTTTCTAATTCTAGGGCCATTTTCTTAATAACTCTTCTATGCTTTGTGATTAGGGGTAGTTTCATTATTCAGTGAGAGAAAAGGTGTTTATAATGTTCTCAAAATGAATTATTGGATTTCTGCTTAGTATTCTCTGACAGTACAAAGAATTTCCTCATCTTTTAAAAACTAGCGTGTTTTTTTTTTTTTTTTTTTTTTTTTTTTGTCACTCACTCTTTTCCAAGGGAGAAACATTTGTTAATATATCCAAGCAGAGCTCATATCATTGGTTGGGTCACAATTAAAAATAGGTAAGATTACTGTAACTTTAAAATCACGGAGACCTACCTATATTCCCTTTCTCTTTAGGGCTTCCAGTTTTAGGCACCAAGGCCAGGAGAGTGAATTGCTTGTCATTCCTGCTTGAATTCCATGTGGCAGAACTGACAAACCAAGTTAAGGATGCTGTTAAGGCCTGGTCACCTTGCTTGGTCTATGTAGGCATTCCTGGGAATATTCTTCCTTATTTATACAGGAAGAGGGAGTGTTGAAAAGTGAGAATTACAGCCCAAGGCTTGTATTCTGAATCAACTTCTAATGCATTTAGAAATATCAGTTGCTTGCATAGATGTTAGATGTTATTAAATTGTAGTTTGACTTGAGTTCTATTTTGGATCTTTATGTAAGGCTCCCTCGGAAACCTCTTGTGTGACAGTAGGGAATGGCTTGGGTTGGCAATGGATTGGGATATCTCTTGGATTCAGTGTACCAATGACTTCAAAATGCTATCATAACTTCGTCCAAAATGATACTGACCCTTTCCTGGAATGCATTGAAAAGTATTTTTCAAAATTTGTAATTTGTGTTTTTCAACTTCCTTTAGAATATCTTCTGCCATAAGAAAGGGGAACCAATCCCCTTGCATTTTTGGTGGGAATGCAAAATGGTGCAGCTACTCTGGAAAAAAAGCTTGGAAGTTCCTCAAAAAGTTAAAAGTAGAGCTACCCTACAACCCAGCAATTGCACTACTACATATTTACCAAAAGGATACACAAATACAGATTCAAAGTGGTACATGAACCCTAATGTCTATAACTGCATTATCAACAATAGCCAAACTATGGAGAGAGTCCAAATGTTCACCAGCTGATGAAAGGATAAAGAAGATGTGAGATACACACACACACACACACACACACACACACACACACACATATATATATACACACATAGTGGAATATTACTGAGCCATCAAAAATGAAATCTTGCATTTACAACAACATGGATGGAGTTAGAGTGTTTTGTGCTAACCAGAATAAGTCAATAAGAGAAAGACAGATGCCATATGAGTTCACTCCCAGGTGGAATTTAAGAAACAAAACAGATGAACACAGGGGAAAGAAAAAGAGAGAGAAAGAGAGGGAAAATAAACCATAAGAGACTCTTAACAATAAAGAATAAACTGAGGGTTGATAGAGGATGGGGATGGGCCAGATGGGTGATGGATGTTAAAGAGGACACTTGTTGCTATGAGCACTGGGTATTGTATGTAAGTGATGAATTGCTGAATTCTACTCCTGAAGCCAATATTGCACTATATGTTAACTAACTCGAATGTAAATAAAGATTAAAAAAATAAAGGTGGATTATCCACTTGAAAATAAAAAGAATATCTGCCAAACAGAAACTTTATGTGGGATGTAGTCAAATTTGTTAGTCTTTTCGTATATGTTTTCTGACTGTGGTAATATGTTAAAGAAAGGCATTTTCCACTATAAAACTTAAAATATATTCTATATTAATATTTTTAAAAACTTTAAAAGAAAAATAATCATTGTTCTGTCTGGCATTTATTTTTGCATGGTATATGATAGGGACCTAACTTATCTTCCCCTTTGCCCAATATTTAGGCATTTGTTCCAATGCATTGATTAACATTACTAGTTTTGAAATTCCAACTATAAAACATCCATTACTTGCCTTTTAAATTCTTATATACTCCAACATAATTTGTTTGCTTAAAGCAAACATATTTCTTTGTTAAAAATGTGCAAAATGTATGGTGTAAGAGAATGGTCAAGTTTCATTCTTCTACATATAGCTGTCCAGTTTTCCCAGCACCATTTATTGAAGAGACAGTCTTTTTTCCACTGTATATTTTTTCCTGTTTTGTCGAAGATTATTTGACCATAGAGTTGAGGGTCCATATCTGGGCTCTCTCCTCTGTTCCACTGGTCTATGTGTCTGTTTTTATGTCAGTACCATGCTGTCTTGGTGATCAAAGCTTTGTAGTAAAGCTTGAAATCAAGTAATGCGATGTTGCCCATTTTATTTTTGTTTTTCAACATTTCCTTAGCAATTCGGGGTCTCTTCTGATTCCATACAAATTTTAGGATTATTTGCTCCAGCTCTTTGAAAAATACTGGTGGAATTTTGATCAGAATGGCATTAAAAGTATAGATTGCTCTAGGCAGTATAGACATTTTAACAATATTTCTTCTTTCGATCCAAGAGCATGGAATGGTCTTCCATCTTTCTGTGTCTTCTTCACTTTCTTTCATGAGTGTTCTGTAGTTCCTCAAGTACAGATCCTTTACCTCTTTGGTTAGGTTTATTCCCAGGTATCTTACGGTTCTTGGTGGTATAGTAAATGGAATCAATTCTCTAATTTCCCTTTCTGTATTTTCATTGTTAGTGTATAAGAAAGCCACTGATTTCTGTACATTGACTTTGTATCCTGCCACATTACTGAATTGCTGTATGAGTTCTAGTAGTTTGGGGGTGAAGTCTTTTGGGTTTTCCATATAAAGAATCATGTCATCTGCGAAGAGTGAGAGTTTGATTTCTTCATTGCCAATTTGGATACCTTTTGTTTCTCTTTGTTGTCTGACTGCTGTTGCTAGGACTTCTAATACTATGTTGAACAGGAGTGGTGAGAGTGGGCATCCTTGTCGTGTTCCTGATCTCAACGGGAAGGCTGCAAGCTTTTTCCCATTGAGAATGATATTTGCTATGAGTCTTTCATAGATAGATTTGATGAAGTGCAGGAATGTTCCCTCTATCCCTATACTTTGAAGTGTTTTAATCAGGAACGGATACTGGATTTTGTCAAATGCTTTTTCTGCATCAATTGAGAGAACCATGTGGTTCTTCTCTCTTCTCTTATTGATTTGTTCTATCACACTGATTGATTTGCAAAGATAAACTCGAAATGGATAAAAGACCTCAACGTGAGACAGGAATCCATCAGAATCCTAGAGGAGAACATAGGCAGTAACCTCTTCAATATCAGCCACAACAACTTCTTTCAAGATATGTCTCAAAAGGCAAAGGAAACAAAAGTGAAAATGAACTTTTGGGACTTCATCAAAATCAAAACCTTCTGCGCAGCAAAGGAAACAGTCAACAAAACAAAAAGGCAACCCACTGAATGGGAGAAGATATTTGCAAATGACAGTACAGACAAAAGGTTGATATCCAGGATCTATAAAGAACTCCTCAAACTCAACACACACAAAACAGACAATCATATAAAAAAATGGACAGAAGATATGAACAGACACTTCTCCAATGAAGACATACAAATAGCCATTTGTATCAGACATATGAAGACATGTTCATCATCACTAGCCATCAGGGAGAGTAAAATTAAAACCACATTGAGATACCACCTTACACCAGTTAGAATGGCCAAAATTAGCAAGACAGTAAACAACATGTGTTGGAGTGGATGTGGAGAAAGCGGAACCCTCTTCCACTGTTGGTGGGAATGCAAGTTGGTGCAGCCTCTTTGGAGAACAGTGTGGATATTCCTCAAGAAATTTAAAATAGAGCTTCCTTATGACCCTGAAATTGCACTACTGGGTATTTACCCCAACGATACAGATGTAGTGAAAAGAAGGGCCATCTGTACCCCAATGTTTATAGCAGCAATGGCCACGGTCGCCAAACTGTGGAAAGAACCAAGATGCCCTTCAGCGGATGAATGGATAAGGAAGATGTGGTCCGTATACACTATGGAGTATTATGCCTCTATCAGAAAGGATGAATACCCAATTTTTGTAGCAACATGGACAGGATTGGAAGAGATTATGCTGAGTGAAATAAGTCAAGCAGAGAGATTCAATTATCATACGGTTTCACTTATTTGTGGAGCATAACAAGTAATATGGAGGACATGGGGAGATGGAGAGGAGAAGGGAGTTGAGGGAAATTGGAAGGGGAGGTGAGCCATGAGAGACTATGGACTCTGAAAAACAAGCTGAGGGTCTTGAAGGGGCGGGGGGGGTGGGAGGTTGGGGGAACAAGGTGGTGGGTATTAGGGAGGGCATGTATTGCATGGAGCACTGGGTGTGGTGCAAAAACAATGAATATGGTTATGCTGAAAATAAAAAAAAATGTGCAAAATGGGCATATGCTCCTTTTTAGAAACCGTAAATATTAATGTTTGTAATATATTTAGGCATATTTACTTCTCCCTTATTGATTCTCAAATGTGCATGTTTCTATAGTCACACTGACCATAACTAGCCTTTCTTACTGAGAGATATTCTAAGTGAGGAATTAAGGGAGCTTGCCTGTGAACTTGGGGAATTGAACCCCCCAGTGCTACCTTCATGTAGCACAGATATTGCCAAGTCAATAACTATAGGTCTAAAGCAACTCAGCATTTGATATTTGAGCAAACTGAGAACTAGTGAGAAAAACATAAAAAACCATGGCAAAAATTCAGATGAACCATATAATAAATATAATTATGGTACCTACAATGATTTAAATATGTCTGATGTTAGAAGCCCTAGGTTAGGCATCATTTAAATTCTTAAAATAATCACAATACCATTTTCATTTTTTTATGAGAGAAAAATGAGGTTCAGAGAATTCAAGTAACTTATTTCATACAATCATCAGTGGTGCAGCTGGGAGCTGGGATTTATACCTAGATTGGTGCAATCTAAAATCTGGGCTAATTTTTCAGTTTGCTAACTCATCCCTTCTTTCCTTTTACATCTATGCCCAGCGACTAAGGATAGCAAGCTGAATATGGTAATCAAAGAAATGTCTTCCACTGAGAATATCTATGTTCAAAGACTGCCAATCCTATCAATTAAGCTTTGTCTTTCTGCTACATTGCAGGAAAGTCACAGAGAAGAGAGATTTGCTGAGTGACTATTTCTGTTTAACAAAGATGGAGTTGTAGATGAAAAAGATTTTTGCAGCTATGTTGAAGACATTTTTATACAACTACGTATACTTATCCTTAATTATACCTATCTTAATGATTTTGCCATATATTTGCAGTTTATAAACGATCAGAAAAGTTCACCTTCTGCAAGGTGAACACCCTGCTTTAAAATTTAATAAAATAGAAATATTTTAAAGTAACAACTTCATTTGAAGGAACAGTTTGAAATGTGCTGTGTATGGCTCCTGGGCTCACTTAATTTATAGGCAGCCTGTTTCAATTTTCTCTAGCTCGCACCCTCATGGTTCAACTAAATTAAATAAGCTTTAAAAATTGAAAAGAGGGAGGGGGGTTATTTACTGGTAAAAATGGAAAAAAGTAGAAATAGCCCCAATTGCCCTCATCCTAATTTCCTGTTTTAGGCCCTGCAGGTAAAAGAGGTAGCTAAGGATGGAGGTGATGTTTTTGTCTCTCTTGGACCTGAGCTGATTTTGGGTCCCTATCTTAGGATGCTTGGTTTGATTTTATTAAGGAAATTCAGAAGTGTGAGTTGGATCTTAAATCATCTAAACAATAAAGCTGTGACCACTTCTCCTTTCTTTGATTATGCTTCTTCATGTCCAGAGGTATCCATCAAAATAGGACTAGGTCTTAACCAGACTCTTTCCCAAGGCTATCACATCAGAAATTGCAGGCAGGGTGGAGTGGCAGGGTGGAGCCTTACCTTTGCATTTAATACTTGGCAATTTTATCTATCTATCTGTCTGTCTGTCTATCTATCTATTATCAGGGCTTGATCTCATAACTGTGAGCTTGAGCCCTGAGCTGAGATCAAGAGTCGGACACTTAGCTGACTGAGCCACCAGGAGCCCCAATTCTTGCCAATTTTAGAAATTAAGACATGACTTTAGCTGGCTTGCAATAACAAATAAAAAATTATGCCCAATACATTAATCATATAGAATCTGAACATAATTGCTGTTTTAAGCCCTAAACAAAACCTCAGTTTGTATTTTGACTTTTTAAAAGATATAAATTACATTTGAATGTTATTAAAAGAAAAATATATTGAAAAAATGTTTGAAACTTCACTTTTTTAATCTCAATTTATTTTAAACATTCACAATCAGAGCTTTAAGAAATAACCTGAAAAATGAAAGACATATCTATGCAGGAGGAATTAATGGCTTTTATTGGGAGGGGATGATCCTTTATAAAAATCAAGCAAATCCAATGGGCTCCTCAGACACTGCATAAGGAGATGAAGTGATAGTACTATCCTATACTAGACAAAAAAATGAGATGAAAAATGTAAGTATCATTTGTTGCAAACTATTCTCAATATTTGGCTTTTCAGAAAAAAGAAAAATGCAGCTCAGAGCCAACACATTTCATCATTTGAGTTTCATTATAAAAATGACAAAAACTTACTGGCTTGGAAATATTAAAGGCAACATGATGGGATGTAGGATCCTGTTAATAGCTGTCAAATCTAGAGAAATTTCAAGCAAGGGAAGAAGGGAGGTGCCAAATGGAAAGTTTCTGAGGCTCTTAAAAAATAAAGTCTTTACAAAAGAGTTTCCCAGTGGTTCTCTCTGGGGCAAAACCTATTCTACATTTGGAACACTTTCCACTCACCTTGTGAGGCCTGGAATTATTATACCTTAAAGAGAGCCTTGCTGCTCTACCAATGGCAGTAGACTGCTGAAGAAGACAGCATCCAAAATGACAATGCTTAGAAATCTATGCTTTGTTTCAATAAAAGTATACAGTACAGCAACATTATTAAAGGAAGAATATACATACTTGCCAAAGGCTACCTGGCAGCAGGGGGTCCAGAGAAGCCAGATGTGACTTGAAATCGCCTTCCCTCTGTCCACATTGGAAACACTTTCTCATCTGGACCAGGAAGCATGGACGTGTGCACAGAAAACCTTGGAACCAAGGAGCTCCAAATGGGGTCTTAGCCAGGGTTTTTCACAGTCTATTGGTCAGGGAGGCATATGCTTCTTCTATAACCAGCCCTGAAACCAAAGCTCCCAACACCCACCCCTTGGCTGCAGGGGTCATGCCAAGATCAGTTGTAAATCACGAATTTCACGTTTATCAATAAACAGAACTGACAAGACGGCATGAACAGCCCTGAAACTCCTCAGACTCATGGTTACAAAGCAACACTATTAATCAACATCTTTCATGCCTCGGTCAGCGATTGTGCCCTGCAGGTGCTTTAGCAGAACAATTCAGGTCAATTCCAGACTTGCTGGGGCTTGAACCCTTGCAAATAGCTATAGACTTACTTGCCCATAGGAACATTCCGGAAATCATAGTAAAATGTTGATTTCTTGCTAGATAAACAGAATGTTATTATTTCACTAGATTTGCCTCAGGATTTCCAATATCCTAATTGTATAAGACAGCAGCTGTTTTTAGAGCTGTGTTATGGAAAGGATATCATTTTTGTCTTTTAACATCAAAGGTAAGCTAAATCTTGTAGTTCTTTTAGAAAATGGCATCATTTTAATACTGTGAAATGTATACATTGTTGTTCTTCAGGAGGCTCTTACACTTTCAGACAGTATGTAGCAGAATCTTGATGACTTAAGTGAAGGTGAATGTATTACTAGTTTGTTCTTTTGGGCACTGTGCCAGTTACAAATTTATTGCCTCTTAGCTCCAAAACTACCCTTCATTGCCCTGTTTATAATACTGGAACATTTCTTTCTCAGCAGCTGGCACAATGCTAATCTTTGTTACTAAAAGTCTCTGGAGGGCCACTGGAGGAGGAAGGGGCTTCTCTCCCCAGATCTGATGTGCTTTGCTTCTAACTTTTGAAAAGGGCCCGGCTGGCAGGCAGGACGTCCCCTGGAGATCCCTGTATCTCCTGGATGAGTTCTGCAGGTTGTTTTTTTAGTTTCATGGACACTATAGCTGGCTTCCTGGAAGCCAGGTCAGCGACACCTCAGCTTTCAGGCAAGCTCTGTGGCTACCATTGCTAGCTTCTACTGGGCAAATTCCAAGGGCATCCCAGCTGGCTTTCTGGAGCCCTCTTAGAGGTGGCCTTTTGGTGAGATCTCTGTGGTGGCTTCTTGGCAGCTTCTGGTAAGGCCAAATGGGGTCCCAACTAGCTTTTCAACAAGTTTAACACAACCCTAACATGCAGGTTCCAGATAATTTTGTGGTACTCTGGCGGATCGTTCTGTTTCTGCCTCTGGCTGGCTGACTATGAACAAGCTCTTGCCTAGGACATGTAGAACTATTCTGTTTTCCAGTGGGCTGCAATCTTACCTTCTTCAATGACGGCTATATCCTACCCTAAGGAGGAACTTCATGACCTCATTCCCAAGTTTATTCCTTTCTTGGGGAATCTTTCCTCAGCCCTAGAATTTCCTTTATTTTCTCTTATTTTCTTGTGAAAGGTTAATAATTCCTTATGTTAAAACTTCCTTGTTCAAATTACTATGTGGCTTCTGGCACATGTATGCACAACTGAAATAGAAAGACCGACATGACTGGTAGTATCTTGGGACATTTTATTGTTCTCATGAGGTCAAGGAGCCCCATTAAAAATGGCAATGAGATTCTTCAGCTGAACTTAACTCAAAGAACTAATCTTAGCCCCAAACCACATAATTAACAAGAAAAAAAATCTCTTTAAAATGTCTCAAAGTCTTCCAATTTTACTTTCTCTTCACAATGTAAGCTTTCATATCCATTGATATGGGGTGGAAGCAGGATGTTAACTAGTGATTTAAGAGGAGTTGTGGACTCTCTCTGTCTCTCTATTCTTGAATAACCCAGAGTACATGTATTGTATATAGCCTGGATCTTCTTTTGTTTCTAGCATCACTAGATCAGATGAGTACCAAAATTATGGAGATCTTTAATATCCTCTGGAGGAAAGGTAAAAACTTTATAAGAAAATGAGAGAAACTAGATTATCATTGGGGAATCCTGACTGAAAAGAGAAGAGAGCTGGCTTTAACACTGCTTAGAATAAAACAGTGAAGATGGAAAGCTTTTTCTTGAATAGTGATGGAAGATAAAACTTTAGATCAGTTTGACAGTTTTGATCCAATTGATGAGTCTCCCTTCAAAGACTTTGTACCACAGTGAAATGTAATTATGAGGAGGCAAGAAATGGTTACAAATACTTGGTCAGTGTCTCAAATAGTCAGGATTGAAATAGCAGCCTCTGGGGGCACCTGGGTGGCTCAGTGGGTTAAAGCCTCTGCCTTCGGCTCAGGTCATGATCCCAGAGTCCTGGGACAGAGCCCCGCATCGGGCTCTCTGCTCAGCGGGGAGTCTGCTTCCTCCTCTCTCTCTGCCTGTCTCGTCACCTACTTGTGATCTGTCAAATAAATAAATAAAATCTTAAAAAAAAAAACCAAAACAACAACAACAACAACAAAAACCCAGCAGCCTCAAACCATGAGCGTGGCAGATACCTAAATGGCTTCTCTGGTGAGGAGGGTCTATGTGACCCCTTCATCATAGTGATTCTGTCTCATTCTCCACCCAGATTTTTTTTGTGGCTGTTGCCACTTACCCTACCGAATAGGACTTTCCAGGCTGCTGCTTCTGACCATCAAAAAGGAAGAGTTATCAGGCCAAAACTGTGCAGAAATAATTACTCTTAATTACTGGAACATTAAAGTATAGCTCTGATGCACTGTTAGGGTTTTCCCAAGAGCCTAGTTTTACTTAAATTTTTTTCCCGCTGGAGAAGGAGCAATCAAGGAGTTAGCCATCAGCAAGCTGTTAAGAACAGAGTCCTCAAAGAAACACTGGAGGCAGACCAGAGCAGAGAAAAAAAATTCTTATCCTATACTTCTCACAAAATGAGGCATCTATTTTCAGGATATTTTGCCTAATTAAGAGAGCGAAACCATCTAAAATATAGTCTTTTGCCCCCACTCCTTTTGCTTTTTATTCTTTTCTTTTACTCAGGGATTGAGATGAAAGGCACTTTACTTTTCTCAGAGGAAGCCCCACCGGTCCGCATCTTGGATTTCACCATTGCCCAGCTATCTGGCTACTGGTGGTCATGCTTATCTACACCACCCTCATTATTTTCATGCTGTCTAGCTTTTTCATTTGTATGTATATTTTTACATGTTTATTTTACATTTTACATTTTAAATGTTTATTTTACATTTTAAATTTGAAGAAATTTTTCTGATGCTGCAGTTTCCTTTCTTGTCTTCCATTAGCAGAAATTCCCAATGAGCATGCTGCTGGACCCTGCTGCTTGGCAGAAAAAAATCTAATCACCATTTATTTTGATGGATGGGAGTTAGAAATTCAGTTCCATGCTCCAATATTTCTTCTGCTGATGAATCAGGGTTGCCTGAATTCACCAAGCAGGGATTAGGTAGGCTCCGTACTCGGTTCCATCCTAAATTTGTAGATACCACCCAGGCAGAGGATGGAAGAACAAGGCAGGAAATGGAAGATTAGCTCCCTGCTCAGACGCTGGGTTGGGGAATCGGGGCTCGCTGCTTTCTCCTGTGGGGCAGGAAGATGGAATGAAAACCAAGTTCCCTAGTCACACCATCACAACAGTGTGATTTTCCCATTGTGTTTGGTTGGATTTGGGCAGGAATTTCCAAAAACAAAGGTTTTCTGTTATTAGGTCTTCCTGTTCCAGGTCCTTGGGTTAGGGGAATGGGTTTCTCTTGTAGCTTTTTTTTTTTTTTTTTTTTTTTAGATTTTATTTATTTATTTGACAGAGTGAGATCACAAGTAGGCAGGAGGCAGGCAGAGAGAGAGAGAGGAGGAAACAGGCTCCCTGCTGAGCAGAGAGCCCGATACGGGACTCCATCCCAGGACCCTGAGATCATGACCTGAGCCAAAGGCAGCGGCTTAACCCACTGAGCCACCCAGGCGCCCCTCTTGTAGCTTTTTTTTGGGGGTGGGGAGAGGGGGGTTGTGCAGACATTGTGCCTGTTGGTAGTTTTGGGTTAAAGGCTTCTAGAGTGCTCTGTTAGGGATATATGGAGATAATAAGAAAATTTAGAGGCTCAGGTCCTGAAGTCCTGAGGTCACTAGGCACTTTGTCTTCTTTCCACCTTTCAGAGTTTGTTCTGTTTTATCCATGGGTTTTAGTCGTAAGAGAAAAGACCCATCTTTGGTGGAAACAAGTCTTCATTTACTTTAATTCTACTGAGGTTGAGATCACCGTATATCCGTTTTCCAGGAACGCTCTGATTTACGTCTACTTTCCTGGCACAGTTTGTGAGTGATTTACTCCCCAAACTATCCCAGTTTGAAAACAAATTATACCATCACCCTAGTATACTGCTCATCTCTTCCCACATTTTCTCTGGGGAGTATAAACACAATCTTTATTACAAATATCACTTCAAGTATATTCTTTATAAGTGACTTTTAACAAAGCTTCTGTGCTCTACTTATAACTCCCATACAGAAGTTTCCAACTAGTCATTCCCCTGTCTTATGGTACTTTATCTCTTCTCCTAATGTGTATTCCTCTGGGCTTCCCTGTTCTGTGAATGGTGTACTACTGTCTCAGTTATGGGAGTTTGAAATCATTTTTGACTCTTTCCTCATGTCCACCTCCAATTCCAATCAGCCTGCAAGTACTATTGCTTCATTTTTGGAAATAGCTTAAGCATCACTGTTCTTTTTTTTTTTTTTTTAGATTTCATTTATTTATTTGACAGAGAGAGAGATCACAAGTAGGCAGAGTGGCAGGCAGAGAAAAAGGGGGAAGCAGACTCCCCACCAAGCAGAAAGCCCAATGCAGTGTCCGATCTCAGGACCCTGAGCCGAAGACAGAGGCTTAACCCACTGAGCCACCCAGGCGCCAGCTTCATTGTAATGATTTCTTCTTCTTCCATCATTTTTACACACTATTTTAGATTACGATATTAAAATGATCCTCTAATTTTGTTACATTTACAGTGGGCCCAAATTCTTTAAGGGCAATTATTTATTATTTATTTTTAATTTTTTGCCCAGTGGGAAATTCGAAGTTTACTGAAAGAATTTATGCAATAAAAAGATGAAAAGGAGCAGGTTGCCTTTTATAACCCTGTAGCATCTGTTCTGAATTAAGTCTAATATCTGCTGAGATGCAGGAGTTGGAGGACCTTTGTGGCCTTAATCCTGAGATAAATAATAGTTGTACTTGGTGATCCCACTCAAATTCTAGTTATACCTGGGAATCCCACTCAATTTTAACTTAGTACTCTCTACAATCTCAAGGGATCACAAAATACAAGATCAAAAAGGTGTGCCTCTCTTTAGCTGTACGGATATTTCTACAGAAACCTCTGTTTCTTACCTGCCTTTCCAAGATTAATTCCTTCTGTTCTCTAATACAAACCTATTCCAGCCAGACCCATTGCCTTCTGTCACTTAGATTAACATAATAGTTAATTAATCAGAACATTTCAGTAGCAAAACTCAGAATTCCAATTTAATATTTGCAGAGGGGAAACCAAGGAAATTTAATAGATCCTATGATGAAAAAAAATCAAGGTTAACTTTTAAGGCACAGGTGGATCCAGGTCTTTAAGTGATTAAAAAAAAAAATCTTCTCTGTTTTGGCTCTGCTTTCTTCCTTGTGGGTTTTGTTTATACTCCCTCTTCAAGGAGAACACTGGTCACCAGGCACTTACATACTGTCAGCTTAGCAATTCCTACAGAAGGAGAATCCTTTCTTTTCAATAGTTCCAGCAACAGTCCCATGATTCCCATGTTATAAAATGACTTGGTCACAGTTATCCCAGGAACTAGAGGGGAAGTGATCCAACACCAGACTGAATCACATGATCTGGAAGCGGCGGAGAATGGATTCTGCCCCAAAGGGAGGCTCTATGATCAGATAAGTCAGAAAGTAAAACAACAGATTTTTCACTACCAATAATAGGTTGTAGGTTCCTATAAGGCATGGACTATATCTTAAAGATTCCTCTTTTTCCAGCAGGTTAAGTATTAGCTGTATATTCCTCTTAAATTGTGTTTCCCTCTTAAAATGTGTCTCTATTTATTTATATTTCAAATCCACACTTTGGTCTTGCCTTCCTTACATTGCATTTTCTAACCACTACAGCTATTACCAACCGCTTAAAACTTTTTTCTGCTTTAACTCTTGAAATTGTATGCTGAATTTTATTATTATTTATGTTTCAGATATATGTGTTATTTCTTAGTGATTACATTTAAAAAGAACTTAAAGGTAGAAAATGATCGTATTCGCAAATGATGTTTTCCACGGTATTTGGTGTTTTGTTTTTCAATTTGGATGCAGTCAAACATGTATGAAAGTGAAGCCATGATTACATGGAATCAACAAAATGAAGTTTATTTGTTAGTGATTAAAGATATAGATTCATAGATATTAAATTATTATACAAATATTATAGTGTCAAAACCATAAAGCAAAATCAGTTTAAAATATAAGAAGTGGACACAAAGAAATGGAAAAATGTTCCATGCTCCTGGATTGGAAGAATAAATATTGTGAAAATGTCTATGCTACCTAAAGCAATCTACACATTTAATGCAATTCCTATCAAAGTACCATCCATCTTTTTTAAAGAAATGGAACAAATAATCCTAAAATTTATATGGAACCAGAAAAGACCTCGAATAACCAAAGGAGTATTGAAAAAGAAAGCCAAAGTTGGTGGCATCACAATTCCGGACTTCAAGCTCTATTACAAAGCTGTCATCATCAAGACAGCATAGTACTGGCACAAAATCAGACACATAGATCAATGGAACAGAATAGAAAGCCCAGAAATAGACCCTCAACTCTATGGTCAACTAATCTTCGACAAAGCAAGAAAGAATGTCCAATGGAAAAAAGACAGCCTCTTCAATAAATGGTGTTGGGAAAATTAGACAGCCACATGCAGAAAAATGAAATTGGACCATTTCCTTACACCACACACAAAAATAGACTCAAAATGGATGAAGGACCTCAATGTGAGAAAGGACTCCATCAAAATCCTTGAGGAGAACACAGGCAGCAACCTCTTCGACCTCAGCCGCAGCAATATCTTCCTAAGAACATCGCCAAAGGCAAGGGAAGCAAGGGAAAAAATGAACTATTGGGATTTTATCAAGATCAAAAGCTTTTGTACAGCAAAGGAAACAGTTAACAAAACCAAAAGACAACTGACAGAATGGGAGAAGATATTTGCAAACGACATATCAGATAAAGGGCTAGTGTCTAAAATCTATAAAGAACTTATCAAACTCGACACTCAAAGAACAAATAATCCAATCAAGAAATGGGCAGAGGACATAAACAGACATTTCTGCAAAGAAGACATCCAGATGGCCAACAGACACATGAAAAAGTGCTCCATAACACTCGGCATCAGGGAAATACAAATCAAAACCACAATGCGATATCACCTCACATCAGTCAGAATGGCTAAAATTAACAAGCCAGGAAGTGACAGATGCTGGTGAGGATGCGGAGAAAGGGGAACCCTCCTACACTGTTGGTGGGAGTGCAACCTCTCTGGAAAACAATTTGGAGGTTCCTCAAAATGTTGAAAATAGAACTACCCTATGACCCAGCAATTGCACTACTAGGTATTTACCCTAAAGATACAAATGTAGTGATCCGAAGGGGCACGTACACCCGAATGTTTATAGCCAAACTATGGAAAGAACCTAGATGTCCATCAACAGATGAATGGATCAAGAAGATGTGGTATATATACACAATGGAATACTATGCAGCCATCAAAAGAAATGAAATCTTGCCATTTGCGACAATGTGGATGGAACTAGAGGGTATCATGCTTAGCGAAATAAGTCAAGTGGAGAAAGACAACTATCATATGATCTCCCTGATATGAGGAAGTGGTGATGCAACATGGGGGCTTAAGTGGGTAGGAGAAGAATAAATGAAACAAGATGATATTGGGAGGGAGACAAACCATAAGTGACTCTTAATCTCACAAAACAAACTGAGGGTTGCTGGGGGGGAGGGGGGTTGGGAGAAGGGGGGTGGGATTATGGACACTGGGGAGGGTATGTGCTTTGGTGAGTGCTGTGAAGTGTGTAAACCTGGTGATTCACAGACCTGTACCCCTGGGGATAAAAATATATTATATGTTTATAAAAAATAAAAAATAAAAAATAAAAAAATTAATAAAAATTATAAGAAGTGGACAAATGCAAAATTGCTGCTGAGAGTTTTAACACTTCTGTTAAAGTTTCTAGTAAATTTTCACATTACAATAAAGTTGATTACTTGATAAATTCCTAAAATTTGTTCTGCAGAGAATATGCTTTTTTTCCCATTGTCTGTAAATAGCTGTCATATTTTTGACTCTGATGTATTTATCTAACATCTCTTCAAGGAATACTTATCTCTATTTTGATCACCATTCTCTAACTTCCATAATTGTTATCTTTCCTCTCATGCTTTAAAAAAATTTTTTATTTATTTATTTTGAGAAAGAGAGATAGTATGCATGTATACAGGGGAGCTGGAGGGAGGGGCAAGAGGGAGAGAGACAATCTCAGTCAGGTTCCATGCCCAGCAGGGAGTGCAGGGCTCCATCTCACAACCCCGAGATCACGATCAAAGCTGAAATCAAGAGTCTGATGCTTAACCAACTGAGCCACCCAGGACGCCCCTCCTGCCATACATTTTTTGAATTGTGTTTTGAACGCAAAACAGATACTCTTTATCTATACCCTGAGCCCTCTTTCCTCTGTCATTTTTTATGTAGGTCTTTTTTACTTACCCATCTCTCCAATAATTAAGAATGTGGATATTTCTGCAAATTCATGATCTGTACAGATTGAGTCCTTTCCACTGAATAAAATAGGAATAACCTAGAGTAAATCAATGAGTACAGTATGCTTTTATAGTAGAAATTCTTTTAAAAATTATTTATTTATTTGAGAGAGAGAGAGAGAGAGAGAGAGAGAGAGTGTGATGGGGAGGAGCAGAAGGAGTAGGAGAGAGAGAATCCTCAAGCCAACTCCAGCTGAGTGTAGAACCTGACTCGGGGCTCTGTCTCACTACCATTAGGCTGAGCCAAAACCACGAGTCAGATGCTTAACTGCCACCCAGGTGTCCCTATAATGGAAATTCTTAAGCTTTAGCTTTGGACATAAACACAAGAATAGCATAGTGCAAAATAAATCAAGATTATATATTTCTTTTTCCACTTAAATCTTTGAATTGTTGCCTTGGTATATGAATTTGTTATTATGAAAAACTTGTATGTTTGAATACGTTAAACATTTAAATATTTGAAAAATCACAATTACACATACAGTGTTGGTATATTCTTTACTACCATAGTGCCTCCTGTTGCCAATCACAAATTTTAGAATTGATTAACCTATTAAAACCAGTATTTTCTACTGATAGTTGATGATGAGAAAAGAGCACAGATAAAAGAAGCCATAAAAGGAGTCAGAAGGGTTCTCTAGGTGTCACTGTGTTGTGCAAAGAGTGTGTGGTATGTTAAATATCTCCTTGAATACTGGATATAGGTTCTTAAGGCAAATATTCAAGTTATTTTATGAGAAACACAGTCATTTTAATGAACAGAGTATTGAGATACATTTTCACAGTCTCATTTGTCTTCAGAAACTTAAATCTTGGTTCTATAAAAAGGTGCTAAATTGGGCTTATTGTTTATGATGAAGCTTACTTACCTTTTAATTAGCTATGTCCCAATCCATGACAAGTTTTTACATCCATAGGGAATTAACAAAATCTTGAATAGTATTTTATTCTTCTAGTTCTCCAGTTCTAATTAAAATGTCCTCATTCTTCAAGGGAAGTTTTTCCTTTAATTTTCTTAGGGAATGCAGCATATAAACTTGAAGCTACAGCCTATTAATAAATTATTGTTTAGCTGTTATTCTCACACCTCATATGCATCAAATTGGGAGTAAATCAGAAACTTTGCTGAACTTGGATTTTTCTTTATTACTTTTCACTTCACTCTGTTGGTCTATTTTAAAACTACAAATTGACTCAGGCCTCTACTCCATTGCTCAAAAGCTGCATTTTCGTTCTTTAGGTTTATGGAGCATCCTTGACCATGTAATTGTGAGCTGAGACAGCTCTATAGACATTCTGTCTTGGTTCTGATTGTTTTCCCCAGAGACCACTTCAAAAGGACTTTCTTAAGTAAAAGCTCAAATCCTCACTCAAGGCACCCCTGGGGCAACTTACTAAAATCAACATCTCGAGATGGGTAGGTAAGGAAAATATTCAAATTTATCATTATCATGACTTAAAATGTGACATTAGATATCCAGTTACTATAGTTTCACCAAAAAGAAATCAGCCAAATGCTCTATTTTTAGGCTTTGAAGTCTTAATGGGAAAGTCAGAACAAGATAACAGTGTGCAGACTTGGAATCTTGTCAAGCTTATTCATAAGTTTTCTTAAATGGCAAACCAACGGGTTTATTTGGGGATTTGTAATGACAAACTTTTCCCAGCATGTCTCTCATCCACTGGATTGTGCTTAAGTTTCAATTAGGATAAGGCCATTTTTGAACTTTTTAATTGAAGCACACTAAACAATGCTAGAAAAAGTACAACACATAAAATGGAAATACATTACCAAGGGGATATTATAATGAAAAATATTTTATTTCTTTAGAAGCATTTATATTGGTCTCTTTTGTAGGACAGTTTGCTTTTTACTGATAATATTGATTCAATGATTTGTACATGTTAAACATCTATTATAGCAAGAAACAATACTAATGCCATTATTAAGACTCTCAAAAAATAGTCACCTTGAAATATCTGTTTTCTAACCTCTTTAAAATCTCCAGTTGCAATAAATGGTGTTTAATAAAGGCAGGCTAATCTTACTAATTTTGAAGGTCAGTTGTTTGTCAATGCCAGGGAAATTTACTATTAAATAAAATGTTTTTCATTAGTCCTTGAAAATTGAGAAAAATAAATACAACTATAGTAAGCTTAAACTATGTATATTAATTCAATCAAAAGGACTTTCATTTATTACTATGAAATTATTTTTACTTCTTTATTTTTGAAAAAACAAATGAAATTATTTATGAAATAGTAATAATACAATATTCTTTTCTTAATTTGGTATAATAAAAAGTTAATCATGTCATTTTTCTGAATTATTATTATTTTTAAAGATTTTTTATATTTATTTGACAGATCACAAGCAGGCAGAGAGACAGGCAGAGAGAGGAAGGGAAGCAGGCTCCCTGTTGAGGAGAGAGCCCAACACAGGGCTCAATCCCAAGACCCTGAGATCATGACCTGAGCAGAAGGTAGAGGCTTTAACCCATTGAGCCACCCAGGCACCCCTTCTGTATTATTTTTAACAGCATTATTGAGTTATAATTGACATACGATAAGAGCAGAAGTTTTTAATTCTTATGAAATCTTATTTATCTAATTTTTATTTTAAAAATTGTATTCTTGGTGTCATACTTATGAAATCTTTGTTGAATCCAAACTCATGTAGATTTTCTTTGCATATTTTGTTTAGAATTTTCAAAGTTTTAGAATTTTTGTTTAGCTCTATGCTCTATTTTGTATTCATTTTGGGGTAAGGTGTGAGGTGTGGATCAAAGTTCATGTATTTGCATATGGATATTCAATTTTTCCAGCAACATTTATTGAAACAGATCTTTTCTCTGCTGAATTACCTGTGTACTTGAAGACCAGTAGTCTATAGGTGTGTGAGTGTGTTTCTAGACTTTATATTCCTTTTCATTGATCAGTCTTTTTCTGTTTTCATCCATACCACATTGTCTTGATTAATACGGCTCTATAATGTAACTTGAAGTCAAATATGAGTGTTAGTTTTCCAACTTTGTTCTTTGCAAAGTTGTTTAGATTCTCCTGCGCTTTGCATTTCTGTATGAGTCTTAGAATCATCTAGTAATTTTTTTAAAGCATTTTGAGAATTTGATTTGGAATCTGTTGATTCTTAACTCAATATGGGATAAACTGATATCTTCACAATTTTAAGTCTTCTGATTCATGATCAATGAACACAGTGTATCTCTTATTTTTAAGTCTTCCTTTTATATATATATATATATATATATATATATATATATGCACACACACATATACATATATATATTAAAGATTTTATTTATATATTTGACAGAGAGAGAGAGACAGGGAAAGAGGGAACATAAACAGGGTGAGTGTGAGACGGAGAAGCAGGCTTCGCAATGAGCAGGGAGCCCCATGTTGGGCTCGATTCCAGGACCTGAGCCGAAGGCGGACACTTAATGACTGAGCCAGCCAGGCTCCTCTAAGTCTTCCTTTTTTTCTCAACATTGTTTGATAGTCAATATATAAGAATTTCACATAGTTTGTCAGATTTACCCTTAAAATTTCATATTTTACTGCTATTATAAGTGGTATTATATTGTTAATTATCATTTTCCAATTGTTTACTACTATTATGTAGAAAAATTTGTTTTTGCATATTGATCTTATATCCTACACTTCACTAAACTCTTTTTATTAGTAAAATAATATATTAATAATTAATGTTATTGGGGCGCCTGGGTGGCTCAGTGGGTTAAGCCGCTGCCTTCAGCTCAGGTCATGATCTCAGGGTCCTGGGGTCGAGTCCCGCATTGAGCTCTCTGCTCAGCAGGGAGCCTGCTTCCTCCTCTCTCTCTCTGCCTGTCTCTCTGTCTACTTGTGATCTCTTCTTGTCAAATAAATAAATAAAATCTTAAAAAAAAATTAATGTTATTGATAGCATAGAAACACAAAGATACAAAGGGGTTGTTTATATCTGTAAATGTTAATTTAAAAATAAAAGATATAAAGCAAATATAATTACATATTAAAATTTACTTAGGAGCCCCTGGGTGGCTTCAGCTCAGGTCATGATCTCAGGGTCCTGGGATGGAGCCCTGTATCTGGCTTTCTGCTCAGCAGGGAGCCTGCTTCCTCCTCTCTCTCTGCCTGCCTCTCTGCCTACTTGTGATCTCTCTTTCTGTCAAATAAATAAATAAAACCTTTAAAAAACTAACTAAATAAAATTTATTTAATATGAATGGTGGTTAATAGGTTTTTATTTTTTTCAGTTTTTTAAAATGTTTGACATGTTTTTGTAAAAAGATTATGACATTAGTTACAGGCTGTACTTTTCATCAAACTTAGCAATCCCTTTATCCAATTAGGGTTTTATGACTTAAATTACATTGTCTTTTGAACATAACATTATTTTTATTTTTTCTCTTTTGTTATCTTTTAATTTATAAATAACATAGAGTTGTAAAATGATGACTTGAAAGGTTTTTTTTTTTGTTTCTTTGTTTTTTGTTTTGGGTTTTTATTTAATTCTGGTTAGTTCTGTTACTTTTTTGTAGATTCATCAGCTTTGTACCTAGATGATTATGTTTTTGGTCATTAAAAACAGTTACAATCTTCATTTCCTTTTTATAATCCACTGTCTAGAATCGCCAGTACAATGCTGAATAATGTCATTAGAACAAACATTCCCACTTCTTAGCCTTGAAGAGTCTGCAGTGGTTAAGTTTAAACCAGTGATTTTGTTCTGGGTTTCTGTCTTTCAAATCTCTTCTTTGTTTGTTTTTTCTTCTTTTTCTGCCTTTTTTGCGCTAAGTATTTTTTACAATTCCATTTTATCTCTATGTTTGGCTTCTTACTTATAATTCTGTTTTGTTATTTCATTATTTGTTTTATGTTTATAGTACAATCTATCTTTAAGTGATATGATACTACTTCACAGGCAATGTAAGAATCTTATGATAGTATACTTCTCTTTCTCCTCTCCTGGACTTTACAACATTTTCATCATGCATTCACTTTTACCTACTTAATTGAATATCTATCCTTGCAATTTCCTCAAGGATTGTTCTTTGTCTTTGGGGATATTAATATTCTGAGAGTTCTGATAGGAAGAATGGGGCATAAAAATATGTTTTTCTTTTCTTTACCATCTTAGAATTCAAGCATAAATAGATATAATTCAAGGCACATTGCTATTAGGAGGTATCCACTAAACATACTGCTAGAGTTCAGAGAGAGAGAGATCAGAAAAGTTTTCATAATTGAAATGGTAATTGTTGTGGGTCCAGGTGTCGATGGGATACCAGTAAATGCTTTTAAAGTAGAGAATTACATGAAGCATGGATGGAGAGAGCACAGGCCTTAGAATCAAGCATGTTTATGATCCTAGTTACAGTAATTAGTAACTGTGATACTGAAAGTTTCTTAACCTCTGTGAGCCTCATTTTACATATTTTTTAATTGTAAAAATAATATCCATTCTTCAGAATTGCTGTGAAAAGTAATAATGATATATCTAAAGCACCTAGAACAGTATTGGTCACACATGCGCTGAATAAAGATTAGCATTCTGTGCATGATGTCAGTTATGCTCCAGGAGGCTTAATCTCGATGCAACATATGGGATTATTTAGTGGTAGAATAAACTACAAAATGACACAAAAATGAATAATAAATAGAAAATGGGTGGAGAATTAGAACTCCCAGGGGCAGTTTTAGTTTATCGTTGAGTTCTTTCTGAGTTCCAGGAGCTATGCATGTAGAAGTCTGGGTCCAGTCAGGAGACTGAAAGAAGACAGTAAGATAAGCAGGAAAAATTTCCTATAAACAATGATTAGATATGAGAAAAGAGTAACTATGAGATCTGAGCAAACTCTATGTGGTACACTGGAGCTGGATAAGAATACCCAAGGAAGTACAGACTTGGAAGGGGTTCAGACCTTGTTGGAGAGGTGTGATTTAGTCCACCAGTTAACAGAGAAGTTAGGGAGTTTGCCCAGGCTGGGGCTGCTAGGCAGGCAGCAGGCAACACCACAGAATGCAGGTGGGGGAGCAGGTGGTCAGTGATAGGTGGTGTAAGTGTGCTAACGGGGGCAGAGTGGCCTTCAAAGCATATGGAACGTGTGGGGGGTGTCTTGTGCCAGTTGGGACAAGAGGCACTGAGACTGTGTCCACTGCGTGAGAGCTCCGCTTTCTGTGTGTTTTCTTAAGCCTGAGGCTATGAGGTAACAGAGGGACTAGGTTTTAATCTATGGTTGGGTGACTTTTCCATTGGATATCCTCATATCCACAGCATAGAACCTCAACCCATACTCAGGAAGTTAGGAAAGGCTCTTCCTCTTGCAGTGTCCCTCAAGCACCTCTACACGAGCTTAACATCATGTCCATTCAAAGGAGAAATACTTAGAGGAACTCCACTTTATCACAGAACATATATTGAAGAATACATTCTGATCAGAAAGGCAAGAAATTGATACTTGACACACTGCCACATGGTGATTCAATGTTGAATAAAACAGGATTTGGGATTAGACTTTGTGGTTGAGGACAGTCCTGAGCAGATTTTTGGGTAAACAGCTATCCACATGAGTTGCTGCAGTTTTTACTGCTATGATGAAAAGGCAAAGCAAGTGAAAATAATATTAATTATAAAGGAAAATTTCTTATTTTTTAATTCTAGAAAGTCATGATAATCTTTGAAGCTAAGATTTTTTTTTTAAAAGATCTATTTTTTTTCTGTTTTAGATAACTTTCATTAACATTTCTTGCTCTGGGAGAAAAAAAATTCTTCCACTAAATTTCCAACTTGCCTAAAGGGCATAATGCTGATTAGATTTTAACCAGGATAGGCCTATTTTCTCCTTGGGTGAATCCTGTACTTCTCTCCACGCCCACACCATAAATACAGGACTACCTTTTAATCATTGGGTCTTATCCTATTTTAAGATATAAAAGTCAGAATAGTACTTTTAAACCGTTCAGAGATTTGCCTGTTTAGATGTATATTTGGGGGGGTATGAAAATTAGTCTTTAAAATATTTCTGAGAAATGTTTCTGAGAAAGGTAGTCAGTCATTCCAGGATTATTAAACAAGTCACCTAAAGACAGTCTGGTTTACAATCAGGCTTCAAGTCTGAGCAAAGGCCTTCCTATTTTTAGGGTCCTTCACTCCATTTCAGTGACACGAATGAAGGCCCCATGCTGTTCCATGCAGAGGTGAGTCCCAGAAGCCTGAACCGACTCAAGCAATTTTGTATAAATACAAGGACATGTCTGCGAACAGGCTAGAGAGCTATTTATTTCCATTTCAGGCACAGATCTTCTGTTTTGAAGCATGAGTTCTTTTTTTCTAGTATATGTTAAGAATGCTTTACAAGTGTTAGGCATAATATAATGTTGCTAATAAAGTTGAGCTTCTTCTTAGGCTATGTTCACATTTCTATATTCTCTGGACATTGTTCCTACAAAGAGATGCAAGTAGTTTTCTTGCCAAAATATTGTGGCTTCTTAATAAAGCTGAAGGCTTATGCCCCTGCAAACTCCATAGCTCAAACTGGATTAAGTCTTAATGATGTCATATATGTACAAATAAAAATAAATTAGAACCATGATATATGGAACAGAGAGATTCAGATCTTTTCAATTCAAGAAGTCAACAGAAGGCTTTTTATGACTCATTTATGTTTGAATCCCAGTGCCATGAGAATCCCACAGTATTGGAATAGCACACTGGTATATCTTCAACTCACCTCACTCCTGATTTTGAAACTTGGCATTTTCATTCTTGAGTGCCTGTTTGCAAATCTCATTTTCTCATAAAGCTAAACTGTGGCTCTGTGAGATAAACTTCTCTTTCTAGATTCTTACTCAAATGTCGTTAGCCGTGATCTTATGCCTTTGGACCCACTGTTTCTCTGTCCATAGTCCACTTCATTTTAATGGTCAAACTGTAGCTGCCTACATTTCTCCTGGACAGCCACACTCCCAAGTGCCTCGGCAGATAGCCCCATAGCCTTCATGTTCCCATACGTCAGGGGCAGCTCTATTTTGGTCCTAGATTCAAGGGAATGAGTGGCAATAAATGGAATTTTTCTCACTGGTCCATTATCAAGGCATAAGCTGCCCTTTCCCATTATTTCAAACCTCAGGAGGAAAAAAAAAGCTTTCCTTTTCAAAAGAGAAAAGGAATAGGTAGAGAATAGAAAGTGCAGATAAAAGAGAATTGCTAACCTCAGGCTTCTGAGATTTGACCTCCTCTGCAGCTGTTGCTTCAATAGCTGGTTACATTGTTAGAGCCATCTCTCCTTGAAGATGAATCTGCTATTCAAGGGCATGTTGCTTGGTAGCTAGCAAAACACCAAGGACAGGACTGGCATTGAACAAATTCAAAAAGACACTGGTGCTAGTGTTTACTAAAATATATATATTTGCTTCTAAAGTTTTGCTTTTGATTCCAGAGTAAGAAGAACTGTTTAATATCTCCCCAAGGTATATGGTAGGGATGATGGCTCAGTCCCCAAGAGTCAGGTGAGATAGTTTTGGTTGATATACTTCCTTAAAGCTCAAGATAGATATCAGACACATCTTCACATCATATTTTGGGGGGAAGGTCAAGATATTTGCTAATGAGCATTCCTTGCAGTTTCTGAAGGCAAAAAAACGTTGGAGTCCTCTTAGAAGCTAAGGGTATCCATGTAGATTGACAAGTGTTAGTCTCCTTGGTACATATTTGAAGGTAATTATATATGGGAAACAATCCTTTTTCTTTTCAACCTATTCTTTTATTTGACTTATATTCAGAAAATTTCTGCCTGTCCATCAAAAGTTAAATACAGACTTGTAAATAGTGCATGCCTAGCATTTTTCCTGTCAGATAAAGTAGAACAGCAAAAGGCCTTTTCTTTTTAAAGATGCTACACATTTATTAAACAAAAAATTGATACAGGTGTATAGTAAAAAATAATAACCAAATGATAGCCATTCACAATTAGCCACCTGAGTTTCAGTGGGATGTGACATGTCAGCAGGATCTCCAGAGGCCCATCCGTCAGTGCTGACATGAAGTCAATGATTCTTTCCCCACACCCTTAATTACAGTTACATATCACTCAAAAATGACTTTCCCTGAGTGTTTGGGAATATGCTTATGTTTCTTCCCTCTTAAAATTGTATGTTCACATTTTATTTCTCTCCTCTAACACCAGTCTATCTCTAGGCTTCCTATTATAGCAAAGCTTCCTAGAAAAGTAGATTCTGGGCTATCTTCATTTTATCCCTGTCATTTTATTTTTTAAAATTTCCTATAAATATTGCAATGTTATCTTTGATACATAGACAAGCATATAGGAGACCTATATGCAAGTTATAAATCCATCACCTATGCAAGGAGAACATTACCAGTATCACTCCACTTACTAAAGTATTTCTTCCCCCACCCACATGCATACTTTGACTCTCATTGTAAGATGACCATTATTCTGAATACTGTGTTAGATGTTCTTTGGCTTCTTTATTATATACATACATTCATATATATATATATATATATATACATACATATATGTATATACACACACATTCATATATATACACACACACATACATATACAAACATTAGTATGTATATATGTATAGATATACATAAATATATATGACATGCTTAGTTTTGTTTCTTAGCTTTATAAAAAGATTATACTATGGACCATCTTCTGAGACTTGCTTATGCATCTGCGGCTCATCCATCATGTTGCATATAGCTGTATCCATTCCACTCTGCTGCTGAATATAACATGTTTTCTATCTCTTCTTCCCCCAATGGACATTTGTTTCATTTTCTTTTTCTCCATGATTAACACCACTACTATGCACATTCTATGTATGGAACTTCTGTCTATGATATAAACCTAGGAATGAATTGCTGGGTTTTCATTCACTCCTTACTTTACTACTGTTCCCCCAGCCCCCATCCAAAACTGTTCCCACTGAAGTTGCTAGTGAGTTTCTTTCTTTTTAAATTTATTATTATCATTATTATTATTATGAGAAAGAGGCAGAGGGAGAAGGAGAGAGAGAATCTTCTCTATTTTTAGAGGAAAGAAGAGGCAGTGGGAGTGGGAGAGAGAATCTAATTAGGCTCCATGCCCAGTGTGGAGCCCGACACAGGGCTCCATCTCACGACCCTCAGATCATGACCCGAGCCGATATCAAGAGTTGGATGCTCAACCGACTGAGCGCCCCTGCCATCACATTAGTGAGTTTCTAGTTATAATATGTAATGAACACTTTTCTGCAACTCATTATTGATATTTATTCACCATTACTCTCCTTCCTGATATTCTCTCTCCTTTCTTGTCTTTGGTGCTATTTATTCTTGTTTTTTTTGGCCTCTTTCCTGTTTTGTCTTAGATATCTTAAAAGTCCTCTCCATTTAGAGGGCTGTTTTACTGTTTCTTGGTTGGCATCTATTCTGGTTATTTATTGATGTATAACAAACTACTCAAAAATGGAATGGATATACATATACACATATGCATATATATATAGACATATATATATATATACACACACACATCATACACACACACATATATATACATATATTTTTTAAGATTTTATTTATTTATTTATTTGTCAGAGAGAGAGAGAGCACACACAAGCAGGCAGAGTGGCAGGCAGAGGAGAGAGAAGAAGGCTCCCTGCGGAGCAACGAGCCTGATGCAGGACTCAATCTCAAGACTCTGGCATCATGGCCTGAGCCAAAGGCAGTGGCTTAACTGACTGAGCCACCCAGGCATCCTAAAAATACATATATTTAATATCTTTTTATTATATAATATACATATGAATAGTTGTGTGTGTGTGGTTGGTCAAATATTCAAGTAGTGGATGGCTGGGCAATTTTTCTGCAACACATTGATTGGGGTCACTTGGTGGTCACTTTTTTCGCTCAAATATCTGACACCTTGGTAGGAGTGGTGGAAGGCTGACTCAGCTGGACCCTTCTCCTTCAGGGCCTCTTCATGTCATCTCTCCAGCAAAGGAACAGACTTCTTAGATGGTAGTCAGGGTTTAAAGAGACTAGGGAATAACCTGCCCATTGGTGATGGTTAATTTTATGTGACAATTTGACTCGGCTAAGGGATACCCAGATACATGGCAAAACGTTATTTCTGGGCATTGTCTGTGAGGATGTTTTTGGAAGAGATGCATTTGGACCTGGAGACTGTATGAAGAAGGTTGCCTCCCAATGCAGGTGACCATCACCCAATCTTCTGAGGGCCTGGATAGAACAAAAAGGCAGAGGAAGGGTAAATTTGCTCCCGGGGACATCCACCTTCTGTCCTCAGACACTGGTGCTCCTTGTTCTTAGGCCTTCATACTCAAACTGGGACCAATTGGCTCGTTTGGTTCTCAGGCCCTTGGGTTTTAAACCCTGGAGCTACATTGCTGGGTTTCCCGGGTCTCATCTTGCAGGTGGCAGATGGTGAGACTTCTCAGCCTCCATAATGGGTGTGAGCCAATTCCTCACAATAAATCTCTTTAAATATATGTATCTTACTGGTTATATTTCTCTAGAGAATCCTGACTAATACACCATCTTCTTAAAGATTAGGCCAGGAATTGGCTCTGTGTTACTTCTCATGTACTCTACTGGTCAAAACTATCTAATGGGGAAAATATGTTTTCTCATTATTGTTTTAAATGGTATATTCTTGATTATTAATTGAGAGCTTCCTTTAATGTGCCTGTTTACCATCTGCTTTTCTTTTTCAGAGATTTGGCAGTTTTAATACTTTATTTTCTGATACGGTATTTTTTAAAAAGTAATTTTTCAGATATCTTTGTATAATATGGACATTAACTCATTGTCTATTATGTGTTTTACAAATTATTTTCTTCCTACTTGCAATAACTTTCATTTGCTTTGTAGTATATTTTCGTATACAGAATATAAAAAAAATAGTGTAATCAAATTTGTTCATTTTCCTCCTTTATAGCTTTTGAGTTTGCTGCCTTGCTTTGAAAGAATTATCTAAAGATTTGTGGCAATATAGTTTGCTAATATATAGTTTGCTAATAGCAGTACAAAATAAACACACCTTTCATAATGTTCTTTAAGGTAAATAAAATAATCATAAACATGTCACCATATTGAATTCAGTTTAGAATAGCTCTATTATAATGATGTATGGGCACGAACGTGAAGGATTGATTAGCACAACAAGAAGCACAAGCCTTTATATGAACTGAGCTTTGTAAGAGATGCTATTATCTCCTGGGACTTTATTTAAATCAGACTCCTGGCAGTCATGTGTCTTTTTCCCTGTGTTTGGTGATGAGTTGCCAGGAGGCAAAGTCCCTACCCATCCTTCTGAGCTTGTTTAATGTAGGAAGATACTTGTCTCCGGCACAGTGAGAGCAGAGGTATTTGTCCAGAGAGGTCCATTCAAAGGCCTGGGTTCCCTTCCTCCTCTGTCCTATCTTAATACTAGCTTCAGATAGTCTTAATTTCACCTTTATTAATCACTTGAACCTTATAAGTCTAGGCCCCCATCTTTTGGACTTGAAATTCTCAATCAAATTTTAATATAGAATCCTTTTCCCAAACTAGTATTAGATCAAATGTGAAGAGGGGGAAAGTTATGAATAAACAATAGATAAATAGAAATAAATAGATAAAATTATCAATAGATAATTATAGATTATATATAAATATATAACCTATATTTATAAATATATAGATAATTATCAATAGATAATTTATTAAAATTATATAATATAACTCATTTCTTTGTAAGATTCTTACATTCCTTTGTCCAAGATCAGTACCCAAATGTCTCATCCCAAAAAGTTCAAAAGTCAAACAATTTCTTTCCATCACTTCCATGAGCTTTCAACAGAGGCACACCTAGACGCTATCTCTTATTCTTCTGAGGAAAATCCTTGACAATGTTACACCAAAGATACCCTGCTAGTTTCCTGTTATCCTTAAACTTTGGCCTCTACAAGGCTGATCATTTTCTTTTAATTGCTTGATCCTTAACTGTAATTAGTACTACCAGCTGTGCCCTCTCCTGGGCTTTCTTGACACAGTGAAGCCCATATGAACACTAATTAGAGATACTGGGATTGATCACATTATCTCTTCTACTACACAGTTTCTGCCATTGACATGATCAGTTGTTGCATATAAATGTCCCATTACACACAAGTAGAGAGTGAGGACTGATGACTATGGCTTGCTCTGCTCTGGTTGTTCTAGGATACAAATTCCTGGGTGGAATCATCTGACAAGTCTGAACCTGCTCAGTGAAGAACATGATCTGGACTGATTGGTTTCATTGTATATTTCCTAGCATTTATGTATAGTTGATGGCATTATTTCCTCCCCATGTTGCATGAATATCCTATATCCTTACTAATCTTTATTCTTTTAAATTTATTTGTCAGAGAGAGAGAGAGAGTGTACACAAGCAGGGGTGGGGAGAAGCAGGCAGAGGGAGAAGCAGACTCCCACTGAGCAAGGACCCCAATATGGGATACTCTCTCCCAGAACCCTAGGATCATGACCTGAGCCAACGGCAGATGCTTAACTGACTAAGCGACCCAGGCGTTTCCTTTTCTAATTTTTAAATTGCTTAGGATCACACTACAATATACTTTTTTAAGAATTTATTTATCTATTTGACAGAGAGAGATCACAAGTAGGCAGAGAGGCAGGCAGAGAGAGAGAGGAGGAAGCAGACTCCCTGCCGTGCAGAGAGGGACTCGACCCCAAGACCCTGGGATCATGACCTGAGCTGAAGGCAGTGGCTTAACCCACTGAGCCACCCAGGCGCCCCCACACTACAATATTTTTCATTTGGGTTCTCAATCTCCAAGGTGACTTAATGTTTAAACTGGAAGATTTTCAAATGGATTAATAGAGAAACATATACATTTTTTTTCATTATTCTAAATTGGTTTTGATTATAGTTTTGCCATTCTCATTTCCATCGTTTGTAATCCCTTACTTCTATTTCCAAAGCCGTACTTTGCTCTGATTCTAACTTTTAGTAATTGTTGGAGAAGGTAATAGAGACGATGTGACCACCAGCTGAACTGCGAGCTGGATGTGGGCATTCGGAGGCTTCTCAACCCCTCCCCTGTCCTTGGAATATATGTTCCGCCCACTGTTTCCAAAGAGGGAGCCATTTTCAAGGATGCAGCCTTGAGAGAGCAATGTGTTGCTGAGACCATCTGGACTAGATATGTGACTGAAGCCCATTAAGGTCTCTATGCAAACTTTTTTTTTTTTTTTTTTTTTTAGGATTTATTTATTTATTTTTTATTTGAATGAGAGAGAGAGATTGAGGGGGAGAGAGCACTCATGACTGGGGAGAGACAAAGGGGGAGAATCTCAAGTAGACTCCCCATTGAGCACGGGGTCTGATCCCACCACCCTGAGATCATGACCTGAGTTGAAACCAAGAATGAGATGCTTAACTGACTGAGCCACCCAGGCACCCCAAGGCCTCTCTGTAAACTTTTAAGTTTCTGGTCATGCAGAGATCTTTCCATCTTGTAGCTGCCCAAGACAAGCCTCGTAAGTAAGTTCCCTTGCTTTTTAAACCTGCTCCCTGCCGATCTGGAGTGACCTGCCTCTTTCTTCCATCTCTCCCTGCCCTCCACATACAGGGGCCAACCAGCAAAACAACACTGATTAACTGATGTATATTTTCCTTTGTAGTGAGTAGTATACTCAAGGAAGGCTTCCCCTCTGAGTACATATATTAATGGGTTTTTAGTTCTAGACCTTTCTCTTTGTTGTCAAAAGACATAGTCCTTATTTTTGTTCATTTGGAATTTGCCCAGATTTTCCTTGTGGTTTAATGTGCCATAATTTTTATAAATGTCTCATGTGTAATTGATAAAAAAGCATATTCTTTTCCTGAAGTTTGCATATGTAGATATTTTGTATTTCCTATATAAACCTTATTAGTTATACTTCTCTATTTAATTTATCAAATGTTAACATTTCCACTATAGTTATGTCTTCCTTCCTTTTGTATAGCACATTTCACTTTATAACTTTAAAAAAATGTTCTCTTTTTCTATATGCTTAAACATGGATTTTTTACGAATAAGAAATTTTTCTCACATAATTGCTGTACAAGTACCAAAATCAAGAATTTTAACAGTGACACAACACTATTATCTAATTTGAAGTCCATGTTCAAATTTCATCAATTGCCTCAGTAATGTCCTTGATAATCCCCTTTGTCCTGGCTGTCCCAGTCACGCTGTGCATTTCGTTGTCATGTCTCATTAGTCTCCTTGGTCTGAAACAGTTTCTCAGTCTTTCTATGCTGTTCTCCACCTTAACATTGAAGAAGACAGTCATGCACGTGCACATGTGTGTGTTTGGGTGTTTATTCTTCTTCATGATTAAATGCAGGCTATATATTTTTGGCATGGATATCAGAAATGATATTGGATCCTCAGTACCTCATACTCAGAAGCCACATGATATTGTCCTAAGAATGGTGATGTCACCTTTGTTTATTGGGGTAAGATGTTAATTGCCAGATTTCTCCATTGTAACTTGATTCTATTTCTCTTTGTCATTAATAAATAATTTGCGGAGAGAGTCTTTGAGACCATGCAAATATTCTGTTTCTCATCAAATTTTCTCTCACTAATTTTTCTAAACATTGATAATTTTTCCCTCCATTATTTCTTTTGTATTTATTACTTGGCATTCTATTGCTTGCTCAGTTATTTGAATAAAATATACAGAAGGGATGTTAAAGAGGGTGGAATGGGGTAAAAAAGAGACACAGGACTGAATTCTTTTCAGTTTTAAATGTTTCCCTGCCAATCACAACTAGGTAAAAATATATAAGTGTGTATGCAAACTTCTCAAAGTTTTGACAGTTATCACATTGGGACTATAGTTTCTTAATCTTTCCACTGTAGAAATTTGGCACCTCCCCATTTGACTTTTACTCTCTCCATTTATTCCTCAAAGTGAAGCTAAATGCTGTGGCAAACCAGGCTCCATTTTCAGTCATCCCAATTAGGTGGCTTCGTATTTCTAAGAACCTGCAACAAGGTGACATCCATGTTACTAGGATTCATTCCACATGAGAATGGTCACCAATTTTAATTTCTCACAATTCTCTCCAATGTTTTGAGGTCTTGCATTTAGACTCTCTATTGGAAAACTTAGAAAATTCTTAGTTTGAGATCTAAGCTTCTGGCCTGCAAAGGCTGTTTATTTTATTCATTGTAATGTGTCCTCTATATCCTGAGTGACGTACTTCTGCACTAGTCTAAATATGACACATATGTGTGATATGCTCCTTCACATATGTATTCACCAAGTTCTCATCACTTGGTGTACAGAGGGTAAATTATAATAATATAATCTATATCCTTTATTGGCTGGAAGGTCCCTACTCAAGCTATAGCAATAGAATATTTTTTAAAAAATTTCAATAGAAAGAAAAATGTAAAGAAATTCAGGAAATAAAAGGTTAATCAAAAAGAACCAAGGCAGTAAATTATTACAGAAATAACCATAGTGCCATCATATTCCTAAAGTGACAATGAAAACAAAATACATATAAATGTCAAAATTGGGATTGATTTTACCATTATAATATAATTCATTTATCAGAGGCTGATCTTTATTATCCAATAATGCTCAAGATGTCCTTTACTCAGCAGGACATCAGCAGGTCTGTAGTTTTGATTTAGGGCACTGAGTTTATGTGGAAGCAAAATGCTTGTGTGTCTGTGTGTGTGTGTGTGTGTGCGCGCGCGCGCGCGCGCGTGTGTAGCATGTGTAGGAATGGGTACATAGAGTGATACTACATTTACAAGATTCTTTTAGATGTTTATTCAGGCAGTAAGAACAGAAATAATCTTGAAAATGGCCTCTCTTACAATGGGTCTATAAATATAATTTAATTATGTATCTTAGAAATTATTTAGTTCCTGCTATCATAATTAGGGTTTGGCAATTGAAACGTAGGAAATGAATTTGTAGCATAAAAAGTGGCACAAAACAATATAATTGGTTGTTATTATGTTTCATGAAATGGTAAAAGGGGGAAATTTGTTTTTATAGTTAACTTTTTACTATAGCTATGTAGTGCTAGGATTTAAAGGCTTCATGCCTGTAGTTATCATTGGATACCAGTAGATGGCAGATTTATTTCCTTTATCACGAGGCCAAGCTGTATCCTATTTCTCTTCTAGTGAAAAGGGAATAAAAAAAATCTTAGATTTGTCATCTATTGAATGTTCTGTTGACAAAGTATAGCCTTACTCATTTTAAAAAATTTACTCACAATCATTTTCACAAACAGTTGGAATATGGTGATTGAGTTCTTCTTGGGAAATTGAAATAGATCATGTATATGTCTATAAAATACCTTTTGTAAGTGTATCATTGTCAGGGATGTCCTTGGGGGCTAGGTTCAGCTGAAAGGGTTTTGTTTTGTTTTGTTTGTTTGTTTTAACCAAAAAGTAATTTATGTAAGTTTCCAGGCAGGGAAAAGAGATGGAACTGAAATCAATGGAATAGTTGAAGTCAAAGGTTAAGAGAAATTGGACCAAGTGTCCAAATGGAAGCTGAGTAACTAAGCTGTAAACAGTTACGCAGGTTGTTAGAAGTCAAGGACATTATAGACTAGAGCCTAAATGAGGCCAAATCTGAGGTTAAGATAGGTTAGAATCTAAATCCACTTGTACTGTATTAGTTTCCTAACTCTGTTGTAACAAACTGCCATATATATGGTGGCTTAAAAGAACCGAAGTTTATTATTGTACAGTTCTGGAGTTCAGAATTTCAAAATGGACCTCACTGGGCTAAAATCAACTGTCACTGAGGTTGTGTCCTTTTTGGAGGCTCTAAGTGAGAGTCCATTTTCTCTCCTTTACTAGTTTCTAGCTGCTATAATTCCTTGGATCATGGCCCCCTTCCACCTTCAAAGCCAGTAACGGTCTGTTGAATCTTTCTCCCAGCATATCACTCTGACTCTGACCTCCTGCCTTCCTCTTTCGCTTATAAGGATCCTCGCGATAACATTGTACCCGCCCTGGACAATCCAGGATAATCTCCCCACTTTGTGTCAGCTGATTAGCAACCTTAACTATTTTAATTCCACTTGAAACCTTACTTCCCCTTAGTTATGTAACAAAACATATCAATCATAGGTTCTGAGAATTATGGCATGGACATCTGTGGAGGACTGTTCTTCTACCCATCGTAGACATTGATCATGTTTCTCACATAGCTGGCTGGAAAAGAGGATGTTTTCTTAAAATAGTGTTATAATCTGAATGTTAATATCCCTCCAAAATTCATATGTTAAAATCTTAACACCCAATGTGGTGGTATTAAAGGTGGGGCCTTCCAGTAGGATTTAGGTCAAAGGGTGGAGCATCCCCCCACCCCACAGTGGGATTAATGGCCTTATGAAAGGACTTCAGAGAGCTCTCTAGCTGAAGTCTGAAACCTGGAAGAGGATTGTCACCAAAACCTGACTGTGCCGCCACTTTCATCTTGGACTTCCAGGCTTCACAGCTTGGAGAAATAAGTGTTTATTGCTTATAACTACCCTGTCTATAGTACCTTGTTAAGCAGCCCCAAATGATTAAACAAATAGTAAAAGTAAACCAGGCTGGACCTAATAAACATACAATTCTATGTTTACCTCTGGCTCATATAAATTATAGGCTAATTCTCTGAACAGTGATACCAGCTAGAGGTGAGGAAGAACAGTGTTGGGATCCAAACTGTTAAATGGCAGGCATGAAATTTGTGTGATTCTTTCTTTCTTTTGAGTACAAAGCATCCTCTCAGCAGTTTCTATAGTATTTCTCTACATCCTGGCCATATCTGTTCTCCTTGAAGCCAAACAGATTAAGAATCATAGCTTTACTCATAATTTATTGAAATATTCAATTAAGTGAGAGGCTCTTTGTGCCATTTTTGGTGTTGACATTTAAAGCCTCAACTCTGATTTTGCTAATATATTCATCAGATTACTGTGGCTTTCATAAAATCCTAATAGTTAAGAAATCTTATCAAGTAATAGTCTTATAAATTAATAGGTAATCAAGAATTACCTCACGGCTCATAGACATCCTCAGTTTCAGTGGTTCTCAAACTTGCCTCTGCATTAGAATTACCTGGGGGATTTTAAGAAATACTGTACATGGAGATCACCATCCCAATTAAGTTAAAATCCCTGGGAATATGGCCTGAACATTATTATTATTTGAAAGCTCCCCAGGTATTTTGAATGTGCAGTCAACAGTTAAAAATTATGCTGTCTGTTTTTTCCCCCCTATTTTCTCTTGTTTGTCTTTCTTTCTCAGTGTTCTGGGCTGGGCTGAAAGATTACCTTTTCCATGTAATAGAGGGAGTTAATTGGAAGCCTCTGTTTTTATTGAAGCTGCCAGGCCATATTTCCTGTAGAAAACCAAACTGGCGGGCTCCTGACAGCGACTGCTTTACTCGTTTCTCTGAATCAACAGATAAATAAAGGTACAAACATATTCGAACAGATAACAATAGAGGCTTCTCTGCAGGCACAAAGTGATTTTAAGTTACTCAAGTGTTTTATACTGTTGATGATCACGTTTTTAACAAAGAGATGCTGAGTTATGATTACCATAAACCACAGGCAAGTTTGCCATTTCAAGTTGGAAGTATATGTGTGATGTGAGTCATTTGAGTTTATCTCTTTATCGCTTGAAACTGGCCAGATTTAAACTACTTAGAACTGACTTTATAACAAATTACCATTATGTAGAATGTCTGGACATGAATAATATTAAAGATGCCGTGAGGTGTCACAAAAATTAAGTGCCTCTTATGTCATGGCATCTCTGAATGCCATTTTATTTGCAGAACTTTGTATTCCACGAATATCTGGTAGATACTGTACAGGGATGATACTGTATTTTATTACAGACAATTCTGAATGAGTATAAGATTGCATTACTGCTTTGGAAGAAAAAGAAGTTAATTTATTTATCTCACATGTGTCTGCAGCCAACAACATAATTGTATTATTCCATGTCAGAAGATTTTGGTCTGTCCTTCTTTGTGTGATAGTAGATTTGGTCATTTAAAAAAATATGTATATAGAGAATATATTATTATGAAAAATTAAACATGAGATACAATCTTCCTGGTTTAAGGCTGCTGAATCGCTTGCTGATAAAGAGTTTCTTTTTACTCTAGCAGTGTCACCAGAATGAAAGCCTCAGCTGCATACAAATGATCAATTTGTCCATGTCTAGGCTTGTCCTCAATGCTCACTGCATGAGCCAACGGAGAACTGATTTACATGTTGAACTACACAGTTTTACAGAAAGGATACCTGACAGGATTCTGACATGAGGTGGACTTTCAGGACTAAGACACTAAAGCTACAGTGATAGAAGGGTCTCCCCTCACTGCCGGGTGCTCAAAGGGGAATGGACTCATTTCGAGTAAAGATAAGGCTGAGGTACCTAATAATAGATGGGGACACAATGTCCAAAATATGCTGTTCTAAGACACCAAGATTTTCTTCTAGCCTCCACACTGGTGTCAAAACAAATCTTGCCCTGGTAAATTTAAACAGGTAAGGAAGACTTTATTTAAGATATTACAATAGGGAAGAGAGACTGAACTCAACTACACTGAAACAAAAAGTGGGAGGCTTTTAAGTGCTGGGGTGAGCTAGTGGACAAGTACCAGGGGACACTAGGGGACAGGCTGATCAAGGAGCTGTGTGGAGCAATTGAGTTATTCCTGAGTTGCAAATGTTTTCCTCTGCTATGAGACCATTTATGCTTGCTAACTGGCACCCACCCAAGTTAGGCTCCTATTCTTCCACAGAGACTGGGAAATTTGAGACTATCTCCTTCAGTGTTTAACATTTCCATGGTCCTTGAGAAAGACGTTTCTTGGGTTGTAAAACTGGCAAGAGGCTGGGAGATTTACATACATTTCCGAGTAGAAGAGAAAAAATTTACAATTGCAAGTTTTCTAAAGTAAATGCTCTAAGAAAAGAGGTCAGGGGCATATGGTCAGGAAGAAAACTGTGTAAAGTTTAGTCAAGCTGAGGAAAATATTAGGCCATCTCTGCCACTGGATTAGTGCTAATGTCTCAAGGAGAGGTGACCTCAATAAAGACTGATTCCAGTAGAAAGTGATGACATGAAAGTTTCTGTAATAAAATAAAGACCCAGGGCCGTGCTGAGAGAGGAAGGGCTTTTCTCTATGTCATGTCCACAGTGTAGTCATTGAAGCAGAAAGGAGGAAAGTCTCCATCAGGGCTAGTGAAGAGCAAGGGTCCATGAAAGATCAGTGGGGAGTAATGGAAAGTGGACAGCAAGAAGCATTCCGGAGTCACACCTTTTTGGGAGTAGCTGGGAAGTTTGATTGTCCATTTGGGTGGTGGGACAACCTTGGTGCCAAGCACAGGAAAGTCACTGGAAGTGATGGAAGATAGCAACAACTTCTCATATGCTCCTGTGAGCATGATATGAACCACTCTGGGGTCAAAGGGAAGTATTTGGAAGTGGCTATTGTTTCAGTGACGTTGTTGGGAGAATTGATCCTAGAAATTTGCCTCATTTTTCTTCTGATCCTGTAGTACCTTTCAGATTTGTGTAGTTTTGGAAGCAGCATATTTTACTGAAAAATAATATATTTAGTTCTGTTTTTCAGATCAAAATTCCAATTGCAGTTTTGCCACTTATCTGTGTGAACTTAAGCAAGTGATTTAAATTCCTTGTGCTTGAATTATATTTTTCTTCTGTGAAATAAAAACAAGAATACTTACTTGCATGATTGGTGTAATGGATAAATGAATAAAAAGCATAAAGCCCAGTGCCTGTTAGAAGTCTACCACAAATGTAAATCACCTTCCTTTATTACATCCTTGTTTTTTAAAAAATATTTTATTTATTTATTTGACAGAGAGAGAGAGAGAGTGAGGACAAGCCGGGGAAGTGGGCGAGGAGGAAGAAAGCTCCTCACTGAGCAGGGAGCCTGATGCAGGGCTCTATCTTAGGACCCTGGGATCATGACCTAAGCCAAAGGCAGACACTTAACCAACTGAGCCACCCAGGTTCTCCTACATTCCTCTTAATGTACAAAGATGATAAAGTACCAAACATATCAAATTACAAATACATTTCAAAGCAGAAGATGAAGAATACTCAAGAATTTAGCTGATACTGAAAACTTGACTAAATTATTAGCTTTCCCAAGATCGTCTCTAGGCACAGAAAATTTAGAGACCTGAGAAAGTCTTCAAATGATGGGTGCTTGAAACCTCTGGCCTCAATTACTTGGATAATTCAGATGAAAAAGATATAGTATTTTCTTAGCATAATTATAACTCGATTCTTTGATTTATGTTGCATGTTTAGACATAGCTAAGAATTTAGAAGAACTGGAACAAAATGACTGAATTTTTAACTAGAATGTAACTCAATTAGTTGTAGCAACAAATTTTGAAAGGGGAATTTTCATCATACAATAAAGCACTAAAATGTTTGCAAGAAATCTCTTATATTCCCCATACTTTACTAAAGAGATAGATACTGTGTTGTAATATTTATTTTATCATAGCTAGGCTATGGAGCACATGTGAAAATAAGTAATCTAAATGCATGATTTACAAAGATTATATGCCATTAAAAATAACATCAATAGCGAGTTATACAAAAAAGGAAGGATGATTTTTATGCCTCTCTGCAGGTGTGTGTGTATCTGTGAGGCTATGAGATATGAATTGTATCAATTTTACTAAATTTTGGATGTATATAGTAGGTATTTGAATTTTTTTCCTGTCTCTGTCTTTGTGTAGCATCTGTTCCTGTGTTACTATTTTTGTGAATTTCTCCAGGTAATTGGTTTCATGTGATTATACCTTTTCCCAGCATTTCCAGACACATCTTAAATATCAATATCTCGGGCACCTGGGTGACTCAGTGGGTTAAGCCGCTGCCTTCGGCTCAGGTCATGATCTCAGGGTCCTAGGATCAAGTCCCGCATTGGGCTCTCTGCTCAGCAGGGAGCCTGCTTCCTCCTCTCTCTCTCTCTCTCTCTCTCTCTGCCTGCCTCTCTGCCTACTTGTGATCTCTCTCTCTCAAATAAATAAATAAAATCTTTAAATATCAATATCTCTTATCTTTTATCACAAAGTTATAGGAAAGTGATTATCAAAAATGACCATGTTGGACCTTATGTAGGCGTGCCACTGTGCCTTGAGCGATTCTTCTTTCTAAAGTCTATCTCTGAAAGACCATTTGCCTCTGTGGTATCTATTGATATTCTATATCCTTGTTTTATAGGCAGAATAATGACCCCCAGAGATCTCCACATTCTAATCCCTGGAAACTGTGATAATGTGATAACCTTCCACAGCAAAAGGGACTTGGAAGATATAATTAAGGATAAGGACCTTGAATTAGGGAGATTATCTTGGATTATACAGGTGGATCCAATCTAATCATACAAGCCCTTAATAGTGGAAAACCTCTCTGGACTGTGGTTAGAGAGAGAGGTGACACCAGAGTAAGGTCAGAAAGAAGCAACAGTTAGGGTTTTGAAGAGAGAGAAAAGGGAGATGAAAGAGCAAACCAAGGAATATACACAGCCAGCCTTTAGAAATTGAAAAAGGCAAGTGAAAAGACTTTTTCCTAGAAAGGAATGCAGACCTTCTGAAATCTTGATTTTAGTCCAGGGAGACCTGTTGCATTGTTCTAAGCCACTAAGTTGGGAGTAATTGACAGCATCAACTGAAAAGTAGTACACCCTGGGCCCACATATACAAAATGGTATAAGCTCAATAAGAACGGCATGGGTAGGGGGCACTCTGCTTTATAGTACAACTGCAAAGACTGACACTTTCCTGGAATTCCACTGAAGATGCTAATTTGGACAGTTTTCAAGACCAATTCTGAACACATCTTTGAATGGGTGTATTGACCCTTTCCTTCTCAGAACCAGTCATTGTGTAAAACACACCTTCCATTTTAGGGCTGTGTATAAAACCTTTCCAAAAAGAACCACTGTCCACTTGTACTGCCATTTTTACACATTCCTAAGAATCTACAGATCAGTGGTTATCACTAGCTACTTAGCCTGTTCATTCAACTGTGCTTTCTCATTGCTGAACTCTTCCTAATTTAGCTGGTGGAGAGAACCTAATTTGTATCTTCTCTCTGCATCCTTAGGGACTTCTCTCTCTATCCATAGGGACTTTAATATTTCTTTTCTTATTACCTCTTGAGGCTATTTCCTCCTAACCAGTCCACAAAATCTCACAAGGATCGAGGGAGGGGAGGTGTCTCATCAGGGAAATACAAATCAAAATGACAGTGAAGTACCACCACACACCAATTAGATTGGCAAAAATTAACAACACAGGAAACAAGTGTTGGCAAGGATGTGGAGAAAGGGGAACATTCTTACTCTGTTGGTGGGAATGCAAGCTGGTACAGGCACTCTGGAAAACAGTATGGAGGTTCCTCAAGGTGTTAAAAATAGAGCTACGCTAGACCCAGCAATTGTACTACTGGGTACTCACCCCAAAGATACAGATGTAGTGAAAAGAAGTGGCACATGCACCCCAATGTTCATAGCAGCAATATCCACAATGGCCAAACTGCGGAAGGAGCCAAAATGCCCTCAAACAGATGAATGGATAAAGAAGATGTGTTTCATATATACAGTAGAATATTACTCAGCCATCAGAAAGGATGAATACCCATCATTTACATCAACATGGATGGAACTGGAGGGTATTATGCTAAGTGAAATACATCAAGCAGAGAAAGACCATTATCAACATGGTTTCACTCATATGTGGAACATAAGGAATAGTGCAGAGGACCACAGGGGAAGGGACAGAAAACTGAGTGTAAATAAGACAGGAAGACAAACCATGAGAGTCTCAACTCAAAACCAAACAGGTTACAGAAGGGAGTGAGGTGGGGGGTTAGGGTAACTGGGTGATGGGTATAAAGGAGGGCATGTGTAGTGATGAGCAATGAGTATTATGTGCAACTAATGAATCACTGAACACTCCATCAAAATCTAAAAACTAAAATAAAAAAAAGAAGTGGAGTCTTCTTATATTGTTTCAATCTACCTTTCTATCTGTTATGTGGATGTTCTTGTTTTTGTTTCTTTTTTCCCTGTAGTTGATCTTCTCAATTGCTATTACAATAATATTAGCTTTTGCATCTTTATAATATAGAACAAAAAAGTGAATTTACATTCATATATGTATGTCTATCTGTCCTCATGTGTTTATTTAATAGTAATTTAGATAGAACTTGTTATTCATTTCTATATACATACATATGTTAACCTGAAACAAAACAAGTTAAAAAATAAAATAATTAACATTGGTAATTTTATTTTCAATTTTTCTCTGTAGGCCTATAGGTCTTGTGGTTTTGATGGGAATGAGTTTACAAGGTGTGAACATTCTGAAGGTCTTTTGTTAGTCAGGGTTTTAGTTGTCAGCCCTTACTGAAATTATATCCTGTGTTCTGATTGCCAGTGCTTGTGTTTGGTTCATATCAAAAGTCCTTTATTTGACTGATGCCTACTTTACCTTCTACCCTTAAATAATTCATTGAGCAAATAGGTATTTTTTTTGACAACTGTATGACACACATCATTGAAAGAGAATGTAGATACACATATTTTATCCTAATCAAAAGTATAGTAAAAACAGCATGGTTGAGTCAATATATGCTGCTAGCCAGTGTTTGATTTATCAAACCTTTTCACTGTTTAAAATGTACCTGAGGGAGAAAGAGGCAAGATGGTGGAGGAGTGGCAGACTGATATGACATCAGGTCCCAGAAGTTCAGCTAGATAGTTATCAAAACATTCCAAACACCTACAAACTCAACAGGAGATAGAAGAGAAGAAGAGCAGCAGTTCTAGGAACAGAAAATTGACCACTTTCTGAAAGGTAAGGTGTGTAGAGAAGTGAATCTGAACGATGGGAAGATAGACTGCGGGGGGAGAGACTGGCTCCTGGCAAGTGGCAGAGCAGTGGAGCACATAATCAGAACTTTTAGATGTCTGCTCCACTGAAGGACATCACTCTAGAGGCTGAATGGGGGTGGAACTCTTGCAGATACAGCGTGGTGGAACTCTTGCAGATACAGCGTGGTCTCAAGTCCTGTGGGGTCACAGAAAGACTGGGGGTGTCTGCATGTGGCAGAGCTCCCAAGTATTGGAGTAGGGAAGCCAACTACAGAGAAAGAGCCAAGGAATGAGCTTTCAGATGAGGGTTACCTTAAACCATGATCCAAGGCACAGTCAGACCACTTCTCTTTGAGCAGGGACCCCACTGGTGGCAGATCTGGGGAGACTCACCTTCCTCCTCCTGGAAGAGCAGTGTGGCAACAATCTGCTGGGTTTGGAGACTACAAATGGGGCTGTGTGCCAGAGATAGAAATGCTTGGTCACAGGCCAGGTGAGCTCAGAATATAGCTGGAGACCAGGGAGACAGGAGAGATTAACTGGCTATCTCTGAGGGTGCACTGAGGAGTGGGCCCCCGAGCTCTCAGCTCCTCTGGGCTGGAGATTGGGAGGCTGCCATTTTCATTCCTGTTCTCCAGAGCTCTAGGGAAAGCATTCAGGGAACAAAAGCTCCCAAGAGCAAACCCATGCAGATTACTTAGCCTGGCCCCTGGCAAGGGCAGTGAAATTCCACCTTAGGCAAAGGCATTTGAGATTCACTGCAACAGGCCCCTCCTTGAGAAGATCAGCAAGAACATTCAGTCATCACTAAGCTCACTGATTAAGGAGAACAGCAGAATCCATAGTTAGGGGAAAGCAATGCATAGAATTCATAGCTATTTCTCCATGATCCTTTAGTCTTACAAAGTTAATTTAAAAAAAAATTTTTTTCTTATTCTAATTTTTTTTAACATTACCTCATTCCTGTTTTAAACATTTCTGTAAATAGTGGATCTTAAATATACCTTTCTAAAAAAATCTTTTAAAACCTTCACTGTTATAGTCATATTTTATCCCTTCATTGTATTTAACCTTATTTTTTTGTATACATATAGGTTTTTTTTTTCCTAAAAAATTTTGGGATACAATTTCTTTTACTAGATCAAAATATACCCTAAATTTACACATGGTTTTGTGCTAGTTTCCAGCCTGAGCACATTCTCTCCTCTTTTTTTTTTTCTTTTTCCAATCAACTTATCAATTCCATATTTTTAGAATCTTCTTTAAATTTTCATCTTTACAGTCATATCCCATCCCTTCATCATGTTTACCCCTATTTTTGTATATATATGTTTTTCTTTCTTTAACATTTTGGGAGGTAGTTTCTTCAAAGAGACCAAATCTCCACTAAAACCAAGTGGGTGGCTCTGTCAGTCTAATAAATACATCTACATATACATACATATATATACTTTCCCCCTTGCTTCTCCCCCTTGGTTTTGGGTCTCTTCTAATTGGTTAGCATACACTTTTCTGGGGTTTTGGCCACTGTTTTAGTATTTTTATTCTCTCCTTTATATATATATATATATATATATATATATATATATATATATACACATATATATATATTTAAAGATTTTATTTATTTATTTGACAGACAGAGATCACAAGTAGGCAGAGAGGCAGGCAGAGAGAGAAGGAGAAACAGAGAGCTTGATGTGGCACTTGATTCCAGGACCTGGGATCATGACCTGAACTGAAGGCAGAGGCTTAAACCACTGAGCCACTCAGGTCCCCCAACTCCTTCATGTATTCTTATCTGGATAAAATCACCACACAAAACAAAAAAACAAACACAAAAAACAAAACTGGTGGCAGTACTGATGGCTAGGGACCTAATCAGTACAGACATTGGTAATATATCAGAACTAGAGTTCAGAACAATGATTCTCAAGGTGCTAGCTGGGCTCAAAAAAGGCATGGAAGATATTAGAGAAACTCTTTCTGGAGAAATAAAGTTCCTTTCTGGAGAAATAAAAGAAGTAAAATCTAACCAAGTTGAACTCAAGAAAGCTATTAATCAGGTGCAATAAAAAAGGGAGGCTCTTACAGCTAGGATAAATGAGGCAGAAGAGAGAATTAGTGATATAGAAGACTGAATGACAGAGAATGAAGAAGTTGAGCAAAAGAGAGACAAACAACTACTGGACCATGAGGGGACAATTTGAGAAATAAGTGATACCATAAGATGAAACAATATTAGAATAATTGGGAAGAAAGAAGAAGATATATTGGGCAGAAGATATATTGGAGATAATTATAGAAGAGAATTTCCCTGATATGGTAAAGGGAACAAGCATCAAAATTCAAGAGGCTAAGAAAATCCCCCTCAAAATCAATAAAAATAGGTCCACACCCCATCATCTAATAGTAAAATTTACAAGCCTTAGTGACAAAGAGAAAATCCTGAAAGCAGCCTGGGACAAGAAGTCTGTAGCATACAATGGTAGAAATATTATATTGGCAGCAGACTTATCCACAGAGACCTAGCTGGCCAGAAAGAACTGGCATGATATATTCAGAACACTAAATGAGAAAAATATGCAGCCAAGAATACTATACCCAGCTAGACTGTCATTGAAAATAGAAGGAGAGATAAAAAGCTTCCAGGACAAATAAAAATTAAAAGAATTTGCAAACACGAAACCAGCCCTAAAGGAAGTATAGAAAGGGGTCCTCTACACAAAGAGAAACCCTAAAAGTAACAGACCAAAAAGGAACAGAGACAATATACAGTAACAGTCACCTTACAGGCAATACAATGGCACTAAATTCATATCTCTCAATAGTTACCCTGAATATAAATTGGCTAAATGCCCCAATCAAAAGACACAGGGTATTGGAATGGATAAAAACCCAAAATCCATCAATATGCTGCCTACAAGAAACTCATTTTAGACCCTAAGATACCTCCAGATTGAAAGTAAGGGGTGGAAAACTATTTACCATGCTAATGAATGTCAAAAGAAAGCTGGAGTGGCAATTCTTATATCAGATCAATTAGATTTTAAGCCAAAGACTACAATAAGAGAGAGGAAGGACACTATATCATACTGAAAGGGTCTATCCAACAAGAAGATCTAACAATTTTAACTATCTATGCCTCTAACACGGGAGCAGCCAACAATACGAAGCAATAACAAAATTTTTTTTAAAAAGCACATTGACAATAATACAATAATAATAAGGGACTTTACACGCCCCTCACTGAAATGGACAGATCATCCAAGCAAAAGATCAACAAGGAAATACAGGCCTTAAATGACACACTGGACCAGATGCACATCACAGATATATTCAGAACATTCCATCCCAAAGCAACAGAATACACATTCTTCTCTAGTGCCCATGGAACATTCTCCAGAATAGACCACATCCTGGGTCACAAATCAGGTCTCAACTAGTACCAAAAGATTGGGATCATTCCCTATATATTTTCAGACTACAATGTTCTCAAGCTAGAACACAATCACAAGAAGAAAGTTGGAAAGTACTCAAATACATGGAGGCTAAAGAGCATCCTACTAAAGAATGAATGGGTCATCCAGGAAATTAAAGAAGTATTGAAAAATTCAATGAAACAAATGAAAATGAAAACACAACTGTTCAAAATCTGTGGGACACAGCAAAGGCAGTCCTGAGAGGAAAGTATATAGCAATACAAGTCTTTCTCAAGAAACCAGAAAGGTCTCAAGTATACAACCTAACCCAATACCTAAAGGAGCTGGAGAAAGAAAACATAAACCCAGCAAGAGAAGATAACTTATAAAGATGAGAGCAGAAATCAATGAAATAGAATCCAAGAGAACAGTAAAACAGATCACCAAAACTAGGAGCTGGTTCTTTAAAAGAATTAGTAAGATTGATAAATCCCTGGCCAGACTTATCAAAAAGAAAAGAGAAAAGACCCAAATAAATAAAATCATGAATGAAAGAGGAGAGATCACAACCAACACCAAAGAAATACAAATAATTGTAAGAACATATTATGAGTAACTATATACCAGCAAATTTGACAATCCGGAAGAAATGGATGCATTCCTAGAGTTGTATAAACTACCAAAACTGAACCAGGAAGAAATAGAAAACCTAAACAGACCCATAACCAGTAAGGAGATTGAAGCAGTCATCAAATATTTCCCAAAAAACAAGAGCCCAGGGCCAGACAGCTTCCCAGGGGAATTCTATCAAACAATTAAATAAGAATTAATACCTATTCTCATGAAACTGTTCCAAAAGATAGAAATGGAAGGAAAACTTCTAAACTCATTTAATGAGACCAGCATTACCTTCATCCTAAAACCAGACAAAGACTCCACCAAAAAGGAGAATTAGAGAACAATATCCTTAATGAACACAGATACAAAAAATCTCACCAAAATACTAGCCAATAGGATTCAACAGTACATTAAAAGGATTATTCACCACAACCAAGTGGGATTTATTCCTGGGCTGCAAGCTTGGTTCAATCTGCAAATCAATCAATGTGATACTATACATTAATTGAAAAAAGAACAAGAACCATATGATACTCTCAATAGATGCTAAAAAAGAATTTGACAAAGTACAGCATCCTTTCTAGATCAAAAGTCTTCAAAGTGCAGGAATAGAGGGTACATACCTCAATATCCTCAAAGCCATCTATGAAAAACCCACAGCAAATATCATTCTCAATGGGGAATACCTGAGAGTTTTTCCCTTAAAGTCAAAACACAGCAGGGCTGTCCACTATCACCACTGCTATTCAACATAGTACTAGAAGTCTTAGCCTCAGCAATCACACAACAAAAAGAAATGTAAAGGTATCCAAATCAGCAAATCAGCAAAGAAAAGCAAATTCTCATTCTTTACAGATGATATAATACTTTATGTGGAAAACCCAAAAGTCTCCACTCCAAAACTGCTAGAACTCATACAGGAATTCAGTAAAGTGTCAAGATATAAAATCAATGTACATAAATCAGTTGCATTTGTATACACCAACAACAAGACAGAAGAAAGAGAAATTAAGGAGTCAATCCAATTTACACCTGCTCCCCAAATTATAGGATACCTAGGAATAAATCTAACAGAGAGGCAAAGAATCTGTACTCAAAAAACTATAAAGTACTCATGAAAGAAATGGAGGAAGACACAAAGAAATGGAAATGTTCCATGCTCATGGATTCGAAGAACAAATATTGTGAAAATGTCTATGTAACCTAAAGCAATCTACACATTTAATGCAATCCCTATCAACATACCATCAATTTTTTCAAAGAAATGGAACAAATAATCCTAAAATTTATTTGGAACCAGAAAAGATCCCAAATAGCCAGAAGAATGTTGAAAAAGAAAACCAAAGTTGATGGCATCACCATTCTAGACTTCAATCTCTATTTCAAAGCTGTCATCAAGACAGTATGGTACTGGCACAAAAACAGACACATAGATCGATACAACAGAATAGAAAGCCCAGAAATAGATCCTCAACTCTATGGTCAACTATTGTTTGACAAAGCAGGAAAGAATGTTCAATGGAAAAAAGACAGTCTCTTCAACAAATGGTGTTGGGAAAATTGGACAGCTACATGCAGAAGAATGAAACTGGACCATTTCCTTACACCACACACAAAAATCGATTCAAAATGGATGAAAGACCTCAATGAGACAGGAATCCATCTAAATCCTTGAAGAGAACATAGGCAGCAACCTCTTCCACCTCAGCCACGACAGCTTCTTCCTAGAAACATTGTCAAAGGCAAGGGAAGCAAGGACAAAAATGAACTATCGGGATTTCATCAAGATCAAAAGCTTTTGCACAGCAAAGAAAACAGTCAACAAAACCAAAAGACAACTGACAGAATGGGAGAAGATATTCACAAATGGCATATCAGATAAAGGACTAGTATACAAATCTATAAAGAATTTATCAAACTCAACACCCAAAGAACAAATAATCCAATCAAGAAATGGGCAGAGGACATGAACAGACATTTCTGCAAAGAAGATATCCAGATGACCAACAGACACATCAAAAAAGTGCTCCATATCACTTGGCATCAGGGAAATTCAAATCAAAACAACAATGAGATACCACCTCATCCCAGTCTGAATGGCTAAAATTAACAAGTCAGGAAATGACAGATGTTGGAGAGGATGAGGAGAAATGGGAACCCTCCTACGCTGTTGGTGGGAATGCAAGCTGGTGCAGCCACACTGGAAAACAGCATGGAGGTTCTTCAGGAAGTTGAAAACAGAGTTATCCTCTGACCCAGCAACGCCACTCCTGAGTATTTACCCTAGAAATAAAATGTAGTGATCCGAAGGGGCATGTGCACTTGAATGTTTATAGCAGCAATGTCCACAATAGCCAAATTATGGGAAGAACCTAGATGTCCAACAACAGTTGAATGGATAAAGAAGACTACATATATATACATAATGGGATTCTTTGCAGGCATCAAAAGAAATGAAATCTTGCCCTTTGGAATGACGTGGATGGAACTAGAGGTTATTATGCTGAGCGAAATAAGTCAGTCAGAGAAAGATAATTATCGTATGATCTCCCTGATATGAGGAATTTGAGAGGCAGAGTGGGAGATTTGGGGGTAGGGAAGGAAAAAATGAAACAAGATGGGATTGGGAGGGAGAGAAACAATAAGAGACTCTTAATCTCACAAAACAGACTGGGGGTTGCTGGGAGGAGGGGAGTCCGGAGAGGGTGGTTGCATTATGGACATTGGGGAGGGTATGTGATATGGTGAGTGCTGTGAAGTGTGTAAGCCTGACGACTTACAGACCTGTACCCCTGGGGCAAATAATACATTTTATGTTAATAAAAATAATTTTAAAAATGTACTTACATTTTCCCAGTATCTTCCAGTCTTGTTCCCACCTCTCTGTCTTTCTTACACATGTCCTAAAATAAATAACACATTTATTATTGATAAATCCAAACATTGTTTTAAACAAAAGCCAAATATTCTGGTAGTGATAGCACCACATGTAATCCAGAATGAGTGTCTTTAAACCACTTAGGGAGCTAGAAGATGACTCGCAGCAGGTGAGGGGCAGACACACTTACAGAAGTTATTTTTGGGACAAAATTTGTACTATAATAAGAAATTTGGAGCAAGTAAAAAGAATTTAGAAGAAGCTGTTGCAGAAAGCAGATGGTAGTCCAGGGGGTTTTGTGACTTTTAACATAAATAGTTCTATGAGGCAAGCATCCAAAGTAACCAAGCCCAATTTCTTCTGAATTGCTCTCCAGAAACAGAAAAATACAAGAGTGATAACAATCCAATGTTACTTATAGAAAATTCAGAAATAGCTATTCTTTTTTATTCCAAGTTGATTATACTATGAACATAGAATAGGAAAGGGTAAAACATGACCATTAAAATCTCTTTTTGTGGTACTTATATTTGTACTTTTTATATCACAATCCCAGGGTACCAGCTGTGTGAAGCTGTTTGCCATATATTGCAGTTAAATAAATTATGCTTTCTTGAGTGCTAACTACTCATGGACATGTTCTGATAACTCTGGGGTGAATTTACCCACTTCAGTTAACACAGTAATAAGCTAGGCTCTCTATGTCATGTTCCAGTGGAATTAAGATACCAAATGCATGGCATTCCAAATCTCTGGAAGGAGTAAATGCAGTCAACCAAATGCTGTTCTCTAACTGGAAGATAACCTAAAAAAGTGAGGATTTGTTGGGATCATTTTATATATATGCACATAAAATCACTGTGTGTATATCTACCCAAATATGTACACATGTATATAAAACATGTACATCCAACTATATATCCAAATGTATATGTGTTTGTAATGACACAAGGCTTTATGGTTACATACTTTTTTCCCCAGCTTTACTAAGCTAAAAAAAAAAAACAATCCTTTTCTCAAATTATCCTTTACTAAGGATAACAAATGAGAAGATAGACTTTAAAATTATTCCAGTTTTGGGGTTTTGTTAGGCTTATGCAGTAATGCATTTAAGGTTTATAAAATATTATATCAGATGATTAAGCATGAAGTCTAGACCAACATTGGAAGAAAACCCAAGACAGATGTTATATAGTGGTAGAAAATGCGAAGAAAAATGGTTTTGAAATCTCAGTGAGGTCACAGTAAGATTAGGAATGAAAGTGATAGGGTAGACAAAGCACCAAAAGAGTAAACAGTATTAGAATCATTATGGAAGTTCAATATTTCAAAGATGAGAACATTTGAGTTAATGACAAGAATGCATGACCAACCTGAAGAGGCCTTGAAGATCACCAGAGTTGCAATCAAAGAATGATCAGGTCTATGTATATTTACATGGTTTTGAAATCTCTCAGAACTATAAGAGAATTGGGATAGATACAAGCAATGAATTGTGGTGTATAACTATTCAAAGAATGCGGAATGACCGTGAGATTCATAAATATCAGGGACAAGGAGAGACCAGTATCGCTCAATTAAATTCCAAAGAGCTAGGACTTAAATGAGGGTACAGAAGTAATTATAGCAAACAAGTTTGGAAAAAAAAATAATCTTATTTCATTTTCTGACTTGGAGGTCCAGGCAGAGTGCAAGAAAGGTTAAGTCTGATTGGAGGTATCTTCTGGCAAATCTAGGTGTTTCGAGGAGAGCCTAGTCTCAGTTAAGGACAACAAATAAGTAAATAAAATATGGACAAGGATTTCACAGTGTGTGAAATCACGGAGGGGTACCATTGAGCAGCGTGGGGATGAAAAGAGGGGAGAGGAAAAATGTGGAGCAAGGTTGGAAGTTTGGGAAATGATCATCGATAGCAATGTAAAAAAATGGTGTTATTATTTATCTTGCTGTTTTAAACACAACTCTGAAAAACAATTTCAGTGCTGATGAGAATTGAGGACCCAGGTACCCTCAGAAGCCCAGTGACTCACTGCTGGCAGCTGAGTCTGTGTGGCAGGTGCGGTCGGGCAGAGCTGTAACAGACCTTGGGTGGCTACAGCCTCTGCCTGTAGGCGCGGAAGCTGTTGTAGGAACAGATGTTGAGTAGCGGGAGAGACAGCAAGGAACGTACAGTAACTCCAGGTGGTGAGAGACCTTCCACATTCCACTACACGTACATACACTTCACAAAAAAGCACAGGCATGTATTTTTATTTACACATTAACTTTGAATTGCCGTATACCTCATTAAATGTATACTTACACTATTCGAATCATCTAATTTCGACATTAGAAAGGTAGAAAATGTTCTCCTGTCTCAGAGGCTGTGTATGGGGGTTAACAAAAATAAATATTGGGAAAGTGAAAATGTACACTGGTAGTTTCGTGCATAGCACATAAAGTGCCTGATTTGCTTGAACTTCTTTTCTGGTGAATGGAATATTCTGGCTTTTATTTTAGCTTTTGTATATAACCAACCAACTTCCAGAGAAATTAATATTCACTGCACAAGGAATTTACAGCCTTTTTCAGATGGGAAACTGACCTGCCCTGACTTTTTAATAGGGCAGCGTGATAATTGGGAGAGTGGTGTGGTGGCAGGTTTACCCAGCTGGTCACCTGCACAGAGAACAGCTTTCCTATTAAAGTGAATCCATCCATGAAGGACCTTTGAATGTGCAGCTTCTGCAGAGTGGGTGCTCTGCTGATACATTCTGCTTAAACCCCAAATGAAGAAACGCTTGGGTTATTTTTGATTCAAAGCAAGCAAGAGGGTGATAAGCAACTGCCTGTTCAATTGGAGCATATGCTCACTGAGTTCTAATTCTCTTTTTGCTTTGGGACCAGATGCTGCATCCTAGTAATTCCCAAACCTGGCTAATCTTCAGAATCATCCAGGGGCCTTTTAAAAATACCAGTATCAGAAATTTCAATTTATTGCATCTTGGCTAGAGGAGAGAGATTTGAAATAAGCTCCAGATAAATATTTCAGGTTTGGAGATCATTGCTCTATATCAGTGGTCCAAATCTTGGTATGGGAAGGGGTGGGGAAGAAAACTGCATGCCATTCCGTTACATCCCTTACTCCCAGGCTCTCTATTCCCAAATGAAAATCATTGTTCTAGACTGCTTACCAGACATAGATAATTATCTACCTGATGGGCATACTCTGGGACAGCACTGTCTACAGAAAGTATGAAAGATTAAATGGTATAATACTTGGCTCAATGACAAGATACACAGCTGGGGGCACTGCCTCCCCTGACACATATACCCTCCTTAGGATAAAGGCACTACATCGTTCCTGAGTTAACTTGCTCTCCAGTCACATGCACTGGCCTTAAAGTTCAATTCTCTTCATTAGGAAATAAATCTAAGTACATTAAGCTAAATATACTCAGAAAGTAGAATAGTGTGTAAAAATCAGACTGGCTATTTACCAATAGAGCTGTCTGTAAGGGCAATATTCATGTATGAGAGGTCTGGGGCTACATTTAGAAAGTTCTTTAACAGAGCCAAGAGTATGCTGGGCTGGAAGAAACATAATATGGGCAGAAAGGTCTTGGAACAAAGATACAGAAGGGAGCGGCTGGGAAATAATTGGTAGTAGATACACCAAGGGTGAGAGAGGGCCAGTAACAGGATGACAAGAAATGAACCAGGATACCACAGAGTTGGGACATTTCAAGAACTAATATTGCTTGCACATAGCAGAACTATTTTTATATACTGCTCTGTGGATTTCTTGGACTAGACGAAGGACTCACGAATGACTGAATAATGCATTACAGATGGTGAAGAGTCCTGCCATGCACCCCAATCACATTTTTCACCACTCATTTCTGTCTTCATAAAATGATCACATGGAAGTATTAGGTGTCCTCTACAATGGATATCTGTTGTTTTTTATCTGCTCAGCATTGATCATCCTCACTTAGTAACATTCTGATCTCTGAGGAATTATCCTCTTCCTGGAGACATTTTGCTCTAATGGTAACAGTGATGGGTATGTTACCAGTTAGACCCAATGAGACTCATTCCTGGGCCAGCTGTTGAAATATTTATGAGGGGCACGCATGCTTTTCTCTGGAGCTTCTGGGAGGACTAAGTATAAGCATGGAAAGTCTGGCAGCCATCTTGCTAGGGCATATGCCTACCAAAAATGGAGCTGCCCTAAGGAAAATAGGACCAGTAAGTTTTAGTGATGAATCTAGCTATTCCTCAAGGTGGTATTAACTGAAATTCTCAGAGATGTGAGGCAAAAACTCTGCCCTTTTAGTCAAGGCCATTTGAATCAGGGTTTCTAGTGTTTTCAAATAAAAAAATCAAAATTAATATTCTCTGAAGGAGAACGTTATTTACTTGTTGAAAGCTATGTTGCCTACAGTTCAAATTTAGCGTGTAAGAAATTAGGCCTTTAGAAAAAAATGCTGATAGTAATCATTTGTTGGAAGAGTAGAACCAAGTAAAGCTATTTAAAGTAGTTGTGAGAGGTAGTTCCAATATATACTTCAAATTTTCAAAGAAGCAAGGGAACAGAGGATATGAATGGGAAGAAGGAGAGATGATGGAAAAAGAGAGTCATACAGAAATTTGGAATTGACTGATAAGAAAAAGCCAAAAACACATATAGAAATTTGAAATCACAAGGCCTAAGGGATGATTTATTCTTCTACAAGTTAATGGGTATTTCTTTCAGTTCTTGCCTCACATATTTAGAGACAGAGAAAGAGTCAGGGACATATATAACATTCTTTAAGTAGTCGCTGGCTATCAGCTAAAATGACAAGTAGATGAGAAAAAGTGAAAGCGTTGTGGGAGTACTAGAAGGCAGTAGATTGTCAAAAATGACTGTTGAAGTAGCATAGAAACTTTTATTCATTTTATTATTAGTTTAATCTGGTAATAGTTGTTTTAATTCTTCTTCAAATCCTGGATGAAGCTTCATGGGATCACTAAGTGAGAGAACTTCTAGGCGAGTCCAGACTGGGGGCATGTTTGCACAAGGCCAAGACAACACAGTGGGAAGAAGAGATTGACTAGTGGACGAAAAGGTGTTTGGCTTGGTTAAATTCAGTTAATCTGTTCTTCATCCTACTTGAGCTATAGCTAAATTAATAACTTGTAAAAGTTATTATTTATGAGAGAATTCATCTTAAAGTAGGACTCAAGGAGTGTGGTGATCTGGGGGAAAAGAGATTTTGAGTCCGCCCTGCTGAGGTCACTAGCTCTACTCTTTCCTCTCTGACCACAGTTGTGTATTAGAGCATAGGAATGTATGTACAAGCTAGAAAATCCGTTATACAAAGGTATTAATAGAAGAGTAAGCTGGGGCGCCTGGGCGGCTCAGTGGATTGAAGCCTCTGCCTTCAGCTCAGGTCATGATCCCGGGGTCCTTGGATCGAGCCCCACATCGGGCTCTCTGCTCCGCGGGGAGCCTGCTTCCTCCTCTCTCTCTGCCTGCCTCTCTGCCTACTTGTGATCTCTGCCTTTCCAATAAATAAATAAATAAAATCTTAAAAAATATTTAAGAAAAAAAAAAAAAAGAAGAGTAAGCTGCAAGCAGCACAACTTTAATATCTTTGTCAAGAAGTGTGACAACGGGGAGAGAGTCAATCACACCCACTTCACCACAACCTCCAGAACACTGGGTAGTTTCAGTGGACTACAGGAGTACGGGGCTTCTGTGGCAGGTATGCGCCATATGTGTTGGGGACAATAACGGCATCAGGCAGAGACGTCCTGACACGGCACAGAGTATGGAACTCAGCAGGAGTAGTTGTGTTAGTAAAATTAGAGTAACCTGCCTGAAGAGATATCTATGTCTACAGTAGTGGTGGGGGTCTAGTGGGTATGGCTAAATCTAGCAGGAAACAAAGCAGTGTCCTTCATGATGCCCATGTTGGAGAGGAATGGCAAGACATGGTGGCAGTGGAGCCCAGCATATGGACTGGAACCCAACTGAAACAATATTGTCAGAGGGTGAAGGGAAGAGTGGAAGCCAGTGATTTTGACATAGCTACAAGAATCAGTGATGCCTGGGGAATGTCACATGGTAGGTGACAGAACCATTTGTGACTCCCTGACTGGTCAGTTGGTTTTCTCAGAGTGTTGGGATCCTACATTACAACATAGGAACAAAAGGCACTGAAAGATGCAGAAATAGAAAACATGCAGAAATAGAAAACATGCACACACGTCCACAGTTACACTAATATTTACAGGGTCAATTTCTATTTGCTTCTAACCTGCTGTCCCATCACAAAGTAAATTTTAGTTTCTATGAGTATTGAAAGGCAAAATACTTCCCCTCCATAAAAATTAAGAGCTGGTTTTTAAAATCATTTAGACAACAGTTGTCAGCAATATGGGCAGCAGTTGTCAGCAACAGGGGCTCTAGGAACAATGAACAAATCTGTTCCTTTCATTCCCTATTTTCCTAGAGCAATGAATCCACATAATGCCATTTTGACATTGTAGAGACAAGTCTATTAAAATATGAATTTATGGTTACTTTGTCTCTTATGTTGGTCCATTTAGCATAATAGTTGCAATTGACCTAAATAGCAGAAAGTACATTTTATTCTAAGTGTTTGAAATTAAAATAGATTGAATGATTTTCTTGTATATATCATTGTTGAAGTTTTTGTTACACTCTGAATTAATACAAATAGCAGTAATAACGCGACTGGATGCACCTGGCATGTATTATTGGATTTATCCCAAGCTGTTTTTTCATAATTGGGCATTTCTATCCATGTAACTGAAACTCAGTAATATTTTTAATGTTTTAAAGTTAGAATGCTTTAAAAATCAAACTTGCAGAAATATAATCAATAATGGAAGCAAGGCAAGAGGTTGTGGCAGGCTGTAAAATAAGAATTTACCACCTTTTTCTAATGTGTTTTGGCAATGTATATTGAAAACAATAAAATGTTCATATCCTTTGATCCAACAATTCCCCTTCTAAGATTTATTCAAAAGATAAAATTAAAGATATACATAAAGATTTAGCTAAATTCTGTTCATAACAACATTATATGCCTAGTAAAACTGTAGAAGTAACTTAAATATAATAGGGACTTAGAATTATAAAATACTGCATATCTAAACACTAAAAGATTAGGTACATTTAGAATTAACTTTTTATTTATTTTTATTTTCAGTGAAATGCAAATGTGGAAGACCATGTGAAATATGGATAGCTTAATGAGTTTTTTCAATTTTTATTTTTAAATTTTTAATTTCTTTTCAGTGTAACAGTATTCATTGTTTTTTGCACCACATCCAGTGCTCCATGCAATCTGTGCCCTCTCTAATACCCACCACCTGGTTCCCCCAACCTCCCACCTCCACGCCTTCAAAACCCTCAGATTGTTTTTCAGTCTTTAGTCTCTCATGGTTCACCTCCCCTTCCAATTTCCCTCAACTCCCTTCTCCTCTCCATCTCCCCTCGTCCTCCATGTTATTTGTTATGCTCCACAAATAAGTGAAACCATATGATAATTGACTCTCTCTGCTTGACTTATTTCACTCAGCATAATCTCTTTCAGTCCCATCCATGTTGCTACAAAAGTTGGGTATTCATCCTTTCTGATAGAGGCATAATACTCCATAGTGTATATGGACCGTCCTTATCCATTCGTCTGTTGAAGGGCATCTTGGTTCTTTCCACAGTTTGGCAATCATGGCCATTGCTGCTATAAACATTGGGGTACAGATGGCCCTTCTTTTCACTACATCTGTATCTTTGGGGTAAATACCCAGTAGTGCAATGGCAGGGTCATAGGGAAGCTCTATTTTTAATTACTTGAGGAATCTCCACACTGTTTTCCAAAGAGGCTGCACCAACTTGCATTCCCACCAACAGTGTAAGAGGGTTCCTCTTTCTCCACATCCTCTCCAATACATGTTGTTTCCTGTCTTGCTAATTTTGGCCATTCTAAATGGTGTGAGATGGTATCTCAATGTGGTTTTAATTTGAATCTCCCTGATGGTTAGTGATGATGAACATTTTTTCATGTGTCTGATAGCCATTTGTATGTCTTCATTGGAGAAGTGTCTGTTCATATCTTCTGCCTTTTTTTATATGATTGTCTGTTAATGAGTTATTTTGAGTTGACCGCCTCTGTGAACTGCCCCAGCAGGGATTTTCCATGTGTTGCATCTCAATACCATCCCCTCCATCTCCACAAATAATCACTATTCCGACTTTTAGAGCAATCACTTCCTTATTTCTTTATTGGTTACCTCACTCAAGTGTTCATACCCAAACATTATAGTTCATTCTTGCCTCTTAGAAAAAACAAAAATACAAAGGAATTTTCATATGCCTTGTAAGTGTCTTATAATCTATAGGTTTTCTTCTGTGTCTCGTATTTCTTTCTTTCCCTGCAATGTACATATTGAAGACCCTGAGAGCATTTTTACCTGCAGAGTTTTGTGGTCTGGATTTCATAAGTTGCATATTCTTGGTAGACTTATTTTGTTCTTCTGTCCTCTGCATTTCCTGCACACTGTTGGCTGGATCCAGAGGCTTTTTAAAATTAATGTCTGATTCCTTTTTGCAAATCTATCAGGAGTGGTGTACTCCTTCATTAATACGTGTGTAATGTCAGATTATTTCATAGTTTATGATGCTTGAAGCTGTTGCTGATCAACTTTAGATCTACTAAATATTCAGAGTTGTAAATTAGTAATATTTGAATTCTATCAATTCTTTTAAAATTTGTTAAGTGGAAAACCATTGTAAAGACATGATTTACCATATTTACTATTTATTTGGTAACCAAGTTGATACTATTTCTAGAATTCTAATCACAGGCAGGATTGTTTGCCTGCATTTGCCTGTTTTCAAGATTACTACATATTCTCCCTCACACCTTTATTTAGTCCTAGTTCTAAAAGGAATCATCACTCCTTATGTCAACGTCTCTCTAGTCATTTTGACTATTTGAAGCTCTTTCTTTAGAAGATTGCTTGGTAAGCTCTCGTAAGAAAAAAAATCTACTAGTTCTTGTATGTTGATAACAGTTTGTACCCTTTATAGAAAGATAGTTTGTTGGATATAAATCCTTGGCTCATATTTTCTTTCCTTGAGTTTCTTAAATATGCTTTTGCATTTTTTTCTGACATAAAACATTGTATTGAAAATCAAATAATTTAATGTTCTATCCCAATATGTCACATACTGTTTTTTTCCTAGATGCCCAAGGAAATTTTTGTTTCTTTTTTCCCAAGTCCAAGAATTTTGCTAGGTCTTGTATATCATTCTGGACTGATATTTCAAAGCATATGGTATACTCCTCAAATCATTTTTTATTTTAGAAGTTGTTCTGAAGGTATAGCTTTTAGTATTTGCTATTTCTTTGCATGAAATTGATTTTTAAAAATTGATATTCTTATGCAAGGACTTTTATCACTTTCTCTTAAACCATTCCTATATCTTTCTTTTTTATTTAAAATAGGTCTTTTTTACTTTTCCTTGAATCAAATGGGTATTTATTCAATCCTGTGTTTCTTATATGGATTTGTTTCTGAATTTTTTTTCTTTTCTTTCTAATTCCAGCCTGAATTCTGAATATTTCTGAGATTTTCCAATTCTGGTTTATGTTGTACTTTTATCTTTTATATTATCTTCTTAATGTCTTGAAAGAGAAGTTTAAGTTTTTTTTTTTAAATTTTTTATTTTTTATAAACATATATTTTTACCCCCAGGGGTACAGGTCTGTGAATCACCAGATGAGAAGTTTAAGTTTTAATCAATTTTGTAATCATGTCTTTTTTGGTCTGTAGGGAATGTTATTCAGATCCTTATTTTCTTTTTTCTTACATTAACTTTGCATGGGATTTGGCTTTGATACTTTTTCTCTTGTTAATTTTTATGTAAATTTAGGTTCTTTTGAACTTAATTTTTATGCAAATCTAGTTCTCTTGAACATTACACAAAGGTTGAAGGTAATGTTTTTAACTTCACAGATCTTCATTTTCTCTTGCTTTTGTGTAGTGTTCCAAACTATGGAAATTGTGTTATTTTTCTGCTCAATTTTAATTCTACTCTCAGCACTTTCTCCTCAGTGTGAGCCTCTGCCATGGGAGGGAGCCTGGGAAGATTGGACTCCAAAAGGAGTACAGGTGCTGTGTCTGAGCTGTGGGATTAATATGCCTCCTGTTTCAATCTCTCTCCCTCTCTTCTCATTTTGTCTACAGTGTATTTTTACTATGAGTAACAGAACTTTATTTTTAAATGCAAGTGCGGGGAGAGTAATTTTGAGAGCTATCCCATCTTTCAACTTCTGTAGTTTTACTTCTTCATTCATAAGACATATTAATCAACCCCCTACTACATGCTGGGCACTCGGACTTTACCTGTAAACCTTGTAAACTATGGCACTTAAAGCTCTACCACAAGCTGGTAGGAGCAAAGTTCTTCACAATTCTATCTCTTAGATCTATGCAGTCAGGAGCCACTCCCACAGAATGTTGTCTGACTGGTGAGCTTGAGTTTTTTTCACATATGAAGATCACTGGTGTTTTTATTTATTTTTCTTAGAATCCCTCCTGGCACACACTACTCAGTATCCTTTGATAATTTTTTCCCTCATTTCAGACTCTTCTGAAATAGCCTCCATCCCTGTTATCTTCCCTTTTCAGGTTGATATTTCTTATTTGACTTTGGATTTAACTCCTTAAAGTTATCTGGGAAATAGTTTTTATAGAAGCAGATTGCCTAAAGAAAGCTCTTTTGTTTTTCTACAAGAAAAGTTTATAATTTTTGCAGTGGTCTTAATCTCCAGGATTACACTTCACTTTTTTAACTGTTTTTTTTTTTTTTTAAAGATTTTATTTATTTATTTGACAGACAGAGATCATAAGTAGGCAGAGAGGCAGGCAGAGAGAGAAGGGGGAAGCAGGCTTCCTGCTGAGCAGAGAGCCCGATGCGGGGCTCGATCCCAGGACCCTGAGATCATGACCTGAGCCAAAGGCAGAGGCTTTAACCCACTGAGCCACCCAGGCGCCCCTTAACTGTTCTTTTTAATAACTCTTTGTACTATTTGGGTTGATTTATTTTGTAATAAACTAGAGAAATCCCTATGCTTTAATGTATATTCCCCAGAGATTTAATTTATTCTTCAAAATAAAACAAAGTAGTAGTTTATGTTTAAAGAATCAGATGTAGAGTTTATCTGGGTAATTATAAAACAGTTCATGAAACAAAGATGATCTTGTAAAACCAACATAAGGCCATAAATTTTCCTTTATGATGAAAGTTCTTTTTCACAGATGAAAAGAGACAGACTGACAACAATGATAAATCACTTTATCCACTTTACATCTTGACTTTAAAACTGATGAAGGACGAAAACAAACTTGGGTGTGGAAGATGCTCTGCTAGTCGACCCTTTAAGAAATGAGAGATGGTTTTAGAAACCAAATAATATTTAACCTGGGAAAATACACAGTGTTCTAGAGTCCTTTAGGAATGGTTTGGAAAGAAATGATGAGAAAGATATCAATAGCTAGGTATTACAGAACTAATGTTTAGATATTCACAGTTATATTGGGATTACAGATTTAAAACTTGAAACAATCAGTTACTAATTTTCTATGTAAAGAGTTAAAAGATCTTTTCGCAACTCCCAAATTTCCAAAACTATTTCTTTTGTCACACCTATCTAACAAATGTAAGCTTTTGGCCAAAGCATCAGTTTTTTTCTGACTAACCCTGAAACCAAGGAACATATTCTACAACTTACTTAGAATGTTTCTTTCCCTGGCCAAATTCGAGCTCATAGGATGCATTTTTCTATATTTTCTTACAATAGGCTAGCTACTTCTGAGAAAAAATAGAGTATTTGCTTTGTATCTTGTCCTTAGGACCTATTTAAGTACCTTTAACACATGAACTCTATGTTCACTGCAGCAACTGAAGTTTTCTCTTTCCTTGGTTGTTTTCTTGTGATCTCATGTTAGGACCATCAATGTCACGAATTTATCTTACTACAAATTACCATTATGCTATGCATACATAGAAAATCTAAAAGAAAATCTAAATCTGAGATAAAACAAAATAATCTAAAGAAATTCAACAGAAAGAAAAAAAAATCATTGAATCTAAAAAAAAAAAAAAAATTGGATAAAGTCTAAGACACTTCACCAAAGGAGGCTATCTGGATGGCAACTTATTACATGAGAGATTTCACAATTATTGGTCTTTAGGGAAATGCAAATTAAAACCATGCCATAATGAGATACATCTGTTAAAGTGGCTAAAATTAAAATTACCAACAACGCCAAGTGTTAGCAAGTTTGTAGAGCAAACGTACGTCTCATGCATTGTTGGTGAATATGTAAATGGTACTGCTACTCTAGAAAGCAATTTGGCATTTTCATAAAACTAAACATATACTAAGCATATGTCTTAGAAACCTTACTCCTAAATATTTACTCTAGAGAAATAAAAACATGTTCACACAAAAAATCCATACACAAATGTAAACAGCACCATTAGTAATTTTCAAAACTGGAAACAATTTTAATGTATGTCAACAGGTGAATGATAAGCTGTGGCACACCATTATGATACTACTTGGCAATAAAAAGAAATGAAATATTGAAACATAAAACAATTTGGGTGAATCTCGAACACATTAAGCTACATGAAAGAAACCAGTCTCGAAGAGGTACATGCTATATGATTCCATTTATGTAACATTCTGGAAAAGACAGAATTATAGTAACAGAGGACAGATTGGTGGTTGCCAGGGTTGGGAAACTGCTGCGACTACAAAGGGATAGTATGAGAGCTTTTTGGTTTTTGGAATTGTTCTGTATCCTGATTGTAGTGGTAGTTACATGAATCTATGAATATATTAAAGTTTATAGAACTGTACATAAAGAGTAAATTTAATTATGTGATAATTTTAAAGATAAAGAATAAAATAAAAACCTTTATATCTTAAGATCCTTGGGTCAACAATTTCCTTTAAATAAGTATGAACCTTCCTAAAAGTGTCCTGTAGCAATTTACAAGGGTGACTTTATACTGGGAAAAGAGAGACAACTAGATCTTTTGGAGATTATTTGATGTTAACTCATAATACTATTATTAGAGATCCCGAAGTCCTCCATGCTTCATGAGTCAAAGCAGGACTTCATGGAGGTCACAGGATCAACAGTTTGAGTTCTAGTTGTGCCTCCCAGGATGGTGTGGTCCTTGTCTGACTGCGGTTATCTCTCCATTCTCAAAATATATGATAAATCAATAAACACACAGACACAAACACAGTTAGTAACCACAGAATTTATACATTGATTCCTGACTGATAGAGCAAAGAATTTTTGCTTCACAAAGTTATTATCTTCATCGATCATGATGTAACAAGGGCCATCCTCCTTAGGGTGATTCAGCTCTACTTTTCATTTCCTTGGCCACACAAGACAGCCACAATCTCACATGCTTTTCTTTCTCTTTGGTCTCTATGCCATTGTCTCTCGTCGGTATATGACCCAAGGGCAAACTGATGGAGAAGGTCACCCTCACTACCTCAAGGTATTTCCTCCTTGCTTCACCCCTCTGTGAATATTGGATCATTGGGTCTTCAGATCTTAGATGGTTGTTCTCCACTGCAATGCCTCCAAAGAGCAGTTCTATTGTTGGTAGTGGTGCTATTTAATTTTAATTAAAAAAAAACTTAACTCTTGTAACTCTTCCTGGAAGGCTGGCTGAAGAATTTTTAATTGTAAGTTAATTTTAATTTAATTTACTTTTTGTTACAAAAGAAAGTAGTAGAGCATCTGTTCTCATCTGTTGATTAGCAGAATTTGCTATTCGAGTATCACATGAATGTCCTAAATCCCCTGAGATTGGCTGGGTTGCTTTCCCCACACTGTGACTGTTGTCTTACCAGCTCTGTAGGCTCTTCTGGCTTTTGCCAAAATGTGCCTTCAGGCTGCCAGTTTTGTGTGGGGCCAGAGCAAGAAAAATATGACATCAGGTCCAGGCTGTGCTACAAGCTCTCCTCTCATTTGGGTCCTTATGTCTCAGCACACCCAAATACATTGGAAAGGTCTGTGGCAAACAGAGATGCTGTATGGAGCCTCTGGCAATCAGTAGCAAGCTCCCTAGGGTTTTGGAGTAAGTCATGACATTTTCTGAGGACAACGTATTCTCCATTTGAAATCAGCTTCTGTGGATGAGACCACTAAAGATTGAATTCATGGTCGTTGGACACCAAATAACAATTCGAGTCATCCTAATTATCATTAAATATGTCTTACTAATTCATTGGACCATACAGTTTGCCTGTACTGGAGTGTGTTTCTGCATTTCATTGTGAAATGAAATTACCTCAGTTCCCATATATGAAATTGATTGGTTTCGAGATCAGTGTTTTACACTTTTTCTCAGTTTCCTCTTAAGTAAAGTCTCATTTGCTCGTTGTGGTAACTGGCTGAATAACTCAGCCCTCATTGGCTTTCTTTTTTTCCCCTCGATCATGTCTCTATTCTGCTGCTTGTTTCTTCCTGCATCTCCTAAGTAAACTACTGGCATTACAACCATTTTATCAGTATCTGTTTCGAGAGGTAGAAACTAAAGCAGTTTTGGCTGCTATTACTACTGAGTGTGCAAATTTCCATCAACAGAGGCTAAGGCTAAATTTACAACATGTCAGTGTTTCCTTTGGATGCCAGTGAATTCCCCCATAAATGAAAATTATATTAGACACTGTCCATCATGGAAAGGATGGTGATGTTACATAGAATAGAAACTTCTATTCTGTAACTAGATAGCTAGTATATATTAGCTATCTAAACATAAAGTTCTTTGCCAGCACCATATTTAGGACTTTATAGAATGTGTTCTCCATTGACATGGTATCTCATACAACAAATGACTCTAACTAAGGGCATACTCTGGGATTATGGAAGTGGCTCACAATCATAGAATTCATTAGTCTTACTCTGAGTTCCACTAATAAGAAGATATTTGATTGATATTAGAGTGGAATGGGTTGTTTAGGTTTAGTTACAACATCAGTTGGGAGATAATACCATGAGAGATATGGATGCTATCTTAAATTTTTTTTTTTTAATAAATTTTTTTATTTTTTTTTAATTTTTTATAAATATATATTTTTATCCCCAGGGGTACAGGTCTGTGAATCACCAGGTTTACACACTTCACAGCACTCACCAAATCACATGCCCTCCCCAATGTCCATAATCCCAACCCCTTCTCCCAAACCCCCTCCCCCCGGCAACCCTCAGTTTGTTTTGTGAGATTAAGAGTCACTTATGGTTTGTCTCCCTCCCAATCCCATATGTCTTAGAAACAGTGACCAATTACCTCATAGTTAGAATACACAATTTGGAAACCAGGTGGTGCAAATATGTGTGGCCACTCTAAACTAAGTACTTCATAACCCACTTCAAGGTTTTTGCTACTTGCCTCAACATCTTTTGATATTGGTCAGTATAATGGTTCTTATCTCCAAAGGAGGAACCAGTGGACAGTCATGGTTCTACTTAACTAGAAGCTGAGAATACCACCTGGAATTTTGGGCTCCTCATTCTTTGGAACCAATGGTAAAAGGAGTCCGTGTGATTGATTCCATTCCAACTACCAAAGGGAAATGTGGTTTCTAATATACAATGGGGGCAAGAAGGACTGTTTTTAACATACAGAGGATTCACTGAGACATCTTTTAGTATTCTCTTGCTGAGTTGCCCTTATAAGTGGAAAACCAGAGTGAAGTACTGGGAGAGATGAACAATTATTTGGAATGGGTAATAGAAGTATGTAGTTGTGATTAATTTCACCTTCACCATCAGGTACAGAAGCAGTGGCTAAAAAAAATTTGTTTTATGCCAATTAGGTTTCTTCCATCTACATACTTTTCCTGCATTACCTTATATAAAGAGCATTGCTGACAGCTAATATTTTTGGTTTCAGATGGGAATCTGGTGAAATTAAAATGATCTCACAATAACAGAGTAGCTGATGAGAATTTTTGTGCCTTCTCTTTTGAGAACACAAAATTCTGTTTGAAAAAAGGACAGTAAATTCAACTTAGGGGAAAATATGGTGATGATACACTGAACATTGTCTGCTGCTTTTCTTAAATTACTCACGTATATGTAATTGATTTTTTAAAACTTTTCTCATATACCTAGTTTGAGTGTGCATTTATTTTCTGCTTTAACTGTATTAGATACACTGTTTGAAATCATACTTTCAGAAGAAGAATAGGTGTATACTGTGCAAAATGTTAAACCCTCATTGAGATAAAGTACCATTTGTTATACCAGTTCAATATTTTTCAAAATGTTATTTTTAAGTTATTATCATCACAGTTTTGACTCCCCTTTCCTATGGATTTTTTTTTACAGCGTTCTATCAAAATTGAGATTGTTTTCTTTTTGTTTAGGTAATTTCAGTGTCTTTTATCTTCTTCTAGATTGCAGATAAATTAAGGGCAGATTTTATATGTCATCTGGATGTTCATAACACATGTAATCTAGTATTATATACCTGGGAAGCACAAAATAAACATTTATGGCGTAAATTGCATTATCCTCAAAATATGGTAAGTAGAATGAAGCATATCAGGAAGAATAAACCTTGAAATAATGAGCTGACAGTTCTGACCTTCCATGTAGAATGCTTCAGTTTTGAATAATAGAACCATCTTAGGAATGTCTCCATTGTTCAGAAACACTGACACACTGACATCGAGTATTTTCATTAAGTGAGGTGAGTATTAACAGTCTCTAGTAGTCAGGAAGAAGTCTGAAAAATGATGACTATATATTACTCATAACACTTATTTAGATATTCAGAGAAAGAATGAAGAATGGAGGAAATTTGGATGGTTTGATGAATTTCTTTATTTAGTCATATCTTTTTCTTTCAGGCCCCAGAGTAAGATAAAGATACCCAAGTAGAATAGACCATCACAAGCCCCTTAAAGCTTGGTTCTGTTTTATTTCAATGTAATCCCAACTGGGCTTTAGACTCTTCCTTATTTTCTGGAACTGTATACCAAATTGGCATCACACTTTTCCTGGCACAGAGGAATTCTTTAGTAGGAAAGAGTGCTACTTGGATATCAATGTTTCTAGACCTCCTTTCAGTGGAAAAACAAAAATGTATATAGAAATACAAATATATTCATGAATTTACAATACCTCTAATTGAATTCATTGATTTTTCCTCATCTTACATTTTTTACTGATAACTCATTCTCCCTCAGTGAAAATCCAGGCTCCCAACTTTATCAATACTTTTACTCATTTGCTCAATACTATGATACTGATAAACCAGATACAAAATTACTATACCAATGCCATTACCCATAACAAACTTTTCATTAAAGTCTAAGGACTCTTTGAGTTATTTTTATTATCAGAATATATTCCAAATTAGGGTCTATTGCCAGAGTAAATATGTGTATGTTACTATGTTGTGGTAGCCTGCTTAGTAATTTACTACATTGTGTTGTTATCAATTTGACAATAAGCTTATTTATTTGTATTTGTATTCTAAAATATTTTGGATTTGTTCATTTAATTATTTTGACTTAGTTTTTAAAATTTGTAAACATGTTTTCAAAAGTCAAAACTATATACAAGATAAGTGTATAAGATAAGGGTGAGATCATTCTCAGCCTTATTCCTTATTCTCTACCCTTTCCTCATTCATCCCCACAGGTGACCGTTTTAAGTTTTTAATCCTTTATATGTGTCTTTTAGTTAAATAAAAAGAAATGAAGAGGCATATATATAACTGTCCCCCTTTCAAAAAATTGAGATATAATTGACATTTAACATTATATTAGTTCCAAGTGTACAACATAATAATCTGATATTTGTATAAAAGTTAGCATATTACTTAATTGCTTTTAGAATCCAGGCTGCATTAGTATTTATGAAATCTTTATTTTTAATACTCTTCAAATGTGATTCTTCCTTCTCTAGAAATTACCTGTGTCTTTGTTGATCCTATTTATACTTGTTATTTTTTTGTTCACTTTTATTCTTCACCAGGAGATGCTGTGCTGGGATTTCCTGCATCTATTGGGGCAAAAATATATAGTTTCTTCTTAACCCTGTCAGTTCATTGAAAACATTAATGCAAATTATAATGTCAGAATTTTCCTTGATTCTTGTGACAACCCATATTTGGTTATAATAAAGTCAAGCGGAGAAAGACAACTATCATATGATCTCCCTGATATGAGGAAGTGGTGATGCAACATGGGGGCTTAAGTGGGTACGAGAAGAATAAATGAAAGAAGATGGGATTGGGAGGGAGACAAAACATAAGTGACTCTTAATCTCACAAAACAAACTGAGGGTTGCTGGGGGGAGGGGGTTTGGGAGAAGGGGGTGGGATTATGGACATTGGGGAGGGTATGTGCTTTGGTGAGTGCTGTGAAGTGTGTAAACCTGGCGATTCACAGACCTGTACCCCTGGGGATAAAAATATATATTTATAAAAAATAAAAAATTATTAAAAAAAATGTTTCTGAATTGTTAATATTGTAAGCATTCAGAAATGAGATTCATTTATGTTCATTTTGAATTGTCTCATTTGGTTACGGAATCAAGGCAACACTACCCTCATAAAATCAGTTTAGGCACATTCTTCTTTATATCCTTTGGAATATTTAGAATAACTAATAGTCATCTGTCACTTGGAGATTTGGGGAAAATTTATGTCTAAGATAGTGGGATAGGTGCTTTTTTTTGAAAAAAAAGACTATTTATTTGAGAGAGAATGAGGCTGGGGGGGGGAGAAAGAGAGAGAGAGAGAGAGAGAGAATGAGAGAGAGAGAGAGAGAGGAGGGTAAGAGGGAGAAGCAGACTCCCCACTAAGCAGGGAGCCCGATGTAGGACTCGATCCCAGGACTCCAGGATCCTGACCTGGAGTTGCTCAACCAACTGAGCCACCCAGGCTCCCTGGAGTAGGTGCTTTTAATGAGAGAAGATTTTTTACTTCTCTTTAAAACACTTTAATCATTATAGGTTAATTCATATTTCTTATTTCTTTTAGGCAATTAGAATTTTATGTAAAATTATCTATTATAACTGATTTCAAACTTACTAGATTATAGTTTACTGTAATTACCTACTATCTTTAGAGTTAAGCTCGCTCTCTCTAATTGTGGCATCTCTATTTCTGCTTAATCTAATATTTATCTATTTTATTTGATATTTTAAAACAATTTTCTATTTTTCCTTTGTTTTCTGTTTCATTAGTTGCTGCTATCATCTTTATTGTTCTCTACCTTCTTTTTCCTTGCGGGGCTTTCATGTTGTTATTTTTCTAACTTTCTAACTGAACTATTCATTTCTTTCTAATATTTGTTTCTAATATTGAACTCACAATTATTGGTTTCTCTTTAACTTGCCATTTTATTTGCATCCTCAAGTTATGATATGTGTTGGTTATATTATTATTTAGTTCTAAACATCATTACGTTTCCATTATAATTTCTCTTCTGATATTTAAATTATTTAGGGCTATGTCTGTGTGTACATATGTGTGTTTTTGCCTGTTTTTCCAAATGTAAGAGTTACTTTTTCCCATTTTTTTTGTCCTTGATTTGTAATTTCATTGACTTAAGGTCAAATAAAATGTTCTGTAGTATCAGCTCCCACTTTCTAATTCTAGCTTTCTGGTCATTTTTATTTGATGATTTCCTTTACTTCAAGGTTAGCTTTGTATTAACAATGAATTACATAATTTTTATAGAATTTCTCTGTTGGGGGAATGGGTGCATTCATCAATGTAATTTGTCATGTCTTAGTGACATGACCCCAATATTTTATGGATGGAAAAAAATGCCCTATTTGTTACAGAGCTTAAGTTGGAAGGGGGGAATTTTCTGATGTTTTTGATAGCCTACTCTATCTCAAACACTCTATATAAAAGGTAGATATTTTCACCAGATTCAGGAGTAATAAATAATTGTTCCAAGGTCACATAGTAAGGAGATTTAGTAGTGAAATCTATATCCACAAACTTTCTAAAGCACTATCTACTATTTTGCAGTTACTATAACTTGGAACCCTGACTCTTAGTCCAATGTAATGTACTACAAACTTTACTGATATGTAAACAACTAAAACACACAGAAATGCAAATATAGTCAAATATAGCCCAGGAAAGACAAAAATAATGAGATCCTTCTTTGGTTGGAAAACCCATTTTTTTTTTTTTTTTTTTGCTAATGAGTAAATAAGCATAGAGAAGTAGTGCTGAAAGAAGAAAATTTAAACAAGAGAAGAAAGATGATGCAAAATAATGAGAAAAAAGTTTAAAATATTTTAAAAAATTAACTTCTTAGGATTAAATGCAATTGGTAAAATTTCCAAGCAACAGTTTATAAATTCTTGAAAAATAATTGCCTGTATTGTAATTTTACTATCTCCAGGAAGGCAGATGAGGATGTGAGTCAATAGGGGAGTGTATGAAAATTATTTAAGTTTAATTGCAAGTTTCACTATGCTATTGTGCTGTGTTGACTTCACATTTTAAAAAGACCAGTTAAAAGAGGTGTTTTTTTAAATGTAGCGAACACTAGACATAAAGGTAAACAGGGGCGGTTGTTTCTATGTTCTAGTCCTCTCTGTTCTAATGAGCAAACCCATTCTTTCCCATAGGCTTCAGGGTCTGTATTTTAAAGGAGGTTCGTACAATCTTAACACAAAATAAGACTTATCAAATTAGCCTCTGACATTAAGCAAGACTATAATAAAATAAAAATGATATTTTCTACTTTCTTTGTGATCATCCTTTTTTCCAGTTCGGAGATGCATGCATTGTTCAAAATAGGTTTCTTGTTCTATACCCAAGTATTATTCAACAAGTGAAAATGCTGCTGATAGCCAATTTCCGCCGGTATCAAAACGTGGTATTGAACTGTGGTGCTTTTAGCAGGTACTATGTAGAGGTCAGTAAGGAAAATTGGAGCCCTGCCAATTTGAAGTCTGTTGTGTGAGCATCTGTGATGAATGCCCCCAAACCTGCTGTACACAGCTAAGCTGTGAGCTCTGTATTTATTCTTGAGGTCCCTTACCTCTGGCTATGTCTTGTTGGCTGACTTTGTAATTTTATGACACTTTGTGGTCTATGTGTTATTGACAGAATTTCTTGTTTCGCCCTGGTACAGGTACTCCAATTGCATTTTTAATTTTCCATTTGTGAAACAGTTTTAATTATTAATCAGGAAATGTCAAAATCTGTATATGTGGAGCTATCTACTGAGTTTGTGACCAATATATATAATTTCCTACTTGAAAATTTTACTTTGACATTGTGAAAGCACTTCAAATTCAACATATCTAAATCTGAGCATTTAGTCTACACCAGGCCGTCAACAATATTGCTCAAGCCAGAGGCATGCAAGCTGTTTTTGAGTTATCTGTCTCTACTAACCAATGTCTACTTTCATTATTAGAATATAATGGTCAAGAGCTACATCTGAATTATTTACTATTGCATCCTAGTGTCATAAAAATTGCCTGGCCTTTGGTTAGATGTTCTCAAAACAATTACAGAATAAATTATTAATAACATTGACCCTATAGTCAGAAAATCCTGGGTCAAAACCTGGCTCTGTACCTTACCTGGTTCTGTGGCAACTGAGTTGATTAACATTTCCCTCCAATTTTCTGGTCTCTAAAATGAGTCAAAATATTATCTACCTTATTGGATTGTAATAATGATTACTTTGATAATGCATCTTAAATGTTTGGCACCTGGTAAGCACTCAAAATCACAAACTCTGAAGACCTCTGCTGTGTATGGCTTGCATTATTTCTATGGCTTAATCACCTAAACTATTGAAAAAATTCTTCTATTCCCATTGGCCTTTTAGTGAAAGTCTAATGTATTTTTTTTTCTAGTCATCTGGAAAGAAGGATATCTATGCATTAACATGAAAAGCTCGTTGTAAATAAATGTGTTCCTTGCAAGTATTTAGCTTGAAGCTGGCATTTCATCTTATAGACATATACTCCTTATTGGGAAATAAAATACTGTTTCTTTGCTACTAGTGTAAAAAAATTATGGATTCTTCATATGAGAGTATAATATTTGTTCATATGCTAAAATAAAAATATAAAAGGCATGAGAAAAACATTTATTATAAGTCAAAAATTCCTCTTTGATTCACGGGTCACATTCAAATATAAGCTATTTTAACATCATTATTCAGTCATATTTATAGTAGAATTAATAGTGGTGTTAATTTTAAAAATGTAATTGATAAATAGTATAAAATAAGAAAAAGATAACAAAAGAAAGAGGGACAAATAGAAAGATGGTTGAACATTTCAAGTACATTAGTTACATCTTTATCAGCAAATTAAATGAATATATGCTCATTTAAAAACTGAGTTAAAAAAAATTGTATGTTGTGGGGTACCTGGGTGGCTCAGGTCATGCTCTTTGGGTCCTGGGTTGGAGTCCTGCATTGGGCTCCATGCTCAGTAGGGAGTCTGCTTGTCCCTCTCCCTCTCCCCTACCTTGTGGTCTCTCTCTCAAGTAAATACATAAATAAAATCTTTTCTTCCCCCCAAAACACAAAAAGCACTACATGTTGCTCATAACAAGATGTATAAAATCACATAAAAAGTTTGAAAATATAAGTATGTAAAAAGATTATGCAAACACAATACAAAAAATAGTTGGTATAACTGTTTTGATGTCAGATAGGGAACTAAAGAGGATTTAAGAGAGTGTAGCTAGTGAGTATGTGGACTCCTGGCCTCTTCATCTTTCTTCCTGTGCCCTTTTTGGAACTGAAAGAAATGAACTTGGATTTGGGTTTCTTCTATAGTACAGTCTCCTATATTAAAATAGCCAACCTCATGACCAAGGTTTCTTTACTATGAATGGATCACTATGATTTTAGTCTTCCTTGATTTCTTTATATACAGAAGTATATGAAATTTAGGAAAGTCTATACCTCTGGTGCTCTCTGTGTATTGTTTTATTTTGGATGTTAAAAGCTATTTACTATTTTTGTCTCTTTGAATTTCTGCTGTGCCAACTCTTATCCCTCATTACAAGAAAAATGGTTGTCATCTTTTCATTAAAAGGGATTATAAGCATCAAGATGATTGGGAGAAAAGTAAAATGATATTTTTAATAAATTATAGTGTATGGGATTTTCTACTCTGTGCATGATATTTATATTTAATATTATTTTATTTCATATTTATGATCTGAAGTCTATTAAAGCAAACTCTTATGCTTTAAGACAAAAAGATATATGTAATTGTATCATTTCTCTCACACTGTTAGATACCAAATAAAGCAAAGGACTTTCTTTTTAGTCCAACCTCAACCTAGGTCTGAAGAAGTCAACTTAACCAAGACATATGGTGAAACATTTTGTCACAGTGAGCCTATCAATTTAAATTCATTATATTTTTTTTTGTCAGAAAGAAGTCTATTCCTAAAATGAAATTGGTTTTCTCATGTCTCTTTACACACTCTCATACCTCAACCCCGTTTCCTCATATGGACCATTATTGTAAATAAAGTGAGGTTGGGTGAAAAGGCTCATGACATGCAGGTAGAGCGGGCCAGCCATGAACTTGAGAGTGGAAATAGTGCTTTACATCTACTAAGTGACATCCTCAGGTGAATATCACTTGCTATACTCCTTGTTCAACTAGCCATGCATACTGTGTGACTTCAGGCAAGATTGCAAATCTGCCTGTACCTAAGTTGATTTGTTTATAATATTTGAGGATTATTATAATACTAACAGTTTTTGTGTAGTAAAGGTAAAGAAGATAGTATTTATAATTTCCTAATTTTGAAGTCCATTATATTTATTTTTGACTTAATGATACATGAATAATGAATTGGGCTTTAGGTGAAAGTGATAAATAAATTGGGATTTTACTATATATAATAATAACAACAGTCTTTTACTTTTTAATTTCCCTCTCTGACACCGAAACTATTTTAATAGCAAATTACAAATTTAAACTCCTAATCTACACCTAAAATATTTAAACTAAAAAACCCAAGGAATGTATGGAAAGAAGAATTGATATGAAGAGTATATGTTTAACACCTCTCTGTTTTCTTTCTTTAATGCTAATTACATGTTATATACAATGAAAGGTATTCTGCATGCACTATCTTATTTAATCCTTATGGAAACTATATATACATACATATATATATGTATACATATAAAATTTATTTGACACAGAGAGGGAGAGCACAAGTAGGGGAGCAACAGGCAGAGAAGCAGAGAAGCAGGCTCTCCACCGAGCAGGGAGCCTGATGCAGGGCTCTATCCCAGGACCCTGGGATCATGACCTGAGCCGATGGCTACCACGTAACCGACTGAGCCACCCAGGTGCCCCTAAAGCCCCCATTTGGCTCCAAAGGATTAAAAATTGACCATTTCAACTCATAAATGGCATATTGACCGCATAGTGTCTGACTTCAAAAGCCATGTATGTCAGATGGTCGTTTCCTCTGGATATCCATTTCCCCCTTTTTTCTTAGTAAGGTAACCTTGGGCTTTAGTTCCGCACGTGGCTCCGCGATGTAAAGAGTACATTTTCCAGCTGATTGGGCGACTAAGGTCTGGTGTGGGGGATGTCGACAAGTGTCATGTGCAGCTGCCCTGTAGGAAAGTTTACAAGAAGTGCCATCTCCTCCTTCTGCCTTTCTTTATTCCTACTGGCTAAAAAAATGGGTATTATGGCTACAGTTTAAATAAATAACGTTCACATTCATGATGTAAGCGTCACGCCGAAGATGGTGGGGCACCCGTGGTGGTCACGGCAACAACAAGGAACCACCCTATCGTGCTCAGAGCACTTGGAGAAGAATAAACCTCTACCGTACTTTGGCTATTCCTACTTGGGATTTTTCAATCACTTACATTTAAACTAATTCAAACTGATAGACCAGGCTCATTCTATTTCATCAAACCACTGATGTAAAGCACTGAACCCACTTGCAAATTCTTATTGCATTAATGAAGATGGAGCCCATGGTTGTTGATATACAACATGCCAAGATCTTATGCCTTAATCTATTTCAGAATGCTTAACTGATTCTAGTTCTGATACACTAGGATGTGAAGAACAGAACAATAGATGTTTTAAGTCAGTTTTAAGGGAAATTATATACTGAAGTTTTGTTACTTGGAATTAAGCCAGAGAACAAGCAGTAACAGCTGGGCAAAAACCCAAAGCACCAGAAGAGCTCCCTCAACTTTTTCCTTTGAAATGTAACCTGAGAGGTGCTGTCAGGCACTGAAAATCTTTGATGATTATTATAGACAAACTTTATTGGCCATCCATCTCCACAAGAATTGTTACTAAAATTTCTTGAGGAGAAAGAAACATACATTGCTGAAAATATAATTTAAGGCTCAATATGGTAGAAAGAACATCTTTTTGGAACCACATAGATCTGGGTTTAATATTCAGTCCTAATTAACACTGAAGCAGTAGATATTTTCCTTAATCTATCCACAAAAGAAAAAAAAAATCTCTCAGATTTGCTATGTGAGTTAAGTGATATAAAATATTTATAAGTATGCAATATATAGTTTGTATTAAAAATACTAGTGACCTAAATATATGTTCCCGTAATGAATTCCTTAAATCCTTAGAAGATACAAAGGTGGCTGTCCTAATTTGGGTTGTCTTAAAATCAGAGCTTGAAATGAGTTGGGTGCGATCTGTTTGGGAGGTGATTCCCAGGAGTGAAACCAAAGGTAGGAAAAGTGAGTCAAGAAGTGGAAAAAGCCAAATAAATGTGATATTGAGCTGATTATCCCTAGAATTGATCCTGGGATTCAGCCCCTCTGGAGATCCACTGAGATATCATACAGAATTTGCCTCTAAATGATCCCAGACAAAAATAGAGAGGCCGAGAAAGTAGCCACTCAGTTTGATCCCTTGCTGGTTGCTTCTTGCCCTGGGAGGAAATAAATGCCCACCCCCTGGGCCATGACTACAGAAGAATTAAGTGGCTTTGATGACTCTGGAGAAAATCCAAGGCAGATAAGCAGTGGGACACTGTGAGTTGCTCATGAAGTGGAATGCTGGAGATGTGCAAGGACTTTTTGCCTCAGCTGTGTTGAAATCTGATGAGTCAAGAAGATTTGGCCAGGGTACCTTAAGGGTCTGCAAAGCAGTGAACGTATATGTGTGTATGCGTGTGTGTATGTATATGTGTGTGTGCCCAGTGGAGGTGTCTGTGTTGCTATTAACAACTGCAAAACCTAAATGTGACATTGCATACAATAAAAAGGCAGGCTGACAAAAATGTCAGGTTTTTCTGAGTTTTACTGTGCTCGTACCATCTCAGTGTATCAACACTGGCTTTTTCATGTTGATTAGAAAGAAGTTCTGTTGACTAGTAATCTTAATAAATGTCTAGCCTGTGGGAAAGAAAATAATGAAAGGGTTCCTAAGTACAATAACTTTTTTTTTTTTTGCCTTTGAATTTTTTAATTTTTTTAATAAACATATATTTTCTAAGTACAATAACTTTTGAAATCATTGCTTTAATACTAACTAGGTGCTAATAATTATTTTTAGAAAAACTGGATGATCTCCTTGATCTTTCCATGAATAAGACTTTTCCAAAAATAACTGTCACTGTGAAACTGTTCCCTATACATTTAATAATGGAATAGAAATGAAAGATGATATAGCTTTATTCTGCCAAAAAGTAGTAACAAATAACAGAAAACTTCAGTTTCTATATCTTTAAAAATACTGTTTACCCAGGCAGAACATCCTATGAGCTATTTTGGTCACCTTTAGTAAATAATGTGGCTTTAAGTATCTTTGACAATTCACTGGCCATAGTAAAAGCATATTGTAAGGGTGTTTAATCTCCTCTATATATCTGTAGTTTTAGTAAATTTTTTTGTGTGTTTTGTGTCTTTTTTAGTTGCTGTTGTTTGAAGAGTTCTGTTTTATTACTTTTTTTAAAAAATTTTCAATTATCTCCTTTTATTGCTTCTTATAAACATGTATTTTTATCCCCAGGGGTACAGGTATGTGAATCACCAGGTTTACACACTTCACAGCACTCACCAAAGCACATACCCTCCTCAATGTCCATAATCCCACCCCCTTCTCCCAAACCCCCTCCCCCCAGCAACCCTCAGTTTGTTTTGTGAGATTAAGAGTCACTTAATTCCACCTGCTTTAGAAAGGAATTTAAAGTCAATAACAAAAGAAGAGTGAGAAAAAAGCATTTCTAAAAGAAAACAGTAAGTAAAACCATCCCCCTAGAGGACATCAATTAAAAGGAAGTGATGAAAGAATAAACATACTAGGGTCCCTAAGTTAAAGGAAAATCATTAATACTTCCTCATAATTAAGACAATAAAGAAAACATTGAGTTATAGACCACTTCATAATTGTATCTCCTTTTTCTACACATATTTTCTTGCCCAACTCATATTTAAACTATATTACCATAAAGCTAGGTTTCTTAACAAACTGGAATGCACTTTTTAAATGGGCAAAGATCCGAAAAGAACTGCTGATTTATAATATATATATATGGAAGCTATATAACGGGCTTAGTTTTGATGATTTAAATACATGTTTTAAGATATGTCAAATAAATGGAATCCATTCAAAAGGTGACAGCAGGGGCGCCTGAGTGGCTCAGTCAGTTAAGTGACTCTTGGTTTCCCCTTAGATCATGATCTCAGGGTTGTGAGATCAAGCCTGCATGGCGCCCAGAATAAAGCCCACTTGAGATTCTCTCTCCCTCTCTGTCCCTCCCCTGACTCATGCTCTCTAGCTCTCTCTCTCTCTCAAATTGAAAAAAAAAATGGTCAGTAAAACTGGAGAAAATATTTTTGACGAAAGCAGATGAGCAGATGCAGTCTTTTGTCTGAAATTTCATTTTAAGCCAACCAAGTGAAGATACAACACTCAACAAATTAGACTGAATTCACAGGGCATGAGCAATAGAAGAGGATCCCTCTTTGCTGATTAGTCTTTGTTTCGATCATGATATTACACTGAAAGGAATATGAACAAAATTAAAAGCTTCCAGAGTTGAGTGACCAGAAAAGAATAGGACTTACAGCTGACTCAAAAAACATCCTCTCTCTGCCTCTCTCCGTCTCATATTCCACTTCCAAACCACCAGGAAAGACAACTGGCTCTATCTTTAAAGCATCCAGAAGTTGACCAGCGCTTACCTCCCCCACTATTACCATTCTGTTTCAAGCTACCACCATCTTTTGCCTGAATTATTGTAATAGCCTCCTATGAGGCTATCTCTTCTTCCACTTCTGTCCCCTAAAGGGTTATCTTTAACTCAGAGAAATCCTTTTAAAACTTAAATAGATCATGTTGCTCTTCTGCATTAAAAACCTGTAATAGCTACCCATTTTACTTCTAGTAAAAGCTATAATCTTTAAAATGCCCTGCAAGACTCCACATGAGTTGGGACCTCTCTGATTTAATCTACTATACTAGTCCCTCTTTACTGGGCTCCAGGAACACCCTCACCCCAGGGCTTTTACCTAGCTGTGCCCCAACAGTGTGGCTAACTTTTTCCCCTTTGAAGCCTTTGCAAATCTCACCTTAATGGGGCTGTTCTGAACACGTTATTTAAAACTGTAGTCTGCCTTCCTCCCTTCTGTAACTCTTGATTCCCATCCTCATTGTTTTAAAGCAGCGTTACTTAATTGTGTTATCTTAATTGTGTATCTGTGTAGTTGTCAAAGTCATCACAAGTATTTAAAATGTAAAATTTGATAAACTGGGACAAATTCACACACCCATGAAACTATTACCACAGTCAAGAAAATGAAAATATTGCCAAGAACAAAGTGTCTTTGTGTCCCTTAAAATCTTCACTCCTTCTCCACCCAATGCTCCAAAGATCCACAGGAAACCACTGATTGTTTTCTATTCCTATAGATCAGTTTGTATTTCCTAGAATTTTATATAAATAGAATCATATAGTATGTGTCCTTTTCATTAGGTTTCTTTAGCCATGTTTGTGTATATCAGTAGTTCATTCCTTTTTATTGATGAATAGTATTTCATTGAATACTGTCACTATTTGTAAATCTACTTGTATTTTGACAAAAAAATTTAAATTGTCTCTAGTTTTGGGCTATTCTAAATAGGGTTACTTTGAACATTTATATAGAAGACTTTTTTTTTTCTTAATAAACATATGCTTTCATTTCCCTTGGGAAAATACCTAGACGTGGGATGGTTGGATCATACGGTTGATCTATGTTTAACTGCTCACCAGTTTTTTTAAGACACTTGTATCACTTTGCATTATAACCAGCAGTATATGGCAGTTCTATTTTCTCTATATCATTACAAACACTTGGCATGGCCATTCATTTTAATTTTAGCATCTTTTCATGTGCTTATTTGCCATCTGTGTATTTTCCTTGATGGTATATGTTGAAATCTTTTGCCAATATTTTTATTAGGTGGTTTGTTTCTTACTATTGAGTTTCAGGATCCAACATGTTTTATATATTATTGTTTTAACACGTAGGTGATTTCCATATATATTCTCCTAGTCTTGGCTTGTCTTTTTATTCTCAGGTCCAATTCTCACTTTTTTTTCTTTGATTGAATTGTGCTTTGCTTGTCATATCTAAAAAAATCTTCACTTTATCCAAGTCACAAAGATTTTCCCACTTGTTTTCTTCTAAAACTTTTATAAGCCTTACACTTAGGTCCATGATCCATTTTGAGTTGATTTTTGTGTATGGTGTGAGGTATGGATGAAAGTTTTTTTTTTTTTTTTGATAGGAATGTGCAATATTTATATGCATAAATATGCAATATGTTTCAGCATATTTTATTGAAAAAAGGGCTATATTTCCTCTTCTCACTTGCCTTTGCAACCCTGTTGAAAAACAATTGTCTATGTGTGAGTATAATTCTAGACTTTGTTTTATATGATTGATCTATTCTTCTATCTTGATGACAATAACACATTATCTTGATTATTGCAGTTTCATAATAATCCCTGAAATCAAGCAGTAGTATTAGTCTATACTTTCCCCCCTACTCTTTCTATTTGTTTTGGCAGATTTAGGTCTTTTGCTTTTCTATATGAATTTTTAAATCAGCTTTTAAATTTCTCAAAAAAAAAAAAAAAAAAGCCTGCTGGTGTTTCGATTAGGATTGTACTAACTTCATAGATCAGTTCAGGAGAATTAACATCTTAACATCTATTTTTTAGGCCTCTTTTCATTTCTCTCAAAAATGTTTGTAATTTTTCAATGTGCAGTTCTGTCAGATTGTTATATTTATCCCTAAGGGTTTTATAAATTTGACACTATTTTGAATATTATGTTTTATAAATTGGAATCCCTGTTAATTTTTTTTATATATAATGAATATATATTCACAACTATATATATTAGTTATATGTATATATTCACTATATATATTCTATATGTGTGTGTGTGTGTGTGTGTGTGTATGTGTGTATTCACAACTGTGCTAAACTCATTGGCTTTTTTCCATCCGAGTTTCTACAAGAATTATCATATTGTCTGTCAATGAAGTCAGTTTTACCTCTTCCTTTCCAGTATGGTGGGATTTTTATTTCATTCCCTTACATTACTGTACTGGCTAGAACCTCCAGTGAAAGGTAGAAACAAAGTAGTGGGAGTGGACAGCCATGTCCTATTCCTGATTTTAGAGGCAAACAATCAGTCTTTCATATTTAGTATGATGTTAGCTGTAGGTTTTTCCTAAAATGTGTGGGTCTTGTAATTTAATAATTCTGTCCAACTTATTCCTCACTGTCTCTTTGCAGTTACTGGCTCTTTACTATCTTTGTTCTCAATGCCAACAGCCCTTTTACTTTAGCCTTCCAATTTCCTGTTTCTAATACACAAGGAGTCAAGAACTAACATCTGTAAGATAAGTGCCATGTGCCAAGTGTTGTGTTTGGTGCTCTTCAATCTCATTTAGTGGACATGACAACTTTGTCAGGTTACATTTTCATCATTTTATATGCAAGGAAGTCTTGTAGAGGTTACATGACAAATGCAATGTTAAATTGTTGTACAGACATGATTCAGTCTATACTAGTAACACTGAGGACATAGAGATGATATACAGTGCAGGATATACTAGATTCACCTTTCCAGACATGCATGAGCTAAGAAATGAATCTGAAGCCTTTGCACTTTCCACTATACCTCATTGCCTCCAAGGTTTGCTTGGGAAACTAGAACACCACAACTTTTAGAATGGCATATAATCATATGAACAAATAGGTGTTGAGTGAGGGTTTGAGTTTTGGTCTATTGATGAAAATACATGTATTTCAGTTTTCAATCAGCTCCATTGCTTTGTGGTCTCTTTACTTTTATCCTAGTTCTCATTTGTGTTTCAAATTGGAAAATCTATCTGATTAGAATCTTGGAATAAATAGGTTGTACTGTGCTTGCTTTCTTGTTCTGTTTGCAAAAGAATTATTAAAGGAATTATAGTAGAACAAGAAAAATATATTCTTGGGGTAAATATCAGAAGTGCGGGGACACTCGGTTTTGACATAGCTATTCTCTATGCTTATCTCTCATTTTTATAGTGCATTGTTGTTTTTGCAATTTTAAAGAACAGACTAAAACTTGCTGCTTTCTAGCAATTTCCATCAAACACACCCAGAAGCTGGACTCCTTTATCTCTCCTCTCTAGATATTCTTTACACTTGAGTAGTTGGCTGATGCAATGCATTTTCTGTCTAAATGAAATTATAAGGCCTCAGAGGAAGTGGTTGTGCTTTTCAAATAGGGATTAATACAAGATCATGCAGCTGCTACTCAGCAAACAAGAGATGTGTGTGTTCTAATAACCAACCAGTATAATGCTCTGCTGGGGTAATGCTGCTGGACTGATGACAAGTTGATTATGGATATTTGCATAGCAAATTCCAACCAACATTTAACTTATAAGCTTCATCTGCAGAAGCTACCACAAAAACTTGATGGCCTGCAAATTTCCATTATCCTTTCTATCTAATGCTGCTCCTTCTCTTGGTTCTTCCCTCTTGGCAATAGAACATTTAATATGTCCAGGTTTTTAATCTTTATTTTCGGGGTAACTCTACTTCTATTATAACAGGATAAGGAAATTATTTTTAAGACCTCCCGTGACTAATACCCATCACATCCCAAATCATCCAGATTGAGATTCCTAGAGAAACAAACTCACTCATTTATTAAAAAATATTCAATGGCTTTTAATTACCTATTTCAGTTAAAAACGCCATTGCTTAGTGTTCTTAAATATCCCTCCCAATTTTATGATCAAGCTTTCTAGTTTAATTTCTGACTACCCACTCCTGCTCTTCAGATACTACTAGAGCCACAACAGACTATGAATTACCTACTGTTATTTTTTCTATGCTGCCTAGAAATCTCTGTATCCTCCTTTACCACCTGGATATCTACACTATCCTTCAAGAATCAATTAGAGTGCTCTATCATTTGTGAAGCTCTTATTACTCAACGGCCTCCTCCCAACAACTATCCAAGATTGCTTATTTGGTATAGCAAATAAACCTGTGTTTTAGAGCATGAAGAATTTAATTCAGTCCAAGCTTAGTTTATGTAGTTTTGGGCAGATTATTTATCTATTTGAGTCTCTCTCAGAGACTCACTCTGCCTCACTGTACAAAAGTAGAGTATGGTTGTAAGATTAAGACTCTTGTTACTCAAGGATCAGTGTTATTCGAGGAGCAGCATCTCAGGCATCACCTGGGGCCTTGTTAGAAATGCAGCATCTCAGGCATCACCTGGGGCCTTGTTAGAAATGCAGCATCTCAGGCTCTACCTGAAATACTAGTCAGAGTATGCATTTTAACGCAATCTCCAGGGGATTTGTAGGCATGTTTATTAATTTCAGAGAAATACTGGAGTATCTGCATCTAGCATTGTCCCCTTTAACCAGAATATCCATTCACAAAATACTAGTTTCTCCTCCCATTAAGTTGTTTATCCATAATACTTTGAATATGATAGTCACTTATAACAATCATTTATTTGTATCTCCCATCTATTAGATTGTCAGCTTGGTAGTGGTAAGGATCTTTGTACCCCAAAGACTTGGCTTTATGTTGATATATAGTAAATGTTTAATAGATATTTAATGACAAGTTGAATAACAGATGTGCAACATTTAGAAATGCATAATGAAGGTAAAAATGGTGTTTCTAGACACTGAAATTCTAAATACTACACTAAAAATCTAATTGATTAAAATAATGGTAATGTGCAATCTTTGGATAGTATACATGAGTTCACCTGTTGATCATTACTTTAGAATTCACTCATCTATGAAAATGAATTAAGTTTAACTTATTGGTGTGTTTATGACTCTCATAATCTAATATAATGCTTTTGTATTTTTACTTTTAGAATTCCATTGCCCTGTATTGAAGGAAATAAGTGCTGGAAAGAATTATAGAGAGAAACAAAAACAAGGGGCAAAACTCTTGTCATATATATTAGAAAGTTGCTGTAACTTTAGAAGGTTTAAATGTAGATCAGCCAGGAAACCAGCCACTCAGACTAGCCTGATAGGGGCTGGACCATATTCTCCTTGAAGGACCATGATGTAACATAATATGAGGTACCCAAAGGACATGGTGACCTCAAGACAATAACCCTAGAATAATTTTAAGTAGACATTAGTACCAAAGGCAATGCCTGGCATATCAAATTGAAGCTGCTGAACAAATATTTATTAAATGAATTAATATCGTGGATTCCTAAAAAATTAGGCAGAAAGCAGAATTGCAGAAATTCTAACAACAAGTAGAGAATGTTGGGAGATGGGAAATTGCATAGAAATTTATTTCAAATATACTTTAGGATTATCTCAAATATGCTCACAGACAATTCAGTCAGTATCACACAATATTCCATCTCTGCTACCACTTTGCTAGTTCTGGTGCCTGTGTAGGGACATTGACACTTTCAAGGGTCCAACTATTTTTTCTCCTGTGCAATGCCACCCATCCCACATTGGAGTTATTTGGACAGAACCACATAACTTCCAACAGATATTACTCTTGGCTGGAACTGGGTTGCCTTCAGATCTCTGGACCTGTGGGGTCACTGGGTACAACTGTGATTACAGTGTAGTCTGATTTAAAGGACAGTGTCAGCGGTTCATTTGGAGTATCATCTTTTTTTTCTCTAGTTATTATCACTGCCTCCATTACACACTACTCATAACTCTCCCTAAGCACCAAAGTCTTTTCTATAGGATTCAAGAAGGTCTGTATCAGTTAGGGTCCTGGCAGAAAACAAATTACAAATGTAAACTGCACAATTTGAAGAAAGTTAAAAGGGATGATTTACAAAGCTGGGGGCAGGAAGCAAAGTCAAGAGAGTAAATATGGATTTGGGGAGCAAATTAATGTTATCTAGCACAGTGTCAAACTAGGGGAGACCATTCATGATGAGGGGGATTGCTCCCCTAAATTATAGCATTCTTTTATCAGAGTTTCTCAACCATGACACAACCAAAAGTCTTCAGACATTGCCAGATGTGCCCAGAGGGGCTATGTCATGCTTGGTTGAGAACCATTTTTAGATGAAAGACCTGAAACATTGAATATATTCCGGTTTAATTTGTTAAAAATTAACTACTGGTGATCCTCTCCATTATTTCACCCCGTGAACTTAACTCACTGAAGGGAGTATGACTAAGAGATATTTATATAACACATCTTTACTGTGTATATTTTCTCATGACTTTCATGTTTTGGTGTCTTTCCTATGACACTAATGCATAAGAAATCTATATTTTTTTCATGCAGAATAGGCTTTAAACCTAAACTAATTAATTCATCTGGTGATCGACCACATAGCAATCTGTTTCAATGCTCAAAGAAAACCTGGGTGTATTGATCTTATTGAGTGATGATGTCTTCTGAAGATATTCCCCCAAATAATTCTAGTCTACTAAACTTTTACCTTATCTACTTGGCCTCTGTGTAAGACTTCACTCTGCTCTGGTGATATTGATGCCCTGGTGCTCCTTGGAAGTTTCCCAGTGCAATGGCCTTCTCAATTTCAATCTATGGTCTTCTCTCATTAAAAAATTATAATGAATGACTTTTTTTTTCTTTCTCTCTTTTTCTTTCTTTCTTTCTTTCTTTCTTTTTTTTTTTTTAAAGATTTTATCTATTTATTTGACAGGCAGAGATCACAAGTAGGCAGAGAGGCAGGCAGAGAGAGAGGAGGAAGCAGGCTCCCTGATGAGCAGAGAGCCCGATGTGGGGCTCAATCCCAGGACCCTGGGATCATGACCTGAGCCAAAGGCAGAGGCTTTAACCCACTGAGCCACCCAGGCACCCCATGAATGACTTTTCTTCTCCAACAACTAAGTAAGTCATATTGGGTCAATGGGTATAAGGTTTGGATTTTCATTGAGGCATATTTTTAGAAAATTCTTTAGCTCCCCAAAGAAATAAATTTGTAGTTCATTGAACTAGTTTAAATATATGGTTAAGCTATAGCAGTGGATATAATTCAGGCTTACATTGTATTTTCTAGCTATACAGCTATTTTGTGTCTTTAGGGATATTTATGGCATATATAATTACAGATTATTTGAACAGAAAAATAAATTGTTCTTCCTCTGACAGTCCCAAAAAAGAAATCAATCCCGATGGAGACTGACTTTTACAATAATGCAGAAGGGGAGAAACATTCCCAAAGTTATACTCTAGTGTAGCAACCTGACTATAGGTTTTACCCTAAAAAGTTACATGTGGTAAAAAGCAAATAAAATGACTTGTAAGTTTTATGCAACTCTAAAGGTTCTTGTAACATTCAGTTTATAAAAGAAGTGGAATGAACAGTTCCTGTCATGATTTGAAAAGTTGCTCCCCATGCTTACATTTTGTAAGCCCTTGTGATATTTCAACAATTGTTGGAAAATAACTATGTAAGTATTATTGATGACACTTTCAGGGGTTACTTGATAGACTCAGGAATGTGTTCCTGGGTAGGTAGCTACTGGAAAAGAAAGTATGTTAAATAGTGTAACCGCCCCTCAGAACAACGTACTGCTTAAAATATAACCTATGAGAAATTATATTAGTTACCAAGCATGCTTAGATACAGCCTTAAGAAAAACGTGTACTGGCAACAGGTCTCTGCGGGAGAGGACCTTCTAAGTCCTTGAAGCCCAGCAGCTGGGAACACCCGACTCCCTCAGAGCAGAATGCTGCTTCATTTTTCTGTTATCTCCTCTTCCCCAGAGCATCATCAGTTAGTCAGACAATCCTTTAGTTTGGGCTTCCTCACTATAGGTCACGTACTACGTAACCAGACATATTTTGCCTTTTTACAAGACTCATGGTCAGTGTGTAATCTACTCCGGCTTCTTTGTTGGTTGTTATTCATTTTCTGATAAATATGAAACTGAGGAGTTGTTTGGGGTGACAGTCTTTTCTTGTGTGTGTGTGTGTGTGTGTGTGTGTGTGTGTGTGTGACAGTCTTTTCTCTGCTCCCATTCTTTTGTTCTCTGCTCCATTCTCTTGTGGCTGACTTGTTTGTGCCTCATTCTTTCCTGTGGGCCCTCAGGAGGTGGCAGATAGGAAAAGAGAAGAGAAGAGAGAGCCAGAGTGAAAAAGGGCAAGAGGTGAACGTGCTAGACTTTGCCTGATCCACAAGAAACGAATATTGCCTAAAGTTTGTCCCTAGGTAAAACTGTTTCTAAAGAAAAAAAAAAAATATATATATATATATATATATAGATAGATAGATAGATATGAACAATCCCCAGCCAAAAAAAAAAAAAAAAATCCTATTTGCCTTGATAAAAGGACTAGAAAGCAGAGATATATGAAATACGATGGGTTGATCAGGACATAAAGATAAGCTTTTGTATTAATCTTTCAAACAACATGTGGATTATATCTTTCTGTGTGCTGCCAAATCATATTTTTTTTTTTCCAGCTTATCTCCGTGGTCTACAAATGGCTATCTTTTCCTCCCTACTATGAATAATCTCTACTGGACATTTTCATTCTGAGGAGGGTACCATTTATTTGCTAAAACAAATAAAATGATTAAAAATTAATGATATTCTGGGGAGCTTGGGTGGGTCAGTCATTAAGTGTCTGCCTTTGGCTCAGGTCATGATCCCAGGGTCTTGGGATTGAGTTCTGCATCAGGGTCCCTGCACCATGGGAAGCCTGCTTCGCCCTCTCCCCACTGCTCATGCTCTCTCTCTCTCTCTCTCTCAATAAATAAAATAAAATAAAATAAAATAAAATAAAATAAAATACATGGTTACCTTTAAAAAATTAATGATATTCTGAAAGATTTACTTCCTCCATGTGTAGAGTTATTTTTCATTCAAAACACATTTATTGGTGAATCACTGTGTGAAAACTCTACGGGAATTTGGGAGTTAAAAATCAATGATATTGGTGAGTGCTGTGAAGTGTGTAAACCTGGTGATTCACAGACCAGGGGATAAAAATATATGTATATAAAAAATATATGTTTATAAAAAATAAAAAATAAAAAATAAAAAAAAAATAAAAAAAAATAAAAAAAAATCAATGATACTGCCCTAAGTGTCAACAATCTACCTGAAATGCTGTTTCCTCAGGTGTCTCCATGGCTCTTCGCTCTTAACATGTCCTTCAGGTAGTTACTCAAATACAAATTTCTCAGTAAGGGCTCTCCTTGTTCCCTGATCTAAAATTTAAGCCATCGTCCTATACCTAACCCCCTTTCTTGCTTTTTTCTTTCCTCCACAATTATTACCATCTACGCTACTTTACTTATTGGTCTTATTTATTACGTCTCACACTAGAATATAAGATCCATATAAGATATATTTGTCTTTTTCTTTTTTTTGGTTCTGTAGTCCAGGCACTTAGAATAATACCTAACACAATTGGTGTGTAATAAATAAATGCGGAACCAAGGAAAAAATGGTAGAACTACCATTTTAGCCCTTAACCGGAACACCCTTCTTTTCCTGGCTATGAAAATGTGACTCACTCTTCAGTCAGTCATCTAGGCACTGTTTTGTTTTACAGTATCAATGTTTATTTGCGATCTTAAGGAAGGGATTCTGCACCATTTTAATCCTAGAGTTTACCTCAGCAGCCAGAATAATGAAAATAAAGTGACGAAATGTATGTGTGGAGAATAAACAAAATCCTTTTTTTTTTTTTTTTTTTTGACAGAGAGCAAAAGAAATTTCACTAATATTTCCCATGGATTAGGCAGTATTCATCTCTAAAACTATTAGATAGATTGGGTCAGGGAACTGGCTTTGGAAAACTGAGCAAATGAAGTGTTACAATGTGAAAATTAGATAAAACATGACCTGCTTGGCTCCCTGTCATTGAATTCGTGTAGTCTCCACAGCTGTTAATACATTGTTCTATTCACAATGTCAACTTTTTTTTTTTTAAGATTTTATTTATTTATTTATTTGACAGAGGGAGATCACAAATAGGCAGAGAGGCAGGCAGAGAGAGGGAGAGGGGAGGAAGCAGGCTCCCTGCAGAGCCGAGAGCCCAATGGGGGCTCCATCCCAGGACCCCGGGATCACGACTGGAGCCAAAGGCAGAGGCTTTAACCCATTGAGCCAGCCAGGCACTCCCACAATGTCAACTCTTCACTGGACTTGGGAAATAATCTTCAGGGGGAGCTAGAGAATGTCTAGAACATTGCTGGACCCTCTCAGCACTGAGTCCTTTTGATCTCTGATCTCAGTGGCATCTACAACCTTGTTAAGTATCCTGGATCATTTTTTATTCCTCTGTACTCATAAACACTCCTATCCCTATTTCTTAGTGCCAATCATCCCTTTTAAATTTTTTTTAAAAATTTACATTCAATTTGGGTAACATGTACTGTATTATTAGTTTATGATTAGAGGGCTTCTGTGTATCAAACTTGCAACTACTATTCCCATCTTCCATTGCCCCAGTCATTTTCCACAGCTACACTACTGGCAGCTCTATGTTTGGAACTAAGTAAAAGGAAAGAGGAAGGGGAGGAAAGTTCTGCTTATTCACTGTCCTTCCCACTCCGGTTTCTCACCACAAGGTACAGTTATCCTAGATACTGCACTGGTTGCATAGAGCTTAGAGTCATCTGCAAACATCTAGAGACTCAAACAACCATCGTTCTGAATTGTGCCATACAGAGAAAATAGGGAAAGCATTCCTAGCACTTACTCCAATATGTTTAGAGGAATGTTTCCTCCAACATTCACAGTCTTGTGAACAGAGACCTACAGAATCTACTTGCAGCTTGGCCAGTGTCACTGAGTATAATGGAACACCATATATACATGTATACATATAATGTAATAATGTCAATGAGTATAATGTAACACCAAAGGAATAAATCTATGAACCTAAACTGAGGTAACAGAAGGAAGAAAATTTCATAAAAACAAAGACCAAAAGCAGTGAATTTTTACTGTTTTCTAGATAAGGAAGTATTTGTTATTATAATTAGAATATATTTATAACTTAGATGTCTAGCATAACTGAACTGTTCATTATCTATAGTTGTATTTGTATTGATGTGTTAATAAATTACTCTCAAATAATTACTTCTTTGAAATCAATATTTATATTATCAAGAATTTAATCTATTTCATTTTGCTTCTATAAACTCACAAAGTTATTCTAACTTATGATAAAAATGGTGGCTAAGAGCCTTATTGGCTATTACTGAAAAATCATCAAACTCTCAGAAGACGTATTTCTTCATTACTTTATGATGGAAAGAATTGAATATTACTTTTGTTTCTTTTTATAATTTAAAAATATTTTCTTCTATAGAAGGGCTATAATCTTATTTTTCAGGGCAATACACATTCTTAAATCTTATAAATTTGGAATCCAATTTATCCCTCAATGGACTGATTTGTCAGCAAATATTCTAGGCCAGCAATATATAAATATATATATATAATATATAAACCAATACATATTAGATAATAATATATTTATTTATATGTATTTATATATGTAAAATATAGAAATATAAGCCATATTTACATATGAACTCATATGTATGAAAACATACAAATAAAAACCCACAAACAGTTACCTATTTGTGGGCTTATATTTCAAACTTTCAATCCATAGAGAAATAATAATAATAAAAATCATTATGATTCAAGGGGGCTAGGTGTAAAATGAGAATACAGTGATGGTCTTGGAGGAGTGTTTGCTACTGTTTCACTTTCCTTTTAATCCTGGAGGGGCTCCAGTTTACTTCTCTCCAGTGACGACTTTAGCAACTCTCAGCAACTCCTCTTCATAGTGTAAAGGGTTAAGAACTTTCTACAAACATTATAGGACAAAGAATAGATAAACCAGAGACTAAGTACATTTTTCTCTAAACTTGCTTGTTTATTTTTTGAAAAACCTGAATTTGCAGAATGTTCTTGGCCTGGACTAAACTTGTTTCCTTCTTAAACCTTCTGTTCCCAGAAATCCAGGGTTGTTAACTAGTCTCTCTGCCTAACCTATGCTGCCCATGTTCTTTTCCTGTTTCTCTTTTCTCCTGACCTCCTAATGTGCCTGTAACACAGAAAAACTAGCACAACAATAAAACCTCCGCTGACAGAAGGCATTCTTACTTTTGGACTGACCCTCCTGTGGCAAGCTTACCTGTTGTTATCTGAGAGTTTAATCTAGGGTGCATGGAAATAGCTCCTTTGCCAAAGTGAAGTTCTGTTCTGTGTCACTTCCTTTGCACATTTCATTCTTTTCTTAGGTTTGTTTGTTTTTTTTTTTCACTTCATTGTCCTCTGTTATTGTAGGGCTTTATGGCATTGGCTGTTTCATTGTCCTGGATCACTTTTGTAGCTACATTAACAGCATGGAGTCTTCACCAGGATGTAATTGACAAAGTTACTATTCTGGTCTTTGGGAAGACTGTATCTTCAGCTCAGGCCTCACCTTCTTTCCCTATAGATACTATGTCAGTGTTGCAGTATTCTATAGGGCAAAGTTGAGAATACTCCATTATATTTGCTTCTTTTTGAAAACAAATTAATAGATTTGTGAAACAAATCCCTTCCTCCTCCTCTCCCTCCTTTCATGAACATCTCATGGGAATATTATTGCTATATTTCTCTTGAAATGGTGACTATAGAAAATATTACCGACTCTATCAAAGCCCAACCCCTCTAACAAAATATCATCTAACCTTGGCCCTAATTCCTTTCCACTTACTATCACATTTCTCTGCTGTACTTCGTTAAAAAGAAATAGCTTGAAGGAATTATTTTGGTCATTACCTCTATTTCTTCGATTCTTTCTTCAACCTGTTCCAGTAAAGATTTGACCATGACTACTCTGACACTGCTCTGACACTGACCTGACACTTATGTCAAGGTCATCCATGACCTCCACGGTACCAAATCTAGTGTTTGTTTCATTTTCATATCTTAAATTCCAGCCATAGTAGACGTAATCGACCATTCTTCCTTTTGGAATCAACTTTTCTCTGGACTTGCACTATCTCTCCCTCCTCTAGCTTTCCTCTCATCTCAATGGCCATTCCCCATTATGATTTTTTTGGCTTCTTTTTCTCTGCTATCCACCTAAATGCTAGAATAGTACAAGGCTTTATGCAAGTCCTTCTCACTATTTCTCTTTCTTATCCATGTAATTGAGATTTCACCCAGTCCTGTGGATTTAAAGACTTAATATTCCAAGGATTTCAATGTATATCCAATTTATTCCTTGGAACTCCAGACTGCTATATTGAACTTCCTGCTTGATCTTTTTATTTGGGATGATAAGCATCTCACAATTAACATGGTCAAAATAAAATTCTTGTTACAGCCCCCACTCCAACCTGTTTTATCCCCTATTCTTTCTTGCTGCTGAGAACTCTAAAAGCATATACTCACTTCAGAAGAAAAAAAATCGTTGTCTCCTCCTTTCTTTCTCTAAGTTTGATATCCAATTCATCAGTGGGTCTTGCTGACCCTATCTCCAAATAATACTCAATCTCGTCCACTTCTGTCCAGCTCCACTCTTATGCTCTGGACCTGGTCTACGCTTGCACCAATAACTATCATAGACGCCTAGTTGGTACCTTTGTTTTCAATTTTGAAACTGGCTTTCACACAGCAACAGGTTAGGACTTCGCAGAAGTAAATCTGTTAATTCTTAATTCCCTTTAAATGCAATTAAAATTCCTTATCTTGGTTTGTAAAGCCTTTGCCTTTTCTTGTAATCAAATTTCATACCATTCAGTCCCTCACTCAATATACTTCAACAATACTGGTCTTCTCTGTGATTCTGATCTTGTTTCTAGGACAATGCTTTTGTATTAGGTAGTCCCTCTGCATGAAATACTCTTTCCATTGTCCTTTGAATGGCTAAATCCTTGCTATCATGTAAATATTGTCCTTAGAGAAAACAACTCAATCACAATTACATGGCTGCATTTTCAGTATCCCTATAGCACTTATGATCATATTATATTTTCTTATTATTTATTGCATAGATAGGCAACATTTCCATGGCAAGACTGACAACTTTGTATCTCCATTGACTGTGGTATACTTAGTGCCTAGAACAGTATCTAATATACAGTAGGTAATTAAAAAGTGTTTGTTGAATAGGTAATTGTACTGTGAACCTGGGTTTCTTTGCAATTCAGCTGAACAACATAAGCTAGATAAATAGTCAGCTTAAAGCAACTATGTATCAAAACTACAGGATTGTTTTGTCTTAATAAACCTGAAGTTCCTGGAAAAAGAAAAATCTCTGAATCTGGTTCTAAAGAATGACTAAGGTTCATTTAGGCAGTATTTAGAATTAATCTTTTTTTCCACTAAAATATGCTGGTATTTGAAAGTACTGGAAAGAATTGGGAAAGTTATAATTAGTAAAAAACAAAAGAAAATTGTACTTTAAAATATATGCTCTCCTGACTAAAACCTTTTAATTTTCACTTTTTTAAATAAAGAATTGCATCTTTAAAAATAAAATCAAGAGCAAAACGTATGACAATTTTTCAACTAATGTATAACCTATCAATTTTTTTTATTAGACTGATTAGCTGGTGATGGCATGCTTCTTTGTCTCTTTCTTGAAAGGTTAATAAAAACAACCCATATGACATACGAATCTAAAAAATAAAATCAAAGTACATGAAATTAAAACAAATGGCATCCATTTACAACTACTTCATTAGAATGTAGGTTGGAAGGTATACGTTGTAGTGTTTGGAATATTAAATTTTACTGATTTAGATGCTCTGGGGAACTAGAGGTTTAGCACAGGCTTAAAGTGCAAAAACATTAAAACAAAACATAATGTCCAGAAGGGAAGGGCAGTGCATTAGTCAGTTTAAAGAAACAAAAGAAATATTTTCATTTAATCTATGCTAATGTGTACTTTAGAAACTGTATGCATCTTTTTCTAAAGAAACACTAGTTTTGTTAGAGTGAAATAAAATTGAATGTAATTCAATATACTAGTTTTAATTATTCACTTACTTATGTTCCAAGCATGTGTGTTTTTTTCAAGAAGATATATTATACATTAAAAGTATAATAATGGGGGCGGAGTCAAGATGGCGGAGAAGTAGCAGGCTGAGACTGCTTCAGCTAGCCGGAGATCAGCTAGATAGCTTATCTAAAGATTGCAAACACCTGAAAATCCATCGGCAGATCGAAGAGAAGAAGAACAGCAATTCTGGAAACAGAAAAACAACCACTTTCTGAAAGGTAGGACCGGCAGAGAAGTGAATCCAAAGTGACGGGAAGATAGACTCTGGGGGGAGGGGCCGGCTCGCGGCAAGCGGCGGGGTAAGGGCACACAAAATCAGGACTTTTAAAAGTCTGTTCCGCTGAGGGACATCGCTCCAGAGGCTAAACCGGGGCGAAGCCCACGCAGGGTCAGCGTGGCCTCAGGTCCCACAGGGTCACAGAAGGATCGGGGGTGTCTGAGTGCCGCAGAACTTGCGGGTATTGGAACCAGAAAGCCGGCTACAGAGACAGAGCCGACAGTAAGCTCACAGCTCGGTGTTACCTTGAACGGGTCGCAGGCTCGGTGAGCTCGGAGCGCGGCCAGAGGTCAGGCAGATGGGAGTAACTGGGCGCTGTTCTCTGAGGGCACACTGAGGAGTGGGGCCCTGGGCTCTCGGCTCCTCCGGGCCGGAGACCAGGAGGCCGCCATTTGTATTCTCGTCCTCCAGAACTCTACGGAAAGCGCTCAGGGAACAAAAGCTCCTGAAAGCAAACCCGAGCGGATTACTCACCCCGGCCTCGGTTGAGGGCGGTGCAATTCCGCCTGGGGCAAAGACACTTGAGAATCACTACAACAGGCCCCTCCCCCGGAAGATCAACAAGAAATCCAGCCGAGACCAAGTTCACCTACCAAGGAGTGCGGTTTCAATACCAAGGAGAGCAGCAGAATTCCAGAGGAGGAGAAAGCAAAGCACGGAACTCATGGCTTTTTCCCTGTGATTTTTTTTAGTCTTGCAGTTAATTTGATTTTTTTCTTTTTCATATTTTGTTTTTTTTTCTCGCCTTCTGGTAAATTTTTTTTTAACTTTTACCTTTATCTTTTTTAACGTTTTTTAACTAGTTTATCCAATATATATATTTTTTCTTTTTTATATTTTTCTTATTTGTTTTCTTTTTTAAAATTCTTTTCTTTTCTTTTTTTCTTTTTTCTTTTTTTTTCTTTCTTCCTTTTTGAACCTCTTTTTTAAAAATTTTATTTATTTATTTGACAGAGAGAAATCACAAGTAGATGGAGAGGCAGGCAGAGAGAGAGAGAGAGAGGGAAGCAGGCTCCCTGCTGAGCAGAGAGCCTGATGCGGGACTCGATCCCAGGACCCTGAGATCATGACCTGAGCCGAAGGCAGCGGCTTAACCCACTGAGCAACCCAGGCGCCCCTTGAACCTCTTTTTATCCCCTTTCTCCCCCCTCACGATTTGGTATCTCTTCTAATTTGGTTAAAGCATATTTTCCTGGGGTTGTTGCCACCCTTTTAGTATTTTCCTTGCTCCTTCATATACTCTTATCTGGACAAATGACAAGACGGAAAAATTCAACACAAAAAAAAGAACAAGAGGCAGTACCCAAGGCTAGGGACCTAATAAATACAGACATTGGTAATATGTCAGATCTAGAGTTCAGAATGACAATTCTCAAGGTTCTAGCCAGGCTCGAAAAAGGCATGGAAGATATTAGAGAAACCCTCTTGAGTGATATAAAAGCCCTCTCTGGAGAAATAAAAGAACTAAAATCTAACCAAGTTGAGATCAAAAAAGCTATTAATGAGGTGCAATCAAAAATGGATGCTCTCACTGCTAGGATAAATGAGGCAGAAGAAAGAATTAGTGATATAGAAGACCAAATGACAGAGAATAAAGAAGCTGAGCAAAAGAGGGACAAACAGCTACTGGACCACGAGGGGAGAATTCGAGAGATAAGTGACACCATAAGACGAAACAACATTAGAATAATTGGGATTCCAGAAGAAGAAGAAAGAGAGAGGGGAGCAGAAGGTATACTGGAGAGAATTATTGGGGAGAATTTCCCCAATATGGCAGAGGGAATGAGCATCAAAATTCAGGAGGTTCAGAGAATGCCACTCAAAATCAATAAGAATAGGCCCACACCCCGTCACCTAATAGTAAAATTTACAAGTCTCAGTGACAAAGAGAAAATCCTGAAAGCAGCCCGGGAAAAGAAGTCTGTAACATACAATGGTAAAAATATTAGATTGGCAGCTGACTTATCCACAGAGACCTGGCAGGCCAGAAAGAGCTGGCATGATATTTTCAGAGCACTAAACGAGAAAAACATGGAGCCAAGAATACTATATCCAGCTAGGCTATCATTGAAAATAGAAGGAGAGATTAAAAGCTTCCAGGACAAACAAAAACTGAAAGAATTTGCAAACACCAAACCAGCTCTACAGGAAATATTGAAAGGGGTCCTCTAAGCAAAGAGAGAGCCTACAAGTGGTAGATCATAAAGGAACAGAGACCATATACAGTAACAGTCACCTTACAGGCAATACAATGGCACTAAATTCATATCTCTCAATAGTTACCCTGAATGTGAATGGGCTAAATGCCCCTATCAAAAGACACAGGGTATCAGAATGGATAAAAAAACAAAACCCATCTATATGTTGCCTCCAAGAAACTCATTTTAGGCCCGAAGACACCTCCAGATTTAAAGTGAGGGGGTGGAAAAGAATTTACCATGCTAATGGACATCAGAAGAAAGCAGGAGTGGCAATCCTTATATCAGATCAATTTGATTTTAAGCCAAAGACTATAATAAGAGATGAGGAAGGACACTATATCATACTCAAAGGGTCTGTCCAACAAGAAGATTTAACAATTTTAAATATCTATGCCCCCAACGTGGGAGCAGCCGACTATATAAACCAATTAATAACAAAATCAAAGAAACACATCAACAATAATACAATAATAGTAGGGGACTTTAACACTCCCCTCACTGAAATGGACAGATCATCCAAGCAAAAGATCAGCAAGGAAATAAAAGCCTTAAACGACACACTGGAGCAGATGGACATCACAGATATATTCAGAACATTTCATCCCAAAGCAACAGAATACACATTCTTCTCTAGTGCACATGGAACATTCTCCAGAATAGATCACATCCTCAGTCCTAAAGCAGGACTCAACCGGTATCAAAAGATTGGGATCATTTGGTGCATATTTTCAGACCACAATGCTCTAAAGCTAGAACTCAACCACAAAAGGAAGTTTGGAAAGAATCCAAATACATGGAGACTAAACAGCATCCTTCTAAAGAATGAATGGGTCAACCAGGAAATTAAAGAAAAATTGAAAAAAATCATGGAAACAAATGATAATGAAAATACAATGGTTCAAAATCTGTGGGACACAACAAAGGCAGTCCTGAGAGGAAAATATATAGTGGTACAAGCCTTTCTCAAGAAACAAGAAAGGTCTCAGGTACACAACCTAACCCTACACCTAAAGGAGCTGGAGAAAGAACAAGAAAGAAACCCTAAGCCCAGCAGGAGAAGAGAAATCATAAAGATCAGAGCAGAAATCAATGAAATAGAAACCAAAAAAACAATAGAACAAATCAACGAAACTAGAAGCTGGTTCTTTGAAAGAATTAAAAAATTGATAAACCCCTGGCCCAACTTATCAAAAAGAAAAGGGAAAGGACCCAAATAAATAAAATCATGAATGAAAGAGGAGAGATCACAACTAACACCAAAGAAATACAAACTATTATAAGAACATACTATGAGCAACTCTACACCAATAAATTTGACAATCTTGAAGAAATGGATGCATTCCTAGAAACATATAATCTACCACAACTGAACCAGGAAGAAATAGAACGGCTGAACAGACCCATAACCAGTAAGGAGATTGAAACAGTCATTAAAAATCTCCAAAAAAACAAAAGCCCAGGGCCAGACGGCTTCCCAGGAGAATTCTACCAAACGTTTAAAGAAGAACTAATTCCTATTCTCCTGAAACCGTTTAAAAAAATAGAAATGGAAGGAAAACTTCCAAACCCATTTTATGAGGCCAGCATCACCTTGATTCCCCAAACCAGACAAGGATCCCATCAAAAAAGAGAGCTATAGACTATCCTTGTTGAACACAGATGCGAAAATACTCAACAAAATACTAGCCAATAGGATTCAACAGTACATTAAAAGGATTATTCACCACGACCAAGTGGGATTTATTCCAGGGCTGCAAGGTTGGTTCAACATCCGCAAATCAGTCAATGTGATACAACACATCAATAAAAGAAAGAACAAGAACCATATGATAATCTCAATAGATGCTGAAAAAGCATTTGACAAAGTACAGCATCCCTTCCTGATCAAAACTCTTCAAAGTGTATGGATAGAGGGCACATACCTCAATATCATCAAAGCCATCTATGAAAAACCCAGCACAAATATCATTCTCAATGGAGAAAAACTGAAAGCTTTTCCGCTAAGGTCAGGAACACGGCAGGGATGTCCATTATCACCACTGCTATTCAACATAGTACTAGAGTCCTAGCCTCAGCAATCAGACAACAAAAGGAAATTAAAGGCATCCAAATCAGCAAAGAAGAAGTAAAATTATCACTCTTCGCAGATGATATGATACTATATGTGGAAAACCCAAAAGACTCCACTCCAAAACTGCTAGAACTTATACAGGAATTCAGTAAAGTGTCAGGATATAAAATCAATGCACAGAAATCAGTTGCATTTCTCTACACCAACAGCAAGACAGAAGAAAGAGAAATTAAGGAGTCAATCCCATTTACAATTGCACCCAAAACCATAAGATACCTAAGAATAAACCTAACCAAAGAGGCACAGAATCTATACTCAGAAAACTATAAAGTACTCATGAAATAAATTGAGGAAGACACAAAGAAATGGAAAAATGTTCCATGCTCCTGGATTGGAATTATAAATATTTTGAAAATGTCTATGCTACCTAAAGCAATCTACACATTTAATGCAATTCCTATCAAAGTACCATACATCTTTTTCAAAGAAATGGAACAAATAATTCTAAAATTTATATGGAACTAGAAAAGACCTCGAATAACCAAAGGAGTATTGAAAAAGAAAGCCAACGTTGGTGGCATCACAATTCCAGACTTCAAGCTCTATTACAAAGCTGTCATCATCAAGACAGCATGGTACTGGCACAAAAACAGACACATAGATCAATGGAACAGAATAGAGAGCCCAGAAATAGACCCTCAACTCTATGGTCAACTAATCTTCGACAAAGCAGGAAAGAATGTCCAATGGAAAAAAGACAGCCTCTTCAATAAATGGTGCTGGGAAAATTGGACAGCCACATGCAGAAAAATGAAATTGGACCATTTCTTTACACCACACAAGAAAATAGACTCAAAATGGATGAAGGACCTCAATGTGAGATAGGACTCCATCAAAATCCTTGAGGAGAACACAGGCAGCAACCTCTTCGACCTCAGCCGCAGCAACATCTTCCTAAGAACAATGCCAAAGGCAAGGGATGCAAGGGAAAAAATGAACTATTGGGATTTCATCAAGATCAAAAGCTTTTGCACAGTAAAGGAAACAGTTAACAAAATCAAAAGACAACTGACAGAATGGGAGAAGATATTTGCAAACGACATATCAGATAAAGGACTAGTGTCCAGAATCTATAAAGAACTTAGCAAACTCAACACCCAAAGAACAAATAATCCAATCAAGAAATGGGCAGAGGACATGAACAGACATTTCTGCAAAGAAGACATCCAGATGGCCAATAGACACATGAAAAAGTGCTCCATATCACTCGGCATCAGGGATATACAAATCAAAACCACAATGAGATATCACCTCACACCAGTCAGAATGGCTAAAATTAACAAGTCAGGAAATGACAGATGCTGGTGTGGATGCAGAGAAAGGGGAACCCTCCTACACTGTTGGTGGGAATGTAAGCTGGTGCAGCCAATCTGGAAAACAGCATGGAGGTTCCTCAAAATGTTGAAAATAGAACTGCCCTATGACCCAGCAATTGCACTATTTGGTATTTACCCTAAAGATAGAAACGTAGTGATCCAAAGGGGCACGTGCACCCGAATGTTTATAGCATCAATGTCCACAATAGCCAAACTATGGAAAGAACCTAGATGTCCATCAACAGATGAATGGATCAAGAAGATGTGGTATATATACACAATGGAATACTATGCAGCCATCAAAAGAAATGAAATCTTGCCATTTGCGACAACATGGATGGAACTAGAGGGTATCATGCTTAGCGAAATAAGTCAAGCAGAGAAAGACAACTATCATATGATCTCCCTGATATGAGGAAGTGGTGATGCAACATGGGGGCTTAAGTGGGTAGGAGAAGAATCAATGAAACAAGATGGGATTGGGAGGAAGACAAACCATAAGTGACTCTTAATCTCACAAAACAAAGTGAGGGTTGCTGGGGGGAGGGGTGTTGGGAGAAGGGGGTTGGATTATGGACATTGGGGAGGGTATGTGCTTTGGTGAGTGCTGTGAAGTGTGTAAACCTGGTGATTCACAGACCTGTACCCCTGGGGATAAAAATATATGTTTATAAAAAATAAAGAATAAAAAAAAAATAAAAATAAATTAGAAAAAAAAGTATAATAATGAATGAAATTCAGTAGTAGGCCAAGGAACAAGAAAACAGAATAAATTAAAAAACTTTCTATGTAACATACTGTAAATTTTTTCACAGTTGTCATGATTGTGAACCTGATAATCATATTCTTATTTATATAAACACTTTATTTTATAGCAAAACTACAACTGAAAGCTGTAACAATGAGACAAATCTTTGAAAAACTTGAAAAATTCAAATTAGAGTGGAAAAAACCCTTATGGTTAACACAATATGGTGAATCAGAGAAAGCAATACGCATTAGACTGGCAAATTTCCTGCTTCAAATTCATCTTCCTTTCGTGTTTTGAAAATGATTATGTATCCTGGCTTATTCAGTATTGTATTATGCAGAAAAGCAATGTTGTTTTTGACAAATTAATGTTCTATCAAGTCAAGAGTTTCACAATGCACTAAAACATAATATATTTCCTTTGCAAATCCAGAAAGAAATACACATAGATTTTTACATCTGGAGGATAAAACTCAGAGTAAATGAATAAGAAAAAGATTCAGTATTCACTTATCTTTATCCCTTTGTCATAACAGTTATGAACCATTTGATGAAGAGACTAAAAGATTTGAAAAAAGCAATACACATATGTAGAACTTTTGAACCTAGATACCTTATGACAGGAGAAACCTACAGTCAGATGTGAATGTTAATATTCATAGTAAAAAAAAAAAGAGAGAGAGATTAATGAGGTAATTAGCACCTTTCTTATAAATATTTAAAATGCATAACTAAGATAAAGAATGACCAGAAGTGATGACAACCATTGAAGACAGTCAGAAAATAAAATGCTAAACAATAAATATTTGGAAAAATAAAACCTTATCTCAGTTAAATTAGTGACCAGGCACTTAACTGGCATTATGCTTAGACATTTTTTAAACAAATAATTGTCTAGTTATGAAAGTAATACTTCAAAGTAGAGAATTTTGAAGATCTAAAAGCGTAAAGAAAATAAATATCACCCATATTCCTTCCCCTCAGAAGTCAACAATTTAGCAAATTTATTTTCTTCTAATCTTTTTTCAGTGGACACACACAGCATTTATGTGTGTGTCACATTTTGGATACTTTATATATTTTGTATTTAAATTACTTTTATTATTACATAGGTAAAACATTTTTAATGTATGAGATTTTAAAACTATAAATTGGCATATAGGAGAAATTAAGAGCAAACCATAAACCCACCACGCAGTGAAACCATTGTTATTGTTAACAAGTTGGTTTATAGCCTTATATTCTTTTCCCATTTACTTTCCAGCCTTACCTACCTCCTTTCTCTACACTTTATTTTAATTCTCTGTACATGTATCTCACTATTGTTCTTGGCTCATTGTTCCTGGCTCTTGGCTCATCAGGGTGCTCCTGCAAGTTTATAATACAGACTTCCCTTCTCTCCCCACTCCCACTTTCCAGGTTAGTTTATTTATAATTTGGTTCAGAAATTACTCTCTCTGTGTCCCTGTCACCAACAATTCTTGATTTCATCTGCTCTCATTTCAATGAGGTGATCGGCGCTGTGTTCCTGTAAGATTCAGTAGAATCCTCCATCAGTTCATTTGTAAGAAATGGTACTTAAAAAAAAAAAAATGGTACTTAAAAAAAAGAAATGGTACTTGTTCTACTTATGTATCTTTGTCTACCTCTAGGCCATGGCTTTTGTATCCTTAGTAACTGTCACAATATGTGGCCTATATCAGATGCTCAAATTCTGTTAAAATAATAGTAGTTTTTATATTAAGAAATTTTATCCTTCTCCATCTTATTAAAATTTTTTGATGTTTCAAAACTTCGATTTAATTTTTATCAGTGTATACCTGTTTTTACAAAAATACTCACATATCCATTTGAGGATATGTGTTTGTGTGTGTCTGTGTATAATACATGTACATTCAGCATGTATATTAGTATGATTTATATACATAGTAGTCTCCTAGGGCTGCTATAAAAATAACCACAAACTAGTAGCTAAAAACAACAGAATTCTCTCACAGTTCTAGAGATTAAAAATCCAAAATCAAAGTGTTGGCAGAGCCCTCCTCCCATCAAAGGCTCAAGCGAAGAATGCTTGTCTCTTCCTAGCTTCTGATGGTTGCTAGTGACTTTTCACATTTCTTGGCTTAGAGCTACATCATTACTATGTTTCTATCACCACATGGCCTTCTTCCCTCTGCGTCTCTATATCCGAATCTTCCTTTCCTTTCTCGTACTAAAATACCCATCATCAGCTTTAGGATCTATCCTAATCTTGCATCAGATCATCTTAACTTAATTACCTCTGCAAAGATTAAACTTTCAAATAAGGTCACACTCACATATACCAGGGATTAGGGCTTGAACTATCTTTTGGGGAAATGGGGGGCGAGGACACCATTTAACTCACTACAGTACATGATATCACAAATTCTCTATACACTTATACTGGTATATTGTTACCTTGTAATTCTCAAGAAAATCAGCATCAGAGTCATTTTAAGTTAATAAATGGAAAAACAGCATCTGCTAAAATGAGTTTGAGGCTCATTCATCTGTATTCCTTTTTATTGGTTTGTAATTTTAACAAATGTTTCCATTACTAAAGTCCCTGGGCATGTCCTTGTAAACTAAATATCATAAGACAAAAATTTAAGAAGCTAATAATTCTCTTACAGATGACCGGAAGATGAACCTTATGCTTTGCAGAGTAACACTGGATATAATAAGGTTTTACCAGCTATCCCATTAATTGAATATACTTACTAAGCTTAATTCTTTGACCTATGTTCTACAATATTATTGTTTCAGATATTATCACTATGGATTTAGTTGGTTTCTTGTTCCAAGAGTTTAGAGTGCTTACACATGGTAAAGTAAGTGAAATGCATTTTTGTAAAGTAGTATGTGAATGGATAATTTACATCATTTAAAAGATATATAAATTGAGACCTGACACTTGAGTGATTTTACAAATATGAGGCTGTCACAGTTATAGACCTTACAATTTAGAACCGTGTGGAGAGGTGCAGGTAAAATATTAATAAGTGAAAGGTGAGATATAAAATGGAAAAAGTGCAAGAACATTAAATTAGATATCAGAATAATATAATCAAATATAAACAAGTACTATGGAACACAAAAAAGTGGATCTTCTGAACAATATATTACCACTTGAGCTGGAGGCTGACATGGATTCATGGACAAATTGCTCTTCAGAAAAAAAACCATTCATTCAACATACATTCCTTGAGTTCTATGTAGCAGGCTCTGTAATGGCTGCACCTATTTTCTATGATGAATTTTCTATCTCTAGGCAGTGACTCTGCTTATTTTTCTTTCAGCATACCCATGGCAAGCACAGTAGTGGTGGAGAGAGAACTGGGTCTGTATTAGAGAGTTTGGGCTCAGGGATCATGACCAATGATCATAAATTCCCCCATTCACTGACTGCTTTGTAGTTCACATTTAAATTCCTAGTTCAAACATTCAGACTGCCTAAGAAAAGAGGTTGGAGGACACATACCATTTAAAGAGAGGAAAGAATTACGTGGCAAAATGTAAATCATCAAGTGAATACATTCATAAAAATTTAAGTAAACACTGAAAAAACCTTGTGTTTTTTTTCCGTTTAAAATAAATTCCAACTAGTAGTTAGTGATGACAGTTCAACAAGCAGTCTAGGAAATATTTTTATGGTTATCAATTTGAAATGTGACTTGGAAATATGTATCAATAATGTTTTCAGGGCTTTTTTAAAAAAATTTACTGATTTACTTTTTAGAGAAAGAGAGAGAAAGAGAGGGAGCACACTCACATGCATATGGCAGCGGGGGAGGGACAAAAGGAGAGGGAGAGAGAATCTTAAGCAGACTCCATGCTGAACTCAGAGCTTAAAGTGGGGTTTGATCTCAGGACTCTGAGATGTGACCTGAGCCAAAATCAAGAGTCAGACACTTAACTGACTGAACCATCCAGTTTCCTCTTTCAATAATTTCTTAACCAATTTATTTTATAAAATTGTCACAACACCTGATATACAGCGCAAAGGACAAAAATTATGGACTACAGGTTTTTAACTATCTTTGATTCACTCATTTTCTTGAGAACCTTATGAAAGAGATATTCTCAGAAAAATGCATAATCACAGTAAATTTTGCAGTAAATGTCAAGTGTCAGTTGTTCCCCTGAAGCACAGATCTGGATCAATTTTAATTCGCTCTCTTTTCTTTTTATCTATTTCTCTCTGTCTCTCAGTGAGGTAGGTTGGGGTAATGCAAAATTAAAAGTAAAATTCTGAGAAATCAAATCAACAATTGATGAAAAACTGCCTACAGTGATCAAGAATGTTTATCCCAGGAGGCTGAAAGTTAGGAAGTTTGTTAATAAAATTCACCACATCAAAAGGACCAAAAACATAAATAAACCCCAAACCAATAAAATACTGGTGATAACTCCTAGAATTTGAGAGGGAGAAGAGACATTTTGAGGCAAATGATTCAAAGTAACACACCATTTGACATTAATGATTCAGGGAGGGGTGGTGAGAAAAATTTGTATATATACTGACAAAAGTATACAGATGGGCATATTCAGGGAATTTGGAGCCTAACATGGGGCTTGAAACTCATGATCCTGAGATTAACACCAAAGCTGAGATTGAGGGTCAGATGCTTAACTGACTGAGACACCCAGGCATCCCCAGGTAATCTGAATTTAAATGAGCAAATTCAAATAATATATGGGATAAGAACATGGCAGGCAGATAATTAATACACACCAATCTGATTTTTTTAAAAACCACCTATCTAAGAAACTAACGAATATAGAATAAGAACTTCTGACATTTCAATAAGAAATTTCTTTCCTTGAATGATACTGCTAAAATTAGTAACTTGTAAAAAAAAACAAAAAATAGAAATCTATGAATGTTTACTGAACTTTTAATGATCGTTTAATAGCTGTGTAGTCAAAACTATGTTTTCTCTGTGTCTTATTTTACAGCCATTGTGTATTCAGAGTCATTTCTCATTTATATATCATGGTTATTGATTCATTTTTCATTGGGTTTGTATGTTTTTCATATTTTTAATGTATTTATCTTGCCATATACTTTTGATTTTCAAATTCTTATTCTGATAATAAACTGGTATGTTTCAAAGTCTGAATTTGGTGGGGTACAGACATGACAGTTTCATTATTTTCTCATTTACTGCCTTCCAACATGCTCTCTTGGACCTCTCTTCTTTCCAGTCATTTCTAGGTATTAAAAAGAATATTTTTCTCTAAGCGAGTTTAAAATTTCATTCTTGTACTGAAATCTGATTTTCTCCTGTACCGTTCCTTCACATTCTAGCTCAGATCTAATGCATGACCTGAGAGACCTGCATTGAAGGAACATAATTTGTTCTGTTCTTTCCCTCCTCTTTCTTTCACACACTGTAATTTTTATTTTTGGTTTCCACAGGTTCAAGTAAAGGGGATGAAGAACTATATGAAAGAGACCAAAGGCATGTTCTCATGCCCTCTGGAGTCTGTGTATGAATGTATTCTGAGGGATAGGCATCTAAATGCTAAATAGTTATGCAAGTATATTCTTCAGGAAACCTTATTAGAACAATTAGTCACGTGCCCATTGTTTTACTCCTTAATAGTCCTCAAATAGTCTTTCATGAATTATCTTTAGTCATTTTAATGTAGCTTGCAGTTTCTTCCTTTATGGGGGCAGACCACTGACAAATGATTACATTCCATTGTTTTTACATGTTCACTTGGCTTATGGGAAATCCACAAAATGTTCTTTCCGTACCAAACTGTGAAAGTTCAAGTTCTGTGTTTCTAACTTGATATCTCTCTGATTGTGTCCCCTATACCTCAATGCAAATAAACACATGGTATAGATCAAAACTGTTCTGAATAAGCAGTTTTCCATTCAAAGCATGGGCTGTTCATCCCTTCTCCCGGAAAAACTTACTTTGTACTCTTGTTGTTCTCCTGGCTTTCTGATATCTTGGCCTAAGAGGACAGTAACAGTTTTCCTTAGGATGACGGTACATGACTTTCATAGGTTACCTGTTTCAAAACACCTTCTTTAAATTGTTCTCTTTTTTTCATAAAATGGTGATGGGTGATGGAGTCATGGTTTAAAAATCAGTTTGACCATTTCTTAGTAAATCCTACAAAATACACCATTTAACTTCCTGGTACCTGTTTCTAGAATATGGGAGAAATTAAAGTTTGTTCATCTCAATTTTGGATCTCTACCTACAATTTTGAGATAATACAAAATGTTCCCTTTATACTATTTTTGAAGAAAATCATACTTTTTGTCATTTTTAGAATTTTAAATTACTCAAAACAACTTTTTAGAAACTCTCAGTCATGTTATACAATAAGATGGCCATCATTTTCCTCTGCAATCTAAACCTCCTCCTGGAGTACTGATACCTGATGTTCTGAAAGGGACAGTCTCAGGCCATGTGACAGTATTCACCTCAAGGCCATACCTGATTGAATCAGAATGAATCAATCCATGATTTGGGCTGAGAAAAGTAGATTCATTTTCTTAATACTTTAAAGGAATAGATAGTTAAACCAAGTCATTCTGATGTATAATGTATTAATCACATAAATGCAAAGGAAATACCCAATCAAAACACAGAAAAGCTATAGAGATTTAGTGTTTTTATACAGAAAGGTAGAAAGATTTCTTCACTGAAATGAATGCAAAAATAAGTCATCAGAATAGGTGGAATTTTTATTTTATTTTATTTTTTTCAAAGTGTAGTTTTTGTTGTTGTTGTTTTTTTAAAGATCTTATTTATTTATTTGACAGACAGAGATCTCAAGTAGGCAGAGAGGTAGGCAGAGAGAGAGAGGGGAGGAAGCAGGTCCCCTGATGAGCAGAAAGCCCAATGCGGGGCTCCATCCCAGGACCCTGGGATCATGACCTGAGCTGAAGGCAGAGGCTTTAACCCACTGAGCCACCCAGGCGCTCCTAGGTGGAATTTTTAAAATGCAGAATATGAAAAATGCATTTAGCCAGTGTTACTAAAATATTTCCTGGAGAAAAGAATAGTTATGTTAATTAGGAAAACTGGACATGTACAGATATGAAAGTTGGACTGTTTTAATTTAGAACATACTTTAAAATAAAGGTGGCTACTCCTATTTGATCTTTGTGCTGCTTAAACAATAATGAAGCATAATTCTGGAGTGCTCTTAAGATGGCCCTAGTTAATGAAGTTCACAGTTTATTAAGATTCTTTAATGCCGGTAAAAATATGGGAAACAATAACCCCAAACCTGATTTTTCAAAATTATTGCCCCAATTATTTCTAATTCTATACTAATTTCTAATTCTAAGTGTCAGGCTGTTTATCTAATACTTTCCCTTTGGTTAAATAATCAGCCACTTGGAAAGAAGAGTATTAGCATTAAGTTTATTGAAAAAAAAAAAAACTGGCACAAGAGCCTTTGAAGAATCATATAATGGAAGACTATTATCTCTCCCTTTTTGGTTCTGAATAATGCAGAAATAGTACAAATAAAGCAATGAGCAAAAATTTAGTCTTGGTTTAATTCCCTATGATTCAATCAAATCTTAAATTAAATAAGAAAGTTATCCAATCTTGTATAATGATATAAAATCTATACAAAAATGAAGTTGGGGATTAAAATAAATGTCATTATTGCCTTCTAAGATAGTCTGTTTTATTAGAAGTCAAACCTCAGAATACATTTCAGTGTATTTTATTATTTTATAAGACTGTTTCATTCAATAAAGTATGTTTTAAAATTGCTTATCAAAAACATTATTAAGTCAGCTCTGATATTTAGAGATTGGTAGTCACTGGGACATCCTTATAAGAAAATTAATGGCTTTTCTTGGATTTATAAAGGATTTGAGTTTACAAGGAGAACTACCACCCTAAAATATGAAGAGATAGGTAAATACAGAGAATTACTACTAATCTGCTTATCTGGAGCAGAAGCCACAGAGCCATAAACAGATAGGAACATATATTTAGTAATTTTGGTAAACTGCTAGAGACCAAGAGTGGATAAGCTTTAGTGTGAGAAACTCTGAAGGCTGAAGTCTTATTCTTCGTGGATATTCCACCTATGGTTCCATCTATCCCAGTGCAGGCCCCCAACAAGTTCCAGATGCTCACAATGAAGATCTCAGAAAAATCCCCCCCATCTGGCTTATCAGAATCAGACTCAATATAATAGAGATGTTGGAATTAACATACAGGATTTTAAAGAAAATTGGGATTAAGATGTTAGTGGTTCTACTGAAAAAAAAAAACATAAAAAGATAGACAGTATATACAGTAAATATCTCAAAAGAAATGAAGAGAAATGTTAGAAAGAAAAGAAACATGGAATGGAAATAAGAAAGAATCTATGCATTAAAGATAGGACAATAGAGAATTCCAAAGGGGGGAGAAAAAAAATGAAATAACAGAGCTAATACCTAAGAACTGTGGGATAATACCACAAAAGCTGAACAAGCATACAGTTGGAATACACAAATAATAAGAAAAAGAAAGCAGCACAGAAGAAATAATAAAATGATAATATCCAAAAATTATTAATGGCCAACACTGAATTTTCCAAAATTATTAATGGCCAACAGTGAACACTGAATAATGTATACAATTGTTGAATCACTATATTGTACACCTGAAACTGATATAACACTGTATGTTAACTATACTGGAAAAAAATAATGACCAACAAACCACAGATCCAGGATGCTCAGAGGATATCAAAACAAGAAACAAAAGCAAAAATGAACTTTTGGGACTTCATCAAAATCAAAACCTTCTGCACAGCAAAGGAAACAGTCAAGAAAACAAAGAGGCAATCCACGGAATGGGAGAAGATATTTGCAAATGACAGTACAGACAAAAGATTGATATCCCTGATCTATAAAGAACTCCTCAAACTCAACACACACAAAACAGACAATCATATCAAAAAATGGGCAGAAGATATGAACAGACACTTCTCCAATGAAGACGTACAAATGGCTATCAGACACATGAAAAAATGTTCATCATCACTAGCCATCAGGGAGATTCAAATTAAAACCACATTGAGATACCACCCTACACCAGTTAGAATGGCCAATATTAGCAAGACAGAAAACAACATGTGTTGGAGGGGATGTGGAGAAAGGGGAACCCTCTTACACTGTTGGTGGGAATGCAAGTTGGTGCAGCCTCTTTGGAGAACAGTGTGGAGATTCCTCAAGAAATTTAAAATAGAACTTCCCTATGACCCTGCCATTGCACTACTGGGTATTTACCCCAAAGATACAGATGTAGTGAAAAGAAGGGCCATCTGTACCCCAGTGTTTACAGCAGCAGTGGTCATGGTCGCCAAACTGTGGAAAGAACCAAGATGCCCTTCAGTGGATGAATGGATAAGGAAGATGTGGTCCATATACACTGTGGAGTATTATGCCTCCATCAGAAAGGATGAATACCCAACGTTTATAGCAACATGGACGGGACTAGAAGAGATTATGCTGAGTGAAATAAGTCAAGCAGAGAGATTCAATTATCATATGGTTTCACTTATTTGTGGAGCATAACAAATAGCATGGAGGACATGGGGAGATAGAGAGGAGAAGGGAGTTGGGGGAAATTGGAAGGGGAGGTGAACCATGAAAGACTATGGACTCTGAAAAACAATCTGAGGGTTTTGAAGGGATGGGGGGTGGGAGGTCGGGGAACCAGGTGGTGGGTATTATAGAGGTCCCGGATTGCATGGAGCCCTGGGTGTGGTGCAAAAATAATGAATACTGTTATGCTGAAAATAAATAAAAAATAAATTTAAAAAAAAACCAGGAGCAATAACAAAGAAAACCCCACATCTAGGCATATCATATTTGAACTATAGAAAACTAAAAACAAAACGAAAAAATCCTCAAAAACTTAAAAAGAAAAAAAAAACCTTAACAATTGAGAGAAAAAAAGGTAAGAATTATAGTACCTTCTCATCAGAATCCATGCAGACAAAAAGAGAAGGAAGTAATATATTTAAAGTGTTGGAAGAAAAATACCTATCAACATAGACTTTTCTGTTCAGTGAAATTATCTTTCAAAAGTAGGGGAGAAATAAAGGCTTTCTCAGAATAACAAAAAGTGAGGGGATTCAACACTTGCAGACTTGCCTTAAAAAATGATAAAAGAAGTCCTTTAGGCAGATGGAAAATGATATAGGTCAGAAAATTGAATCTATATAAAGAAATTAAGAGACTAGAGAAGAAATAAATGAATGTAAAGTGAAATCTGTTCTTTTTCTTATTCCTAGTTTATCAAAATATAACTGCTTGAATAAACAATAGTAGAAATATATTGGGTGCCAACAGTGTTTAGGTAAGTGAAATGAGTGACAGCAATATCACAAGGGATGGGAGGCAGGAAATGGAGATACTCTGTTATAAGGTGCCTGCACTACACATGGTGTGGCATAGTGTTATTTGGTGGTGGGCAGAGAGTCATCCAAAAAAATTTATTATAAACTCTTGTCAGAATAAAACAATAATAACAAAATGGCAAAAACAAGATCTAACTATATACTGTCTTTAAACCAACTTCAAACACATAGACTCATATAGTTAAAAGTACAGAGACAAAGATATACCATGGCAACACAAATCAATAGAAAGCTGGAGTATCTAATTTCAGACAAACCAGTCCTCAGAATAATCATTGAGGATGGATAAAAAAGGGCATTGCATAAGAGTAAAAAGTTCCTTTCTCCCAGAAGGCATAATGAATGATTCTAAACATGTATGCACCTAACATCAGTGTATCAAAATACCTGAGGCAAAACTAGCAAAACCGAAAGGAGGAAGAGACTGATTTTCTATTATTGAAGAGTTCAGCATTCCTCTCTCAGTAATTGATACATCAAGAAAGCAAAAATTGATGAGGATGCAGACAACTTGAGCAGTACAATCAATTAACTTTATCTGATTGACATTTATAAAATACTCTATTTAGAAACAGCAGAACACATTTTTCTCAAGAGCTTGTAGAAAATTCCTTGGGATACTCATTTTTTGCTATTAAACATATTTTAACACACAAAATTACACACATGCATATATATACATACACACAGTATATAAAATACATGTATGTATGTATATAGTATCTTCTCATAGTGTGATGCACTCCATCTAAAAATTAATAACACAAGTATAGCTGGAAAATATCTAAATGTAAGCATTATACAACACATTTCTATATAATTCAAGGGTCACATAAAAAGTTTCAAGGAAAATTTAAAAATATTAAAATAAAATAAAATATAAAAATGCAGCTAAAGCAGTGGTTAGGGGAAAATTTATAGCATAAATTAGAAAAGAAGAAAGATCTAATACCCATAACCTAAGCTTTGACATTATGAAATTAAAAAAAGAAGAGAAAACTAAACTCAGGTAAGCAGAAAAATAACTAATAAAATAAGGGCATAAAAGAAGGCAACTGGTATAGATTTTTTTTCTGATAAATCCTACCAAACTTTTAAGGAAGAAATTATAATTAATTCTTCATAATCTCTTACAGAAAATTTAATTTAATTTAATTTAGTTAAGCCAGCAGAATCCTCATATAAAATCCAGATAAAAACATTAGAAAATTATGTACCAATATCTCTCATGAAAATAGAAGCAAATTGTCAACAAACTGGATTCAGCATGTGAGAAAGAATAATACATCATGATTAAATGGTGTTCATTACAGAACTGCAAGACTTCTTGTATAATCAAACCAGTCAATATAACTCATCATTATAACAGATCAAATAAGAAAAACAAAATAGTTATATCAATAGATTAAGGAAAAAAATTAAGGAAAATTCAACACCATTCATGATAATATAATAAAAAACCAGAAATGTAAGAGAACTTCCTTAACATAATAAAGGAAATGTCAAAATCTATAGTTAACATCACACTTAATGACATGATGACCACTTACCCTCTTCGTGAACAAGGTGAGTATATCCTCTTTCACCACTTCTATACAACATCATACCAGAAGAATTACCTAATTACAATAAGAAAAAGTAATAATTATACAAATGTGAAAGGAAGAAAAAATGTCTTTATTTGCAGATGACATGATTGTCTATGTAGAGAGTCCTAAAGATTACAAAAAACAAAAACAAAAACAAACAAAAAAAACTTCTGTAACTAATAAACAAGTATAGCAAGATTGTGGGATAAAACGTTAATATACAAGGATCAATTACATTCTTTTTTTTTTTTTTAAAGATTTTATTTATTTATTTGACAGAGAGAGATCACAAGTAGGCAGAGAGACAGGCAGAGAGAGAGAGAGGAGGAAGCAGGCTTCCTGCTGAGCAGAGAGCCCGCTGCGGGACTCGATCCCAGGACCCTGAGATCATGACCTGAGCCGAAGGCAGCAGCTTAACTCAATTACATTCTTATTAGCCAGAAATGAACATTTGGAAATAGAAATAAAAAAATGTTTATAAAAGTACCAAAAGATAAACTACTTTTATATAAATCCAAATAAATATGTGTATGATCTATATACTGAAAACTAAAAAAAAAAAAAAAATGGTAAGAAAAAAATAAAAGAAGAACTAAATAAATGGAGAGTTAATCCATGTTCAGGGACTGGAAGATTCAACATTGTTCATACAATAATTCTTCACAATTTAATCTGTAGATTCAGCACAATCTCCACCAAAGCTCCAGAAAACTATGTTGTAGAAATAGACAAACTGATTCTGAAATCTATATTTAAATACAAAGGTCCAAGAATAGCAACATTGTATGGAAGACAAGCAAAGTTGAAGTACTCATAATAACTAATTTCAAGGCTTCCGAAAAAGCTACAGTAACTATAACATTGTCCTATCAGTAAAATAACAGGAACACAGATCAGTGGAAGATAATAGATAGAAACCAAATCACACAAAATAATGAACTGCTATCAATTGCACAAAGGCAATTCAATGGAGAATTGATAAACATTAAACAATTAATGCTGAAACACTGTAGGTCTAAATGCATAAATAAGGGACATAGACACAGGTCCTATACTTTTACACAAAAATTAGCTCAAAAGGGACCACAGATTAAAGGTAAAATGCAAATGTATATAAATACAAAAAAAAAAAAAAAAAAGAAAAGAAACTCTAGGTAATTGGGTTTAATGATGAGTTTTTAGTTATAACACCAAAATCATGTTCCATGAAAGAAAAAATTGACAAATTGGATGTTATTGAATTTGGAAACTTCTACTCTGCAAAAGTCACTGCTAAAAGAACAAAGGCAAGTTATAGACTTTTATCTTTTGCCATTGGTCATTAGGAAAATGCAAATGAAGAGATAATAATAAACATCTATTAGAATGGTTGAAGTCCAAGAAAACAAACAAACAAATGAACAAACAAACTCCTGATATCAATTATAATTAAGTATGCAGGGCAACACTAACTCTTATTCAAAAGGGTACAGCTGGTTTTTTTGTTTTGTTTTATTTTTAAGATTTACTTATTTGAGAGAGAGAAAAAGAAGGAGAGAATACTCAAGCAAACTCCCAGCTGATTGGAGCTTGATTCCAAGACCCTGAGGTCATGACCTGAGCTGATCAAGAGTTGGCCACTCAACCAACTGAGCCACCCAGGTGCCCTGGTACAGCTACTTTGGACAACAGTCTAATAGTCTCTTAAAAATCTAAGAATAATCTTACTATAGAGCTCTGTTATAGTACTCCCAGGTACTTCCCCACCTGGTATGAAAACCTGCATGCAAAAACTGACAACTTTATTCATAAGCAGCAAAAGCTGGAAGCAACCAATGTGCCATTTAATAGATAAATGGGTAAACAAGCTATGTACATTCGTACAATGCAATTCTATGAAGTTATAAAAAAAGAGTGAGTGGGGTGGCTGGGGACTCAGTTGGTTAAGTGTCTGACTCTTGGTTTCAGGTCAGGTCATGATCTCAGGGTCATGAGATCGAGCCCTCAGTCAGGCTCTACACTGAACACAGAGTCCACTTGGGATTCTCTTCCTCTCCCTCTGCCCCTCCCCTTGCTTGTGTGCATGTTTGCTCTCTAAAAAACAAACAAACAAACAAACTGAGCTATAAGCTACACAAAACATTGCTAAGTCTTAAATATATATATATATTTTTAAAGATTTTATTTATTTATTTGACAGAGAGAAAGATCACAGGTAGGCGGGGGGTGGGGGGGAGGAAGCAGGCTCCCCGCTGAGCAGAGAGCCCGATGCGGGGCTCCATCCCAGGACCAGGACCCTGAGATCATGACCTGAGCCGAAAGCAGAGGCTTAACCCACTGAGCCACCCAGGCGCCCCTTAAATGTATATTGTTAAGTGAAAGAAGCCAGTCTGAAAATGCTCTATGTTGTATGATCCCATTAATAAAACATTCTGTAAAAGCAAAACTACAGAAATGGTAATTAAATCAGTGATTGTCAGGCATTTGGGAAGGAAGAAAGGTTGAACCATAAAGTACAGAGGATTTTTTTAGGGTGATAAAATTATTCTGTAAGATACACTAATGGTCGGTACATGACACTATGCAGTTGTCAAAATCCATGGAACGTGAAAGTACAAAAGGCTAAACTTATATCTACAAATTTAAAACACTTACAAGTTTAGGTTATCCCAAGAAGAAATGTAAACTGTGACAAAAGGATCCAACTGTATTATAAATTTGTGAAACAATCTCATTGAAGAGGGTGAAAAAAAAGTGTTAATCAAAGTAATTTTGGAAATGAATACAGACTAAGATTAAATGCAAAAGAAGGTACATAGGAGTCTTACCGGTTACTTGCTAAAATTATTTTCCACAGATTAGCACTTTTGAAACCTTTTTATGAGCATGTTGGAATTGACCAAATGAATAAATGGATAACGGAGTGTGGAAGCCAGGTTTCTCACTGTCGGACCATGTGTTACAAGGGAAGCAAGGGAAGAAGCTAGGATGATCTTTGTGGTAATGGGTTAGAATTGAAAACATCACTGTGAACTCATATTTAGCTTAATATAGATACAAATGAAAACATAGAGAAATATTTATAGATATGTATAAACAGAGAAAGCAGTGGAAGTTAAAATCAGAACTATTCCACATATAATTTGTTCCTATTGAATGGTGACAATGCTTAAGATTAGACTTTGGTGAGCAGAGTCATGTATTATTTTTAGAAAATTGGAGATGAAAAATCTTTGACCATTTGAACTATTGACTTTGACCATTTGGCTATCTAATAGATGTTGACATCTGATAATTATAATCAAAATTTTTATAGTCTGAGAGAGCATATGAGTAAAATAAGCTCCCTTGCAGAATGAAGTTTGAAAAAGGTATATTCTAATTTGGGCACAGTTTATATTACATGAGCAGTAGTATAATAATTAATCAGTAGTAGCAAATTAATAAAAATAGTGAGATTATAGGATATTAAACAATTATTTGAGAATTTATTTAATATCGGCATACTATTAGATTATGAGCTCCATATTAACCACCACATCTTTAGAACCTAGAACATGGCCTAATAAATAGATGGTACTCAATAATATTTGTCAGATAACTGAGTGAACATTATAGGTATTTGTCAGGAAAAATTGGACTGAACTGTGGTAACAAACAGTGCCCATATCTTACTGGCAAAAAACAAAAACAAACAAACAAACAAAAAACCCTTCATTTAATACGCATGGGTCCACTGTTGATTGGCAACTCTCAAGGCCAGTTGTCATCTATGTAATATTTCAGTAATTCAGGTTGTTTTAATATTATAGATCCATAACCTCAAATATGAGAACTTCTCCATGATTAATACAGCAGGAGAAATGAGAAGCTGAGAATTGCCCAGTGGCTTTTCATTGCCTTAGCCCAGAAGGGACACATGTTATTTCAGGTTATGTTTAATTGGTCAGAACTAGTCACGTCGTTCCCCTTGACTACAAGGGGGGCTGGGAAATATAGGAAAGGAAATCAAATAGTTGGTTAGCATCACTGTCTCCTTCTCCACAATTATTCGAATAAAAGTCAGTTGAATGAACAAATGAATGAATGAAGATAATGAATATAGAATAACTGAAGCATAAGTCTATCATTTAGCCCAATGTCTGACATTTTACATCACCACAGAAATGTCTACTACCTTTTCCTCTTTTATTAAATTATTGTAAGTAATTGGTAGTTTCCTATTAAGGTTGGTTTCTAGGTTATATCATCTTACATTTTTTCTAGGTTCTACATTTTTAATTTCTTTTTATTTTACAAGTACATTATGATACAACTTTCATCAATAGGTAACTGTTGTTAAAGACCCAATCTGCATGAACCATCTACTTTAATGATATTCACTTTTATCCTTCTTCATTCAAAGTCCATTATGAAATGTAGTAGCAGAGGAACCAAATAGCATATGGGTTTCTTTGATGATTACATTTATAAGAGAAATTCTAGTCTAAACTTTGTTCATCAGGTTTCAGAGCAGTTTAAAAGGAGACTTTGAAACCTAGCTTCTTAAAGTCTTTGAATATAAAACAATTTGCATTTCTAGTATCTGAAACATTCATTTCTTTAATAATTAAATTTTTGTAATGAAATCAAACATGTTTCCTAAGGAGAAGTAAAAGAAGTATTATAGAAAAGTGCAGAGAGAGCAGGTAAGATTTGTACATGTTGCAAAATGAAAGAAATGCTAATTGGGCTACTAGAATGAAAGTGAAGTCAAACCCTTAGTTAGACTTCCTTTTTTGATATTGTACCTAGCATATCCAGAAAGATACATTCAATATTTACTTCCAAGTCTTTGGTCCCTGTGTCTTTGTAATTGTCTTAAGGATAGTAATGTTTATTTTTAATACTTCAAAAAACCCAGTGGATATTATCACTTTCCCTCAAAATTATACAAACTAACTGAATGAAATAGTTTGCTTTTGAATGTAATTAGTCAAGGGTAGTGATATGGTTGTCTTATGATGATACAAACACAGTGGTATGTTAAACCACTGACTGAATTCCAAATCTTACTTTAATTATTTATAAGCTGGGGTATGTTGGGCTTTTAATTTTTCTGATCTTTGTTCCTCATATATGAAATCAGGATCCTAACAATCACACATCATAATTTTAGGGATTAATGGCATAACATCATATGTCCAAAATATCTCTGTCAGTTTAGGTTGCTATAACAAAATACCATAGACTGGGTGACTTAAACAATGGTCATTTGCTTCTCACAGTCAAGACCTTATCTAAATCCAATTACCTCTCAAGACCCTACTTCAAATACCACTGTGTTGGGGGGTTAAAGACATCAACCTGTGGCTTTGGTGGGGGACACAAACATTCAGTCTGTAACAATCACCTAAGTGACACCTAACAATCACCTAAGTGCTGAACCTCTACACAAATTTTCAGTTGGAAAATTTAAAACTGTAGCTAATCATTATAAACTACAATATTAAAGAGTTCAAAGGTTTATAAATCCAACTATGATAGGATCCAGGAGTTATGAAAAGTGGTTTTCTAGTGCCATAGGAAGAGTAATAATTCAGCTGGACAGACCAAAAAAGTAATTTATGACTTTCTCCAAACTAACACTGTGAAACTGGAAAATTCAAAAAGGCAGGACATAAAATATTCTATAACCCTATGGTCTTCTAGAAAGAAAAGAAAAAAATGTGTGAAATTAGAGAACCTGGCATGAAGACCAATGTCCTCTAGATTTTCTCAATATGTACATGTAGTAAGCATACTTAGTGTTTGTCTTATTTGTTATATGATATTATTAAAACATATTTAACTTTCTAATAAAACATTTTGAATTGTTTGTTGAACTTTTCAGGTACACTTAGGCATATTGTGTGCAGGTATATGTTTATGTTAGTGCCCCTGAAACAAATCACCTATACAGATAGTCTGGCCCATAGTAGGGGCTGAATAGGCATTTCTCCAGGATTTCTTAATGATTTAATAATTCAGTTAATAAATACGTTCTATTTGATTAGATACAAAAAATGACATGTGACATAATCCAGTTCCTATTCATAGAAATTGAGCATAGAACCTCTTGTTTTGGTCTTCCCTTTCCTGGGCCTTGGTGAGGGTGTGGGATGCAGCACAGTGGTGGTGGATGGAAGGGTTCTCATTTCTTGGTCTATGAAAAATTTCAGGGAAGGGAAGCTTAGCTGTAGGTGTATTAGATTCCTGGGGTGGGCATAACAAAATACCAGACGCTGGGTAGTTTAAGAAAAGGGGGATTCATTGTCTCACAGTTTTGGAGACCTGAAGTCCAAAATCAAATTGTTGGCAGGACCACACTCCTTGTAAAAGCACCAGGGAAGGACCCTAGTCCAGGGCTCACTTCCAGCTTCTGGTAGTGACAGGAGTTTCTTAGTGTATAGACTATCTTCTCCCTGTCTCTTCACAACATCTCTTTGTGTGTATCTTTTTTACATGACTTTAAAAAACATAAAGACACAATTCATATTAGTTTAGGGGTCCACCCTACCCCAGTATGATGTCTTCTTAACTCTAATTACATTGTTAATGACCCAATTTCCCAATAAAATCACATTCTGAGGTACTGGGGGTTAGGATTTCAACATGTGAATTTTTTTGAATCGTTAAAAAAATGTATACATATATATTTTATTCAAATATAATTAACATCCAGTGTTTTATTAGTTTGAGGCATAAATATAATGATTAAACATATAAATTTTTAAAGGACATAATTCAACCCATAACAGTGGATTTATAGTAAGTGGGTTAAAAATTACAGCCAACAATTTACAGCTGGAAGCATCTTTATCAAACATAGAACACAGTTCTCTTATTTTTCCTATGAGAAAACAATGGCAATGTGATGAAGAAACTTGCCTGAAGTCATTTTGTTTATCTCAGAACTAGGCCAAAATTAAGATATCCCTAATATAAGGTCTTCTTTTTATAGCACACTAGGATTGTTGATGTGCATGTGTTAAGTCCTGCATCGGATCTTATTAGGGAATCCTAAAAGAGTTATTCAGCTGGAAGAAAGAAATTCAATACTACCAACCATGACAGGGCATGAAATGGAGCCAAAATAAATAAAACTCAAATTTCTTATTGTACTATATCTTACATCCCTCATAATGTAGAGCATGATCAGGAAGAAGCATTAATAATGGACAGAAGAAAAACAAAAGCATGTTGTTAGATAGCCAAAGAAATCGCCCTTCACACCACACCACGTACAGTCTCACTTCCGTCTTCTACTTAGAGGCCAGGACCCTCAGGACTTCCTCTAACAGCAACCCAAACCTTTTGGATCCATTTATGCCCTTCAGGAACATCTGTTATGACTACATAACACTCACTTTTCTATTTATCCCTAAGCTGCTTTATTTTTCTAATGAGAAGACCAAACTTCCTTAATGTTAATATGACCATTACCATTGCATTTGTTAATAGTTATACAGAATACCTTAAACCTCATTTCTTTTTGTTCAAGGCAGATGGTAGTGAAAAAGGAAGCAACCTTTCAGAGAAGGTTTTTAGATAAGTAAATTGTCCCTTTGACATAGAAAACACATTTCTCTTTATCCTATCATTATTATTATCTTTTTATTATTACTATTATTATTACATCTACCAGCATAGCCTTAGATAATCTAGTTTTCAGGCCAGGTAAGATGCCTGATTAATAGAGACATAGAAATACTTTTGTGAAATGGACACATGTCAGATTTATTTGCATTTATCCTTTCTCTCTTGTTCAATGTGCACTTATATTTCTACCCTTTTAAGTGAATGGTGCTGTAATGAACATTCTCTACATGCTACTTTTTGAACATTTGCCAAAATATATGTATGAGTGGAAGTTCTGGTTGCAGGGTATTGAAATGCATAGCTTTGTAAGAAAAAGCCAAATTATTTTCCAAAGAATTTGAATCAATTTATATTGTTACCAATAACTGCACATGTCTTTGGACTCTTGATGTGTTCAGATTTCCTAATTTCTGCCTATCAAAACTGGTGTAAATGTTTCACTGCTGTCTGGATTTGCATTTCTTTATTTACTAGTGAAGCTGAGCATCTCTTTATGTTTTGTTAACCCTTTGTGTGTCCTCAGGATATATATACCTCCTCCAGTCTTTTTAAATAATATAATAGTTTTTATAAAACTCAAAAATAGATAAAACTAAATATATCATTTTCACATTGGATATAAATGTGATGGTGGTGTAAGCAAATAATAAATACACAGTTCAGGATGTTGATTACCTCTAGGGAAATTTCATGGGGAAGAAGAAGAATTGAACATGGGAGGGGTATATTTGTAGATACACTTTAGAATTACTAGTCCAGTCATCCGGTAAGATTGTGGGTTCATGAGTGTTCACTATGTTATTACACAAATGAATAATTTAAGTAAGTAAATGAATGCAATAAATAAAAAGGGTCATAAAAATCAAAGATAATAGTATGTCATGAAACATGACTGTGATTAATCCAATTCTATATACCTAGGTTCAATGGGGGAAATTATTTAGCTATTATGATGTATAGTGCTCATCTGAAACATAGGTTGAGGGAAATAATCTAAATGTGCAGCAACAGAAGATTTTTAAAATAAATTGGTATGTATCAGTTAGATCCCAGAAGGAAACAGATGACTCTCTCAAATGGGTTATTTGAGGAAATTTTAATAGACCATTTAAAGATTTGTGGGTATGGGTAAGAGAAAATAATAACAATAGTAAAGTCCTTTGTGATTAGCAATAGTGGAGAGGTTAGAATCTCTTATTATTCAATGTGAAAATCATAGCTTCTTTATTCTAGGTTTCCAAAATAATTTCTGCAGGATCTGATGAGTCTATGGAGGTCCTGTCCATAAAGGTTCTTTGCAGTTTTTCACTGACCATTATTACTGAACATGGAGTAACAAGAGATAATTTACAGAATTCCCTAGTTCCAGATAGAGTTCTGTCTTCCTGCCATTGTGTGGCATAAGACCCATTTCCCCTTGGTAATCTCTGCTCAGGGTCAGCAGCCTGAGGACTCTAGCATGGCTGGGAGACAGTGCCGGTTTCCATTTTGTCAAAACAGTGACTGTGTTCCTTGGTAAGTGTGTTTCACTGAGACCAAAGTCACAAGGAGAGAAAATAAAATTTCCTTCAGTGAATTATTTGGTGGATAATAAGAGCAATCATTCTTTTCACAACAATGTTCTTACTTAAGCATTAGAGACTGGCCAGGATAGAGCATTAAGTTAGGACTCCTGCTCTGTTTTTTTTTTTTTTTCCCCCTTAAAGATTTTATTTATTTGACAGATGGATAGAGAGAAAGCACAGGTAGGCAGAGTGGCAGGGAGAGGAAGAGGGAGATACAGGCTCCCCACTGAGCAGGGAGCCCATGTGGAGCTCGATCCCAGGACCCTGAGATCACGACTTGAGCAGAAGGCAGAGGCTATAACCCATTGAGCCACCCAGGCGCCCCAATAAAGGAACAATTTAACTGGTGTGGCAGGTTAAGGTAAATAAAAAAAGGAATGAAGATCCACCCTCAGGTTAGCAAAAAAGTGGAGAACTATTATCACTTCCAGCTTGAATGGGTAAAGGGAGGAGGCAGTTACTTGAACCCAGAGATATTGACTGTAGCAGAGGGAGAAGGCAAAGGAACAAGATATCTGGCTTTTGGTTAAGGGCTCCATCAGCACTGAGACCTGGTAGAGATGGAGCCAAGGATCAGCTCTCGCTCTTCGTCTGCCCTCTGATCTCCTATTGCAGTCTCCCATTGGCTGAACTCAACTAGAAGCCAAAGGGAAGAGCTCAACTGGTACAGTCCATAAGGGTCATACTTCCAGGGAACACAGAAGGCTAGAGAATGAGTATATAGCCTCTGAAGGGGCAACTGAAAAATATCCATCACAAAACTGAAAGTAGCAACAGCATTCAAGCACTAGGAATGTGCTAGATGAGAGAAATATATTCTTAGATATGAACAATATATATGTCATATTCATAAATTATAAAACATGCAACAAAATAGCATTTTATGATTAAAGTGAACACAGATGAATGGGTTAGAGACAAACTAGAGAACAAACCATAATATTAGAAAAGAAGGATCTAGAGATAATGTCTCTAAATAAGAAAAAAAGAGAAAGCAAATGTGATTAATTCTGAATCTATATCAGATGCATTGAGCAGTGATTTTTACTCTGTTGAAATGAAGCAGAGAAAAAGTGCCTTAAAAAAACATAAACAGGGGCACCTGGGTGGCTCAGTGGGTTAAGCTTCTGCCTTTGGCCCAGGTCACGATCTTAGGGTCCTGGGATCGAGCCCCTTATTAGGCTCTCTGCTCAGTGGAGAGCCTGCTTCTCCCTCCCTCTCTGCCTACTTGTGATCTCTTTCTGTCAAATAAATAAATAAAATCTTAAAAAAAAACCCCACAAACAGGAAATAAATATCCTTCTAGCTGTCAAGTCTATCTCTTGAGACCCCACATTGTCTACTCACAGCATTACAGACAGAGAGAGAGAGCGGGAGAGAAAAAAAGAGAGAGAGAGAAGACAAATACAATTACTTTTAGGAAAGGAAAGGGAAAAGGATTGAAAAAATTCTCCTAAAACCACTTTGGAAAACAGTGTGGAGATTCCTTAAGAAATTAAAAATAGAGCTACCCTATGACCCTGCAATTGCACTACTGGGTATTTACCTCAAAGATACAGAAGTAGTGAAAAGAAGGGCCACATGTACCCCAATGTTCGTAGCAGCAATGGCCACAATCACCAAACTGTGGAAAGAGCCAAGATGCCCTTCAACAGACAAATGGATAAAGAAGATATGGTCCATTTTATAATGGAGTATTACACAGCCATCAGAAAAGATGAATACCCTACTTTTGTATTAACATGGACGGGACTGGAGGAGATTATGTTGAGTGAAGTAAGTCAAGCAGAGAAAGTCAATTATCTTATGATTTGACTTGCTTGTGGAGCATAAGGAATAACATGGAGGACATTAGGAGAAGGAAGGGAAAAGTGAATTGGGATAAATCGGAGGGGTAGATGAACCACAAGAGACTGTGGACTCCAAGAAACAACCTGAGGGTTTTGGTGTGTGTGTGTGTGGGGGGGGGGGTGGATGGGTGAGCCTGGGGGTGGGTATTAAGGAGGGCATGTATTGCATGGAGCACTGGGTGTTGAGGGAGTCCTGTGAGCATGAACCCCACTGTTGTAGAGCTTCCAAGCAGGCAACCAGGAACTGTTATGAACCAGGAAGTGTTATACAGGAAATGTTATGGCAGACCACAGATTGACCACCAGGACGTGTTGTACCTGCTACAAAACAACCAGGAAGTGTTAGCATCGCATCTGCAGCAGACCGCAGATTAACCACAAGCGCCTTTGACGTAGTGACTGAACTGAACATAAGCAGCACTGGCCCTCTGCTTGTCAGAGTGTGCTCTTGGGACACTCTCGCTCAGATCATCCTCCCGGTCGATGCGCCCAAAAGGTGTGCTCCAGGGAGGGGATCGGTCACCTTCTCGGTCGATGCACCCAAACGGTGTGCTCCAGAGAAGGGGATCCAGCGGGAGTGCCCTGGGCCCTCTCCCTAGCCCACGCGGCTAGAGTTGTCTGTCTTGTCTTAGCTATTGTGTGATACGCGCTACTAAACAGCTTTCGCTTTCAGTTATTGTGTGTGACCCGTTTGCTTCCACCATCGGACCGGCTCACTCTCCTGGGAGCTCCGTGAGCGGCAGAGAGCTCCCAAGTGTGGTGCATAAACAACCTTGGAACACTGAAAAAATAAAATAAAATTTTTTAAAAAAAGAATTCTAAGAAAAGCTGATTCAGTCTTCAGAACAGAGATGGAGCATGTGAGAAGGAACTCCACCATGGGTTAATAATAGAGGTTCTTAAGGAACTGGGGAGTGTTTGGAAAGTCTTCAAATTTTGTATGTCATCTAAACAGGTCTCTTGAACTATAAGCGCTCCTGAGGATTAAGGGCTATATCCAGGTAACCAGGTTTGATGTTTGTCTGTCTTTCCATAAAAATGTAAAGGACAACTACACTCCATGTAAAGAAAGCAAGCATAAACAAAAGGCTTAGTGTTTATCTGTGGGAGCAAGATAAACAGGACATACCTGAAGACTGCATTTCCCTACACAGGCTGACTTAGAGATTTCAGAACAATGAAGGATCAAGCAGGTGGCAGCTTCTGGAAGAAAGGCAAGGAGAGGGAGACGGACACTGTAGTACATGAAGTGGTGCAAGGAGAGAACAATGGGAGATTCGGCACAAACAGCTTCTCTTGCTTGCCTTTCCTCTAACGTTTTCTCTTTTCGTTGTTTTCTAGAGGTCACTTAAATCTCTCTCCAGGATCATTTTAGTTCCTAGAAGTCTTTTCGTGAAAATTTTTTTCTTTTCTGTTTTGAAGCTTGGTAATTCTTAGATTAAGAAGCTGCTTTCATTCCACAATTCGAATTTCATATTTTAAACTAAGTTTGTAAAGTACCTGCTCTTACTTATTTTCCTAGCATTGTTTGCACTTCCATCCTTTCATTGATTTTCAGAAGAGAAGTTATATGTGAGTCATTTCATCATTTTTCTTCCTTTTGGCATTAAGCCTTAAGAACTGCTTTTGCATTAATCTAAAAGGGAAGCTTCACACTTCATTTACTAACTACACATTAAAAAGAGGTTTTCATTTTCTAATGCTGAATACAGACCAACACAAATCCTCCATTAGGAGTGAGAATCTTTTCCTTAATACCCAGGAACATCCATAAAGCTTTCTATAAATGTTCTAATATTAAAAAGAGAGGGATTTCATTTTGAAAATAAGAAACGTTTTCTTCTTTCTTCCTGTTTATTTTCAAAATCAGGCAGATTCATCTCCTTGTTTAATATAATCACTATGCTCATCCAGTTTTGAACATATGTGCCAAAAAATATGGTTCTGTGTTTCATTCTTTTTCTCTCTCTTCTGCTTCTCTCTCTACACACACACACACACACACACACACACACACACACACCTGTAATAAACGTGGTGAGAGACAAACTAAAAGGTGATATCTTCACAGGATATTAAGCAGGAAAACAGCGCAAGACTCCCTTGTGCTCTCGGTAATACCCTATTTATATAAAGTATAGTCTTTTTCTTGGCTAAAAAGAAAAGTCAGACACATAGCATGAAGATTTCACTTTCTGATCTCTTGCCAGTTTTTCCTTCCCACAATTCTCTGGCGGTAAGAACAAGAACAATGTCCCCTCTTAGTTAAAGTATTTGGTCCTCATTTATGTAAAATTTTGAGTCTTGCTCCTGACGTGTGTATTAGTGGTCCACTGCTACATAATACTACGATTACCCCAAACGCAGCGGCTTAAAACAACACATATTTATTACCTCACAATTTCTGTGGGTCAGGAGTTCAGGCATAGATGAGTTGGGTCCTCCTGAAAGGCTGCAGTCAAGATGTCAGCTGAGATTTTGGTCTCAGGTGAGGGGTGACGGACTCACTCAGGTTATTGGCATAATTAAACTCATTACAGCTGTGAAACTGAGTGTTTTAGTTTCTCGTTGGCTGTTGCATAAAGGCTGCCTTCAGCTCTTAAAGATGACTTCACAGTGTCCTTCCATGTGGAGTTTACCAACTGCCACTTAGCCAGTAAAGGAGAGAGAAAATCCAGGAAGCTGGAGGCTACAGCCCTTTGTAACATAATTACATACACATTTATACACAATTGCATATGTCCCATCACTTTCACATATTTTATTTTCTAGAAGCAAGTCACAGATGGCGCTGACACCCAAGGAGAGGGGATCGCACAAGGGCAGAGTAACAGAAGCTGGGGATCATGCATGCACATTTAGTAAAATGCTAGAATATTTTAAGGAAAGCAGAATTACTATATTTTATGATTTTAAATTAAAACAATATTTCTAAAAGTCCAAGCACTCATTTACGATGTACATTTACCAAAATTAGCCTATTCTCTCTTAATTAAACTAGAAAACAGGGTTCCAGATTTGAAAATTAAAGATTTTTATTTTATTGACAAAATGCTTTTTTTCCTTGCCCTTAGTATAATTTCTTGTTAGAGAATGTCTTCTTCCAGATCTTTTTTTCACGAATTTCATGAAAAATTTTGGTACTACAAATCTCAGTTCAGTTGTGTCTAATAAGGCTATGTGAATAGTGCAAGTCAATGAAATGTTGACAGAAGCAGTATGTGCCACTTGCAGTCCTTGGGGAAAAATAATTTCCCACATATTCAATCTGCTTTCCTTTTTTTTTTGTTGTTTTTAAAGATTTTATTTATTTGTTTGACAGAGAGAAAGAGAGAGAGAGAGTGAGAGAGCATAAGCAGGCGGAGGGGTGGAGGGAGAGGGAGAAGCAGGCTCCCCACTGAGCAGGGACCTGAGATCATGACCTGAACCACCCACACACCCCCACTGGGCTAAACACAACACAATAAAAACAAAACTTTTAAGAAATGGTGAAGAAGAATATTTTCATCATCTTCTAGGTTTCAGAAATAAGATGAAGAAATATTTTTTCATGTTTACAAAGGGTGACCAGGGATAAATAAATACACTCAGTCAAGTGTACTGTGTTGCTCAGACAAATGTTTCAAGGCTGTTTTCTATGGGGGTCCTAAATAGATCATAAAATTGAAAGTAGAAATTTCTTCTATGTTTCCCATTTATATGCCTTACCAATGAGATCAGACTACCATTAGTTATCTAGAAGATACTGTTCCCATTATGTCCACAGGGACTTATTCAACAACATGACAGATTTTACTGTCAGTGTATTATTTTTCTGTGATAGACTACACTTTCTCTTAATTTTATCATTATAGTTCTGACTCTTTCATCTCCCCAAGCTTCTTTTCCCCTTTGAACAGAAGGATTTGGAAGAAATCTTCCTTTTTAGAAGGAACTAGCATAGCTTACCTAGGACATACCCTCAGATATTCCTAAGTAAATACAATATATTGTAGATATGACTTCCATGAATTATATAAAGTATGAATTCATGATTTATTACTTAATTTTATTTTTTGCTATGGAATTTTTAATTCCAAATTTTTAAAGTTTTAATCTGGGGCTAAAAAGGTAACACTTTAAAGCTTTTTGAAGTGTTGCCAACTTTCTTTTCTTTCTTTCTTTCTTCTTTTTTTTTTTTTTTTTTTGCCATCTACTTAGTGTATTTAAATCATTGGAGGCATCAGTATTCCAAATCCACTGGTATTTCTGTTTTTTAATAAAAGTATAGTTGACATGTGATGGTAACTTTTTTCTTTTTTAAGATTTTATTTATTTACTTGACAGTGAAAGAGAGACATAGCCAGAGAGGGACACAAGCAGGGGGACTGGGAGAAGGAGAAGCAGGCTTCCTGCTGAGCAAGGGTCCTGATGTGGGGCTCTATCCCAGGACCCTGGGATCATGACTTGAGCGGAAGGCAGACGCTTAAGGACTGAGCCTCCCAGGTATTCCATGATGGTAACTTTGTTAAAAAATAATGTATGCTTGAGAACTGTTATCTTTCTTATTCTTTCTATTGATGATGTAAAGGGCAGTGTTACTCTCATCCTTATGTAGAAAGTAGAGAGCAAGTTCCCAGAGAATTAAGTGATCCCTTAAGGGAACCACTGATTTCAGGGGTAACTGGCATATCTCTCACTTTAACCTCAGCATGGTGGCCTCAATGTTATATGGAACCAGAGTGAGGTAGTATGGGAAATTTCAGATAAATTAAACACCTGATGTTTGCTCTGGAATTTGTCACCCATGCAGACTTGCTTCCCACCTGCATAATCCTGAAAGCAGAAGCCTTGATAAAGCATTCTACAATGGCAAAGCAATGGAAAGGGAATTGGATAACTTTAGTATAGCAAATATAGATGAGTTTTACTTCAGTAAAATAAATTAAAATGAAATAATAATAAATGTTTTCATGTTATAATTATCAGGTAAGTAATAAAACCTGGGTGGAGAATGGAAGAACATGGATAATTGTTAGTGAGTACTTGGAGTTTATTATATTAATTTGTGTACTTTGTATACATTTGAACTTTCCAAAATAAAAACAGTTTTTCGAGGAGAGTCACTCATCAGCTGTATGAAAAACCGAGTTTAAGGAGTTAAGCACAGCTAGAGGAAGTCCAACTGGGGATAGAAGTTAGATACCAGATGATAGTGAGTTAACTTGTGGGAATAGTGGTACAGGTAGCGAGGAATGAACGGATTTGTGATGTATTTAGAAATTAGAGCCAACAATGTTTGTTGAAGTCTATGGAATGTGACAAAGACAGCAGTTATAGCTTTACATCTAAATTTTCTCTCAATTTCTGATACTTAAAACTGAACTGATTAGTCTAGCAATATTTTCTCTTGGACTGTGGTATTTCCCAAGGCTCACTGTTTGAGGAATTAGAATTTAAAAATAGACCTGTAAGCCTCGCTTAACAACGGAAAATGTTTCATAAAATTGAAATTGCCCAATTTCAAAGTTCAGATGTGATCTTTCCAAATACAAACTGATTCTACTGTTCTCCATAGCATTATTCATGTATGGCTCTCAGATCATTGCCAATCATCATCATTAAATATTACATACCAATTTACTGTTTATAATCATTCATAAACATTTCAGAGATTAAAATAATTTTTGTTTGCATATTTCAAGATAAAAGAACTTCAGTTTTAATAATAATTCTTATCAGCTCATTGAAAGAAGTCACATTATGACCTTAATAACATTGAGCAGTTGAGTAAAGATGAGGGAGAAACCTGAGAATCTCCTATGGGTATTGTTCCTGAGATAAGGAAGCACATATTGAAAGTGTGATATCTAAAGGGGTGTATGAACTCCAGTTTCATCTCAAGAGCTTCCAGACTACTTGTAGGGATTCAGCAGAAGTAGAAATGTTAAGCAATTCTTGGATTAAATTAGAGCAGCAATATAAGGACTCATTGCAATCAGAATATTGAAAGTAAGATCACAATCAGAAACTGTGATTATTTTAGACTGTATAAAACTTTCTTTGGGGGAAAATTCTTTTGGGTATATCAACTTTATCTATCTATCTATCTATCATCTATCTATTGTCTGTCATCTATCTATTATCTATTTACCTATTTATTGTTTTAATTTCAAGAGTAGAATTTAGTGATTCATCACTTACATATAACATCACATAAGTTTTTAAAGTAGGGCTCCAAGGGCACCTGGGTGGCTCAGTGGGTTAAGCCTCTGCCTTCAGCTCAGGTCATGATCTTAGGGTCCTGGGATCGAGCACTGCACTGGGTTTTCTGCTCAGTGGGGAGACTTCATCCTCCTCTCTCTCTTCCTGCCTCTCTGACTACTCTCTGACTACTACTCTGTCAAATAAATAAATAAAATCTTTTTTTTTTTTAAAGTAAAGCTTCCATTTGTATGCTAGATACTTGATTTACCACTCTTCAATGAGGCTTTCATTGATTCCACAATGAAAATTAGTCCCATCTCGCACTGTTTTTTCTAGTATCACTGTTATTTCATTTTATTCATAGCTTGTATTACAATTCATAATGATCTCATCTATTTTACTTCCTTATTACCTGTCTCTTTCCCTTAGACCATAAGCCTCGCAAATGGAAAGACCTTGTCCGCCTTATTTATCCTTATATCACAATCATCTAGAATTATTTCTGGTGCAACATAGGTATTCCATAAATAATTGTTTTAGTAGTATTAATTCAAAGCTGAGTCTTAGTGGACAGGAAATGGTTAGCAGTGGAACTCCCTTTAGAAAGATATAAATGGAAAACCTACCAAAACAAACAAACAAACAAACTAGGAGACCAAGTCTCCTTGAAAATATGCTATTCAAAGACCTATTGACAAACACACTCATGTTATTTGTTAGTTGGAGAGGACATCTATGAAATGCTTCTAGCAAGTTGTACTTGGTCTATCTAGGTTTACCTATGCTGCCAAACCCTGGAATCTGGATTTATAGGACATAGCTTCCTAGAATATGTTGCATAGTTCTCTATTAGAGAATAAAAGGGAGATGTTTTGAGATCAAAATAGCTCCCTTTTATGTAGTGACATGGCTGCATTACATTATTTAAAAAAACTAATATGTTACATCTGAGTCACAGAATATCTTAATGAGGCAAGAAAGGACCAGGATTGCGGCAGCACCGGCAATCCTGTATCCTTCTCTGCTTTGCCCATGCCTGGTGGTTATTCTTGAAATAATTAATGAGGCTTAGTAAAGGACAATATTGTTGAGTGTTATGAGTCTAATCTAAAAGCCAACCATTTGTCCTAACTCACCTAGGGAGTTGGTCAATATAGTAGGAGGAAGGAGAAAGTTGATCTGAGGCTACTTATAAATTTAGTACACACAAAGATTAGGGAATAGGTGGGACACAGTTTACCTGTTGAAAAAAGAGGCTTTATCTGAGAGAGTCTGAGGAATTCTCTTTCTTTTTTTTTTAATTTTTTATAAACATATATTTTTATCCCCAGGGGTACAGGTCTGTGAATCACCAGGTTTACACACTTCACAGCACTCACCAAAGCACATACCCTCCCCAATGTCCATAATCCCACTCCCTTCTCCCAAACCCCCTCCCCCCAGTCTGAGGAATTTTCTAATGTCACTTAAAATTATTCTGAATATCTTCTTTTGTACAATTTAATTTCAAAATATTAATTAAATCACTTCCATAATTATATTATAAATTGGATATTGTTTAATTAGATTTCATATAATTATTTGACAAGCAGGAAGCAAAAAGAGTGCATAATAAACTCATGAGTAAGTCTCTGAGGATCAATATCTTATATAAGCATAAATTTCATCTTTTTTAGGAACACAAATTATACCATTTGCAGCATGAAACTTCACACATGAAGCACAAAACAATATACTCTCATAGCATAGATTTGTCTTCAAAACAATTCTTCCTCAACCTTCGTTGGTTATTAAACTGATTTCACCTTTTTACTGTTGCAAATAATGATTAGGACTATTATGTATGTACACTTATATTTTACAATCTAGTTTTACAAATATTACCTCACTGATTATTACTATTATTCTCTTAGATTTTATTGATTAAAATGCTGAGTTTGTGAGTCCAGATATCTTGATTACAAATGCAAGACTATTCCTAGTTTATCAGTATTCCAGGTCAACCCTTCTTAACTTTGAGAGGAGTGCACCTGAATACCTTTGGAATCTGCATACTGTGGTTCAGAAATAATTCTAAATACATAAAATGCGTTATGCAATAATTTACTCACAGGTGTCCTATTTATAATAATAAAAAATGGAAGTAATCTAAATGCAGAAATGACATAGATCTATGATATATTGCACTCATTAAAATGATGTCTACAAGAGTTGCAAAGCATAGGATAAATTATATGCATGTAATGAAAGAACTAAGTAGAAAACATATTTGTGTGTGTATGTATAATTAAGTTAAAATCGATGTAAAAATATGGCAGAAAATAGAATTAAATATTAAAGAGACTTGTCTCTCAGTTGTAATCTAAATTTTTATGGTCATACTTTATGAATTTTCAAATTTTCTAAATATAATTTCATAATTAGAAAAATATAATTTGAGAAAAACGGGAATTTTACATTAGCATGCACACTATGAATTGTGGAAATTTTTACCTTTTTATCTTAATCAAGTAATGGGTTATCAACTAAATGAAGTACAGAGAAATGCACTCATAGCAATCCAATTGTAACATAAGAGATGTTTTTGTTTAGTTCACCATGACATATACTTGTATCATAATACTTAACTTTAAAAATAAGCTATTGAGTGGTGTTCCAAATAATGAGTACAAATGTTATAAGATGGATAAAATTATCTTGAGTCTGGCATTTTAAAAATGTGGCTTATTAGCAATAAAACAACAGATCGATGAAGGATACAAGCATATGCCCATAGGCAGCAAAGTTAAGCCAAAGACATATATCTTTGTGAAGACTTAACAGAGAGTAATAGAGAAGGGGTGAGGGAAGAGAAACATAAAAGATGAGACTGGCATGATATTTTTCAAATCATTCTATTACAATATAGCACATGGAAAATGGAAAAAGAAAGCCAACTTGAAAAAAAAGACAGTAAAAAACTAGACAAAGAAAAAAGAAAGTAGTTAATAAACAATTATTCGATATTTTATTTTACAACTGAGGAAGATAAACTCAGAAAGTTAGCTTGGAAGGGGAGGTGAACCATGAGAGACTATAGACTCTGAAAAACAATCTGAAGGTTTTGAAGGGGTGGGGGGTGGGAGGTCGGAGTACCAGGTGGTGGGTATTATAGAGGGCCCGGATTGCATGGAGCACTGGGTGTGGTGCAAAAATAATGAATACTGTTATGCTGAAAATAAATAAAAATAAATTGAAAAAAAAAAAAAGAAAAAGAAAGTTAGTTTGGTAAAAGACATCCACCAGATCATTATGAGAAATAAAAAAATTTCACCTGGTCCTCCAATCTCAGATCTTGGGCATTTTTCACCTCAAGAGAGTTGACTCTCAATGGTCATTGAATAACTTCAGCCACAAGTTTCTAAAGCATCTGGAAAGGTACATGTTGTCCTTCTGCACATACTGGATTTTAGGTTTTCAGGTTTTTCATCTGAAGACCATAACCCTGAAAAAGAAAAAAGAGGAGAAATATGGATATTAAGTTTTCTATTCTTATTAATTTTTATACTTTTCACCACTAACCAACCAGAAGCCTATGCCTTTTTGGTCTGTGCTCCAAACATAATTGTAAAAAAAAATTATTACTTATAGCATTTTCCATAATCCTTTTCCCAATGCATCTGAAACTATTTAGTATGTTTTGTAAAGTTTTTTGTCACTATCTGTGTAGGTCATTATTTATATATTTCTGTTATATTCTTTGAACCAGTAATTCTCCTTGTAAGAACATATGTTAAGTGTATTTCTTCATATACATGTAAAATAAACTTATTATGATGATAACTGTTTAACTGATCCCCACAATGTATGATATGAGTCAGATCATCACAGTACCCACCAAGTGGAAAATACTATGTAGAGTTTAAAAAGATTAAATTTGATCTGTATGTGCAAATAGGAGAAAATCTCTAAGACATTAAAAATTGAGAAAAGTAGGATAATACTATAATTAGCTAAATTTTTATTGGGTGTTTAGTATTAGATTGAGTGGTTTTTTATTATGTGGCACTGATCTAAGTGTTTTTTATATGAATTTATACATTTTTTCTTATCAGCCCTATGAAGTAAATACTATTTTATCATCTGCACTTTTATAAATATGGAAATGAAGCAGAGAGAAATTACAAAATTTTCCCATGGTAACATAACTCGCTAGTGGCTGAGTTTGGATTTCTATTCAAATCAACTGTGTTGCCTGAGTCAATACTTATAATCAGACATAATATTGCCTTCTAATAGCTATTGAATGGTGCATTTAGTGAGCTTTTACCTGTGGAAACATAATTAGAGTAGCAAATGTTATTTGCATATATATATACACATGTGTACACATCCACGGATATCTATCTAGATAGAAAGATAGATATCCCTGCACATCTTTTGTAAGAAAGCACAAAAAACTCTTCTTAATGTTTATCTCTAGAGGTAAGTCTGGCAGTCTCGAAATGTACAAAGATCTATTCTTTCTTGTTTGAAAAAAAGTAATAAATTAATTTTTGAGCTATTTGAATGCTTTACTATGTTCACTTAAGTCATATTGATAATGACAACAAAAGAGGTTTCGTTTGTGAAATACTGCTTTAAAAATTCTCAACGTATTTTATCTAGTAATTACTTACAATTCAGAGTAATTTCTAGTGCAACAATGAGATATATACAGCTTTCTTATGATATATTTTTGTTTGTTTAGAATATTCAGTATTTTCTTCCAATCTCAGATATATGTATGAATATCTATCTCTAGCTTTCCTACCTGTTTAACCCAAGGCATAAATATTTTCTTTCTCCAAAGGCTTCATTAACTTACATTTTATGATAATTTTTTTTTTTTGCTTAAAATTGAATCCTATGTAGAATTTTTCTTATTTATTTAGCTACTTTTTTCCATTGGATATTCTTTCCTGTTTTGTCAAAGATTGTTTGACCATAGCATTGAGGGTCCATTTCTGGGTTGTCTCTTCTACTCCATTGATCTATGTGTCTGTTTTTGCCAGAATACCATACTGTCTTGATGATTACAGCTTTGTAAAATAGCTTGAAGTCTAGAAATCTGATGCCTCCACCTTTGCTTTTCCTTTTCAACCTTACTTTGGCTATTCAGGGTCTTTTGTAGTTCCATAAACATTTTAGGATTATTTGTTCCAGTTCTGTGAAAAATATTGATTGTATTTTGACAGGGATTGCATTTAATGTGTATGTTGCTTTGGGTAGCACAAACATTTTAACAATCTTTGTCCTTCTAATCCATGAGCATGAACTGTTTTTCCATGTCTTTGTGACTTCCTCAATTTCTTTCATAAGTGTTCTATAGTTTCTAGAGTACAGATATTTTACCTCTTTGGTTAGGTTTCTCCTTAGGTATCTTATGGTTTTGGGTGCAATTGTAAATGGGATCAGTTCCTTGATTGCTTTCTCTGCTGCTTCATTGTTAGTGTATAGAAAAGTGACCTCTGTGCATTAATTTTATATCCTGCCACAATTGCTGAATTTCTGTATGAGTTCTAGCAATTTCTGGGCAGTCTTTTGGGTTTTCTCCATAGAGTATCATGTCATCTGTGAAGAGTGAAAATTTGACTCTTCTTTGCTGATTTGGATGTGTTTTCTTTCTTTTTGTTGTCTAATTGCTGACGCTAGCGCTTCCAGTACTATGTTGAACAACAGTGATGAGCGTCCATGTCCCTGTCACGTTCCTGACCTTAAGGGAGTCTTTCCCCACTAAGTCTTTCCCCATTGAGGATGATACTTGCTGTGGGCTCTTTGTGAATGGCTTTTATGGTAGTGAGGTGTGTTCCCTTTATCCCTATACTGTGGAGAGTTTTAATCAAGAAAGAATGCTGTATTTTGTCAAATGCTTTTTCAGCATCTACTGTGAGGATCACATGGTTCTTGCCCTTTCTTTTATTAATGTGATGTACCATGTTGATTTATTTGCCAAAGTTGAGCCACGCTTGCAGCCCAAGAATAAATCCCACTTGGTCGTGGTAAATAATCCTCCTAATGTCCTGCCTGATCCCAGTGACTAGTATCTTGGTGATAATTTTGGCATCCATGTTCATCAGGGATATTGGTCTGTAATTTTCCCTTTGGGTGGGTTCTCATGCTTTTGGGATCAAGGTAATGTTGGCCGCACTGAATAAGCTTGGAAACTTTCCCTCCGTTTCTATTTTTTGAAAGAGCTTCAGAAGAAGCTTCTTTAAATAAATGTTTGGTAGAAATCCCTTGGGAAGTCATCTGGCCCTGGACTCTTCTTTGTGGGGAGATTTTTGATGACTGCCTCAATTTCCTTGCTGGTTATGGGTCTTTCAGGTTTTCTATTTCTTTCTGTTTCCGTTTTGGTAGTTTATATGTTTGTCAGAGTTTATCCATTTCTTCTATTTGTTGCATATAGTTTTTCATACTATTCTCTTATAATTGTTGGTATTTTTCAGTGTTGTTTGTGATCTCTCCTCTTTCATTCAGGATTTTATTAATTTGGGCCCTTTGTCTTTTCCTTTTGATAATTATGGCTAGGGTTTTATCGACCTTATTAATTCTTTCAAAGAACAAGTTCCTAGTTTTGTTGATCTTTTCTGGTCTTCTTTTGGTTTCCATTTCATTGATTTCTGCTCTAATATTTATTATCTCTCTTCTCCTGCTTGGTTTAGGCTTTATTTGCTCTTCTTTCTCCAGCTTCTTTAGATATAAGGTTAGCTTGTATATTGATGACCCAAGCAAAATACACACTAGACAAATCTGAAGAAGTCAGAAACCAAAAAAGAAAAGGAAGGGAAAAAAAGAGAATACAATCTCCAAGGTGAACAAAACAGGGTGATCTATATCTCCTATATGAATTTTGTTCTGCTGTTTGAGGGCACTAAATCCCAAAATTGTAAAGAAAACATAACTTGTACATATGCAAAAAATAAAATTGAATACAGAGAACAGAAGCCAAAAATGAAGAATATGTCTATAAAATATATGTGTAAAAATGAGAGTTGTAAAAAGGCTTAAAGACAAAGAGTTGATAAAATGAAAAACAGTTGAAAAAGAAAATTTTAAACTGAAAGATAAAAGAATGATGAGGAAAAAACTCAAATTTGATATACTATTTTCCCCTAGTGCTGGAGCTTTGCATTTCTGTGTGCTCTGTAAACTTGGTATTGGCCTGATGTTCCAACTGGTCTTCTGCGGGAAGGACCTGCTGCATGATTCTCAGGTGTCTTTGCCTGGGTGGAGTTGCACCACCCCTTGCCAGGGGGCCAGGCTGAGTATAAATTGTTTCAGTTGCTCTATGTAGCTTTTGTTTTCTGAAGACTTTCCCTGCCACTTTAGAGAATGAAAATAAAAATGGCAGCACTCCAATCTCCATCCCCAAAGCTGAATGATCTCAGCCCCCTCTCTTCAATAAACCCTCAGGAAAAGCAGTTTTCACTTTTGTGTGTGCCGGAACTCTGCAGACTTCTACAGTGAGCACCTGCACCGATCCTCTTCCGGGTCAGGGTGGTTGCGGGGAGTGGTTGTGGGATTGTGCACAATCCTATGCCACCCCTCCCAGGGGATGGAGGAAGGTCACCCTGTTTCTGCCCTTCTCGGGGCCCCTGCATGGAGAGCAGTTGCCAGATCTTGCTGGATCCTGCCATGGTTCACTTGTTCAGGGTGTATGGCAAACCAAGCTGAGAACCCACTCCACAGCTTGCTGCCTATAGCCAGTTTCCCTGCTCCAATGTTTGGGAACTCTGCCAACTCATGCACCACATTCTTCCTGTGACCCCAGGAATCCTAAGACCACACTGGCCCACCCAGGATTCTGCCCTACTTTGCCACCTGAGCATCTTTCAGTCTGAGATGTCCCTCATCACAGCAGGCTTTTTTAAGAGTTCCAATTTTGCACTCCGCTGCTTTATCACTTTCCTGTAGCTGGTTTACTAAGGCTCCCTACTCCTGTGATTTATTTTCAAATATATCTCCTCAGATTCATGTCTCCATACCTCCATATCTTGCAATACCTTTGCAAGGTATACCTTGCAAAAAGTAGTGGCTGTTCGAAATGTAGAATTTCAGCAATTCTTTTCTTACATCTCAGGTTGAATTCATGGATCTTCAGAATGATATGTTAAATATCTAGCTAAATTCAAGGGACCAGATGAACAGAGGTCCCCTATTCTTCCACCATCTTGCCTCCATCCCTAAACTTATTCTTACATAAAACAGGAATAACGCTAGCATCTCCCACATAAGTTTTTTGTGAAAATTAAGTAAAAATCTCTACAAAATTTTGAGGTATTCAAGCTGCTTGCTGAGCCCTTTATCAAAATAAATAACACTGGAAAGATACATTTCATGGGGCAGTAAAAGTAGTACTTATGGATCAAGGTCGTATTTCCAAAAATGAATATTTAATATGTGTCTTGGATATCCAAGTGATAATATGAAGTAAGAAATTTGATATACAAATCTACAGGTCAGAGACCATGTAAACTGAAAGATGAAAAGTGTTTGACATCATCAGTATACAGATGGTATTATAAAGCATGAGACTAAATGAGATTATCTGGGAAGAGTATTTAGTTAAAGAAGAGAAGTGATCTTAAGGTAGTTGGCTGGGGTACTTTAATGCTGAATAGAGGAAAAGTTGCTATCTGAGAAGACTTTAAAATAGCAACAGGAGAAATAAAAGGAACAATGGAAGAATGTTACAGACTGCTTCAATCAGAATTCAGTTTCAGATAAGAGAATCCAATCTATCAGATTTAAGCAAATTGGAATTAAATACAAAAATTTAGATGCTTACAATCTTGATGGTTGAGCTGGTTCCACAAAATTACTCCCAGAACAAGGTGACTTAAGTTTTCTTTTTCTTTTTTTTAAGATTTTTATTTTATTTATCTATTTGACAGAGAGAGATCACAAGTAGGCAGAGAGGCAGTCAGAGAGAGAGAGAGGAGAAAGCAGGCTCCCTGCCGAGCAGAGAGCCCGACGTGGACTCGGGACTCGATCCCAGAACCCTGAGATCATGACCCAAGCCAAAGGCAGCAGCTTAACCCACTGAGCCACCCAGTTGCCCCATGACTAAGGTTTCTTAACAAGGGAAGTTATAAACAGAAATCTGGTGAAACAGATAGGCATTGTCTCAGCTTCTGGCTCCAGGATCATGCTACTGCAGCCACAGTCTGGAAAAAAACAAACAAAACAAAACAAAAAGCAAAAAATGAAACAAAACAAAACAAAACAAAACCCACCAGATCAATTGGTTTTATAGTGATGCTGCACGAGCAAAAAGAGTGCTTCATGCTCTATGCTTTGTTCCCTTCATCAATTTCAAATTTTAGACTCACTAGTGCATTTCACTGGCATTACTTAAATCTCTATATCTGTAAATGGATATATACAGAAGTCTGGAAGATATGTTTTTAGGTTTCTAGCAACTGTACTACAAGGAGATAAAAGAGAAGAATATTGAAAAAGATATTAAAAGCCAATTTACTATATAGGTATCAAAAGAGATGCAAGAGGACAGAGTTATTTCAAGAAGACATGAGTTGCCAGTTGTGTGCAATGCTAATAAAAAGGCAAATAAGATGAAAACAGAAATAGTAATTGGATTCAGCATCATGGGAGGTTCTCAATGATCTCAACAATAGCAGAGGAGGATGAAAACTTTAGGGAGATGGAGTAGGTTGAATAATGAATAGAAACAGAGGAGATTGAGATAAGAATAGAAACAACTCATTCTCAGAGTGTTTTGTGAAAAGAAGCAGAGCTATAGAACAATAGTGGGAGATACAAGCAGGGTTGATGAAAAAGTTTTGTATTTTGCTGGTTTTAAATAGGGTATCTTGGCAAACTGACGGGAATAATTCAGTAGGGAAGGAAAAATGATGTTCCAATAAAAGGAATAACTACAAGATAAAATCTATAATAAGATAACCCATATCAGGGCTTTTCTGAATGGGGAAAATGAAGGGAGCATGGAAAAGGAATATCCAAGGAGCTTGCAAGAAACGGAATATCATGATTATGACCTGATTGGATAAAAAGAGAAATAAAGACAGACCATGAGGGATGAATAATAGAAGATTAGTGGACCAATAAGTTGGAGATCTAAACCAGGCAAAATATTTTGGAGTGGACCAACTCACTCTGAGAGTAAATGGAAGTGGTCTGAGTCATGTATTTATGGCTAATAGTTATGAATAGGTCTAGGGTGTGATCATAGGAATATGGGGCTGAGGTAAGCTTAAGAAAATGTTTTTTTGAGAGTGAGGGGTCACAAAACAGAGAACCAGGAGTAAAGGATATGTTATGTTGACTTAATCACTGAGAATAACAGTAGCCTAAATGGAGAGTAAAATGCCAATCCAAGTGAAAAAAATACAAAAACCAAAAACATTTTTAATGAAAGAGGCAAGTTGGATGAGAGTTCTAGATATCCAGTGAGAGTAGGTACAGTGAGAGTAGAACAAAACGGTAGGGGCATCAAAGAAGCTGTGATTTTGAGCAAGGAAAGAATATATATACACTGAATATAGATATTTTGTGAGGACTACAAATGATAATCTATGTAAGGCACCATCTGTGAACACAGACACAGACACACACACACACACGCCATGGAAATACTGCATTGCTAACTAGAAAATATCATTCCATGGCATAAATATAAAAAGTTTTTAGAACAAGTAAAATTTGAGCTATTATTTGTTACTTTGTAATAATGCTTTTAATAAAGACAAGATAATCAAGGGATTTTTTTCATGCTTAATATTAGTTTGCATGTTGTCTTTTCTACAAGGAATTCTTTGATGATATTGACTGTTTCACTGATCTCTACATTCCTAGCAACTGGCACAAATTCAGGCACACTGAACCAATATTTGTTGAATTCTAAATAGAGGGAGCATCAGTTATGTGAAGAGATTCTTCTCAAATTAATGATGATGTATGGGGAATTTGAGAGAGTCTAAATTGGCTATTGCACAGATGAAAAATGTATTCTATAGTGAATCACAAGAAACTTGAATAGCATTTTCACTTATCAAGCATTGTACTCTTTGTATTTCAATGTCTAGCATATTCCCAATTTACTAAAATAAATGTGGACTGAAAATGTGATGTATTATTTTTGTGCATGTAATGGCAAATAATTATTATGCATATTTTCAAGAAAATAAAAAGATAGGACCCCACCTGACCCTGAAAATTTGTTCAGACAATCTGTGCTCATGGTTCATTAGTGATATGCTCTACCAAGCTGGTGAATAAATAATCATTTTCATTCCCTTTCATTGCTTCTCCTGCTTATGGAGGCCATTAGCAGATAAGAATGACATTAATGCACATTTTATGTAATAAAAATTCCATGAACCTAAGAATCTTATTTTCGCTGTCAAGGGCCCATAACCACAGTAGGGGAATGATGAATAAGAGATAAAAAGCCAGAAATAGCAAAATTCAATACAATTTTTAAGTGAAGTGCAACCAGAAATGTGGGTAAAGAAATGCAATTATATGCTAGCAGAAGGAGACTGCTGATAATTAAATACAAATATATAATATACATATACATATAATAAATATATATAATACAGATGAATTCTGTGGACACAATATGTATACATTGTTATATGTGTATTTGTATATATAATATAAATAATATTAAATTACATTTTAGTGTGATTACATGAAGAACAAAATAATTTATTTAGACCTTTGTCTGATAGATTTTATGGATTTTTTTTTTTTTTAACCTTTAGATATAGCTGAAGTTAAGTGGCACAGAGAAATAAATGTAAAGCAGACCATTTCAAACCCTTACACAAATACATACAGTTCAATAATGACACAGATAACATTGTGCTAATGAAAATTACTTCCCTGATTATTGTCTTATTGTCTCCATTTCCTTCTTATATTGGTAAAAATAATTTGTGAAGACATTGACTTATTCAAAAATAAATTATCATGCCAGTTGTTGATGGCTTCCCTTAGTAAATACAATCAGGAATATCTACCACTCCTTGAATACTGTAAGAGTAAGAAACAGATTTCAACTAAAATGATGATGCCACAGAGGAAAATCCTATTGGCCTGATAAGCAATATATTTTTAAATGTAAAGTACAGGAAAACTATCTTTAAAAAATATATTATTTCATATAGTATTCAGTCACATCTGTGATTATTTTGGTAAGGTTACTAAGCAAATAGACTGTGGGTTCCATGTTTACTAATGAGAAGTATGCTCAGAGCTTTATTAGGAAAGGACTCAAAAGAGTGGCTTAGAGTCTAATAATGTGCATTGACTTTCACAAGGAAACATACTCTTAACACCACAGCACCTTTAAAGGGTAGGAATAAGCCCCTGTTCTAAACAGAGTCAAAACTAGCAAGATTAGTTAAGTATACAGGAGGGACCCCAGTTGTTCCATTCTTGTTTTAGGTTGGGGTAAAAAAAAATGAGTAAGAAATTGTGATTCCTCTGCGTTAGATCTTGTTTTAATGAAGATTTTTTGATGGGAAGTAAAATGACACTTAAGCTTCTCAAGAGAAATACAAAGAGACAACTGATTTTTTTTAATGACTCATAAAGATGCAAATGACAACAAGAGGAAATACTTGAAGTAACTTCAAAGTGATTCTTTTTCTGCCAAAGGAAATAAGAAACTAAAGCAATATTAACACAAGCCACATTACAGTGCCAACTACATTTTATAGAAATGTCAAAATATTTATATTTATTTTCATTTGAAATTTTAAAATCTTAATTATAGGAAAAATAAAATAATAGTACTAGTATAGTCACTATCTAAAAAAAAAGTTAACATAATAGAAATCTTCCTTCATTTTTTTTGAAAGAATACATTTTCTTCTTTTTTCTTTTTCTGTTGATCTCTAGAGATTCTTTATATATTATAATTATTATATTACATTTCTCTTATATATGCAGCAAATATCTAATAGTATTACATAAATATATTTTATTTTACACAATTTCTAAGTTTTATGTAAGCAAATAATATTTTCTTTCTAGTTTGTATGACTTTTTCTTTGTTACTTGAAGTCATCACTTTTTAAAATTAATTTGGTGTATTTCTCCATTTATTAAGATCATTTTAATGCCCTTGAGTAAATGTTATTGCTTCCTCTATAATACCTCTGCACATCTTTATTAAATTTATTCCTGGGAATATTGTAGTTTTTTGCTTTCATGGATGGTATATTTTACGAGACCAGTGCTCTAACCCCTGAGCTACGGAGCCATCATGGATGGTATATTTTAATTTCATTACCTAATTTATATTTGGAATAGAAACATGTTATTGATAGAAGTAGTGCCATTGCATCAAGCACTTTGCTAATAATTTATAAAATCCTAATAATTTATAAAATCTCTTGGAATTCAGAAATAGAATATCATTTAACTGCAGATAATTACAGCTGATCCCTGATTCCAGCCCTAATGACTTTCCTCTTTTTTACTTACTGTGATATAATAACTTTATAGTAGTTAATTCATTAAATCATGAAATATTTTTATTCATTATAAAAATAGAGTTTACTAATATAAAGCTTGATAACTTGGAGTGGTAATAACATTCGTCCTGATATATTTTTTAATATTTTATATATTTATTTATTTGATAGACAAAGATCACAAGTAGGCAGAGAGGCAGGCAAGGAGAGAGAGGGAGAAGCAGGCTCCCCATCAAGCAGAGCCCAAGGGGTGCCCTTGTCACCCAGGTGCCCCTTGTCCTGATATTTTAAAAGCAAAAGGGACTCTATCATTTAACAAATAGATGTCATGTTTTCTTAAGGCATTCAGAAGATTTCTTTCATTAGATTAGAAAGGTCCATTATGATTGGTCAACCAGGAAATCAAAAAAGAATGTATAAAATTCATGAAGCAAATGAAAATGAAAACAACTGTTCAAAATCTTTGGGAAGCAGCAAATGCAGTCCTAAGAGGAAAGTATATAGCAATACAAGCCTTCTTCAAGAAGCAAGAAAAGTGTAAAACACACAACTTAACCTTACACCTAAAGGAACTGGAAAAAGAAGAGCAGATAGAGGGCACCTGAGTGGCTCTGTCAGTTAAGAGGTTGCCTTTGGATCAGGGTCCTGGGATCTGGCCCCGCCTCTATCTTTGTGGGAGATAGTCTGTGTCTCCCTTTGCCTGTGGCTCTCACTGCTTGAGCTCTCCCTCTCTTTCACTCTCTCTCTCTCAAAAAATAAATAAAATCTTAAAAAAAAAAGACAATTAGAGCCTAAATCCAGCAGGAGAAGAGAAATAATAAAGATTAGACCAGAAATAAATGATATAGAAATTTTAAAAAAGAAGAACAGATTAACAAAACTAGGAGCTTGTTCTTTGAAAGAATTAATAAGATTGATAAAACCCTAGCCATAATTATCAAAAGGAAAAGACAAAGGGCCCAAATTAATAAAATCCTGAATGAAAGAGGAGAGATCACAAACAACACTGAAAAATACCAACAATTATAAGAGAATAGTATGAAAAACTATATGCAACAAATAGAAGAAATGGATAAACTCTGACAAACATATAAACTACCAAAACGGAAACAGAAAGAAATAGAAAACCTGAAAGACCCATAACCAGCAAGGAAATTGAAGCAGTCATCAAAAATCTCCCCACAAAGAAGAGTCCAGGGCCAGATGACTTCCCAAGGGATTTCTACCAAACATTTATTTAAAGAAGCTTCTTCTGAAGCTCTTTCAAAAAATAGAAACGGAGGGAAAGTTTCCAAGCTTATTCAGTGCGGCCAACATTACCTTGATCCCAAAAGCATGAGAACCCACCCAAAGGGAAAATTACAGACCAATATCCCTGATGAACATGGATGCCAAAATTATCACCAAGATACTAGTCACTGGGATCAGGCAGGACATTAGGAGGATTATTTACCACGACCAAGTGGGATTTATTCTTGGGCTGCAAGCGTGGCTCAACTTTGGCAAATAAATCAACATGGTACATCACATTAATAAAAGAAAGGGCAAGAACCATGTGATCCTCACAGTAGATGCTGAAAAAGCATTTGACAAAATACAGCATTCTTTCTTGATTAAAACTCTCCACAGTATAGGGATAAAGGGAACACACCTCACTACCATAAAAGCCATTCACAAAGAGCCCACAGCAAGTATCATCCTCAATGGGGAAAGACTTAGTGGGGAAAGACTCCCTTAAGGTCAGGAACGTGACAGGGACATGGACGCTCATCACTGTTGTTCAACATAGTACTGGAAGTGCTAGCGTCAGCAATTAGACAACAAAAAGAAAGAAAACACATCCAAATCAGCAAAGAAGAGTCAAATTTTCACTCTTCACAGATGACATGATACTCTATGGAGAAAACCCAAAAGACTGCCCAGAAATTGCTAGAACTCATACAGAAATTCAGCAATTGTGGCAGGATATAAAATTAATGCACAGAGGTCACTTTTCTATACACTAACAATGAAGCAGCAGAGAAAGCAATCAAGGAACTGATCCCATTTACAATTGCACCCAAAACCATAAGATACCTAAGGAGAAACCTAACCAAAGAGGTAAAATATCTGTACTCTAGAAACTATAGAACACTTATGAAAGAAATTGAGGAAGTCACAAAGACATGGAAAAACAGTTCATGCTCATGGATTAGAAGGACAAAGATTGTTAAAATGTTTGTGCTACCCAAAGCAACATACACATTAAACATAATCCCTATCAAAATACAATCAATATTTTTCACAGAACTGGAACAAATAATCCTAAATATTCCAAATAATCCTAAAATCCAAATAATCCTAAAATGTTTATGGAACTACAAAAGACCCTGAATAGCCAAAGTAAGGTTGAAAAGGAAAAGCAAAGCTGGAGGCATCAGATTTCTGGACTTCAAGCTATTTTACAATGCTGTAATCATCAAGACAGTATGGTACTCTCACAAAACAGACACATAGATCAATGGAGTAGAAGAGACAACCCAGAAATGGACCCTCAATGCTATGGTCAACTAATCTTTGACAAAACAGGAAAGAATATCCAATGGGATAAAACACAGTCTCTTCAACAAATGGTGTTGGAAAAATAGGATCATTTTCCTACACCATACAGAAAGATAAACTCAAAATGGATGAAAGACCTATATGTGAGGCAGGAAACCATCAAAATCTAGAGGAGAATACAGGCAGCAAACCCTATGACCTCAGCCACAGCAACTTCTTGCTAGGAGTATCTCCAAGGGAAACAAAGGTAAAAATGAACTATTGGGACTTTACCAAGACAAAAACCTTTTGCACATCAAAGGTAACAGTCAACAAAACTAAAAGGCAACCTATGGAATGAGAGAAGATATTTGCAAATTACATATAAGATAAAGGGCTAGTGTCCAAGATGTATAAAGAACTTATCAACCCCAACAGTCAAAAACCAAAAAATCCATTCAATAAATGGGCAGGGGACATGTAGAGACATTTCTCTAAAGAAGACATACCAATGACCAAAAGACATGTGGAAAAATGTTCCACACGACTTGGCATCAGGGAAATACAAATCAAAACCACAATGAGATACCGCCAGTCAGAATGGCTAAAATTAACAAGAAAGGAAACAACAAATGTTGGCGAAGATGTAAAAAAAGGAACCCTCTTACGTTGTTGGTGGGAATGCAAGCTGGTATAGCCAGTTTGGAAAACAGTGTCGAGGTTCCTCTAGAAGTTGAAATAGAGCTACCTTACGACCCAGCTACTGCACTACTGGGTATTTTCCCCAAAGATACAAATGTAGTGAACTGAAGGGGCACCTGTACCCTAATGTTCATAACAGCAATGTCCACAAAAGCCAAACTGTGGAAAGTGCTGAGATGTCCATCAACAGACGAATGGATAAGCAGCATGTGGTATGTGGGTGTACACATACACGCACACACACACACACACACACACACACACACAGTGGAATATTACTGAGCCATCAGAAAGGACAAATACTTAGCATTTACATCAACAGGTGTGGAACTGGATGATATTATGCTGAGTGAAAGAAATCAATCCAAGAAAGACAATTATCATATGGTTTTACTCATGTGTGGAATATAAGAAACAGTGCAGAGGATCATAGGGTTAGGGAAGAAAAATTGAATTAGAAGTCATCAGAGAGGGAGAAAAACTATGAGAGATTCTTAACTGTAGGAAACAAACTGAGGGTTGCTGGAGGGGAATTGGGTGGGGGGATGGGATAAATGAGTGTGGAGCATTAAGGAAGGCACATGATGTAATGAACAAATAGGTGTCATATGTAACTGATAAATTACTGGATGCTACATCAGAGACTAATGATGTACTATATATTGGCTAGTTGAATTTATATAAAAAAGAAAAAAAAGAGTAAGTTTAGGGGTGTTATATGACTTGCAGTGTGCCACATGGTGAATAAAATGTACAATCAAGATTCAAAATGGAAACTGTCTTTTCATATACAACTCTACTTTTTTAAAAAAATTAATTTATTTATTTCAGAGAAAGAGTGCCTGCACGGGGAGTTGGGGGGAAGGGATTGGGCAATAGTAGAGAGAGAATCTCAAACGGACTCTGTGCTGAGCCCACTCAGGGCTTAATCTTATTACCTTGAGATCATGACCAGGCGGAAATCAAGAGTTGGGTGCTTACCTGACTGAGCCACACAGGTGCTCCTAGAGCTCCACTTTTAATGACCATATTGTAGAGTTTCCTAATAAAACTGAGAAAGTGTAAAGTTGAAAGATATCTAACATTTGTCAAAGGCTCTATGTTAGGCCCTGGGGCTGTAATTTTTATCCTTATGGAATTCTCCCAATAACATTTTATAATAAGCATGTTTATTGCTCATTTAAAAATGATAAACTCAAGACTCGAAGATGACCACAAGCTTATTAAAGAAGCTTTTACTAAGGAAGGGCAAAAACTCTCATAGCAGACAAGATATGTGTATCAGGTTGTTAGCAGGCTAAAGTTTCAGGAAAAGTAAGCAGGATTCAGACTGGGTGTCTGGAACTCAGTGGGGGGTGGGGATTAGTAGAACTATGGCCACAAAGCGTTATATAGCAATTACTTAGCTTCCTTTAACAACGATTCCCAGTAACTGCAGATTGGTTACTCTGTATGAACACGGCAGACCAGAAGGATGCAAGCCATGATCTAATCCAAAGAACTGCAGTGAGCTTGCTGGGACTTTAGGAAATATCTAAGGGGAAAAATGAGTTTCTCTCATGATCTCTTACCCTTCTCCTCCTTACCCCTTAGTGACTTAAAACAGAAATGTATATATGTATTTAGTGCCTTCCCTCCTTCCTCCCTCTCTTCCTCCCTCTCTCTCCCTCCCTCCCTTGCTTTTGTAGTAAGAGCACTTAATGTGAAATCTGCCCTCTTAATGAATTTTGAAGTGCACATAATACTGTATGGTTGAGTATCAACACTATGTTGAACAGCAGACCTTTAGAGAGAGAACCTAAATATGAAGTAATCCCCCATTTTTTAAAATAAGAAATAAAAAATTTTTGTCAAGATTTACCTCAAATACATTTACAGGTTAATATGTCAAATTATTCTCATAATATTTCTTAATTTAATTGCTTATTTAAAATCATTTATGTAATCTATAAATACAGATTTACTTTCTTCACTCTCAAATTTTATTCAAACTCTACTTGCATCTTCTATAGCACTATCTTTGTCACCATTAAAACCACTTTTCCAATCATCTGGCACAGGTTTTCAGAGCTGTCACCCTCAATTCCCCCTAAATTACTTGAAAAGCAGAACTTTTAAAATTCATATATAATCTTGTCACTGGAAAAGTTAGTCTAAGTTCCAAGTACCATTTGTATAATATAAATATTATAATCTTTTAAACATTTTACTAATTCCAAAGAAATATTTTCTTCATAAAATATTTTTTCATTGCCTTAAAAATGAGTTTCAAAGATAAAAAGATATCTAATACATCTTATGATGTCGTATCAGCAATAGTCACTAACTTTTTCTTATATTTCTTTGCCTCTTGTTTTTACTCATCTCACTAGACTTCCCTAAGCATCTCGGACAACTGAGGACACACTGTATTTTCCTCAAAATATATCACCTTTTTTAAAACAAGCTAAAAAAGAAAATAGCCTACAATAAGGAAGAATTTAAGAACTTATATACAAGGAGACTCCTGAATAAAGATTTTGGTGAATGTAACTTGGCATATATGAGAGAGAAAAAGGATAAGGAAGAAGAGGGAATTATAGTAAGCTAAATTCATATTTATCGAAGTAGGAAACCAATAAGTGATTTATAAAATCAATGACTCCACAAAGAGCTGTATACACATATGTGATTTAGAGAGATCAGAATAACCACTGGCACAGGGAAACATTAACTATTAAATGAGGTTTTTCCATTTAAAAAGAGAGATCTGAAATTACTAGGATGGAAAAGACTGTCTTCTTTTTTTAAAATTTTTTATTTTTTTATAAACATATAATGTATTTTTATCCTCGGGGGTACAGGTCTGTGAGTCGCCAGGTTTACACACTTCACAGCACTCACCATAGCACATACCCTCCCCAATGTCCATAACTCCACCCCCCTCTCCCGACTGCCCTCCCCCCAGCAACCCTTAGTCTGTTTTGTGAGATTAAGAGTCACTTATGGTTTGTCTCCCTCCCGATCCCATCTTGTTTCATTTATTCTTCTCCTACCCCCCAACCCCGACGTTGCATCTCCACTTCCTCATATCAAGGAGATCATATGATAGTTGTCTTTCTCTGCTTGACTTATTTCGCTAAGCATGATACCCTCTAGTTCCATCCACATTGTCGCAAATAGCAAGATTTCATTTCTTTAGATGGCTGCATAGTATTCCATTGTGTATATATACCACCTCTTCTTTATCCATTCATCTGTTGATGGACATCTAGGTTCTTTCCATAGTTTGGCTATTGTAGACATTGCTGCTATAAATATTCGGGTGCACGTGCCCCTTTGGATCACTATGTTTCTATCTTTAGGGTAAATACCCAGTAGTGCAATTGCTGGGTGATAGGGTAGTTCTATTTTCAACATTTTGAGGAACCTCCAAGCTGTTTTCCAGAGTGGTTGCACTAGCTTGCATTTCCACCAACAGTGTAGGAGGGTTCCCCTTTCTCCGCATCCTCGCCAGCATCTGTCATTTCCTGACTTGTTAATTTTAGCCATTCTGACTAGTGTGTGGTGATATCTCATTGTGGTTTTGATTTGTATTTCACTGATGCCGAGTGATGTGGAGCACTTTTTCATGTGTCTGTTGGCCATCTGGATGTCTTTTTTTCAGAAATGTCTGTTCATGTCTTCTGCCCATTTCTTGATTGGATTATTTCTTCTTTGGGTGTTGAGTTTGCTAAGTTCTTTACAGATTTTGGACACTAGCCCTTTATCTGATATGTCGTTTGCAAATATCTTCTCCCATTCTGTCAGTTGTCTTTTGATTTTGTTAACTGTTTTCTTTGCTGTGCAAAAGCTTTTGATCTTGATGAAATCCCAAAAGTTCATTTTTGCCCTTGCTTCCCTTGCCTTTGGCGATGTTCCTAGGAAGATGTTGCTGCGGCTGACGTCAAAGAGTTGCTACCTGTGTTCTCCTCAAGGATTTTGATGGATTCCTTTCTCACATTGAGGTCCTTCATCCATTTTGAGTCTATTTTCTTGTGTGGTATAAGGAAATGGTCCAATTTCATTTTTCTGCATATGGCCGCCCAATTTTCCCAATACCATTTATTGAAGAGGCTGAAAAAACTGTCTTCTAATTAAAAAGATCTCTGTTGGGAGACCTGGGTGGCTCAGTCATTAAGCTTCTGCCTTTGGCCCAGGCCATGGTCCCAAGGTCCTGTGATTGAGCCCTGCTTCCAGATCCCTGCTTTGCAGGAAGCCTACTTCTCCCTCTCCCACTCCCCTTGTTTGTGTTTCCTCTCTCTCACTATGTTTCTCTCTGTCAAATAAGTAAATAAAGTTTAAAAAGATCTCTATTATTTTATTTTCAAATTATGTGCATTATTAATTTTGATAATTACAATGCAGTTAAACAGCAGCTGAGAATTATTTAACCCATTAAGTCAAAATTGTGGACCTCATAAACGGTAGCACCAAAACCATTTCTCTATGAGCATATGATAAAACCTTAGGTTGCTTGTTCCTATGGACCCTTTATGGATTACTGCATTTCAATTAGAAAATATACCACTAAAACATATGCCATCACTATAGAGCTCCTCTGCATGAATTAATGAAGAACACTGCTTTATGTTTCACTTGTCCCTTTTGGCTGCAATTTCTGGAAATGGTTGGCTGTAGTGCTGTTTAGGGATGGTTGTGGATGGTGGCTAAAATTTGTTATGCATCATGTCCTATGGATCCCCTTGGATACAAATGTTTTAATTACTCCAGTGGAATGAAGTGAAAAGCCTCACTATATTGATTTGTCAGGAATAAGACATTCCTTGCTCTGCTAATTCTTGGCTCTGGCTGTTAAAGAGCCATTGCTTCTTGGTTTGCAGCCTGGAATAATAAGTTACATAAATAACTTCCTTGTGGCTTGTCCTCCTCCAAACTTGATATGGTGCCACTATTCATTAATATCATGTTGGTGAGCAGACCTGCTCAGAATATGCAATGGTTTTCTTCATCTAAAAGTTGTGGGAACAGTGACAGGGTTAAACAACTGAATACAGGTAAAATACCATTACAGATTATGCCATCACTCAGAATCTGTTTGTATTAAGAAAGCTATTTTCATCCGGTGGACAACATATGTCTATACTGCTCTTTTTGGCCCTGCTTATAAAGTTACAAAACTTAAAACCCTTCCAAAATGAGTCATTTTTATTTTCCTATCTGTACAATGATAATTATCTATAACATAGAGTGTTTAGCAATGGACTAACATTAGATTAATGCACAATCATTTGCTTTATATCAAAGTGAAATTATATTTCAACCTTATCAATTCTTACAGTAGACATGCCATGAAAACTCAAACAACCTGCTGCTCTGTGTTCCTTTCTAGGAAGTTCCAGTATCTGTACTTAGGGTGGGAAGGAAGCCACATTTGTTTCTTGGCTTCAAATCATTAGATGCACCTGTGTGAAGTGAATATTACCATTTAGAAAGAGGGTAGCTATGGAAGAGGACGGCCAAGCACTTCTGAGATGACTTCACACACAACTCTGCCCAATACGAGAATTCCATATTGAACATAAGCCAACTGTGTTAATAGGAAACTTTTATGGGCAAATGCTAGGAACATTCAGAAAAGCCAACTGCTCTCAGTTTTTAAGGAATTGTTTGAGTTCTCAGCACTAGTTGTTTAGCTTAGACTTAAAAAGCATATAGTGATTCTATGGTTAAAAAAAGTGAAATTCTTTGTTGCCCTGTGCTTTTGCATATATAAGTATCCCTGAAATGAACTGTTTAAGGACAGACATCTTTTCCCAGTGATATATGTAGGAGGGGATATCTGAAGTATTAAATTATCTTCCAGAAGAAAGTAGTAGTTATGAAAATTCCAGGCCACAGATGAGAAAAAGGATAACACACTTTCTTTTTTACCATTACTCTCTAGTAGATTCAAAACACTCCCTTAATGATTTGAAATCACAGATTAAGATTTCTAGAAATGTTACAAAATTTTGTTATACTAGAATATTTTGGAAACCCCATAAAGCTAAAGACTGCTATTAATATATTTTGGTTTTCAAAATTTTTGTACAAGTAGTGCCTTTATTTGTGGAAATGAATTCATTTGCATAATAGTGGGAAAATGTTATTCTAGAGACTTCAACAGTTTCAAATATAGAAGAAAAGAATTATTTGTTCAAGAACATCTTGATGCAAATATATAGTTGTAGAATAGTATTTTGTCACATATAGATGTTACAAAGGAATAATAGAGGAGATATTCCTTCCTTTGGAAGGCAAAATTTCAATTTTTTGATTAGTATTATTTTAGGTTTAATATGTTCTAAGAATTTATTTTCATAAGTACACTTAAAAAATAAAAGTGTAAACCTCTGGTAAATGTTCAAGTCAGAAACCTGTACCCCTGGGGATAAAAATATATGTTTATAAAAAATAAAAAATTAAAAAAAAAAGAATCACCGAATCACTACATTGTACATCTGAAACTAATATACCACTGTATGTTAACTCTACCTGAATTAAAATAAACAATAAAATTTTTTTTTTTCTTTCAGTAAAAAAAAAAAAAAAAAAAAAAAAAAGTATTTTAACAATTCTTAGAGTAGAGAGTTTTGGCAAGTGAAAAGTAACAATCTCATCTTAAGAATTCAATTTCTCTGTAGATTCCAGAAATAATACAAAATGTATCAGCTTGATGCAAACCTCTTTATTTTCCATGGGCTCAGCTTCTTCATAAAGCAAGAGAAAAGGGGATACAGGATTAAATAACATGGGAACATATATATCCATATTTGAATAGAGAGATTCCATATATCCCACACAAAATTTCACTTGTTATTGAAACAAGTTTGTTATTGAAACTTTTGTTATTGAAACAATTGGTACATTTATCACAATAAAGGAAACAATATTGATACATTATTATTAACTAATGTCCATAATATACTCAGATTTCCCTAGTTTTCAATTTTTAACTATGTCTATTTTCTTTTCCAGGATAACAGTCATGATAACACACACTCAGTAGTCACGGCTCCTTAGGCTCCTGTGGACTATGATAGTTTCACAGATTTTCCATTTTTGATGACCTTGACAGGATGGAGGAGTACTAGTCAGATATTTTATAGATTGTCCTTCAACTGGGATTTATCTGATATTTTTCTGATGATTAGACTAGATTTATTGTTTTTTATGAGGAAGACTACAGAGGTAAAGTGTCACTCTCAATACATCATATCTATGGTATATACTGTCAAAATGAATGATCACTGTTGATGTTAACCTTGATCAGCTGGCTGTGACAGTGTTGGCTATATTTTCCCACTGTAAAGTAACTCCTCCCCATTTCCCCTACTCTGTGGGAAGTTTTTACTATGTGCAGCCCACATTTAAGAAGTAGAGAGTTAGGCTTCACCTCCTTGTGGGCAAAAAATCTAAATCTCTTGGAATTCTGCATGGGAGTTTTGTTTATTACCCACTCCAAGTATTTCTTGACTCAATCATATATTTATATTGGTATGGACTCCTGAATATTTTTTATACTTTAATAATGCTATACTATAGTTATTTCTTTGCTCAAACTGTTCCAGATTTGACCACCGGGGGCTCAGTTGATTCCTATGTCTTATTTATGTACTCCAAATCAATGTTTTTTATTTTGTTACATTTTAGAGTACTTTCTTAATATCTGGTGCTCCCAAATAAGTGAAACCATATGATACTTGACTCTCTGCTTGACTTATTTCACTCAGCATAATCTCTTCCAATCCCATCCGTGTTGCTACAGAAGTTGGGTATTCGTCCTTTCTCATGGAGGCATAATACTCCATAGTGTATATGAACCATATCTTCCTTATCCATTCATCCGTTGAAGCACATCTTGGTTCTTTCCACAGTTTGAAGACCATGGCCATTGCTGCTATAAACATTGGGGTACAGATGGCCCTTCTTTTCACTACATCTGTATCTTCGGGGTAAATACCCAGGAGTGCAATTGCAGGGTCATAGGGAAGCTCTATTTTAAATCTCTTGAGGAAGCTCCACACTGTTCTCCAAAGAGGCTGCACTAACTTGCATTCCCACCAACAGTGGAAGAGGGTTCCCCTTTCTCCACATCCCCTCCAACACATGTTGTTTCCTGTCTTGCTAATTTTGGCCATTCTAACTGGTGTAAGGTGATATCTCAATGTGGTATTAATTTGAATCTCCCTGAGGGCTAGTGATGATGAACATTTTTTCATGTGTCTGATAGCCATTTGTGTGTCTTCATTGGAGAAGTGTCTGTTCATATCTTCTGTCCATTTTTTTGATATGATTGTCTGTTTTGTGTGTCTTGAGTTTGAGGAGTTCTTTATAGATCCTGGATATCAACCTGTACTGACAGTCATTTGCAAATACCTTCTCCCATTCCATGGGTTGCCTCTTTGTTTTCTTGACTGTTTCCTTTGCTGTGCAGAAGCTTTTGATTTTTATGAAGTCCCAAAAGTTTATTTTTGCTTTTGTTTCCTTTGCCTTTGGAGACATATCTTGAAAGAAGATGCTGTGGCTAATATTGAAGAGATTACTGCCTATGTTCTCCTCTAGGATTCTGATGGATTCCTGTCTCATGTTGAGGTCTTTTATCCATTTTGAGTTTATCTTTGTGTACGGTGTAAGAGAATGGTAGAGTTTCATTCTTCTACATATAGCTGTCCAGTTTTCCCAGCACCATTTATCAAAGAGACTGTCTTTTTTTCCACTGAATATTTTTTCCTGTTTTGTCAAAGATTATTTGACCATAGAGTTGAGGGTCCATATCTGTGCTCTCTCCTCTGTTCCACTGGTCTATGTGTCTGTTTTTATGCCAGTACTATGCTGTCTTGGTGATCACAGCTTTGTAGTAAAGCTTAAAATCAGGTAACGTGATGCTGCCAGTTAGAGAGGAGAAGGGAGTTGGGGGAAATTGGAAGGGGAGGTGAACCATGAGAGACTATAGACTCTGAAAAACAATCTGAGGGGTTTGAAGTGGCGGGGGGTGGGAGGTTGGGGGAACCAGGTGGTGGGTATTAGAGAGGGCATGGATTGCATGGAGCACTGGGTGTGGTGCAAAAAGAATGAATACTGTTATGCTGAAAATTTAAAAAAAAAAAATCTGGTGCTCCCAGAACATGCTTATTTCTTGCCCGAGTCATAGAACCAGCCCTATCCCCAGGGACCCCATTTATTTCACTGGATAATTGTATTAGAAAACAAGATTTGAGTTCTAGATGCACTCTTTACTGCTGAAGTGTCATTGTTTATAGGCCCTCTCATACCGTAAAGATATTGTGGGTTTGGTACCAGACCACTGCAATAAAGTGAACATTGTAGAAAAGCTAGTCAAATAATTTATTTTTGCTTCCTAGTGCATATAAAAGTTATGTTTACACTATATTGTAGTCTAGTAAGTGTTTAATAGCATTTAAAAAAACAATGTCAATCTATATACCTTAATTAAAAAGTGTTTTATTACTAAAAAATGCTAATCATTGTCTGAATTTTCAGAAGTCAATATTTTTTGCTAGTGGAGAATCTCACTTCAGCGTTGATGGCTGCTGACTGATCAGAGTGGTAGTTGCTGAAGGCTGGGGTGGCTGTGGAATTTCTTAAAATAAGACAATAAATTTTGTCATATTGATATACTCTTCCTTCATTAATGATTTCTCTATAGCATGCAATGCTGTTTGACAGCATTTTACCCACAGTAGAACTTCTTTTAAAAAATGGAGTAATTCATCTCAAACCCTCCATTGCTTTATCAATTATGCAATATTCTAAATCCTTTGTTGTCATCTTGTAATCTTTATGGCATCTTCACTGGGAGTAGGTTCCATCTCAAGAAACAACTTCCTTTGTGTGTCCATATGAAGCAACTTCTTATGCCTTGGTTTTAATGAGAATTTGCAGCAATTAAGTCCCATCTTCAGGCTCCATTTCTAATTCTAATTCTTTTGTTATTTCCACCACAACTGCTCTTACTTGTCCACTGAACTTCTTGAACCCCTCAAAATCATCCATGATTAGAATAAACTATTTCCAAATTTCTATTAATGTTGATATTTTGGCCTTTTCCCCATGAATAATGGATGTTCTTAAAGACATTTGGAGCAATGATCCTTTCCAGAAGGATCAATGGGTTTTGATAAATGAACAGTGTCACATAGCTAGCATTAGAGTATTAAGGCCCCAGGATTCATTTTTGATTCATCTAGTCAAACCCCTCATTGCCTTTGGAAATTTCTGGTAATCACTGATTATATATATATATATTTTTTTTTTCTCCATAATTTTGCCCTTATAGAATTTCATGTAAGTGGAATGATACCATAATGTAGCATTTTTAGTTTGGCTTCTTTCACTTAGCAAAATATATTTAAGATTCATCAATGACATTGTTTGGCTTGATACTCCATTTCTTTTTTTATTACTGAATAGTAATAAAAAACTTATTGAGCAGTTTGCATTTCCTTATTGAAGGACAAGTTGATTTCTTCTAATTTTTAGTGATTATGAATAGAACTGTTATAAACATTTGCATGCACATGTTAGTGTGGACATAGTTTTTAATCAGTTGGAAATAGCTAGGAGCATTACTTCCAGATCATTATTCCTGGTAAGGCCATGTTTAGCCTTGTAGGAAGCTGCCAAAATGTATTTCAAAGTGACTATACTTTGATAGGATGAATGTGGGTTCATATGAATGTGGGTTCAGCAATGAATGTGGGTTCTTGTTGCTGAATATTTCACCAGAAATTTGTATTGTCAGGGCACCTGTGTGGCTCAGTGGGTTAAAGCCTCTACCTTCAGCTCAGGTCATGATCCCAGGACCCTAGGACTGAGCCCAGCATCGGGCTCTCTGCTCAGCAGGGAGCCTGCTTCCCCTCTCTTTCTCTCTCTCTCCTCTCTCTCTCTCTGCCTGCCTCTCTGCCTACTTGTGATCTCTGCCTAAGAGGGGTGGGATTATGGACATTGGGGAGGGTATGTGCTTTGGTGAGTGCTGTGAAGTGTGTAAACCTGGTGATTCACTGACCTGTACCCCTGGGGATAAAAATATATGTTTATAAAAAATAAAAAATTAATAAAAAAAATAAATAAAAAAGAAGAAATCCAGATGGCCAACAGACACATGAAAAAGTGCTCCATATCACTCAACATCAGGGAAATACAAATCAAAACCACAATGAGATATCACCTCACACCAATCAGAATGGCTAAAATCAACAAGTCAGGAAATGACAGATGCTGGCGAGGATTCAGAGAAAGGGGAACCCTCCTATACTGTTGGTGGGAATGCAAGCTGGTGCAGCCACTCTGGAAAACAGCATGGAGGTTCCTCAAAATGTTGAAAATAGAACTGCCCTATGACCCAGCAATTGCACTATTGGGTATTTACCCTAAAGATACAAACGTAGTGATCCAAAGGGGCACGTGCACCCGAATGTTTATAGCAGCAATGTCCACAATAGCCAAACTATGGAAAGAACCTAGATGTCCATCAACAGATGAATGGATCAAGAAGATGTGGTATATATACACAATGGAATACTATGCAGCCATCAAAAGAAATGAAATCTTGCCATTTGCGACAACCTGGATGGAACTAGAGCGTATCATGCTTAGCAAAATAAGTCAAGAAGAGAAAGACAACTATCATATGATCTCTCTGATATCAGGAAGTGGTGATGCAACATGGGGGCTTAAGTGGGTAGGAGAGGAATAAATGGAACAAGATGGGATTGGGAGGGAGACAAACCATAAGTGACTCTTAATCTCACAAAACAACCTGAGGGTTGCTGGGGGGAGGGGGTTTGGGAGAAGGGGGTGGGATTATGGACATTGGGGAGGGTATGTGTTTTGGTGAGTGCTGTGAAGTGTGTAAACCTGGTGATTCACAGACCTGTACCCCTGGGGATAAAAATATATGTTTATAAAAAATAAAGATTTAATAAAAAAAAATCTTAAAAAAAAAGAAATTTGTAACGTCAATTTTTAGATATTTAGACATTATAATACCTGTTATAACATGCACTCATATTTCATTTTTAAAAATTCACATTTCCTAATGGCAAATGGTGTGGCATATATTTTTATATATTTATTGTTCATGTCTGTATTTTCTTGGTCATATGTCTTCAAATATTTTGCCCATTTGGATTGTTTGTTTTCTTGTGTTTGACAAGTTTTTTGTATCTGTTACGTACATTCCCTTTATCAGATATATATTTTAAAGTGTTTAATGTTAATAAAGTCCAACTTAATTGATTTTCCATTCATGACTCATGGTATCAATATAGTATCTAAATATTTACCGCAAATTGGGAGGTCACAACAGATGTTCTTCGATATTTTGTTTTTGAAATTTTATCCTTTTGCATGTTTTTTTTAATTTTAATTTTTTAAAATTTATTTTCAGAATAACAGTATTCATTATTTTTGCACCACACCCAGTGCTCCATGCAATCTGTGCCCTCTATAATACCCACCACCTGGTATCCCAACCTCCCACCCCCGGCCCCTTCAAAACCCTCAGATTGTTTTTCAGAGTCCACAGTCTCTCATGGTTCACCTCCCCTTCCAATTTCCCCCAACTCCCTTCTCTTCTCTAACTCCCCATGTCCTCCATGCTATTTGTTATGCTCCACAAATAAGTGAAACCATATGATAATTGGCTCTCTCTGTTTGACTTATTTCACTCAGCATAATCTCTTCCAGTCCCGTCCATGTTGCTACAAAAGTTGGGTATTCGTCCTTTCTGATGGAGGCATAATACTCTATAGTGTATATGGACCACATCTTCCTTATCCATTCGTCTGTTGAAGGGCATTTTGGTTCTTTCCACAGTTTGGCGACCGTGGCCATTGCTGCTGTAAACATTGGGCTACAGATGGCCCTTCTTTTCATGACATCTGTATCTTTGGGGTAAATACCCAGTAGTGCAATGGCAGGGTCATAGGGAAGTTCTATTTTTAATTTCTTGAGCAATCTCCACACTGTTCTCCAAAGAGGCTGCACCAACTTGCATTCTCACCAACAGTGGAAGAGGGTTCCCCTTTCTCCACATCCCCTCCAACACATGTTGTTTCCTGTCTTGCTAATTTTGGCCATTCTAACTGGTGTAAGGTGATATCTCAATGTGGTATTAATTTGAATCTCCCTGAGGGCTAGTGATGATGAATATTTTTCATGTGTCTGATAGCCATTTGTGTGTCTTCATTGGAGAAGTGTCTGTTCATATCTTCTGCCCATTTTTTGATATGATTGTCTGTTTTGTGTGTGTTGAGTTTGAGGAGTTCTTTATAGATCCTGAATATCAACCTTTTGTCTGTACTGTCATTTGCAAATATCTTCTCCCATTCCGTGGGTTGCCTCTTTGTTTTCAAGCTTTACTACAAAGCTGTGATCACCAAGACAGCATAGTACTGGCATAAAAACAGACACATAGACCAGTAGAACAGAGTAGAGAGCCCAGATATGGACCCTCAACTCTATGGGGAAATAATCTTACAAAACAGCAAAAAATATATAGTGGACTTAAGTGGGTAGAAGAAGAATAAATGAAACAAGATGGGATTGGGAGGGAGACAAACCATAAGTGACTCTTAATCTCACAAAACAAACTGAGGGTTGCCGAGGGGAGGGGGTTTGGGAGAAGGGGTTGGGATTATGGACATTGGGGAGGGTATGTGATTTGGTGAGTGCTGTGAAGTGTGTAAACCTGGTGATTCACAGACCTGTACCCCTGGGGATAAAAATATATGTTTATAAAAAATTAAAAAAGTATAAAAAAAAAAATAAAAAAAATATATATATATAGTGGAAAAAAGACAGTCTCTTCAATAAATGGTGCTGGGAAAACTGGGCAGCTATATGTAGAAGAATGGAACTCGACCATTCTCTTACACCGTACACAAAGATAAACTCAAAATAGATAAAAAAAACCTCAACGTGAGACAGGAATCCATCAGAATCCTAGAGGAGAACATAGGCAGTAGTAATCTCTTTGATATCAGCCACAGCAACTTCTTTCAAGATATGTCTCCAAAGGCAAAGGAAACAAAAGCGAAAATAAACTTTTGGGACTTCATAAAAATCAAAAGCTTCTGCACAGCAAAGGAAACAGTCAAGAAAACAAAGAGGCAACCTTTTGCATGTTTTGTTTTGGAAGTTTTTTCCTTTTGCATGTTATAATGATGCATTTTGAGCATATATTTTTTAAAATTAATTTATTTATTTTCAGCATAACAGTATTCATTATTTTTCACCACACCCAGTGCTCCATGTAATCCGTGCCCTCTATAATACCCACCACCTGGTACCCCAACCACCCACCCCCCCCCGCCACTTCAAACCCCTCAGATTGTTTTTCAGAGTCCACGGTCTCTCATGGTTCACCTCCCCTTCCAATTTCCCCCAACTCCCTTCTCCTCTCTAACACCCCTTGTCCTCCATGATATTTGTTATGCTCCACAAATAAGTGAAACCATATGATAATTGGATCTCTCTGCTTGACTTATTTCACTCATCATAATCTCTTCCAGTCCCGTCCATGTTGGTACAAAAGTTGGGTATTCATCCTTTCTGATGGAGGCATAGTACTCCATAGTGTATATGGACCACATCTTCCTTATCCATTCGTCCATTGAAGGACATCTTGGTTCTTTCCACAGTTTGGCGACCATGGCCATTGCTGCTATAAACATTGGGGTACAGATGGCCCTTCTTTTCATGACATCTGTATCTTTGGGGTAAATACCCAGGAGTAAGCACATTTTTTTAAAAGATTTTTTTATCTATTTGACAGACAGAGATCACAAGTAGCAGAGAGGCAGGCAGAGAGAGAGGGGGGAAGCAGACTCCCTGCTGAGCAGAGAGTCCATTGCGGGGCTTGATCCCAGGATCCTGAGATCATGACCTGAGCCGAAGGCAGAGGCTTTAACCCACTGAGCACCCAGGCGCCCCTGAGCATATTTTTATATGATATGTGAAGTCTATGCCTAGATTCTTTTTCTTGCATCTGGATGTCCAATTGTTCTAACACCAATGATTGAAAAGATTATCCTTTCTCCATTGAATTGCCTTTCTGCCTCTGTTCAAAATCAATTAACTATATCTCTGTGGACCAATTTTGGGATCTTAACTCTGTCCCATTATTTGTATGTCTACTATTTTGCCATGCTTAATGTGAATGTAGCTTTATTCTAAGTCTTGAAATCACACAGTGCTCTCTTTCGTTTGTGTTGACTATTCTAAGTTCTTCATTTTTCCAGAGAAATTTTTGAATCAGTTTCTCAATATCTACACAATGGCTTGCTGAAGTTTTTTTTTTTTTTTTTAAGATTTTTATTTATTTAATTGACTGAGAGAGAGACCACAAGCAGGCAGAGAGGCAGGCAGAGAGAGAGGGGAGGAAGCAGGCTCCCTGCTGAGCAGAGAGCCTGATGTGGGGCTCGATCCCATGACCCTGAGATCATGACCTGAGCCGAAGGCAGAGGCTTTAATCCACTGAGTCACCCAGGCGCCCCGCTTGTTGAAGTTTTGATTGCCGTCCACATTGAATCTATAAATCAACTTGGGAATAATTGAGATCTTAACATTTAGCGTTCTAATTCAGAAATATGAAACATATATCCATTTATTTAAATACTCTTTTATTACTTTTGTTATTGTTTTACAATTTTCTACATATAGATATTGTTCATATTTTGTTAGATTTATACCTAAATATTTCCAATTGCTTCCATTTCTTCCTTATATTTGTCAGTCATTTTAGTGTCCATATGCTGTAATCACATAATATATTCCTACTATTAATTTTAAAAAAACACAACTTTTATTCAATTAAGAATGTCATCATTTAGTGCTTCTCTGACACTTTTCCTTTCTTTATTTAGATCAAAGTCCTCATGTACCTTATTTCAAGGTTTTCTTTTTGTCTTTGATTTTCTGCAGCTTGAATATGATATTCTAAGTGTAGTGCTATATATCATACTTGGTGTTCTCTGAGCTTCCTGAATCTGTTGCTTTGTAGTCATCATTAATTTTGGAAAGTTCTTTACTATTATTACTTCAAGTATTTCTTCTGTCCTATTATTTTTTTTCATTCTGGTATTCCACTTACTCATGTTACTTTTTTTTTTTTTTAATTGTCCCACTATTCTCAGAAGGCAGTTCCAGTTTTTCATTATTTGTTCTCTTTGCATTTCAGATTAGAGATTCTTATTTCCCTATCTTCAAGACCACTGATTTTTTCGTCAGTTTTTTTGACTCTATTGATTACATTATAGGAAGCATTTTTGTTAATTTATTTTATTTCAAGCATTTATTTTTTTTATTTTTAGGGACATTATGAAATTTTAGTCATCTGTTCTTCCATGTTGTTTACTTTTTCCATTAGAAGTCTCAACATGTTAATCCCTTATATTCCCTCTCTGATCCAACTAACCCCTGTATCATTCCAAGTCTGGTTCTGATGATTGCTTTGTCTCAAGACTGTGTTTTATCTTGGCTTTGGCATGTTTTGTAATTTTTTGTTGAAAGGTATGTTGTATTGGGTAAGGTAATATGAACTGAAGAAAATGGGCATTTAATGTGAGGATTTATGTTATCCTGGCTAGGAACTGGGCCATTTAAAATTTTTGCAGTAACTAGAGGCTCCAGAGACTTTAAAATCATCTTGTGTGCTTGTTGTTATCTCCTTATGACTCTGGGCTTCCGTAAGTACTCCTCAGAGAAGGCCTGTGTTTTTCAGCTGCAATTTGCTATTATTATACTAAAGCCCTTTTACTATCATGGTTAGATGAAGTGGAGAGGGAAGATTCAGCAATCTGATTAAATCTGTCTTTTAGTGAGCTTGTGTCTCAGGGCCATGACCCTTTTTTTTTTCCTTGTTATGACAACATTTTATTTATTTATCTATCTATCTATCTATCTATTTATTTATTTTTAAATTTATTTTCGGCATAACAGTATTCATTATTTTTTCACCACACCCAGTGCTCCATGCAGTCTATGCCCTCTATAATACCCACCACCTGGCACCCCAATCTCCCACCCACCCGTCAATTTAAACCCCTCAGATTGTTTTTTAGAGTCCTTAGTTTCTCATGGTTCACCTCCCCTTCCAACTTCCCTCAACTCCCTTCTCCTCTCTAACTCCCCAAGTTCTCCATGCTATTTGTTATACTCCACAAATAAGTGAAACCATATGATAATTAACTGTCTCTGCTTGACTGATTTCACTTAGCATAATCTCTTCCAGTCCTGTCCATATTGCTAGGGTATTCATCCTTTCTGATGGAGGCATAATACTCCATAGTGTATATGGACCACATCTTCCTTATCCATTCGTCCGTTGAAGGGCATCTTGGTTCTTTACACAGTTTGGCGACCATGGCCATTGCTGCTATAAACATTGGGGTACAGATGGCCCTTCTTTTCACGACATCTGTATCTTTCGGGTAAATACCCAATGGTGCAATTGCCAGGTCAGAGGGAAGTTCTACCTTTATATGTGATATAACTCCCTCCTACTTCATTTCCCTAACTGCTGTGTTCCCAATCTAGTTTTTGAGCCCTTCACCCCTGTTAACTATTTTTTTTTTCCACTTAAGTGATACAGGAAGCCTAGAAGTGGTTGGAGTGGGAGGAATTTCCTTTCCCCAACTGGCAAAGGCTCTGGCGAAGTCTTTTCCCCTGGAGTGTAGGCTTTTGCTATAGAAAAGTCACGGAGTGTATTTCATAATGGTTATTCTTCCCCTTCCCCTGCCAGGCCACAAACTACCTCTAGCAATTCTTTAAAACTACTATTTAAGTGCTCCTACCAGTTTAAATTTTCAGGAGTTTCTGCCCCAGGTAAGCAGATCTCCCCATTGTTGCTCTGGATGTGCTTGTTTCTCCTGCTTTCAGAGTGGTAGTTTGTCTTCTAACCTTAGTTCTCCGGTGGGTCCAAGAAAAGTCACTGATTTTCATTTGTCCAGATATTTCTTGTTTTAAGTACAGAAGTGACAACTTCCAAACTCTTTACATGTTGCAGCTGAAACCTGAAGTCATTATCTCTTTAGTGTAGAGAATTTACATTATTCGTGTCTATTGCAATAGAATAGGATGAGCATAGTTTTATTTTATTTATTTATTTATTTATTTTTGCTACAGTGGATGATATTTCAAATATTTGTTTTAAAATCAGATTCAAAATTAAAATATATTTTAATGGTAATGACATAAATGACAATACTTGTGAACAAGGGTAATATTTTTCTATTCTTTCCATCAAGAATGAATGCCCCTCCTTGAGAAATTTTAGAGTTGCATTTGATATTAGGTACCCTGTTCTAAATGAATTTCCTGATTTTATCTGGTTTACTAGAGCTCAAATGATACTGAGCACGTTGGCAAAAACCAACATTTTAACATTCCTTTTGTCATGTCAATGATTTAATTTTTTAGGTTAGTAGAAAACTAGAGATGGTTTCAAATATATGACCAGAAGGATGTCTTCCTGTTAAAAGAATTCATCATACGTCCTCTGGGTAAATGCATTCTTCCCCTATAGGCCTGTCTGATGTAATTACACATTCAGAGTTAATGAGCCATGGAAAGCCCATTTGGGGAAAAAAGGCAAGTCTATAGGGGACTGAGAAAATAGGATTCTTATTAAACATTGAAGAATCAAAAATTATAAATCTGGGATTCTTAACTCTCCATGAAATCTTAATTAGACAATCTTTGAAAGTACACAGATATAAATGTTAATAGACATTAATACAAATAACATATATCGAATTCAGGCTGGAAAACATGTACATTCAATTATTTGGTCTGGCAGGATTTTCCTTATTTCCAATTTCTTCTTATCTCAGATAAAATTGCATCCTGAGTCATCATATGATTCCAGGAAACACTTAATATCTAAAAAGTATTCTCATTATTATAAATAATTACATAGATCTAGTAACCACTTATGTTTAAGTCACATATACACATATGTCCCACCCCTAACACATAATGTTTAAAACTGTGTTAAATTACAAAAGCCCAGGCTAATAGCAACTACAAGAAATGTTTAATAGCATGTGTAGTAAGTCACAGGAGATAATTTATTTCTGGGTAATGGAGCAAGATATTTTTAAACATACTTCTGAAAACCTGACAGCATCGTAGCGAGGAAGCCCATAAACTATGTTTCCTCTACAGTCTTCTCACATAGGAGAGAGGCAAATCTTTTCTGAAATATGTGCAACAGGAATATTGCAAAACATACCTCTTTAAATGACCCAGACTGCCTGAAATCTAATATTTGCACAGATATGTGACTGTAAATTTTAGTAAGCAAAAGACAAGCAGCAAATAAATGTTGGTGAAATTTTATGTGAACTTTAGGTAAATTGCACAGAAAGCCAATCTAACCTAAAAATTGTCTTCCTGAATGGGAGTATTAATTCTATTTCTGAGTACTGACATACAACAGAGACCAGAGTGGGTTACAGAAATAGGATATGGAACCAGCATGATGCTGGAAAACAAAATGGGAAAAGTTATTTTCCTTAAATATTATGGGAAAATTAAGAGTTAACATTAGTTTTTAAACTAAAAGATGTGTTCTGAATTTCAGTTTTACATGTGTGACCCATGAAGGAAGATTAGTGTGGACAAATTGCTCAATTTGATTCCTGGTCTTACTCCTTAATAGCGGTAGAATATTGGGGAATGACTCAGTTTCCTGATCCTGAGTTCATGAGTCTAATACTGTCTTATAATCACAGGGCCATTATGAGGATTGGATGATAAAGTAAAATGTAATGTGTTTAGAAGAGTGCCCTGCACTTAATACAATGCTCAATGTTAGTTTCTATTATTACATGTTATATAAATTATATACAAAATGCTCATATGGGAGATAAGTATATGTATTAGATATCATGTATGTAATAGAGCTTAGTAAAATTACATACACTATATAAACAAAATACAGTAAGCATATATACATAAAGTAAGCTTGTGTATTTTTCATTCAATATTTGTATACAAATACTTTTGTATACTTTTTTTTTAAAAACCTGTCTAATGAATTTTATAAAGCTGATTCTATACAGTGCATGAGGTTATTTTCATTGTTTATCATTATATTTACCATTCTATTTTTAAAATCATACATTGAAAGGAAAAAATATTACATTAAGTCACCTGACACTGAAGTATCAAAATTTAGAGAATAAATATTATTTCCTGAATAAGCAATATTCAATAGGTCTAATCTAACTGATTGCTCTACACACTTGATCGGCATATGACTATTAATTTACCTTTTGTGAAAAAGTTTTCTTGAATTCCACTAAGGGCACATTTTGTAGATAGACATCTAAGTTTTTGTTATAATTATTCAAGTTGATTATACTTGCAATCCAGATTCAGCACCCAATTATCTACTTTCTATTGCAGGTTTTATTAAATAGATTTCTTGAAAATGAGGAATAGAACATTAAATCTATAAAAGAATTGCTACATTATGGTCATTTTTCATTCCTTACTATAGTTTAGCGAAGCACACACTCACGGACACATTTGCCTAGATGTGGGCATGCATACACACACACATCTATATACTATTTTGAATTTTGAAAGAGAATAGATTGATTCTAGCAATTTGGAGTATTACTGCAATGAGCATGTATTTATTGCTAAACTGGGATACTCTGAACGTGAAATGTGGCTCTATTTATAATTACACAGGGAAGACAGGTGTAAAGTGAACTGCCCTATGCAAACCAGAATACAGGGTCACACTAACTGGACCATGGAATGACCACCCAGTGCTTCTCAGTTTGTCCTAGAGTAAACACACTTGGTGTAATTTGAAACCAGCTGCTAATCTTTTTCAGCTGGGTGAATAAACTTATACTTTCCTTAATCATGAGTTTTTCCATTTTCTCATCAAAGGGGCTAATATTACCTTTCCTAGTATTACCTTTTCTTTCACGTTGGATTCTGACGTGAAACTGCATATAATGTTTCTGTTACATCATAAGCATTTAATATAAGTTACCACTGTTACTACCAATAGGTTTAATGTTTAATTTGTTTTCCAATGATGAATAACATATTAGCATACATGTACTCTTGATAAATATAGTGAATTAAAGATAATAATTCTGTTTTAGCACATGTTTTGAAATGAAGTGCTAGATCATGTATATTTAATGTCCCTTTTTCCTTTGTTCTTACATATATTCATCTCTGTCTCCATTTTCTCCTTAGTTTGTACTTTTCCTGAAGATAGGGCCAATGTCAGTATAGCTTCATATTGACCATTGTACTTTGAGCATAAAAAGCATTCATGATGTGGTACAATATGAAAAAAAATTTTTTTGTGAAAAGCAGGGTACACCACAACATCCTGGGCTACATACATTCTCTTACCTGAGATGGCCAGAGGGAAACATGGTTTGTGAACCTAGAATTAATACACTTTTCTTTTTTCATTCTTTCCTTCTTCCTTCCTCTTTGCCTCATCCCCTCACCCCCATATCTCTCTTTTTTTACCTCAGTATCCTGGTTCCACTCAATGTTATTAAGATCCTTAGTCTGTAGGTTCCAAGTATGTCCTACTGCACTCTGTGCTTTGGAGTAACAATGTAAAATTGACTTGTATTTTAATATGCTTCTGCTAACATGTTCTCTCTATAATCATTAGTTTTCATTAACATCTGGATTGGATTAATTATTTTAGAGAATATATATACTTTTAAATCTTAAGGGAGTCTCTGGATATTTATCACATCTTGGAGCAAAAGATGTTTTAACCGCTCATGAGTTCCTTTACTGTAATAAATTAGGTAACTTTAAAGCTGTTTTAATACTTTGACATGTAATGTTTTCTTGTGTGTTATAGTAGAAAATACATCCCACATGTATAAAGAAAAGTGTGGGTTCTTATTACACATTGCATGTAACTTTGAATATATTCTGGATCTATTAATAATGAAATACATAAATCTTGTTTCAGAATATGAGCCAATGTTTAATATGCAGAACAGAGAAATATTATTTTATAACTTGATTAATATAATTGCAAGATGATACTTTTTCATTAAAGATACATTTGTTTTATATCCCAGTTATAAAACAAATAAGACATGAAGATGAAAAATACTGCGTGGTGAATATAGTCAATAACACTGTAATAGCTTTGGGGGCACCTGAGTGGCTCACTTGTTGAGCGTTTGGTTCTTGATTTTGGTTCAGGTCATGATCTTAGGATGGTGAGATGGAGCCCTACCATGGACTCTACACTCAGTAGGGTGTCTGCTGGAGATTCTCTATTTCTTTCCATTCTCTCTGCCCCTCCACGCGTGCTCTCTCTCTCTCTCTCTCTCTCTCAAATAAATAAATAAACCTTTAAAGAAATATTGTAATAACTTTGTATGGTGACAGGTGGCAGTTACACAGATTGTGCTGAGCATTTCATAATGTACAAAACTGTTGAAGCACTCACTATGTTATATACCTGAAACTAATAGAATATTGTATGTCAACTATACTTCAATAAAAAATGAAGTATCAGCTCATTTTTACTCTTTGATTAATTAGCACTATTTATAAAAGTATAAGACATTTCTATTAAACATGATATTCAACAATGCTGAAGAAACAATTAGTTTATTTAATGGAATGCAAGGAGGCCTAAGAGTAAACTTAAAATATACTTATCTGTGCACACAGAAATTGTACATAGTATTGCTTCACATATAATTATCTACCACAAAATCCTAGAATTACAATGGATCTCCCTACAAATAATCTTCTCCCCACCACAAATCCTTTTAATGAGAGCATGTGCAGCAAAAGTCAATTCTCTTGTTCATTTTGTCACAAAGAGTTGACTTCCTCACAAGAAATCTCATTCAACTGTTAAACATCTAAGAAAATTCAATTTGTATCAACTATAACTTGTAATTTCTACCTATTAGTTCTACTTCTAGATTTTGTGCTCTAAGAAATAAGTCTAACTTCTTTATTTGATGGCCCTTCATATATTTGGAGAGAGCTACTAAATCCCTCATGTCTTTTTTTTTTTTTAAAGAAAGGAAATGATCTCAGTTCTTTTAATTATTCTGATAATCCTCCCCAAAACTGACTCACAGAAGCAATCTGTGAGTAGATGTCTGTAGATGTCTAATTGGAGCAAATTAGAGTCAATTTGTTATACCATTTCTTCTACATATTGTATTTCAATGAATCCATTCTAAAGTTAATATTATTTTGTATTTATTTAGCTTTAGATTGTGGATGTATGTATTTTAACATGTGCGTATGTGTATTTGATGTGTGTGTATATGTGGGGTATACATTTTCAGAGCCTGCATAATTATTTACCAAAATCACACTGCTTATGTTTGGAAAGCAAGTGGTTTATTCATTACTCTGTCAGTCTGTCTCAGCTTCAGACATTCTGCCACTTGTGCTTATATTACATTACGGTTAAGTGATCAAGCAGACCTCTCAAAAAGTCCTTCAAAAAATGCAGCTCAGAGATAAAGCTGACACAGTAATCAGGTCATGTGTCCTACAACCAGAAGAGGATTTGTGTATCAACGACATAAAGGATTTGTGAATAACAAAAACCCTCATACTATACTCCATTTCTCTGTTTGGCTCCATTCATAACTCCCCTCAATAAATTAGTCTAAACTAAATTACTAAATAAATTAGTATTTCTTTCCTTAAATCTGTAACTACCACATTTTTTTTGAAATTTATCTTTCTACTTCACAGGAAAAAAAGTGTATTAGATATGAATTTTCTTTATTTTCTGTCTTCTCATTCCCACATTATACTTATCTATATATCTTTATATGATTTCCTATATCTTTTCTGTCTTGGTGGGAAAAGAAAAGAGGTTTTAAAAAAATAAATACAGTTTAAGGCTACTTAAAAAAAATCTAGATCCTGGTCCCTCAATGGGTAAATTCTCTTTCTCTCTGTCTCTCCCCATTTTGTCTCTTTCCTTTAGCGTATGTGTGTGTGCATGCGTGTTCGCGCGTGTCTCATTCTCTGCTCTGTTTACATATGGTACAGTAAAAGAGTCTGTAGTCAGAAGGCATTTTTTAAAAGAATATATGTAAAATCAATTAGCTGGGAAGAAATCCCCAAATATTTGATCCGGTAAAGCCAACTGCTTTGAGATACTTCAAGGGGATCATGGGAAAGAAGAAAGTTTGTCTTAATCCTCAGAACCCCTTATCAAATTGCCAAGATCAGTGGACCCTTTCCAGGTTTTATCTTCCTTAACCCCTCTGAAAGTGTTTCTTCTTTGAAACCAAGTGTTTCTTTGACTCTGAGATGAGTCTTGTATACTCTGTCACCTGGGAGAATGCTCTTCTTCAATGTAATTTTTCTTTGCTTGCTCCTTGCATGTCTTTTTTAAAGTGATCTTGAATATCTATGATGTAGTCCATTATCAAGGCTTATAATGGCCCAGAGGAAAATTTATTTTTCTTAATTTGATTTCTTTGAGGACTTTCCATCTACACACTTTCTTAGTTCCCATATTGCCCTCCTATGAATTATGAATGCCTTTCGTATTTATCCTTGTATCACCTGGATAAAAATGTTTCCCTGGTGAGGTGAGACATGCTAAAAATGTGATTTATTTGGCTCCATGTTCTCCAGGGGATTGTTCTACTACTGTGTTTTGGATTATTTTGGATTCCACTGTGAGTTATAATAACAATTTATCTGTGAAATAAGCTATCTTGTACCACAAAAGATTGACAGAATTGAGAAATGTTTGCCTTTGAAATAATAAAAAAATACCATACAGAAGCACTGCAGAATCCATGAGGAATTCCTACTGACTTATTTAGAAATTCCAGTTACCTTAGGGATAAACAGCTCAAAACATTTTTTTAAAAAAAGTAAACATTTCCCCAAGTGAATTTATTTGGATCACCACTTCAGAGGTTTTATAAATTCATATGTATTGTCCTGGGAAACCCCCAACCTTTAAAATAGTTTAAACATTTCTGTACACTGTTAATGCTGAGAACTTCGTACTTTTAATGATTAATATAGAGCCACAAAATCTGGAAAGAGAAAATAAAAATAATTGAGATCATCTAATACATAGCAAAAAGGGTAGAACAAGTCCATAAAAGGGTAGAGCTGTTGACTTGCAGATAAAATCCCTAAAGAAGGGAAGGTGTTATTTTAAGATTTTATTTATTTATTTGACAGAGAGTGAGGGAGAGAGAGAGAGCACAAGCAGGTGGAGTGGCAGGCAGAGGGAGTGACATAAGCAGACTCCCTACTGAGCAGAGAGCCTGACGTGGGGCTCAATCGAGGGCCCTGGAATCATGACATAAGCTGAAGGTAGATGCTTAGCTGACTGAAGCACTCAAGCACTCCTAAATAGTGGTCATTTTAATAAAGACTACTGAAGAGAAAATAAAAGCAATAAACAAGATTAAATAACAAGATAACAAATATTGAAAAGAAAGAGCTGTAGCTGGGGAAAGAAAGAGTAGGTCTGTTAGTCAACTCTTACCCTCTGTCTTGGCTAAAGGGCACCATGGACCTTTGGATTTCTTCTTCATGCCCCATTTTGGGAGTATCTTTTAAATTCTCTGCCTATGGGCAAAGATTAGAACACCATCTGAGAGAGTAGGTAGTAGACAGAGGCTACTCAGAAGTTTTACTGAGTTCTCTGTCCTTTAAGTACTGAATTGTGCCCTACTCTTAATGAAGATCTACTTTCTTCTTATATATCTCAGTCCTAATCATTCATAATGGATAGGGGAAATAGTGAGGGTAAGAGAAGAGAACTGGGACAATAGCAATGAGTCTACCTCCTCCTTACTCCTTCTTAACTAGAGAAGATACCTGGAATACTTGTTTTTTTATAAAGATTTTATTTATTTATTTGACAGAGAGAGATCACAAGTAGACAGAGAGGCAGGCAGAGAGAGAGAGAGGGAAGCAGGCTCCCTGCTGAGCAGAGAGCCCAATGCGGGACTCAATCCCAGGGCCCTGAGATCACGACCTGAGCCGAAGGCAGTGGCTTAACCCACTGAGCCACGAAGGCACCCTGGAATACTTGAGTTTTATTGCAGTAATTTTACTATCCTCACAGCAACTCTTCTTCTAGAACTATCTCTACCATAATTCCTTCTTCTCCCCAAATAGTTGGGTTTTAACCACAGAATTCCTGATCTGGACTGGCCATGTTTTTTTTTTTTTTTTTTTTAAACTGTATTCTAGACATCCCTCTTTCCTGTAGGAGGGAGAGAAACTTGTGTGGACTTGTTCCTGCAATTACCCTGAAACCTTCCTCTTAGGCTTGATTTCTCCCTTCTGCTGCAAACTTCACAACTGGCAAAATATATGCATAACCAAAGCTATTCAGTAGGAAATTAAGAAGCAATATTCTCAAAAAGTGGGTTGATAACGTTCACATTTCTTTAAATCTCTGTTTTAAAACCTTCTCCCAGGTAAAAAAAAAAAAAAAAAAAAAAAAAAAAAAAGCCCAGATCACTATGGACATGATTTGAATAAAGAAGATTCACCCATGAATTAGACAGCAAACATTACCTACTCCTTTACTCAGTTTCTCTTCAAGGATCTAAAGAGAAAAATGATCAGTATATGTAGTGAAAAGAAGGGCCATCTGTACCCCAATGTTTATAGCAGCAATGGCCATGGTCGCCAAACTGTGGAAAGAACCAAGATGCCCTTCAATGGATGAATGGATAAGGAAGATGTGGTCCATATACGCTATGGAGTATTATGCCTCCATCAGAAAGGATGAATACCCAACATTTGTAGCAACATGGACGGGACTGGAAGAGATTATGCTGAGTGAAATAAGTCAAGCAGAGAGAGCCAATTATCATATGGTTTCACTTATTTGTGGCGCATAACAAATAGCATAGAGGACATGGAGAGTTAGAAGGGAGTTGGGGGAAATTGGAAGGAGAGGTGAACCATGAGAGACTATGGACTCTGAAAAACAATCAGGGGTTTTAAGTGTTGGGGGTTGGGAGGTTGGGGGAACCAAGTGGTGGGTATTAGAGAGGGCATGGATTGCATGGAGCACTGGGTGTGGTACAAAAACAATGAATACTGTTATGCTGAAAATAAATAAAAAATAAATTTAAAAAAATGATCAGTATATGCTCATGTCTCCTTTCACCCTCTGACCTCAAACCTCTACCATCAATAGAATTCATCTATCTACTTAGATAATACAAAAAGTTGAATACTTCCAGAAGGGCATTAGAGTTTATAAAAAATAAAAGCTTGAAAACTGGCTAATGTATATATTTCCCTTATTCCTTAGAGACAAAAAATAGAGGAAAGCTCTGATAGGGGAACTATATATAGTAGTTGGAATGGGTGTTGCTATCAAGAAATCCTAGCATACTCTTACTGGAGAAGTGGGAATTGGAGAATGGGAAGACAAATAAAATCTCCAGGGAAAGTACTTCCAGACTTAGCCCTAACAAAAGAGATCATTTATGGAATAGTTCTGCTTCTGATCTGGGTTTCTCCCCTCAGACTCTCTTGTTTTCTACTATAACCCCCCCATTCAGGTGGCAACCCAATTACTTCTCTCAGGAGAAACTACACCTTCTATAGGAATAAGTTTTAGTTTTTGGTTTCTTCCTATTTTCTAGAAAATAAAGTTGTTTTTGAATTTCATCTGGATGAGCACTGACCTTTCCCTTTCCCCCCAGGTCACAGGTTCCTAAAAGAGGGCTCTAATCCCTCAGGGTCTTGCAGTTCTAGATCAGTAAACCTACTATTCAGAGTTGCAGATATGCTTGTTTCCATATGATTTACCCCTATAGTAAGCTTATCATATGAAAACCAGTACAAATTGTTACTGGAGATGATATAGTCTAATTATACATATGGAGAAGATTATTTCTTCTACTGGCCCTCACTCTGTATCTCTAAATTATTGTGATTAGGAGCATATATATATTTCTTATCTCACTTAAGACATCAGGGATCACTAAAACCATTACTGGATTCCTCAACTTCATCCTGGTCATACTGTTATAGAAAGGGTTAGCTAATCTATCTACTCAACTTTCTTTCTTCCCTGATTGTGACCTTACTCAAGTCAGGGATCATGCCTCTTTTCTTTACATATGTAGCCTGGAGTATGCACAAAATTACTGGAAAAACAGGCACTCCACATATATTTGTTGAATTAATAAATATGTGTTAGGCCAGCAAGACAAAAGCTATGTCAAAACTCAGGTAGTCCAACTTAGCTTATCATAGTTGAGAATATACACAAAGAAGGGTGGTTAATACTTGTAGTAATAAACTGTGTGGGTTTGAGGGGACACACCCTTGGTTAATTGATGAGTTCTGTGGTATTGGTAAGAAGCTGATTAATACAATGGAGTATTATGCCTCTATCAGAAAGGATGAATACCCAACTTTTGTAGCAACATGGACAGGACTGGAAGAGATTATGCTGAGTGAAATAAGTCAAGCAGAGAGAGTCAATTATCATATGGTTTCACTTACTTGTGGAGCATAAGGAATAACATGGAGGACATTGGGAGATGGAGAGGAGAAGCTGAGTTGGGGAAATTGGAGGGGGAGATAAACCATGAGAGGCTGTGGACTCTGAGAAACAGACTGAAGGTTTTGGAGGGGAGGGCAGTGGGAGGTTGAATGAGCCTAGTGGTGGGTATTAAGGAGTGGACATATGCATGGAGCACTGGGTGTGGTGCATAAACAATGAATTCTGGAACACTGAAAAGAAAAGAAAAGAAATAAAATAAAGCTGATTAAGGATGACCATCTCTTAACCTCTCCTTAATATGATAAAGGATATTAAGATAATTAAAAGCCTGACACAACTGAACCATTTTCAAAAATGTAAAATGTAAAAGAAAAGGCAGCAATTAAGTTGGTCACTTTCAAATACGTCAACTAATCTCTCTTCCTGCAAGCATGAAGCCAGAGACCCCCAGAAAATCAACTGTGCTTGTGATCCAGCACCACGAGGAGTCTCACCAGGCCCCTTAATTCCCTTAATTTCAAAATTTTGAACATTGGTTTCATGTATGTGGTTTCCTTCTTATTTCTTCATTTCCAGTTTCTGCCTCACTGCCAGAACTTTTAGATTCTTCAGTAGCAATTTATTTTCTTTAATCCTGGTTTTTCCACTTGATGATAGTGGCTCTATGCTTCATTGCTCATGGACCAATCTCATTCCTCTCCCACATATCAGGCCCATATTTGCCCTGGAGTGTTCAGAATTTATTACTTTTGTTCAGAATCCATTGCCTGGATTCATGGTTTTTAGGGGTACTCACTTGTCCCTGTTATTAAGGTTATGGGTTAAAGTGAAATTCAAATGTGGACAGAAAAACAAAAAGCAAAATAGAGCTGACACTTGGGTCTGCTTAGCTGCATCCCCCCTCCATAAATGAAGTACAGTACTGTAAAAGTATTTTCTCAATAACACCTTTTTTTCTCCAAGTTTTGCTTATTGTAAGAATACACCATATAATACAATGAAATCCACAAAATATGTGTTAATCTACTGTTTATGTTATCAGTGAAGCTTCTAGTCAACAGCAGACTATTAATAGTTAAGTTTTTGGGGAGTGAAAAGTTACACTCAGTTTGGGGACTGCCTGCAGGGCAGGGGCAGGTCAGAGCCTCTAACCTTTGGGTCGTTCAAGAGTAAACTGTTCTTTCAATCTGAGCCTAATAGCCTCGTGTGTTCCTCGTGTGTTCCTGCTAGAGTCACTTCTTCCGCCACCACAGTTCCAGGATAAACACTGCAAAAGTGAACATGTTTTCAGGAGATGCTATGATTTGTGGTGGGAGGGAGGGAGTTGTAGGTAGGGAAAGGGTAGTAAGGATCTTGACAAGGATCTTGTTTTTCCTCTTGTTGCTTTTGTTTTGTGTTGTGGTGGTGGCCAGAATGAGAGATCATTTCTCACCTCTCACAGGGTTGCTTTCTGTCCAAGCCCAGGGATGCTATTCACAGGCTTTGGCAGAACAGATGAAATGAGAGGAAATATGTAAATATGTGATTATGCAAATAAGTTTGTTGGCAGAGAATAGGACATCATATGCACTCAAATGCTAAATTAGATGGCAGGGTATCCCGAGTGTGTCAGGAATTGGAGAAGTAGTTTGAAGAAAGCATTGGAAATTTGAAGATGCCACTGACGAAAGTGGCAGTTGAAAATGACTAGACAGTCACACAAGAAGGGATTCTCAAGAATTTACTGTGGACTTTAGCTAAAGTTTAATGCCATAAGTTTAAAGAATTAGATACTCAAACAATTAGGAATATCTATAGCAGTGACAAGCATAAAATAAAGTAGGATAGTGTTTGGAGTGTTCATTTATGCAGAGCGTATGTGGCAAGAGAATTGAGGGTACTTTGAAGATTCCAGTTGAGTGCTATAACGTGGTATGGGAAGACAATGCCCAGAGAGAAAAGGAAAACCACGACCAGTAGGTTATAATCCTTGCCATGCCTGGCACCGAACTTCTATTTCCAACCTTAATGTTTATTCCTTTGGTTTAGATTCCTGATCTTTTTCTGAAATCCGTTGTTATCCATAATACTTATGTAGTTAAAGTGTGTGTGTGTCCAATAACACATATATAGTGAGCATTAAAAGCATTTGCCCAATGTATACAACTTTTTAGTTTTTATTATTTATTTATTTATTTACGAGAGAGAGAGAGAGAAAGAGAGAGAAAGAGAGGATGAGAGAGAGGCAGCATGAGAGGGGACAGGTCAGAGGGAGAAACAGACTCCCCATCAAGCAGGAGCACAATGTGGGACTCGATCCTGGGACTCCAGGATCATGACCTGAGCCAAAGGCAGTTGCTTAACCAACTGAGCCATCCAGGGGTCCATTTAGTTTTATTAATGTTGCAAGTATATTATAAAATATATTGTACATTTAGAGTCTTTATACACAGTAAGAAAAGTGTAAAAAATTAAAAAAAAAAGTGTAAGAATATAATGGCATTGTGATGACTTTTTAAAAAGACCACAGATGGTTAAAAAAAAAAATCACTTTTAAAACACTCTAACTTGTTAGAATGAGAAACAGTTGCTAGTTCTTCCCATGTATTTCTTAGAAGGAAATGTTTTCATTAGTCTACACAGCAAGAAAATACACCTTGTCTTCTGTAGCATAATCTCAGTAGGTAGGTAAGATCTAACGGTTTTCTCTCCCTCTGCATTTATATCATCTTCATATTCTCAGGGCTATCCATATATGTGTTGTTGTTGTTTTTTAAACCTCAAATATTCTTTCTTTGAGAGGTACTGAATCTGTGTCTAGAAAAAGTAAGCTATGCTAGGGAAGCAACTTTCTTATATTAAAGAATAGGAAAGCTCTATTTTGCTTCTAAAAAGCAAGTCACAATAGGAAATTAATTAATTTTTCCATTAAACAACATCTTTAACTGGTGATAAAAACTGCTTTGAATCTAAACAATGTTTATGGAATGTGAACTTTATATAAATAATTTGCCACAAATACTTCCATCATGCTAATGTAATGTGGCCAGAGCTATATTGTTCTGGGGGGAAAGTAGACTTAAGAATTTCTTCTTTCTCTTTTGCTAGAATTAGCAGTCAACCAACTGAGAACAAATGAATGAGAATACTAATGTATGCACCATAAAAATCAATCTTTGGAAATTTGTTCATGCCAGGTTATCAAGTCAAATGCTGTGTCCTGATAATTTTACGACTGTTAATAACAGCCCATAGTTGGGCATACCATGATAAACCTCATTAATTGTCATGCTTCAGAGTAAAAATTGATTTATTAAGGGGGAAGAAGAAATTATTTCCCATTAACAGACTTCAGTGTAAGTTTTTTATTTTTTCCTGATTTAGCAGATTACTATATTTTATAAAACATGAAATGGGTTGTACAGATAAAGGAAAAGTGGAACTTATCCCAAGTGTTTTCCTCATCTTAGCCTCAGAAAGCAGAAATACATGGCTTTGAATTAGAGCTTTAACAATTACTGGATGAAGTACTTTGGGTAATTTATTTGGACTAAGTCTCCGATTTTTGCTATATAAAATGCAGTTAATAATAGTACCTATCTTATATAGTTATTATGAGGATTAGATGAGATAAGTAATTGAAAGTACTTAGTGCTGGGCCTGGCACACAGGAATCATTCAATAAATGTTAGTAATAATTAGCAATATTTTAAAAATTATTATTGAAAAATGTCACACATATTGTTCTTATCATTAGGGAGTAACTACAAATCTGAAGATAATCAGCACCATTAAACAATATATTTAAATCTAACTTGCTGCAGAGTTTTATTAATGATTTGGCTGAAGGAAATTCAATTGCTCTTATTAGCATTTTCCCACTTGTAGCACATACAATTACTATTTTATACAACAGAAATAGTACGATAATGTACCTTACAACCCTCAATATTTTATAATGTTACCATGATTTTAATTAATAAATTCAAGGCTTTGGACTCCTTAACACAGACAAATTGAAAAGTTAGATATTAGATTAAACTATAGACATATTTTTAGAATTTGTCCATTTTGAATGTAATTAAACTGAAATTACCCAATTATTTCATTTACTGATAATATATGGAAGCACTCTCTATTACAAAATGTGACTTTATTTGAATATAACTTTAAAGATGTATACTGGTAAATGATCAGTAAAACCTAAAATATTTCATGTTAGTGACATACAAGATCCTTCCTGACCCACCTCCTTGCCTACTTTTCCAGGCTTGCAGTTTATCACTCTGTAGATGAAGGTTCTGCCACAGTGTCCTTAGTTACATCCTGGTCCCAACCTTCAGCTTTCAAATGCTGATCCTACATAAGAAGTCCATCACCTTCTTCTCCTCTGTCCATATCTGATTCTTCTTATGCTATCCTTCAGGATTCAATTAATCTGTCATTTGCAAAGTGAAAACTCCTACACACAACATTTTCTTTCCTTTCTAAGCAAACAAGAGATACTACTGCATGTTAAAAATGTGTGAGGCAAATATCTATTGGAGTTTATTGTTGGTTGGTTGGTTGTTTTTTGGTTAAGTCTGCCTCTATTAGTATTCTGAGATCTTGAGAGGAGGAAACAGGTTTTACTGGATCCAACTGTCATCTCAGTGCTTGGCATACTGTTAAGAAAGTAGTGAATAACTTGTTCATGAACAACTCATGAAAGAAGAAAAATGAATGATAGAATTTTTAAAAAGAGTTTATTTATTGATATGAGAGAGCAAGAGAGCAAGCACAAGCAGGGGGAGGGGCGGTGGGAGAGGGAGAAGTAGACTTCTTGCTGAGCAGGACATCCAATGTGGGGCTTGATCCCGGGATCCTGAGATCAGCTATTTTCATAAAAGAGGTATCTAGCTTCTTTGCATAGCTGCTTATTCTGCTGGCAGAGGGGAAGATAATGTGGACTCAAAAAGGACTGAAAAAAATATTCGCTCAGTGGAATTCTTAGAGCTCTCAGGATAGTTGTTTGCTCGTATAGATGTGGACTCTGTACTGAGGTACCTGCTACTATTTATTGGCAAGGACATGTGCAAGGGAACAGAATACTCCAATGATAGTAGTATGTCATGTAAGTTCTGTTATGGAGTTACTAGTGTATTATAAATGCCCTGTGAGTTTTCAGCTGTGTGCTATGACTCATGACTGATAACATATTTATAGTATTCAGTTACAAGTTTAATTTTTATAAATTTACATTATATTTGGGAAGACTTTGGTAGAAATAATCCATTTTTCCCCTCTTTCCCTCCTCTTCTCTGCCTTAGGGAAGCTAATCTGTAGTGACTATATCAACTTTTGCTCTAGTGTCTAATTAGGTTTGGCTATTAAGGACCCTGAGGTGGTGGATAGGGAAAAAAAGAAATTGAAGTCTGGGTTTTTTTTCTTCTGATATCCTCCCTGTTGGGTTGCCATAGGCTGGCTGCCTCCCTCTTGCAGTCCTTTCTCCAAGACTATTCAAAATGTCCTCTTCTACACAACTCTTGGATCTAAGGGGGGTAAAAACCACACCAGCCCTAGCCCCAGGAGAGGCTAGAGTATTTCTTGTGTTTTTCCTATATCCACCTTATATTTTTACAATTAGTCCCTTTATTAAACCTTCCATGTATTACCATAATTTATGTCTGAGCTATTCACTTTTCAATGTGATCACAATCAATACAAAGACAAATCAAGCAAGTTCTGTTTTCTACTCTTAGTACAATATATCCACATTGTGCTTATGTGATATAAGATATCAGCCCCTAAAACACTAAGTTATGTTATTACATCCCGTTTTCTATCAATCTATTGATCTATGACAAAAAAATATCCTGTGATTTTTGTTTTCAGCTATTTGAGCCTTATTATTTTTCTTTTTTAAAAATACATCTTTCCTATGTTTAGATGTATAGACTTTTAAAATAAAAATTTTCACTTTCAGAAATAAATTTCACTTGTAGAACCTATCATAGTGTTTGGAACATATTAAGAACAATGTAACTATTCATTGAATGTGTGAATAAGTAAATATGAATGAATGAATGTGTGAATAAATGAATACATAAATAGCATCAATTAGCCATACATAGCTGTTTGTTGTCTTCTGTATTTACAATATATATTTGTCTCCAGTTTTCTTATTCACTATTGATAGTGAAAAAAGAAGCAAGAAATGTTAAATGAAACAACCCAGAAACACTTATTGCCTTGTCATGGAAGTACTCTAAGGTAATTAATCCTGCATGGAGAAGCTTGGGGCCCATTAAACTCAGAGTCAATTAGACTGGAGATCACTGAGACATAAATTACTCACTAGAGACTTGGACGGGGAAAAATGGAGTGGAAGGTAGTTGAATTTTGTTGTTCTATCTGCCTTGTTAGGCAAATATTCTGGGAAGAAATTCTAAGAACAAAGGCTTTGGTGAACCTCATAGAACAAAATGGGGTAGAAGGTGATAAGATTTATGCTCTCTTTTGGCCTATTTATATTATAATCATATCAGGGATTTCTAAAGTTTTGAATCACATGCATTCTTGGAGTACATCTTATTTAGTCATTGTACATTATTATTTTAAGGTTCTTTGGATTATAATTTGCTAATATAAATTCAGATTATTCAAATAAATCTACCTTAAATTTATAGTGAGTCCATTTTTCCATTTTCATACGTTCTTCCTTATGTTTTGTTATCAGCATTACAATAACTTGTAAAATATTCATATTTTTTATCCTTGCATCACTTTATACAGCATAGGTATTATATATTCTCTAATGCTTTGGAAGACGTATCATGCAGACACATCTTCTCTTGGCACTTTTTCTATGGTAGTTGTGAAAAACATCTATTTCATTCTTTTGCATAGTGAGCCATCTTTCCTAGAGTATGTTTTTTTGAGTTAATGCTGATAACAGAAGACAAACCAGGAGAGACTCTGGTCTCCTGGAAACAAACTAAGGGTTGTGGAGGGGTGAGGGGTGGGGGGATAGGGTAACCATGTGGTGGGGATTAATGAGGGCATGTGTTGTAATGAGCACTGAGTATTATATGAAACTAATGAATCACTGAATACCACATTAAAAACTAGTGATGTACTACATGTTGTCTAACTGAACATAATAAAAAAATAAAATAAGACGAAAATTAAGAGTCATCTTTGAATTACCTTTTCCTTGATCCTCCACATCTAATACATCAGCAAGTTATGTTGAAGCTACCATGTGTTAAATTCTCTCCATCTTCAGCTGCTGTGTTTAAGCTGTTGTGTATAAGCCATATTTTTCATGGACTTCTGAAATATATCTAAGTTCACTGTTCCATTCTTGTCCCCCTATAATCCATTCCATAATATAAATAAGATCATGTTCTTATCCTATTTAAAATACTATACTGTTGGGGCACCTGGGTGACTCAGTTGTTAAGTGTCTGCCTTCAGCTCAGGTCATGATCCCAGGGTCCTGGGATAGGGCTCCACATTGAGCCCTGCATTGAGCCCCACATCAAGTCCCACTTTGGGCTTCCTTCTTGGTGCGAAGCTTACTTCTCGCTCTCCCATTCCTTCTGCTTGTGTTTTCTCTCTCTCTGTCTCTCTGTCAAATAAATAAATAAAATCTTAAAAAAAATACTATACTCTTGTTCTTAATATTTGCTGTCCCTCCTTGGTGTACTTACATATCATGGAACTAATTAAGGCAGGTGTGTAACTTGCCCTGGCCAATAAAATGTGGGGTAATAAAATGTAAGTGGAAGGAATATGTGCTCTCCTGTGTAAAAGCTTAATGAACCCGCTCATGGTATACCTCTAAAATTTCCCTTATCCTTGCAAGATCTCACAGATAATCATTTGTTCGGCTAAAGCTAGACCACCTACAGAACATAAGCTGTAAGGGTCTATAGAATAAATAGAAGATATGCAGCACTAATTTAAGTTAATGGTCAGTAGTGTGAGCTGGACCTTTCAGGTATAATTTGTTAGTGATAGTAATTCATTGCTTCAGCATCATATTCTTTAAATGTTATTGTAGAACACACTGTGACCCATATTATCTTAATGATATTATAGAAAAGATGTGTAGAGTTTTCAATATCAAATTTGGGGGAAAGCTTAATTAAGGACTTTCAACAAAAATAACAGCATAGTAGCTTCTTATCACAGATTCCAAGTGTTTTAAATATTGAAATACTAAAACAAGCATACAAACAAACTTACCCTAATGGGGAAGGGGATCATTTATACTTCAAAAATAGCTGCAGAAACTAAATGGATGTAATTATACCATGAAATCTCTTAAGAACTACTTTTACTGGGGAATAAGTTGAGAAAAATTAAAATTGCACACAAAGGAAGATATTGGATCACACTGCAAAGATAGCACTGGAATTTTCTTACCACTTCAAACAGATAACATTGAAAAACATGGAAAATAATACCCAAAAGAAACCAACCGACAAACAAGAAAGCACTTGGAAAAACCCAAGTATCCATCAACTAGTGAATGAAGTACATACAGCAGCAATGAAAAGGAACAGACTACTGATACATGCAACAACATAAATAATTCTCACAAATATCTTGGTAAGTGAAACAATCTAGACACAAAATTATATACTGTATGATTTTATCTAAATGAAATTCCTGGGCGCCTGGGTGGCTCAGTGGGTTGGGCCGAGGCCTTCCACTCGGGTCGTGATCTCAGGGTGCTGGGATCGAGTCCCGCATCGGGCTCTCTGCTCAGCAGGGAGCCTGCTTCCCTTCCTCTCTCTCTGCCTGCCTCTCTGCCCACTTGTGATCTCTCTCTGTCAAATAAATAAATAAAATCTTTTAAAAAAAATAAATAAATAAAAATAAATAAATAAATAAATGAAATTCCTAAAAAATTCTCAAAACTACAGAGACATGTGTATGTTTTCTTGAACATATGGAGCCTTTTGGGGTGATGGAAACGTTCTCAAATGACCATGGTGATGGTTGTATGGCTATCTAAATGTACTAAAACTTACTGATGGATAATTTTGTAGTGTACAAAATAAACTCTTACCTAATTGTGAGTTGTCAAGGATTATGTTGCAACAAATCCAAACATGAGTCAACAGGGAAGAGAGAGTTTATTCTTGACATAATGCATGTCAGTTTTAGGAAGGAAGCCGGGGTTACTACAGTGTTTTGCCTTATTGCAGATTAATCTATGCAGAATGCCAAATATAGAAACCTACTAATGGGTAATATTTTACAGGCACACACCCACACAGGCACAAATGCGAAGTTCACTGCTCAGGTTACTCATAACTCTGGTTCTCTCCATCTACCATAAAGAAGCTAAATAACTAAATTGGTAATTACATTTGCATCATAAACTTATTAATGTGAGGGACTCGGAGCAAAGATACTGAAAGCAACTGGGAGGGCACTGGAAAACAAAAAATAAGACTAGATAAATATTAAGTGATTATATACACTAACAGACTCATCATTAGTAAATTCACATTATTCAAGATTCAACCAAATGAAAAAAAAACACAATTTATAAAAAGAGTTTCTAGAGTCACAAGTTGTTAGTCATTGCTAACTTGTTAGTACCAACATTCTCACAGGGGAAATGAAGTAAGATCTTAAAGCAAACTTATTTGAATTTCAAAGCACTAGCAAACAATGGAATGGAGACAGAAACTGGAGGGGCATCTACCATTCAAAGATGAAGCTCTGCAGGTGAATGCGTTTATAACTCTTTTGGCAGAAAGCGCTCCCAATCAAATACAGCTCTGAGGGCAAAAAGCCTAGACTTACTGGTTTGAGGGCAGAGGACAGAATTTGGGACTAAAAGAGAAGGCAGAATAAATAGAATAAAATTCACTATAGGAACATAATGGAAAACAGACTGTACACAAATATCATTCATAATGCTCACTACCCAATCAGAAATCACTAGACATGCAAAAAACAAAAAGCAAAAACAAACTATAAAAAAGTGACCTATATTCTAGAAAAAAAGAGTCAATAAAAATCAAAACAGATGGTAACCAGATATTGCCATTAGAAGACAAGAATATTAAAGCAATTGTTATAATAAATATATTTAATAAATTAAAATTATATACATAATTATAATTAGATGGAATTCTCAGTAGAAAAATAGAATAAAAAATAAAGTCACAATTCAAGCAATGAAATTCTAATAACCGAAATTTTAAAAAAATATACTGGATAGGCTTAATAGCAACACCGTACATACAGGAGGACAACACAGATAATGCTGACTTTGCACCAGAAACAATGGAGGCAGGGAGAAAAGAGAACAGAGGGTCATTATCATTAAAGTTCTGAAACAATTTTAAATAAGGACATCTTAAATGAAACAGAAATAGCACTTCTGCTCTGTTGATGGGAATGCAACTGGTGTAGCCACTCTGGAAAACAGTATGGAGGATCCTTAAGAAGTTCAAAATAGAACTATCCTATGATCTAGCAATTGCACTACTAGGTATTTATCTAAAGGATACAAAAACACTAATTCGAAGGGCCACAAGCACCCTGATGTTTATAGTAGCACTATCAACAATGACCAAATAATGGAAAGAGCCCTAATGTCCATCGACTGATGAATGGATAAAGAAGATATGGTGTGGGAGGAGTCAAGATGGCGGAGAAGTAGCAGGCTGAGATTACTTCAGCTAGCCGGAGATCAGCTAGATAGCTTATCTAAAGATTGCAAACACCTGAAAATCCATTGGCAGATCGAAGAGAAGAAGAACAGCAATTCTGGAAACAAAAAAACAACCACTTTCTGAAAGGTAGGACCTGCGGAGAAGTGAATCCAAAGCGACGGGAAGATAGACCCCGGGGGGAGGGGCCGGCTCCCGGCAAGCGGCGGAGCAACGGCGCACAAAATCAGGACTTTAAAAAGTTTGTTCCGCTGAGGGACATCGCTCCAGAGGCTAAACCGGGGCGAAGCCCATGCGGGGTCAGCGTAGCCTCAGGTCCTGCAGGGTCACAGAAGGATCGGGGGCGTCTGAGTGTCGCAGAGCTTGCGGGTATTGGAACGGGAAAGCCGGCTACAGAGACAGAGCCAACAGTAAGCTCACAGCTCGGTGTAACCTTGAACTGGTCGCAGGCTCGGTGAGCTCGGAGCGCGGTCGGAGGTCAGGCAGACGGGAGTAACTGGGCGCTGTTCTCTGAGGGCACACTGAGGAGTGGGGCCCTGGGCTCTCGGCTCCTCCGGGCCGGAGACCAGGAGGCCGCCATTTGTATTCCCGTCCTCTGGAACTCTACGGAAAGCGCTCAGGGAACAAAAGCTCCTGAAAGCAAACCCGAGCAGACTACTCACCCTGGCCCCTGGGTAAGGGCAGTGCAATTCCGCCTGGGGCAAAGACACTTGAGAATCACTACACCAGGCCCCTCCCCCAGAAGATCAACAAGAAATCCAGCCGAGACCAAGTTCACCTACCAAGGAGTGCGGTTTCAATACCAAGGAGAGCAGCAGAATTCCAGAGGAGGAGAAAGCAAAGCACGGAACTCCTGGCTTTTTCCCTGTGATTTTTTTAGTCTTGCAGTTAATTTAATTTTTTTCTTTTTCATTTTTTGTTTTTTTTCTCGCCTTCTGGTAAAATTTTTTTTTCTTAACTTTTACCTTTTTCTTTTTTAACGTTTTTTAACTAGTTTATCTAATATATATATTTTTTCTTTTTTATATTTTTCTTATTTGTTTTCTTTTTTTTATTCTTTTCTTTTCTTTTTTTTTCTTTTTTCTTTTTTTTTTCTTCCTTTTTGAACCTCTTTTTATCCCCTTTCTCCCCTCTCACGATTTGGGATCTCTTCTAATTTGGCTAAAGCATATTTTCCTAGGGCTGTTGCCACCCTTTTAGTATTTTACTTTCTCCTTCATATACTCTTATCTGGACAAAATGACAAGACGTAAAAATTCAACGCAAAAAAAAGAACAAGAGGCAGTACGGAAGGCTAGGGACCTAATCAATACAGACATTGGTAATATGTCAGATCTAGAGTTCAGAATGACAATTCTCAACGTTCTAGCCGGGCTCGAAAAAGGCATGGAAGATATTAGAGAAACCCTCTCGAGAGATATAAAAGCCCTTTCTGGAGAAATAAAAGAACTAAAATCTAACCAAGTTGAAATCAAAAAAGCTATTAATGAGGTGCAATCAAAAATGGAGGCTCTAACTGCTAGGATAAATGAGGCAGAAGAAAGAATTAGTGATATAGAAGACCAAATGACAGAGAATAAAGAAGCTGAGCAAAAGAGAGACAAACAGCTACTGGACCACGAGGGGAGAATTCGAGAGATAAGTGACACCATAAGACAAAACAACATTAGAATAATTGGGATTCCAGAAGAAGAAGAAAGAGAGAGGGGAGCAGAAGGTATACTGGAGAGAATTATTGGGGAGAATTTCCCCAATATAGCAGAGGGAATGAGCATCAAAATTCAGGAGGTTCAGAGAATGCCACTCAAAATCAATAAGAATAGTCCCACACCGCGTCACCTAATAGTAAAATTTACAAGTCTCAGTGACAAAGAGAAAATCCTGAAAGCAGCCTGGGAAAAGAAGTCTGTAACATACAATGGTAAAAATATTAGATTGGCAGCTGACTTATCCACAGAGACCTGGCAGGCCAGAAAGAGCTGGCATGATATTTTCAGAGCACTAAATGAGAAAAACATGCAGCCAAGAATACTATATCCAGCTAGGCTATCATTGAAAATAGAAGTAGAGAATAAAAGCTTCCAGGACAAACAAAAACTGAAAGAATTTGCAAATACCAAACCAGCTCTACAGGAAATATTGAAAGGGGTCCTCTAAGCAAAGAGAGAGCCTACAAGTGGTAGATCAGAAAGGAACAGAGACCATATACAGTAACACTCACCTTACAGGCAATACAATGGCACTAAATTCATATCTCTCAATAGTTACCCTGAATGTGAATGGGCTAAATGCCCCTGTCAAAAGACACACGGTATCAGAATGGATAAAAAACAAAACCCATCTATATGTTGCCTCCAAGAAACTCATTTTAAGCCCGAAGACACCTCCAGATTTAAAGTGAGGGGGTGGAAAAGAATTTACCATGCTAATGGACATCAGAAGAAAGCAGGAGTGGCAATCCTTATATCAGATCAATTAGATTTTAAGCCAAAGACTATAATAAGAGATGAGGAAGGACACTATATCATACTCAAAGGGTCTGTCCAACAAGAAGATTTAACAATTTTAAATATCTATGCCCCCAACGTGGGAGCAGCTAACTATATAAACCAATTAATAACAAAATCAAAGAAACACATCAACAATAATACAATAATAGTAGGGGACACTAACACTCCCCTCACTGAAATGGACAGATCATCCAAGCAAAAGGTCAACAAGGAAATAAAGGCCTTAAACGACACACTGGACCAGATGGACATCACAGATATATTCAGAACATTTCATCCCAAAGCAACAGAATACACATTCTTCTCTAGTGCACATGGAACATTCTCCGGAATAGATCACATCGTCGGTCCTAAATCAGGTCTCAACGGGTATCAAAAGATTGGCATCATTCCCTGCATATTTTCAGACCACAATGCTCTAAAGCTAGAACTCAACCACAAAAGGAAGTTTGAAAAGAACCCAAATTCATGGAGACTAAACAGCATCCTTCTAAAGAATGAATGGGTCAACCGGGAAATTAAAGAAGAATTGAAAAAAATCATGGAAACAAATGATAATGAAAATACAACGGTTCAAAATCTGTGGGACACAACAAAGGCAGTTCTGAGAGGAAAATATATAGTGGTACAAGCCTTTCTCAAGAAACAAGAAAGGTCTCAGGTACACAACCTAACCCTACACCTAAAGGAGCTGGAGAAAGAACAAGAAAGAAACCCTAAGCCCAGCAGGAGAAGAGAAATCATAAAGATCAGAGCAGAAATCAATGAAATAGAAATCAAAACAACAATAGAACAAATCAACGAAACTAGGAGCTGGTTCTTTGAAAGAATTAATAAAATTGATAAACCCCTGGCCCGACTTATCAAAAAGAAAAGAGAAAGGACCCAAATATATAAAATCATGTATGAAAGAGGAGAGATCACAACTAACACCAAAGAAATACAAACTATTATAAGAACATACTATGAGCAACTCTACGCCAATAAATTTAACAATCTGGAAGAAATGGATGCATTCCTAGAAACATATAAACTACCACAACTGAACCAGGAAGAAATAGAAAGCCTGAACAGAGCCATAACCAGTAAGGAGATTGAAACAGTCATTAAAAATCTCCAAACAAAAGCCCAGGGCCAGACGGCTTCCCGCGGGAATTCTACCAAACATTTAAAGAAGAACTAATTCCTATTCTCCTGAAACTGTTCCAAAAAATAGAAATGGAAAGAAAACTTCCAATCTCATTTTATGAGGCCAGCATCACCTTGATCCCAAAACCAGACAAGGATTCCATCAAAAAAGAGAGCCTTAGACCAATATCCTTGATGAACACAGATGCAAAAATACTCAGCAAAATACTAGCCAATAGGATTCAACAGTACATTAAAAGGATTATTCACCACGACCAAGTGGGATTTATTCCAGGGCTGCAAGGTTGGTTCAACATCCGCAAATCAGTCAATGTGATACAACACATCAATAAAAGAAAGAACAAGAACCATATGATACTCTCAATAGATGCTGAAAAAGCATTTGACAAAGTACAGCATCCCTTCCTGATCAAAACTCTTCCACGTGTAGGGATAGAGGGCACATACGTCAATATCATCAAAGCCATCTATGAAAAACCCACGGCAAATATCATTCTCAATGGAGAAAAACTGAAAGCTTTTCCGCTAAGGTCAGGAACACGGCAGGGATGTCCATTATCACCACTGCTATTCAACATAGTACTAGAGGTCCTAGCCTCAGCATCAGAAAACAAAAGGAAATTAAAGGCATCCAAATCAGCAAAAAAGAAGTCAAACTATCACTCTTTTCAGATGATATGATACTATATGTGGAAAACCCAAAAGACTCCACTCCAAAACTGCTAGAACTTATACAGGAATTCAGTAAAGTGTCAGGATATAAAATCAATGCACAGAAATCAGTTGCATTTCTCTACACCAACAGCAAGACAGAAGAAAGAGAAATTAAGGAGTCAATCCCATTTACAATTGCACCCAAAACCATAAGATACCTAGGAATAAACCTAACCAAAGAGGCACAGAATCTATACTGAGAAAACTATAAAGTACTCATGAAATAAATTGAGGAAGACACAAAGAAATGGAAAAATGTTCCATGCTCCTGGATTGGAATTATAAATATCATGAAAATGTCTATGCTACCTAAAGCAATCTACACATTTAATGCAATTCCTATCAAAGTACCATCCATCTTTTTCAAAGAAATGGAACAAATAATTCTAAAATTTATATGGAACCAGAAAAGACCTTGAATAGCCAAAGGGATATTGAAAAAGAAAGCCAACGTTGGTGGCATCACAATTCCGGATTTCAAGCTCTATTACGAAGCTGTCATCATCAAGACAGCATGGTACTGGCACAAAAACAGACACATAGATCAATGGAACAGAATAGAGAGCCCAGAAATAGACCCTCAACTCTACAGTCAACTAATCTTCGACAAAGCAGGAAAGAATGTCCAATGGAAAAAAAACAGCCTCTTCAATAAATGGTGCTGGGAAAACTGGACAGCCACATGCAGAAAAATGAAATTGGACCATTTCCTTACACCACACACAAAAGTAGACTCAAAATGGATGAAGGACCTCAATGTGAGAAAGGACTCCATCAAAATCCTTGAGGAGAACACAGGCGGCAACCTCTTCGACCTCAGCCGCAGCAACATTTTCCTAGGAACAATGCCAAAGGCAAGGGAAGCAAGGGAAAAAATGAACTATTGGGATTTCATCAAGATCAAAAGCTTTTGCACAGCAAAGAAAACAGTTAACAAAATCAAAAGACAACTGACAGAATGGGAGAAGATATTTGCAAACGACATATCAGATAAAGGACTAGTGTCCAGAATCTATAAAGAACTTAGCAAACTCAACACCCAAAGAACATATAATCCAATCAAGAAATGGGCAGAGGACATGAACAGACATTTCTGCAAAGAAGACATCCAGATGGCCAATAGACACATGAAAAAGTGCTCCATATCACTCGGCATCAGGGAAATACAAATCAAAACCACAATGAGATATCACCTCACACCAGTCAGGATGGCTAACATTAACCAGTCAGGAAATGACAGGCATTGGCTAGGAGGCGGAGAAATGGGAACCCTCCTACACTGTTGGTGGGAATGCAAGCTGGTGCAGCCACTCTGGAAAACAGCATGGAGGTTCCTCAAAATGTTGAAAATAGAACTGCCCTATGACCCAGCAATTGCACTATTGGGTATTTACCCTAAAGATACAAACGTAGTGATCCAAAGGGGCACGTGCACCCGAATGTTTATAGCAGCAATGTCCACAATAGCCAAACTATGGAAAGAACCTAGATGTCCATCAACAGATGAATGGATCAAGAAGATGTGGTATATATACACAATGGAATACTATGCTGCCATCAAAAGAAATGAAATCTTGCCATTTGCGACAACATGGATGGAACTAGAGCGTATCATGCTTAGCGAAATAAGTCAAGCAGAGAAAGACAACTATCATATGATCTCTCTGATATCAGGAAGTGGTGATGCAACATGGGGGCTTAAGTGGGTAGGAGAGGAATAAATGAAACAAGATGGGATTGGGAGGGAGACAAACTATAAGTGACTCTTAATCTCACAAAACAAACTGAGGGTTGCTGGGGGGAGGGGGTTTGGGAGAAGGGGGTGGGATTATGGACATTGGGGAGGGTATGTGCTTTGGTAAGTGCTATGAAGTGTGTAAACCTGGTGATTCACAGACCTGTACCCCTGGGGATAAAAATATATGTTTATAAAAAATAAAAAATTTTTAAAAAAAGAAGATATGGTGTGTGTGTGTGTGTGTGTGTGTGTGTGTGTGTATAACAGAATATTACTTACCCATAAAAAATGAATTTTTGCCATTTACAACTACATGGTTGGAACTACAGAGGAAAATTCTAAGAGAAATAAGTCAGAGAAATACAAATGCCATATGTATCATGATACATATGAGTATGTATTACATATGATACATATGAGTATGGAATATGAGTATATATTAAATACTCACATGTAGCAATTAAGAAACTGAACAAATGAGCAAAGGGAAAAAGAAAGAGAGTGAGGCAAACCAAGAAACCGACTTAATTACACAGAACAAACTGATGGTCACCAAACTGATGGGAAGATGGGTGAAATAGGAGCTGAGGATTAAGAAAGGCACTTGGGATAAGCACAGGATGTTGTATGAAAGTGTTGAATCACTATAATGCACACCTGAAACTAGTATCACCCTGTATGTTAACTAACTGGAATTTACATAAAAACTTAAAAAAATGAACCCAAGCAATGGGAAAAAGTTAAAATAAATAAAAATGAGATACTACTAAATAAAAAACCCAAATTTTTTGACAACAAACTTATACTACATGAGGTTCTAAAGAAAATTATTTGGGCTAAAGGATTGGATATACTGGATATACTGGAAAGGATTGAAGTTATCAAAACTAGTATTTTGATAAATATAATATTTAAAGAAAGAAATATTAACACAACATTGCATAGAGTACTGTATAACATATTTGGATGAACAGATATGACAATAATAGCATAAAAGTCAGTCTTGCAATATTTCTGTATTTTATGTGATGCAGGAAAATATTAACTCTAAGCAGACTGTGATAGGTGAAAGATGCATATTGTGTTCCCTAAAGCAATCTTTGAGAATAACAGAGATATACATTTATGGCTTGGGAGAAGAGAGGGAGATTGGATTTTGAGCTCTTTGGACCCAAGAAGCCACTTTCTGCATTTTGCCTTTAAAATAAAATGTAGATAACTGATACAGAAGCAAATTTAAGTAAAATATCTCTTTTTTTGATGTTACAAAAAGACTTATTTTTTTTACCTTTGATAGAATAAAACAAATGTAAAAGTTGTTTTACTGTAAAGATTTTTCTATGAAGTTTGGCAGAGATGCTTGCATGCAAACATATACAAGGATGTTTTTACACCTGAAAGTCTGCAAAAGAGCAAAAAATACAGTACAGTATTATTTTAAACAGTGATGCTGAGATAATAAAGGTATGTCATTAAATTGTCCTTGGATAATCTAATTCCTGAAATTTTATTCCTTATATTTGGTGTTTGCTTAATCTTAATAAGATTTCCTAATATAAATCTATCAAGTGCTTTAATTTTAATCTGTTACTTGCTTTGTTCAGGCTGCTCTAACAGAGTATAAATAAATTGGGTGGTTTGTAAATAACAGAAATTTATTTCTCACGATTCTTGAAGCTAGAATTCCAAGATCAGTGTGCCAGCATGGCCGAGGTATGGTGAGGCCTTTCCTCTTCTAGGTGGCAGACTACTGTCTTCTCACTGTGTCCTCACATGTCAGAAGGAGGGGAGACAGCTCTCTGGGGTCTCCTTTAGAAGGCACAATCCCATTCAGAAGAACTCTACCCTGATGACCTAATTAGTTCCCGAAGACCCCATCTCCAAATATCATCACACTGGGGATTAAGATTTTAATATAATGATTTTTTTTTTTTGGAAACAAACATTCAGTCCATTGCACTCATCTTTCAGGATTTGGCTCAGATAATTTGGGTCAATTGTAACTATTATGTGATCCAAAATTGTCCTGTGCATACCACCATTGCTATATTTATTTTACTCTAATTTAACCATTTCTTATTCAACTGTAATACTTGCATGTTTTAATTACCTACCTTTTCTCTACTATGTCTCTACATTTTTCTTTATAAATCTTTCTTTGTGAACTCAGCACATAGAACAGTACTCAGAATAGAAGGTACACAAAATGTTCTAAGTAGTAGATGAATGATTTGCAGCTAACATTGTTAATCATTAAAGAAATGAAAATCAAAACCACAATGAGATATCACCTCACACCAGTTGGTATGGCCATTATCAAAAATACAAGAAATAACAAGTCCTGGTAAGCATATGGAGAAAGGGAACACTTTTGCACTGTTTAGGGGAATGTAAATTGATGCAATCATTATGGAAAGCAGTATGAAGTTTCTTCAAAATATTAAAAATAGAACTTCCATATGATCCATCCATTCTACTTCTGGGTATTTATCCAAAGGAAACAAAAACAGTAACTCAAAAAGATACCTGCACCCCCATATTCACTGTAGCATTACTTAAAACAGCCAAGACATGGAAGCAACATAAGTGTCCATGAATGACTAGATAAAAAACATGTGGAATACACACACACACACACACACACACAAATAATATTCAGACAAAAAAGAAGGAAATCTTGTCATCTGCAACAACTTGGATAGACCTCAAGGGCATTATAAGTAAAATAAGTTAGAGAAAAACAAATACTGTACTATCTCACTTATACACGGAATCTTAAAAAACAAAAAGAAAATCAAAAACAAGAATGTGCTCATAGATACACAGAACAGATAGGCAGTCAGAAGTGAGGGGTGGGGGATGGACAAAATGGGTAAAAGTGCTCAGAAGGTACAAACTTCCAGTTATAAAATAAATGATTCCTGGGGAATGCAATGCAAAGCATGGTGGCTATGGTTAACATTACTATATAGTATGTTTGAGAGTGGCTAAGAGAGTAGATCCTAAATTTCTCATGAGAAGAAAATAATTGTAACTTTGTCATGATGATGTTAACTAGACTTATTGTGGTGATCATTTCACAATACATACAAATGTTGAATCATTATCTTGCACACCTGAAAGTAATATAATGTTATTTATCAATTATACCTCCATAAAAATAAATGAATTAGTGAATGCTTATGTATAAACTGGCCTTACCTAGAAAATAAGTGTACATATTCCAGGGTTCTACTTCCACCAGAGGGAAAATATGAGAATTCTAGGAATGAAAACAAAAAGAAAATAACCTTCTCCTACTTAGCAAATCCAAGTATATTATAATACCATGGGGAAGGTCAGGAGGTTCTTGCGTTCTTATATGACTACTATTCTTATCTATTGCTTTTGATAGTAATATAAGGGTTTATGAAATATGAGGCCAATTCCTGGACTTTGCTACTTTGTATCTTCTTGGGGAGCTTATTATGCAGAAGAATCCAATGTTAGCACAGAATTTCCCACACAACCACAGGCTGAGAATCATGGGTTTTATTTTTCAGTGGTCCCATATGGGCAATTCCTCTGTGCTGGGGGAGTCCTTTTAGACATATTCACTGCAGAGTCTAAGAGAACAGCTAAGGATATGACTGAATATCTCACCATTTTTTCTCTCCAAAGTAAAACTAAGGGAATTTTATAGAATCTAAAGGGTTCATCAGAGATAAAAATGTCTTTATGTGTATGAGAGAGTTAGAAAAAAAATCACAAAAGCAGCTGACAAGCAAATGTGGCAGTCAAAAACTGCACCCAAAGGATATGTGATAACATCAGGAATTCTTCTCAAGGTAAAAAAAATCTCTGTGAACAACAATGTAAGACAATTACCTTTGAAAGTGAAAGCAAAATACAAAAACACAAGGGATTGACCAGACTAATGTTGGAAAATGGATAATGAAAATACATAACAATAGGGGGGCCTGGGTGGCTCAGTCAGTTAAGTGTGGAACTCTTGGTTTCCACTGGGGTCAGGATTTCAGGGTTGTGAGATCAAGTCCCCTGAACCCCATGTTGGTCTTTGTGCTCAGTGTGGAGTCTGCTCAGGATTCTCTCTCTCTCTCCCCGCCTCTGCCCCTCTCCTTTGTCGTGCACATTCTTTCTCTCTAAATAAAATATTAAAAAATATATAATAATAAAAATATGCACCCTAGTGTTCACTCAACTCTGGTATAAGGTTTGAAGTCCTGAACTGGCTGCCCCAGAAAATTAATATGGGGATCAAATAAAATGGCAAATGTCCCAACATATTTTAAAAAGGAAACAACTGTACAAATACCAATTACACATGGTGAAAATAATTAGACACAATGGTGGCTCCTCTTTCTGGTCCTCTCTGAGGAAGGCTACTTAATTAACCTAAGTCTGAGGAAAGAAGAAAATTGGGTGTTCTGAGGAAACTTCTGGAATAAATGTAAGTCCTCTAAAGCTCTTCCAGTGGTGCTTTCTCCTCTGCTTCCTATTTTTCAAAGGCACTGGATATCAGTAGATTATCAAACATGTCCAAGATTCCCCATCCCTGTAACTTGGGCTTTTCCCTCTGCTTGTATCACACTGTTGCTCCATTCTTCATATAACTCACTTGTTCTCAGCCTAACCTTAGAACACACCTTGTTGCAAAGGGCTTCTCTGACCAGACTATAGAAAGAAGGTCTTCCAATGCCAACTGTTCCTATTTCAGTATCCTAAATCAGTCTCCACTAACCTTTTCCTCCCTCCCACATGACTATATTATTACAAATGCGGACATTTAAAGTGGATTTTAGCTAGTTTATTTTGTCTCCATGCCCACATCAGCCTAGCCATCAAGAAACTGCCATGACTCTGCCAATGAGAAACCATCACCGTTTGGACCTATTGTTTTTCTCCAACAGGGTTTAGTTCAAAGTAGCCCCTCCCACTTCCTCCTTTTTCTTTATAAAGTAGAAGTCCTCTCCTTTGTTTTCCAGATTTACCCGTGGTTTCATGTGGTTTGCATGTCCTGAATTGTAAGTCCTCTGTAGTTCCTCTGCTAAATTCATTTTGCTGGTAAAATAACTGGCTATTTTATTTTTAAGGTTAACAAGAAAAATGTACTTATACTTATGAAGTACATATTCTGAAGGTATTCTATAAACTTGAAATGGTGCTATAAAATTGCAATAAATACATAACATTAAAATAGCTAGTGATACACTAGAGAAAAATATGTGTCAATAAAAATCACATTTTAGAGCACACAAGTTAATACTACAAAAGATTATTTTAAAAGAATAACAATTGTTTCAAGATGTTTTATTTCCTTATTCTGTTTTGTTCTCTTCTATTGGTTAGTTTGCCTATTTGAATCAAGGAAATACATTTAATGGGCTGATATGGAATGGATTTTATTAGTTCAGCCCTTTGTAAGCATTCTCATGCATCATTAACATTATACATTGCAAAGAACTGCTTTCCTTAAATTGTAGCTATTTGGCTATAAATTCAAAACTGCAGTAAATAACAGTCTGACTGTTGAACGAACACTGGTAGCATGTGCACTGATGAGTTAGGTGAAGTGTATAATTAGGGTATGCATTTTAGTAGGGCTTATTAAATCACAAAACACAAAAGGGCCATTGGAATTTGAATGATTGTAAGGAGTGATATGATCTGATGGGGTTACAATGACAGATAACATATTTGATTTTTCAAGGTTGGGGAAATTATACCTATACGAACAATTCTGAATATCCTATAGGTACATTAGGAAATATCCAAAATAAGACAAATATAATGGAGTTTAGGTAACAAGTTCTCAACTGTACCTTTCAGAGTAACAAAGTATGTAACTGACCAAGTTGAATGAACATCTCCTTATTGTATTTATATATAGTGCAAGGGATACAAAAGAGAATATACATATCCTGCTTATATTCATAAGTCTTAGACTTCTTTAAATAATCTTTCATGATTGTCCATTGCACCCATGCTTAAAACATGCCGCAAGCCTCTGCATAATCTGACTCTTGCCACCCTTGTGTCTCATTTCATGGAATTCATGTCGTCACTCTGCCCCAGCCAAATTGATTCTTTCAGTTCCTTGACATACACTTTTCTACCTCAGAACAGATTATTTTTCTCCTGCTCTAGATCTTACTTTTCTAAATCTTATGCCCAACAGGCCATACAGGGAAGTCTCAGGAGTCTTCCTTTTGCTCTCTGTTTTCAAAGCTTCCTTTCTTGCTGGTGCCTAAACCAGGCTCCATGGAGGGAGAGAGAGAAAAGCAACTGTTTAGCAGCTCTGTCACACTTTGAAATCTGAGCACCACTGTAGGTAAACTTGTACCTCAGATCTCAAAGGCAAAAGTTTTAGTAGTTCTAGCAACTTTTGACCCTTAACCAAGAGGGCTCAAAACCAGTTTCTATGGCAGAAATGTAAATCAACGCATATGGCTGGTAGATGACTTCTTATATCATCCTTTTTATTTTCCACGGGTGAATTTTCCCACTGAAAGCACCTCCTGAATCTGGGTATGAAACAAAAGCTTCTATGCATATGAATGAAGTTCTCTGTTTTCTGGGGAGTAAATATGGATTTTCTGTATTCCTATGAACACTAATATTTTATCATTCCAGATTTTTCCTGAATCTAATCATTTTTTCTTAAAGACTGAATATAATCATTTAAGCAATATTCAGACTCCTTTAAGCACTTTGGTAGTGGGTATTAAGGAGGGCACATATTGCGTGGAGCACTGGATGTGGTGCAGAAACAATGAATCTTGGAACACTGGAAAAATAAAACAAAATTTAAAAAAAGAAGTCAGCATTGACAAAACATTGGAATTGATCTGAGTTTTGTTCTTCCTTTTTTACTCTCTCATATTTACAGTTACTCCAGTAGGATAGGGATACAGGCATATAATATACATGGGTTATATGCTTGTTAAAATCCATGTTCAGAGAATGGTTTATTATGTATGGCAGAAATGTTTAAATAAGAGATTTGGGGTCTTCTAAAAACCTTATAAAATAATGTCATTTGAACATTTTTTTCTAGACTAGGTACATTTACCTAGAACTGGTGCACTTATTCTTTTTTGATTATCCCTCGTTTTTGAGCTTGAAGTTGTCTGTTTTTACTTCTCCTTGATAGGGGTTGAAGTCTCCCAATGTCTCACCACAGACCTCATTTCTGCCTCATTTGCTAGATCTTAACACTGTCAGTCCTCCTAGGAAGCAGTTCGATTGTCTCATTTCAGTGCTGACACCTCATACAGATACACTGATAGGTGATAAAGAAGGATACCTGAAATGCACCAAAAACTCAATATTTGACTTTAACTTTGAATAATAGAATATTAAGATTATTTCTTGTAATGCAACCTTATTATTAGCTGCTGAGAACGTAAAATCATGTGACATAACAAATAAATTATTTCTGTTCTATGGTTGAAATTTCAGATTAGAAACACATTTGAGTGATGAAGCTAGAACTATTTTAAGAAACTGACTGCTATTATAGGATTAATGAGATTTAAGATGTGAATATTTGTGGGAAGATCACCCAACAGCCTTTTTTGGGTTTAAGGCAAGAAATTGATGTCAAATAAAAAAAGGGGTAGGAGTAGCAGCATTTCACATTATAAATAATTTGCTATAATGCATATAATTTTATGTTTCAAAATAGTCTCCTAGATTCTTTATTAAATTGTTGCCTAAAATAGTTTATTAGTTACAGGATGATTAAAATATTACATTATGCACTCATAAAGTGTATGAACTGTCAAAAATTTTGTGATTTCTAAGCCTGATTTCTATCAGTTTTCATTTTGCATTACAGTATCAAGATTAGTTAATATACCAAAATTCTATTACAAATGAGACAAACCCTGTGAAGACCCCTTTTAGGTATATTTTGGAAAGGTGCCTTTAGCAGGTATTAGTTAATGTAAATTTGCAGAACAACTTGGAAACAGAAAGTTTTCTTTCATATGATAAGTCATTCTTATTTAAAGTGGAACAAAATATTGTATTTTGACACGAGTTCTATTGGTTATACATACTGCAATTAGGAGAAAAAAACATGGTATAGGTTTTCATTTATCCAAATCATCTTTGCTATTTCAATGAATATTCATATATTTCTTCAAGGAGATTCTATGTTTATTCATCTATAATTGATTGCTAGAATTTAGATTTTTTTGGTTATTATAATTTATCACTTACAGAGCCCACCATTATGGTTGGCATATAAAAAAGTTTTATATTTTTAAGCCAACTTTACTGTTATAATTTATCTTCAATAAAACACACCATTGTGAAGAAATGTCAGATGAGTTTATCAGCAAAGAAATTGCTTGCAGATTTCTGAAGTTCTTCTTTAAGTTTTCCCTCCTCTACATCCTCAGCAATTCTTCCCAAATTCTATTGTCTGTCTTTTCAGCAAGTCTCTGTCTGTCGTCACTATACTGGTACCTGGACAGTGCCTGCAGGTACAAAGCCTGAAAGATCAGAGGTACATTTCATTTGTTCTCTTTTTTTTTCAGAGATCACAGTCCTGCTTGTTATCCAATGTCTTAAAATAAATGTTTTATACATTTTATCCAATATTTTAATTGTTTACAGTGGGAGGGCTAGTCTTGTAACAGTTACTCTCATCAGCAAAATGCAAGACCATAGTTATTAATTTTTATAAATGCAATTTGTATAAAATGTGTTATTAAACTTCTTTATTACTCCTAAAGAAAGTAAGTGATTTTTAAAATCAGATTAATTTGCTTTTCAAAGTAAACAATTAAGTTATCCTAAAAATAATGTTAATTATTGTTAATTAATGTTAATTCTTTTTTCCTTATTAAATAATGTTAATTCTTTTTTTCCTTAAGAGTACAACATAATAAACATTAAAAATGTTGCACTACCAATTATGTGACCTTGTGAATGAATAACTGGCATTTTTATCTTGTTCTGGAATTTATTTTTGGCTTTAGATGATTGTTGGATTATTAGTTTGAGATTGGAATTTTTCTTTCTTAAAACAATATTCTAAGAATATCACAAGATACTTTTCTAATGTCTTTTCAGCATCTATCAGCATAGAAATTTACTTTTTTTCTCTATGAAACTATTGCTTTAGTGAATCATTTTGTTAGCCTTGAAATAAATTCTATTTGGTGAAATGCATTTCTTGTTCCTTAACAAGTGATTAAGTGCTAGTATTGTTTTTTGGATAGTTTGCATCTGTTCATATATAATTTTCAAATGAGTAGTGTATTGTCCATTTGTTCATCCTTTAAAAATGTTTATATGAAAATGGAATTATGTATTCCTAGGAAAATTTTAAAAATAAAATTTTCCATTGTAATGAGGTATAATTAATGTACAATAAATTCTTTCTCCATATACATGTGTGTATACATATATATACACACATATATATAATGCACAATTTAAGAGTTTTGACATATGTATACACCTGTGAAATCATCACCACAATTAAGATAATAACAGTGTACCTTCCTGAAAAGTTTAATGTTGCTCATGTGTAATCCTTCATTTCCTCCCCTTTCCCACCTCTCCAGGGAATCATTGATCTGCTTTCTGTTACTATAGATTTGTTTGTATTTTCTAGAGTTTCATATAAACAGAATCATGCATTAGTTACCATTTTTTCTGTCTAGCTTCTTTAACACAGCATAGTTATTTTGAGATTTATTCATATTTTTCATACTTCATTGCTTTGTATCACTGAATAATAGTATTCCATTATATGGATAACCACAATTTGTTTGTACTACTGAAGGAATTTTGGCTTGCCAACAGTTTTTGGCCATTAGAAACAAAGATGCCATGAATATTCTTGTGTAAGTCTTTGTGTGGACAAATGCTTTCATTTGTCCCAGATGGGTACTTACAAGGGAGAATGCTGGGTCATAGTGTAGGTGTATGTCTAACTTGTAAGTAAACTGCCAAATTGTTTTCCACAGTGTTCTGGAAAACTGTTTTAAATTCCGAGCAGCAGTACGTAAGAGTTCCAGTTGCTCCAGTTCCTTGCTGGTTTGTGTAGTGTAAGCATAGTGGCATTTCCCTGTGGTTTTAATTTGTATTTCCCTAATACTGATGAAGTTGAGCTTTTTTTGTTTTATCCATAGACTTATCCACCCTTAATCCTTTTTTGGTAAGGTATTTGTTCCATTTTTAAAAATAATCGAGTTGGAGAATTCTTCGTATATTTCAAATATAAGTCCTTTGTGGATATATGCTTAGCAAGGTTTTTTTTTTGTTTGTTTGTTTTTTTTCAGTCTGTGGTTTGTCTTCTTCTATAACAGTATCTTTTGAAAAGCAGAGGCAATTTTTAAAATAAATTTTGATGAAGTCCAATTTATTTAAATTTCTCTTTCATAGGTTGTACTTTTGCATCATGAATCCTCTTCCAAAGCTGTGGTAAGACTTCTCCCGGTTTTCTTCTAGGTATTTTATCATTTTAACATTTATATTATGTCTGCAATCTGTTTTAAGAATATTTTTGTACATGATTATGGTATGGATTGAGGAGTCTCCCTTTTCCCCCACATATGGCTATCTAGTTCTTCCAATCCCATTTGTGGAAATGATTTTCCTCACCGACTTAACTGGCCTTTCACCATTTATTCCCTCCTGGTTTTTGGTAATTTTCCTCACTGTGAAGCTCACAGTACTCAGCTGAAAACTCTTGGGAAAATTTCCTGAGCTTGTTCTTCCCTCTCTGTTCAGCTCTCTTCTCTTCAAGCAGCTCTGTCCCTTCTGGTACTCTGCCCAGCAAACAGAGACCATGCTGGCCACCTCAACGTTTTGACACTTTTTACCCAACTCAAGGAGACTGTTGGGCTTTATTTAATTTGCTTTACTTGCACTGCAGCCCAGAAATTCCAAAAGTGAGATGGTAAGAGTCACAGTTTAACCTTCTATTGTATTACTATTATTGATACCTAAATTACAAAGATGACCATGTTTAGGGTTACTTCAAAACTATGTTTAATTCACAGATATACAGGAATTGATCACTACATTATGACTTATTCCCCTGCTGAGTATCTACAACTTTCAAAAAGTGATTACAAAACACAGTTTCAGAAAATTTAAAATGTGAAAATTTATAGATTTAAAGACTAAGAAAATATGGCCATTTCAATTTTTATTACACTGTAGATAATGCAGCCTGAACAATTACTCACTTGGAATTTACTGAGGTTTTCTATGTGTTATTTCCCAATAATTTTTACACTGTGGCATAGATAGTAAATTTTAGTGAGTATATGCCACATCAAGATTAACAGATGATGCTGTTCACCAGCCTGTCCAGAGACCTGAGGGAACTGATATTTCAGTACACCTATAACCTATATGAAGGATTACCAAACTCTGTTTTAATGTGTGATCAATTTTGGAATACACAGTATTGGAAATATTTACACCTTATTAAATGTTTTAAATATGTCTTAATTATGTCATCCTATAATTTAATACTTGTCTTAATACAATGTAATGTATATATATGTATATATATATAATATGTATATAATATAATTTTTGTCTCATAGATTTCTGCCTGTTTTTATTCTTTAAAGAGTCCCATAGCTATTATCACCAAATTTACCATGCATACTAAAGGTATTTTGTGTTGTGTATCTTAAAGCAATGTTGTTTGTTAACATAGATTCATGATTATTAGACTTTCTCTGTGAATCTTACCTATAGCTAATGGACTCTAAGGGGGTAACACTTGAGATTGATTAGAGAAATATATATTAGCTAGAGTTCTTGAACTTGGAACTGGTACAATAAATGGATGATATTTGAGTTGTTAACTTTGAAAAGGGTAGTGTGTGTTTGGGGCTATATTTGGGATAGTAGCATTAAATTATTTAGGGAATTTTGTTATTTCTGTGTATAGATGTATTAGTTTGGTAGGGCTGCCATAACAAAATACTAGAGACTAGGTAGATGGCTTAAGCAATAGAAATTTATTTTCTCACAGTACTTGAAGCTAGATTTCCAAGATCCAGGTGTCAGAGGTTTATTTTCTCCTGAGGTCTTTTGCTTTGTTTTGCAAATGACTTTTTTTCTCACAGTGTCCTCATGGGAACTTTCCTTCTGGTGAGCACATTCCTGTTGTCTCTTCCCATAATTAATTTGGTGCCATTACCTATCCAACATCAGAGCCCCTCCTTCTAATAACAAGACTTGTTTCTCTTGGGAGGAACTCATTTCAGGCTTTATTATGTGATTATCTCCATCTTCCCAAGAGTAAGTACATATCCAAAATCTGACCCATCAGAGTACCAAATATAACTGGCTAAAATGATTTGCTCTACAAGGACACACTGTTCAAGCCAAAATAGTATGTGCTTTCATTGTGACTGATTAGCTAGAACCATGAGGAAAGACTCTTAATTTAGAGAGATTAGGTTAGATTAGACTATACTGGCAATCAAAAACCACAACATCATAGGTATAATACAATAAAAATTTACTTCTGATTCAGGCTAAATGTTAAAAAATAAGAAGTGAGAAACTCTCTTAGGGCATGTTATTACATGTTTACATGTTATTACTTGGCAATCCAGATAGTTTCCTTCATCAAGAAGAGGATGCTGTGGTTCCCACCACAGAGGAAATAAAAGCCAGAGGGTGTTCACCGGTGTTTACATGCTTTGAACTGGGATCATCACTTCTCCTCATATCCCTTGGCCTGCACTAATCATATGACACTGCCAACTGCAGGAAGCTTGAAGATTTGGGGGAACACATGGCTTATTGATAAGAAGTAAAGTTTCTTCCACAAAGTTCTCATGGTTATACGAAAGAAGTCATTTTCATTTGGACATCTTTCTAGTATAGTGTTTTCCAGGTTCGTTCATGTTGTTGCAAATGGCAGGATTTACTTTTCTTTTCTTTTTTTAAGCTTTTATTTATTGATTAGCGAGAGAGTATGCATGAGAGTGGGAGGGACAGAGGGAGAGGGAGAAGCAGACTCCCTTCTGAGCATGAAACCCAGTGCAGGGTTTGATTCCAGGATCCCGAGATCATGACCTGAGCCAAAGTGAGCTGCTTAACTCATTATGAGCCAACCAGGAGCTCCAGGATTTCCTTCTTTTTAATAGCTGAATGACAGTCCATCATATATCTCCATTTTCTTGACCCATTCATCTGTTGAGGGTTACTTAGATTGTTTCCCTAACTTGACAATTATTAGTAATGCTGCAAAGAACATGACAGTGAAGCTCTATCTTTCAGATACCAACTTTGTTTTCTTTGGATATATACTTAGAAGTGGGTTGCTGGATCATATGGAGCTCTATTTTTAATTTTTTGAGGAATTGCCATACTGTTTTCCACAGTGGCTCTACCAATTCACACTATAGTTGTATGTTTTTATTTTTCTGTTAAACCTTATTTCTTAATTTTTGACACTTGTCTTCAACTTATGTATTACATTGCTTTCAAATTAATTTAAAATTTGTTTCAATGTTTACCTCCCATTTTTAAGACATTTTTTATTTGTTATTTAATATTTTTGACTTAATGAAACTTTCCTTATTGTCCAATCTGTGCTTCTGTTTTGGACAGTATACAGTCATTACTTTTTATGCAATGACCATTATAAAGTTTTTTTAAAAATTGAATAGCTTTACAAAAAAGAAAGTCAATCAACCTCTCTATTCTCATTTCTGAAAGTGATAAGGCTCATATCTTATCATGTTCATGAAACATGATCCTTTCAAATAATTTTCCAGCTTCTGTATTATTTTTATTTAATATTTTACTTATAATTTTTTCACTATTTTAATTTAGTTAACATCTGTTGTTTATTCAGAATTACTATAATGCTTGCAAATAATTCTACCCAATTTTTTTCATATACCACTTGTTTTCTTGATTGATGTTCCTGAAGTATAATCTGTAGTGAAGTAAACTATTTTCATTTGAGAAAAATCCTTATTTCATCCATACTAAATGTAAAAAATTCAGCTGAGCATTGAATTTTAGGCTGATGGATGTTTTCACATCATGACTTTTACAGATATATATGGTTTTCTGCTTTTTTAAAACCTTTATGAGGCGCTAGTTGGGAGATGGTTGTGTACTTCTCTAGTGCGAGATCTAGTATAAGAAGCCATGGTGACTACGTAATGTCACAATAGCATACTGAACTTTTTAACACATAGGAGACACCCAAAGAATCCTAAGAATACTTGCCCAAGGAAATTTAAATAGAAATCGAGGTCTGTGCAGAAAAGAGTTAACACAGTACGCCTGAGACTGCTCTGTTTAGAAAAGCCTGCTTACGAGGTTAATCCTTGGAGAGCAACTGGGAATTTGGCTGGTAGTTGAACACACTGATATACAACTTTTTCTAATTGATAAGGGTGGTTTACTTTGCCTACACACAAGGTGGTCTATGCTAAAGGCCCACTGTCCTCTGGAACTTTGATGCATGCTAGGCAGGGTACCTACATGAGCAGCTCCCGAAATAAAGTTGGGGAATGAGTCTCTAATGGCTTCCCAAGGCAGAACATCACAGACATGCTGCTGCATTTTTGTTGCTCATTTATGAGTGTAGAGTCTTCCATTGCTCATGAGAGGAAGAAAGCATAGGAGAGCTGCAAATGGGTTACTCTTTTGATCCTGCTAAATATCCTTACTATGATGCTATAATAAATCACAGTTATGAGTACAGCTATATGTTGAATCATGTAAATCCATCAGTATAATCATGATAATGATAATTTCATATACTAGCATGGTACTATACAAGTGAATGTACATTTTCTAACCTTTGTCTGATGAGTTTATTGTGATGTGTTATAACATATGAACATTTTCTGTCACTTAATTTTCAATGAATTTTCTCTTCCTTTTATTTATTTCTCAAATCTTCACTGTAAGTCTGTGAGATAAAATCAATGAAGAGTAAATGAAAATGAATTGGTAGGGAAAAGTTCACTTGGAATTTCAATGAAGTGTTATAAGTTGGAAAGTGAACTAGATATATAAGAATAAAAAGTATGTTATCTGTGGACTATTTAAAATTCCATTTAAATAAAATATTCTTCAAAATATAAGGATTATAACAATATAATTGAAATGGAAACAGCATAATATAGTTATTGAAATTAAGGATAAAAAGGAGGTAGAAATATAATAAAATGATGCTTTTCCTAATCCCAGATGGTGTCTTTCTACAGGAGAAAGGGAAAAAAAAATTAAGGAAACAAACCAAAACAGCTCCTGTCTTCAATTTCAAGGGATCTATTGGAATAAAGAGGGTGCTTCAGGTCCCCAACAAAACAAAAAATAAATTATGCACCAGGAGTATTAGGATGCTTTTAAAGATAACCCAAGATGTGTTCTCATTCATAGTATAAATGATAAATGTCTTTGTTGATACATGGCCCCTTAATGTATTTTTTTTAAAGATTTTATTTATCCATTTGAGAGAGAGAGCATGAATGGAGGGTGTAGAGGCAGAGATAGAGGCAGAGGGAGAAGGAGACTGCCCACTAATGGGGAGTCCAACATGGGGCTGGATCCCAGAGATCATGACCTGAAGCAAAGGCAGACATTAACCATCTGAGCCACACAGGCACCCCACATATGTCCTTTAATATAGAAATTCTACTTACAAAATGTATCTTAAGAAAATAAGAAATGTTCACAAAGACAATGTGCAAAGATCACTCTTCCCAAATATTTATAGGATAAGATTAAAAGCAATCCTGGTACCTATAGCAAAGGCATTGCTAGGTGACCCAATTCAGCCATTAACAACCAGCCTATAGAAGAATATTTACTGGTATTTAAACTAATATGTAAAAAACCCAGTTACTATACTATCTGAAATTTTTAGATAAAATCATATACATAGACTTTCCATAGTAAGAAGTAACATTGGTTTCTGTTTTCTGTTTCTTTCTTTCTTTTTTTTTTTTTTTAAATATTTTATTTATTTATTTGTGAGAGAGAGAGAAAGCATGAGCTGGAAGAAGGGGCTAAGGGAGAGGGAGAAGCACACTCTCCGCTGAGCAGGGAGTCCGATGGTGAGGATTAGATTTCAGAACTCTGAGATCATGACCTGAGCCAAAGGCAGATGTTTAACCAACTAAGTCACCCAGGCATCCCTGTTTGCTTATTTTTGATGATTTAATTTTCGTTTGCTCTTACCCTTTTCATATTTCTTATATTTGCTTTAGGGAATAAATATCACTTCCTGCAAGTAGAAAATAATAATGAGATTGAAACAGGAATATTAAAGAAAAGAAATAATGAAAATTTAAAACATGGCCATCTGGACTTCAATATGTCTTAAGTAACAAACAGCAAAAATAATTTTATCTGAAAATAGCCAGTTATGGAATGAGTAAGTCATGGAAATAAAGGACACACTATAAGAAATACAATGATATTGTAGTAGCCTTGTGTGGTGACAGATGGCAGTTATACTGTTGGGAGCAGAGTTTAACATACAACTTGTTGAATCACTAGGTTCTCCATCTGAAATGAATTAACATTGTGTATCAACTATATTCAATTAAAACTTTTTTTTTTCAAAAAAGGAAAAAAATAGTCTTCGAGATCTTTTAAGGTCTTACTTTTTGCTGAAGTGTGATATTTCAATAAAGTACTATACTATAATATTACAATACTATAAAATATTATTAGAATTACATAAAATGCAGAATATTTTCCTTCTCCTGATTATTGAGCTCTTTATAAGGTCCAGGAAATATAAATTGTTATTAGAAATTTACTCTACTTACTATTTACTCTAGTTTGCCTTGTGTTCTAGAAAATACAAAATTAGGTAGAAAGATCAAGAGTGGCCAGCCAATCTTCTTTTCTATTACTTCTCATATTTCACATATGCTTATAATGAGTATTTTTTCTCACACATTTTAAAAATTAAGAACTACTTCATATTAAAAAAAAATCTTCTTGAACTGTACAATCTAGATTTTTCTTCAACTGTACAATCTGGGTAGCCACTAATCTACTTTCTGTATTAATGGATTTGCATGTTCTGGGGATTTTATCTAAAATAATACACTAGGGGCGCCTGGGTGGCTCAGTGGTTAGGGCCTCTGCCTTTGGCTCAGGTCATGATCTCAGGGTCCTGGGATGCAGCCCCACGTTGGGCTCTCTACCCAGCAGGGAGCTTGCTTCTCCTCTCTCCCTGCCTGCCTCTCTGCATGGTCATGATCTCTGTCTGTCAAATAAATAAATAAAATCTTAAAAAAAATAATACACTATATGGGGTGTCTGGATGGTTCATTTGGTTGGGCATCAGATTCTCAATTTTGGCTCGGGTCATGATCTCAGGGTCCTGAGTTTAACCCCCACATAGGGCTCTGAGCAGAGCCTGCTTAGAATTCTCTCTCTCCCTCTACTCCCCAACCCCTTCAAAGTAAAATAAAATAAAATAAAATAGTAAAATAAAACACTATGTGATCTTTTGTGGCTGGCTTCTTTCACTCAGCATAATGTGTTCGATATATGCCATGTGTGGCATATATCACTCCTTCATTCCTTGTTATTGCTGAATAATATGTCATTGTAAAGATACACCATATTTTGTTTATCCACTTATTAACTGAGTAGCAACTAACTATTTCAACTTTATTTGTTTTTGACTACTTTGAATAATGCTGCTATGAATGTAAAACATATAATGTGGTGGAAATTTGGTTGAAATTACATTGAATTTACAGAAGTATTTGCCAACATATTTACAATATTGAGTGTTCCTTAATTTTTCCTATATTTTCCCCCACAGCTATTCTCTTTCTGGGTTGTTTGACAGGATGAGACAGTTCTTTAGCTAGATTTCATTTTCCAGTAATTTTTTAAAAGATGGGAACATGGCATAGAAATTACAGTTCTTAGTTACTTTATCTTAATGTTTCTAAATGTTTGCTCATTGTCTTCACACTAGAAGAACAACTTGATTAAGAATGATATTATTAAGATACACTTACTGAGGAATTTTAAAAACTGGCTTTCTTGAATTTTTTGGTACTTAGTATTTTTTTTATTTTTTCTTTTTTTCCAATTTAAATTCAATTATCCAACATATAGTACATCATCAGTTTCAGATGAATTGTTCAATAATTCATCAATTGCATATAACATCCAGTCCTTTTATTTTTTTAATATATTATTTTTAAACCTTTTCTGGTTGTCTATATTTCTCATATCTTTTCATATTTTATCTGAACATATTCCCTTATAAAATTGATAGGATAAACTATTTTATGTCTTCTTTCTCCCAAAAGATCCACCCATATTATCCTTTATAGCATGAAGGGCATATAGGTAGATCTTATTTTGAATGTTTCAAGTTTTTATTTAAATTCTAGTTTGTTGACATATAGTGTAGTATTAGTTTCAGGGGTAGAATTTAATGATACATCACTTAACCTATAAAATCCAGCACTCATCGCAAGTGCTCTCCTTAATATCTGTCACCAATTTACAACATCCCTCCACCCACTTCCCCTCCAGCAACATTGTTTGTTCTCTGTAATTAAAATTCTCTTTTATGGATTGCTCTCCCCCTTTATTTCCTTTTCCCCATATATGAGTGAAATCATATGGCATTTGTCTTTTTCTGACTGGCTTATTTTGCTTAGCATGATACTCTCTAGTTCCATCCATATCATTGCAAATGGCAAGAATTCACTCTTTTTTATGGTTGAGTATTATTCCATTGTGTGTGTGTGTGTGTGTGTGTGTGTGTGTATGTGTGTCACATCTTCTTTATCCATTCATTAGTCAATGGACTAATACTATATATTAGTATATATATATATATATATATAGTATGTATATACTATATACATTTGGGCTGTTTCCATAATTTTGCTGTTGCTGATAATGCTGCTATAAACATCGGGGTGCGTGTACCCATTCAAGTCAGTATTTTTGTATCTTTTGGGTAAATACCTAGTAGTGCAATTGCTGGATAATAGGATAGATCTATTTTGAAATTTTTGAGGACCCTCCATATTGTTTTCCAGAGTGGCTACCTCAATTTACATTCCCACCAACAGTGTAAGAGGTTCCTCTTTCTCTGCATCCTCTCCAACTTCTGTTGTTTCCTGTATTGTTAATTTTAGCCATTCTAAAAGGAGTGAGGTGATATCTCATTGTAGTTTTGATTTGTAGTTCCCTGATGATGAGTGATATTGAGCAAAAAGGCTCTATTGACTTTGGGAATGAAGTGCTGGTGGTCGATTTCCAACATTCCCCTAATAAGCAAATTGCTCTTTTTTGCCTGGTTGCTTGAAAAATTCCTTTTTAATTGATCAAATTCAATAATGAAGTCACTTCTTACTAAATGGTAATCATTGCTTGATCATTTTCCTTATGTATATACCCTGTACCATTTTATTTGTAAGTTTGTCTTTTGTTCCCATTCAAAAAAAGTCCCTCAATCATACCTTTTTAATATTTCATTTATTTGATCATTCAATTTTTGATTTAGATAAATCTATTATCCTCCTGTTGGATAAGTTATATCTATCTCTAATGATACTATTTATATTTAATTTTATAACTTTCCTCTGTTTTTCATTGTAATTAGATCAGTTTCCTGTCACCTTAAGCAGTAACTTTGCTTCCAGTGAATACCTTTTTACTTCCTTGTGATTTTTTGTTCTGAGGTCTACCAGGAATGGATAGCATGCACAGTTCATGGCTCTTAGTATTTTGCCCTATTCCTTGTAGAGGGGAATTCATCATAATGGTGTATCACCTATTTTGGTGGGAAATACAGTCATGCAATTTTGATCTTTTAATCTAATTTACCTCTATTTCATGTGGGGATTCTTAAACTATGCCACCATTTCTGTCATTTTTCCAGAGTTTATCCTTCCTTCATTCTTTTCTTTAAAGATCTTATTTATTTATTTGATAGAGAGAGACACAGCAAGAGAGGGAACACAAGCAGGGTGAGTGGGTGAGGGAGATGCAGGCTTCCTGCTGAGCAGGGAGCCCCATGATGGCTCTATCACAGGACCATGGGCTCATAAATTGAGCTAAAGACAGATGCTTAATGACTGAGCCACTCAGGTACCCCTATCTTCTTTCATTCTTGATAGTTTTGACTGTTAAATGATTTAATTGAAAATCACTTTATTTTAGTTTTTTTTTTTTTTTTAAGAGATGATACAATGATACAACAGTGTCTTTGGTTTTCATTGCTGTGGATGGTTTATAATCTTTTCCTTTGCTTTCCTTTGCTTTGGTTCCATTATAATGGGATTAGTAATGGATTTTTAAAAATTTATTGTGTTTCTTAAAACTGAGGGTGATTTTAAAAGTCAGTTCTGAAAAGTTCTTAGTTCATAAATAGTTTCTTCCCCTTCCTTCTCTCTACTCTCTATATAGACAATTAAATTGTATGAGTGCTTATTACGTTATAAAACATCTGGACAGCAATGAGGCAGAGAACCCTAGATTCAGCCTACAAGAGAAATTAACTTTTTTTTTTTTCTGTTCTACTTCCTAATTTTCTGGTCTATGCTGACCCAGAGAGATACCTTTTATTTAAATTATTGGGAAAGAAAAGATTGTCATCTATGGGAACAGCCTGGGCAAATCACATATCTGAATGACATTTAAATTTCACAGATAATCCATGTAGGTGTGGCAAAGGGCTTCAGAATAAAATCTTGAATGCAGTCATTCACTGGTTATATGTTTTATTTAGGAAATTTAGGGTATCCATGGGAGAAGAGAGTTCGTCAACACTTACTCACTGGCCCTGTTCTCATATCAGGTGGCTCTGGGTCAAGTCTTTTCTTTTGGTTAGGGCTGGCCTGCAAAACAATGGTGAACTCTCCTGTGTGTCCTCTTCTCTCTAAACCTCTTCTCTCTAAACCACCTCAGACAGAGCACTCAGTTTGCCCATTTCAGCTTCATGGAGGAAGGGGGTAATCTATAGGCACAGTTAATACATTAGGAAGGAGTTAGTGCAGATGGTTTTAGGTGTTCCCATTATGGTCAAATCATTTTGGGAAAAACTTTAGGGCAAGCATCCCAGTTTTTCTTACCAATAATTGGAATAATTGGTGACCTGGGAATAATAATAAGGTAGATGGGCATTTGTATGGTCCAGGGTACTTAACTAGGAATATCACACACCCTCAGCATGCTGATCACCCAAGGCCCAGGACAACCATGCTTTAAAAAGCAGCTTCCTGATGACATAAATCTGCATTTGGACATAGAGGTCTAGCCCAGCTCTAGACTCAGGTTTGTCCACTGGATTTCCCCCAGGTTCCAAAAACTTGGTTTCTTGGCTCTCTAAATCTCATCCCCAGAGTGGACTCATTGGGGGCAGCAGCTTCTTAGGTGTTCGGTACTAATAAGGAAGTCAGAAGAAGCAGCCTATGTCTGCTGGGGCACTCTAAGCTTCAGGTTATAAGGAAAAATCAGAAAAGGAATTTGGTTTCAATGTCTGAAAAAGAGGAACAACCCCCCCCCCCTCCAAGTCTTGCCAGAAAACACACAGGTTCCTTCCAAAAGGAAAATGGGGACAAAGTTAAGCTGTTTTCAGTGGCTTTGCCCCAGAAAAAAGGCAAGAGGCAGGAAAGCTCACTGGAAATAGACAAATCATTATCAGCTCTGTGCTAAGCCCATACACAGATAAAACTGGCTCTGATATTATGGTCTTTAATAATCCTGAAGCTCAGGGCCACAGGCAGGTTTGGAGCCTGATCCTAGAAGAGCAATATCGACTGAGGGAAAGACTTCAAGCGTGCCTGAATAGATACAAGGAATAACTGCAGTCCATGACAGTTTTTAGGTGAGAATTCCTGAGTCAACAGGGCTTCCTCTTATCCAGATAAAAGGAAGGGAAAAGTGTATCATCACATAACCATCCACAATCACAACACGGGTTCTGAGAGTCAGAGGAGACCCAACAGGGACAAGGGTTTCAGAAACCATGAGGTATGTCCCCAAAAAACTGTCATATTCAGTTATCAGTCATTTGTCAGATTTATTCTCGTCCGTCAAACTCTCTGCTACACTTCTGTTCCTCAAGCTTGGACTAAAGAAGCTAGATTCCTGGCCACCTTTTGCACCAGGTCAGGCTTGGCAGGGGGGAGGGGTATTCTGCAAGTCAGAAATTCATCCTCCATACCTTTCAAGGAAAAAAACCTCGAGCATCAAGGTTTGCTTCCACAGAATGTAGCAATACCTCTGAAACCTAATAGTGACTGAATAACACTTTTTATTTTTGTTTTAAGCCATTGAGAGCTATGCTAATTTGCTATGCAGCAAATAACTAATACACCAACTGCCCAAATAATTTAAAAATAGAACAATAACTCATTATTCTCCCTCCTACAACTCCCCTACTTACATTTGTATTAATGCAATCAGAACCTTCGTCTAGTTTATATTACTAAATGCTACTTTTTGAGTGGTTAATGAGTCTATCTTCAGTCATTCCTTTACATCTTGTCTAATATGGACCATATTTAGCTGGATTCCTCAAAATAATGACAGGTTACTAATACTTTCATATAGTAACTATGAGAGGGAAGTTGGCCAATGTGCTGAACAGTATTTGTTTCTGAATAGTTAAGAAAGAATAATACTTAAAGATCTTCAGTTAATCCTGACAGCCCTTAAAGTTACTTGGAGTTCATATAATGACATTATATTAAGTAAAAGCAAACATACCACCATAAAAGTAATAGAAAACCTCATCAAAATCAAATCAGAAGCAAATTTTCTTGATTCTTTGCAAAGCACTGTAGTCACTTTTTGGAGGCGGGGGAAAACATGGCATTATCCGTTATCCTCCTGAATCTCTCTCTTTCCTTAGTAAATCTTTATACATTTACCTACAAAGTAGTCTGCATTTTATTTTATCTACCACTGGGGATAACTCATTTCCCTCAATACAAAGCTTTTATTAGGGGAGTGTTTTTTAATATGGATATAACTTCATAATTTTGAACTCACTAATAAAGCAAATAAAGTGTACCAATGAATGAGTCCAGGATCATTCATGTGTTTACAGAAGTCAAATTCATTGAAGTTCTTTGCATATATTAGGATTCATCATTGTATTTACTGTTATCTAATTAACCAAGGTTTTATAGTTACAACATGGTGTATGAATTGGTTGTTTTCATTGAATAATATCATGATGTAGACTCTATTAATATGGTTAATGGATGTGAATACATAAAGAAATTGCTGAAAAAAGATGAAAAGATTTCTTGCCATAATCCTCAAGACTGAGAATATTATATCATACTCATAATTATGCTAAATTATATGGAAAAAAGGATTACAAATGCAATTTAGATTACTAATCAATTGATATTGTGATAGTGAGAAGAAAAATGATCTGGGTAGACTCAATCTAACCACAAGAGCCATTGAAAACTAGAGAATTTGCTTCAGCTGGTAGCAGAACAGGAAATCAGAGAGACCGGAACTGCAAAAAGGACTCAAAATGCCATTGCCACATTGAAGATGGAGGGGGCTATGTTATAGAGCACAGAGTAGCCCCAGATGACAGCCTGCAAAGAAATAAACTGCCACCTAACAGCCTGAAAGTGGATTACAGATTTGGAAAATCTACAGAAAATCTGCATAAACTTAGATTTATCTAATAATTCAGATGCTAGTCAGACTCTAAAGGAGTTGGTCTCTTGGGGGAGTGAGAGGCAAGATGGCAGAGGAGTAGCAGACTGAAATGACATCAGATCCCAGTAGTTCAACTAGATAGGTATCACACCCTTCTGAACACCTACAAACTCAACAGGAGATAGAAAAGAAGAAGAGCAGCAATTCTAGGAACAGAAAATCAACCACTTTCTGAAATGTAGGACGTATGGAGAAGTGAATCAGAAGCAATTGGAATATGGGAGTAATGGTTGGCTCCCAGCAAATGGCAGAGCAGTGGAGCATAAAAATTAAAACTTCTTGAAGTCTGCTCCACTGAAGGACATCTCTCCAGAGGCTAAGTGGGGGTGGAGCCCTCACGGGGACTGTATGGTCTCAGGTCCCGCAGGGTCACAGAAAGATTGGGGGTGTGGCAGAGTTGCCAGGTATCAGAGTGGGGAAGCCAACTACAGAGATAGAGCCAAAGAGTGAGCTTTCATGTTAGAGTTACCTTAAACCATGATCCAAGGCACAGTCAGGCCACTGCTCTTTGAGCTCCTCTGGGCAGATTGGGAGGCCGCCATTTTCATTCCCATCCTCCGGGGTTCTATGGAAAGTGTTTAGAAAGCAAAAGCTCCCGAGAGAGAACCTGAGCAGATTACTTAGCCTGGTCCCTGGCAAGTGTGGTGCAATTCAGCCTCTGGCAAAGACATTTGAGAATCACTGCAACAGGCCCCTCCCTTAGAAGATCAGCAAGAACATCCAGTCAAGACCAAGCTCACCAATCAAGGAGAACAGCAGAACTCCAGAGCTAGGGGAAAGCAACGTATAGAATTCATGACCCTTTGTCTATGATCCTTTGGTCTTGCTAAGTTAATCTTTTTTATTTTATTTTTTTTCTTATTCTATTTTTTAAACTTTTCCTCTTTTAACTCTATTTAACTCTTTTATCTTAACAATGCCTTTCTTAAAAAAATCTTTTTAAACCTTCTTGTTATAGTCACATAACTTCATTGTATTTAACCTTATTTTGTATATACATATAGAGTTTCTTTTTTTTTTCTAAAAAAATTTTGGGATATGATTTCATCTAATAGATCAAAATATACCATAATCTAGCACATGGCTTTGTTTAAGTCTCCAGCCTGACCACATTCCCTCCACGTTTTTTTCTTTTTCCTACCAACTTAACCTATCAATTCCTTTTTTAGAATTTTTTTAAAAGATTTTATTTATTTGACAGAGAGAGATCACAAATAGCCAGAGAGGCAAGCAGAGAGAGAGAGAGGAAGAAGCAGGCTTCCTGCCGAGCAGAGAGCCCGATGTGGGACTTGATCCCAGAACCCTGAGATCATGACCTGAGCTGAAGGCAGCAGTTTAACCCACTAAGCCACCCAGGTGCCCCCCTTTTTAGAATTTTTTAAATGTTAGAATTTTTAAAATTTTCATCTTTACAGTCATATTCCATCCCTTTATCATGTTTACACTTATTTTTGTATATATATGTTTTTCTTTCTTTAAAATTTTGGGAGGTAGTTTCTTCTAAGAGACCAAAATACACCCGAAATCAAGTGTGTGGCTCTATTCTATTCATCATTAGATTCATCTATTCTATTCATCATTCATATATATATATATATATATATATACATATATGTGTATATATGTATATATATATAATTGATTTTTAATTTTTTTCATTTTTATTTATTTTTTCCCTCCTCTCTTCTCCCCCTGGTTTTGGATCTTTTCTGATTTGGTTAGTGTACATTTTTCTGGAGTCTTTGTCATCCTTCTAGTACTTTATTCTCTCATTCATATATTCATATCTGGATAAAATGACAAGGTAGAAAAACTCACCCCCCCAAAAAAAAGAAAAAGAACAAGAGGCAATACCAATGGCTAGGGACCTAATCAATACAGACATTGGTAATATGTCAGAACTAGAGTTCAGAATGATGATTCCCAAGGCATTAGATAGGCTTAAAAAAGGCATGGGAGATATTAGAGAAACCCTTTCTGGAGAAATAATTTCCCTTTCTGGAGAAATAAAAGAACTAAAATCTAACCAAGTTGAGATAAAAAAAAAAAGCTGCTAATGAGGTGAAATAAAAAATGCAGGCTCTTACTGCTAGGATAAATGAGACAAAAGAGAAAATTAGTGATATAAAAGACCAAATAATGGGGAATAAAGAAGCTGAACAAAGAGAGACAAACACCTACTGGACCACAAGGGGAGAATTCAAGAGATAAGTGATAACATAAGATGAAATAATATTGTTAATAATTGGCCCTCCTGAAGCAAAAGAAGGAAACAGAGAGGAAAAAGGTGTATTGGAGCAAATTATAGTAGAGAATTTCCTTAATATGGCAAAGGGAACAAACATCAAAATTCAGGAGGCACAGAGACCCCCCTCAAAATCAATAACAATAGGTCCACACCCCATCATCTAATACTAAAACTTACAAGCCTTAGTGGCAAAGAGAAAATCCTGAAAGCAGCTCAGGACAAGAAGTCTGTAACATACAATGATAGAAATATTAGATTGCCAGCAGAATTATCCACAGAGACCTGGCAGGCCAGAAAAAAACTGGCATGATATATTCAGAGCACTAAATGAGAAAAATATGCAGCCAAGAATATATATCCAGGTAGGCTATCGTTAAAAATAGAAGGTGAGGTAAGAAGCTTCCAGGACAAATAAAAATTAAAAGAATTTGAAAACACCAAACCAGCCCTACAGGGGTCCTCTAAGCAAAGAGAGAGCCTAAAAGTAGTAGACCAGAAAGGAACAGAGATGATTTACAGTAACAGTATACTGTATATAATGAATTTAATAACACTAAATTTGTATCTTTCAATAGTTACCCTGAATGTAAATGGGCTAAAAACTCCAATCAAAAGACACAGGATATCAGAATGGATAGAAACCAAAACCCATTGATATGCTGTCTACAAGAAACTCATGTTAGACCTAAAGACACCTCCAGAATGAAAGTGAGGAGGTGGAAAACAATTTACCATGCTAATGTACATCAAATGAAGGTTGGGGGGGTGCAATCCTTATATAAGATAAATTAGATTTTAAGCCAAAGACCATAATAAGAGATGAGGAAGGACACTATATCATATTCAAAGGGTCTGTCCAACAAGAAGATCTAATAATTTTAAATACCTATACCCCTAACATGAGAGCAGCCAACTATATAAACCAATTAATAACAAAATTAAAAAAAACACATCAACAGTAATATAATAATAGTAGAGGTCTTTAACACCCCCCTCACTGAAATGGACAAATCATCCAAGCAAAAGATTGACAAGGAAATAAAGGCCTTAAATGACACACTGGACCAGATGCACATTGCAGATATATTCAGAACATTCCATTCCAAAGCAACAGAATACACATTCTTCTCTAGTACACATGGAAAATTCACCAGAGTAGACCAAATCCTGGGTCACAAATTAGGTCTCAACTGGTATCAAAAGATTGGGATCATTCCCTGCATATTTTCAGACCACAATGCTCTGAAGCTAGAATGCAATCACAAGAGGAAAGTTGGAAAGAACTCAAATACATGGAGGCTAAAGAGCATCCTACTAAGGAATGGATGGGTCATCCAGGAAATTAAAGAAGTATTGAAAAAATTCAATGAAACAAATGAAAACACAAATGTTCAAAATCTGTGGGACACAGCAAAGGTGGCCCTGGGAGGAAAGTATATACTGATACAAGCCTTTCTCAAAAGACAAGAAAGGTCTCAAGTACACAACCTAAGCCTACACCTAAGGGAGCTGGAGAAAGAATAACAAAGAAAGCCTAAACACAGCAGGAGAAGAGAAATCATAAAGATCAGAGCAGAAATCAATGAAATAGAAACCAATAGAACAGTGGAACAGATCAATGAAACTAAGTTGATTATTTAAAAGAATTAATAAAATTGATAAACCGCTGGCCAGACATATGTAAAAGAGAAAGGACCCAAATAAATAAAATCAAGAATGAAAGAGGAGAGATCACAACCAACACCAAAGAAATACAAACAACTAAAAGAACATATTATGAGCAACAATATGTCAGCAAATTTGACAATCTGGAAGAAATGGATGCATTCCTAAAGATGCAACAACTACCAAAACTGAACCAGAAAGAAACAGAAAACCTTAACAGACCCATAACCAGTAAGGAAATTGATGCAATCATCAAATATCTCCCAACAAAACAGGAGCCCATGGACAGAGGGCTTCCCAGCGGAATTCTACCAAACAATTAAGAAAAAAATGATTACCTATTCTCCTGAAACTGTTCCAAAAAATAGAAATGGAATGAAGACTTCTAACCTCATTTTCTGAGGCCAGTGTTACCTTGATCCCAAGACCAGACAAGGACCCCATCAAAAAGGCAAATTACAGACCAATATCCTTGATAAACACCATCAATTCCAATTTATAGATGTGAAAATTCTCACCAAAATACTAGCCAATAAAATCCAACAGTACATTAAAAAAATTATTCCCCATAACCAAGCAGGATTTATTCCCGGGCTGCAAGATTGGTTCAACATCTGCAAATCAATCAATTTGATACAATACATTAATAAAAGAAAGAATAAGAACCATATGATATTCTCAACAGATGCTGAAAAAGCATTTGACAAAGTACAGCATCCTTTCTTGATCAAAAAACTCTTCAAAGTGTAGGGATAGAGGGTACATACTTCAATATCATCAAAGCCATCTATGAAAAATCCACAGAGAATAATAATTCTCAATGGGGAAAATCTGAGAGATTTTCCCCTAACATCAGGAAAACAGCATGGATGTCCACTATCACTACTGCTATTCAACAGTGGGGGATCTAGGAGCTAGAAGTCTAGGAGTCTCCTAGAAGTCTAGGAGCTAGAAGTCCTAGTCTCAGCAATCAGACAACAGAAAGAATTAAAAGACATCCGAATCAGCAAAGAAGAAGTCAAACTCGGGGCGCCTGTGTGGCTCAGCGGGTTAAAGCCTCTGCCTTCGGCCCAGGTCATGATCCCAGGACCCTGGGATCGAGCCCTGCATCGGGCTCTCTGCTCAGTGCAGAGCCTGCTTCTCTCTCTCTCTCTCTGCCTGCCTCTCTGCCTACTTGTGTTCTCTGTCAAATAAATAAATAAAATCTTAAAAAAAAAAAAAAGTCAAACTCTCATTCTTTGCAGATGATATGATACTTTATGAGGGAAAACCTAAAAGACTCCACTCCAAAACTACTAGAACTCATACAGAAATTCAGTAAAGTGTCAGGATATAAAATCAATACACAGAAATCAGTTTCATTTCTTTACACCAACAACAAGACAGAAGAAAGAGAAATTAAGGAGTTGATCCAATTTACAATTGTACCGAAAACCATAAGATACCTAGGAATAAATATAACCAAAGAGGCAAAGAATCTGTACTCCAAAAGTTATAAAGTACTCATGAAATGAATGGAGGAAGACACAAAGAAGTGGAAAAGTGTTCCATGCTCATGAATTGGAGGAACAAATATTGGGAAAATGTCTATGCTGCCTAAAGCAATCTATACATTTAATTCACTCCCTATCAAAACACCATTAATTTTTTCAAAGAAATGGAACAAATAATCCTAAAATTCATATGTAACCAGAAAAGACTTTGAATAGCCAGAGGAATGTTGTAAAAGAAAGCCAAAGTTGGTGGCATCACCATTCCAGACTTCAAGCTCTATTATAAAGCTGTCATCATCAAGACAGTATGGTACTGGCACAAAAACAGACACATAGATCAGTGGAACAGAATAGAGAGCCCAGAAATAGAACCTCAACTCTATCATCAACTAATCTTTGACAAAGCAGGAAAGAAGTTCCAATGGAAAAAAGACAGTCTCTTCAATAAATGTTGTTGGGAACATTGGACAGCCACATGCGGAAGAATGAAACTGGATCATTTCCTTACACCACACACAAAATTAGACTCAAAATGGATGAAAGACCTCAATGTGAGAAAGGAGTCCATCAAAATCCTTGAGGAGAACACAGGCAGCAACCTCTTTGACCTCAGCCACAGCAACTTCTTCCTAGAAGCATCACCAAAGATAAGGGAAGCAAGGGCCAAAATGAACTATCAAGACTTCATCAAGATCAAAAGCTTTTGCACAGCTAAGGAGCCAGTCAACCAAACCAAAAGACAACTGACCAAATGGGAGGAGGTATTTGCAAACAACATATCAGATAAAAGGCTAGTATCCAAAATCAATAAAGTACTTATCAAACTCAACACCCAAAGAACAAATAATCCAATCAAGAAATGGGCAGAGGACATGAACAGACATTTCTGCAAAGAAGACATCCAGATGGCCAACAGACACATGAAAAAATGCTCCACATCACTCAGCATCAGGGAAATAGAAATCAAAACGACAATGAGATACCACCTCACACCAGTAAGAATGGCTAAAATGAACAAGTCAGGAAATGACAGATGTTGGAGAGGATGCAGAGAAAGGGGAACCCTCCTACACTGTTGATGGGAATGCAAGCTGGTGTAGCCACTCTGGAAAACAGCATGGAGGTTCCTCAAAAATTTGAAAATAGAGCTAACCTATGACCCAGCAATTGCACTATTGGGTTTTTACCCTAAAGATACAAATGCAGGGATCTGAAGGGGTCCATGCACCCTATGTTTATAGCAGCAATGTCTACAGTAGCCAAACTATGGAATGAACCTAGATGTCTATCCACAGATTAATGGATAAAGAAGAGTTGGTATATATACACAATGGAATTCTTTGCAGGGATCAAAAGTAATGAAATCTTGCCATTTGGAATGACATGGATGGAACTAGAAGGTATTATGCTAAGCAAAATAAGTCAATCAGATAAAGACAATTATCATATGATCTCCCAGATATGAGGAATTTGAGAGACAGAGTGGGGGGTTTTGAGGGTAGGGGAGGAAAAAATGAAACAAGATGGGATTGGGAGGGAGACAAACCATAAGAGATTCTTAATATCACAAAAAAACTGAGGGTTTTGGGGGGTAAGGGGGTGGGGAGAGGGTGGTTGGGTTATGGACATTGGGGAGGGTATGTGATATGGTGAGTGCTATGAAGTGTGTAAGCCTGATGACTTACAGACCTATACCCCCAGGGCAAATAATACATTATATGTTAATAAAAATAATTAAAAATCAATCAAATATGTGGGTATCTCTTAACTTTAGAAGATAAGGTTTAAAAAATAATTGGTTGGTTGTATGGCAAAGGAGGACCAGAACTAGGTCTCAGCTGTGTCTGTTCTTGATCTCTAGTGAATTCATGGTGTCTTATAGCTCACACTAGTATTCTCTTTTCCTAAATGACTAGAAAATATACTTATAAGGGGAAAATGGGCTTAATCATCTACACATAGTAAATGCTATGAGTCAAGTGACTCCTTCAACCAATGCGAAAAGTGAACAGAACTGTGAAACTAAAGCAACTCTAATTCACTGCTGGTGGGTATGCAAAATAGTATAGCCAGTTCAGCATTTTCCTACAAACATACTCATTCTTAGCAATTGAGCTCCTTGGAATTTGCCAAAGGAGTTGGAAACCTATGTTCCCACAAAAACATGTACATAAATGTTTATAGAAGCTTTATTTACAATTGCTAAATTCATAAAATCTGGAGCAATCAAGATGTCTTCAGTAGGCAAATGGATGAGTAAACTGGGGTACCTCTAGATAACAGAATATTATTCACTGCTAAAAAGAAATCCTAGAGGAGAACTTAGGCAGTAACCTCTTTGACATCGGCCATTGCAACGTCTTTCAAGACATGTTGCAATGTCTTGAAGGCAAAGGAAACAAAAGCGAAAATGAACTTTTGGGACTTCATCAAGATCAATAGCTTCTGCACAGCAAAGGAAACGGTCAACAAAACAAAGAGGCAACCCATGGAACAGGAGAAGATATTTGCAAATGACACTATAGACAATGGGCTGATAGCCAAGATCTATAAAGAACTCCTCAAACTCAGTACATACAAAACAGATAATCACATCAAAAAAATGGGCAGAAAATATGAACAGACACTTCTCCAAAGAAGACATACAAATGGTTAACAGACACATGAAAAAATATTTATCATCATTAGACATCAGGGAGATTCAAATCAAAACCACACTGAGATACCACCTTATACCAGTTAGAATGGCCAAAAGTAACAAGACAGTAAACAAGTGTTGGGGAGGATGTGGAGACAGGGAAACCCTCTTACACTGTTGGTGGGAATGCAAGTTGGTGCAGCCACTTTGGAAAACACTGTGGAGATTCCTTAAGAAATTAAAAAAAAGAGCTCCCCTCTGACTCGGCAATTGCACCATTGGGTGTTTACCCCAAAGATACAGATGTAGTGAAAAGAAGAGCCATCTGTACCCCAATGTTCATAGCAGCAATGGTCACAGTCACCAAACTGTGGAAAGAGCCAAGATGCCCTTCAACAGATGAATGGATAAAAAAGATATGGTCTATATATACAATGGAATATTATGCCTCCATCAGAAAAGATGAATACCCAACTTTTGTATCAACATGGACTGGACTGGAAGAGATTGTGCTGAGTGAAATAAGTCAAGCAGAGAGAGTCAATTATCATATAGTTTCACTTACTTGTGGAGCATAAGGAATAACACAGAGGACATTGGGAGAAGCAGAGAAGGGAGTTGGGGGAAATCAGAGGGGGAGACAAACTATGAGAAACTGTGGACTCTGAAAAACAAACTGATGGTTTTGGAGGGGAGGGAGCTGGAGGGTTGAGTGAGCCTGGTGGGGGGTATTAACAAGGGCACATATCGCATGGAGTACTGGGTGTGATACATTAACAATGAATCTTGGAACACTGAAAAAGTAAAAAAAAATTTAGAAGAAAGGAAAAAAAGAGATGTAAAATGGTACAGCCACTTTGAAAATCTGGTAGCTCCTCAAATAATTAATCAGAATTTCCATATGACCTTGCAATTCCATTCTCAGATATATAGCCTAGAAAAATACAGACATATGCCCCCATTAAAAAAAAAAAAAAGGTCTCTTTTATCAAGATGGTGGGTTTTTGTCACACCCTAATGTAATTATTTCTTTGAATGGCCACATGTCTTTTGTTTGTGCATTATTTTGAGGACTGTGTCAAGAATATCTCATAATTTGGGGTTAGGGAATGGGAAGGGACATTTTTCTCTCTTTTAACTTCCCAGGGGTGACAAGGGGTAAGGAAAGGAGGGAGACAGACCTACTCATTTCTAAATTTCTTTTTGCAGGGTTCATTTTTTCCAACCCTTTTACTTTCAACCTTTTTCTCATCGAATTTAATGTGTATTTCTTGTAGTATAGAGCATATTGGTATTACTTTTTAAAAAATGTCATTCTGCTATTGGCCTTTTGACTGGAGTTTTGGAATGCTTACTCACTTCCACAGAATGTAATGACTGATAAAGATTCATCTGTTATTTTGCCATTTGTTCCACACATCTTACAATATATATTTGTTTCTCTATTCTCAATTCTGTCTTTGGTTAAAAACATACATTTGTGTACCATTTTAATTCCTTTGTTTTTCCTTTCACCTGTTTTTTTGAGTTATTTTTAGAGCAGTCGTCCTGGGGGCTGCAATTAACATTTTAACTTTAAACAATCTGGTTCAGATTAATATCATTTTATTTTCAGTACAAAAACTTTGCTCCTATACAGTTTCATTCTCTCTACTTTGTCATAAGACTGTCATACGAATTGTCATAATATTACATCTTCATAATATTAAAACCCATGAGCACAGTTTTATGATCATTTTTTCATGCAGTTTTCTTTTAAATCAGATCGGAGGAAAAAGATGTATAAATAAATACATTTATAATATTTTAATATGTATCCACATAGTTGTCTTTATTGGTGCTCTTTATTTCTTCCTGTGGATTTGAATTATTGTCTAGTGTTCTTGTATTTCAGCCTGAAGGACTTCATTAAAATAACTCAAAAATATCTTTTGAGATATAAAAACTATGTTGTGATGAAGAACACTTAACTGTACAAGACATCATTCATATAAATGTCACAACTGTAAATATTAACCTTTTCTTCTCTAGTGGGGGTGGTCAGGAATAACAAAGTAAGAGGGATTAGGAAAGAAATAAAAAGCTTCTAAAGCTTTTTTATTTCTTTTTTTTTCCCTGTGGGTTACAGATTTTTACTCTCATGTATTCTAAAGATTACAACGTGCTAACATTTCTATTAGGGAAGCTGAATTGAAACAGCAAACAGCAAAACTCTTCCCCTCTGGGTGTTTGCATATACCCTTACAGAAACACTCAGGAACTGAGTAAGATTTCATAAAAATTAATTAAATTTGATCGAAACACAAATTCTTCCAAAGTTTATTTAAGTAAACCATATATTACCTATTTTGGTTATTCCAATTTATTCAATTTTAAGAAATTCTATTTTAAGTGGGTGGGGGGGGGTTGGTCAAGCATCTAGCTTTTGATGTAATTGCTTATACCTCTCCAGAGGGGACATGGAGCCATAATATTTTAGACAAAGCACAACATTTCCCTTGAAATGTCACAATCTCTGCAATAGACCATGGAGTGGAGCAGTTGTCAGTCAACTTTTGACAAAACTGAGACACATATAATTCCATCTACTTGGTTTCCAAGACTGGTCCCTGTTTGCTTTGAACAGCATAATTGAATAGGTTCCTGCTATCTGCTCGTTACTATTTAAGCCCCACAGTCTATAAATCTGTCTTTATTTTTCCATTACTGTTTTACATCCCATGTCCACAGAGTTCTATTTTAAAGTATTTAGAAATCTTTTTTTTTTTTTTCTAAATTCCCTTATTGGGAACAATGCTCTTTTTACATGCAGTATCTCATTTATTTTACTTCCCAAAGATCTTGCTATTTGGGAGATATTATTTTACTTACCTTACTGATCATCATGCCCTCAGCTTAGAGAGATACAGTATCATGTATCCTCAGACATGATTATTTACACTTGGAAGACAAATCGTCTGACTCAAAGTTTAGTGTGTGTGTGTGTGTGTGTGTGTGTGTGTGTGTGTGTGTGTGTATTTGTGTATTCTGGCTGTGGCAGTAATTCTTGATCCTTTTGTGTTGGCAATACTCTTTGAACACAGAAACATTAGCCCCTAAACTTAAAAGAATTAAAAAAAAAGAAAAAAGACTCAAAGCCACACTAAACAAGTCAGCATAATTGCCAGGAGATTACAACCACAGTAAAACGGTGTTTCACATTGTCTTTAAAATCACTTGCATTTACCTACTACTCACTCTGTGGCCTTTTAGCACTATCCTGCATTTGCGTGGAAATATTAACTACCCTTATATACTCACAAGACAGTGTTCTTTCCTGCTCTAAAAAGATCATGTTTTTTTGCGACAGGCTTACTGTTTCAGCATACCGAAACTTCTTAGTTGTAGCAAATTATATGCTGTTCTGTTTAGGCCCTGATATTTCTATCACCCACCCACTGTTACCCACACTTACTCATCCCCATGTATATAATTTGTTATCCTCTTATTCTGTCCAATATGTTTCACATTAATGAAAATTTGGTTATCTACTTTTAAAAAAATCTTTTTTATTTAAGTTCACTTTAATTAACATATACTATATTACTAATTTTAAAGGCAGAATTCAGTGATTCATCAGTGGCATATAACACTCAGTGCTCATTCCATCAAGTGGCCTCCTTAATGCCCATCACTGAGTTATCCCATCCTTGCATCTACTTCCCCTCCTGCCACCCTCAGTTTGTTCCCTATAGTTAAAGAGTCTCTTACAGTTTTCTTCACTCTCCATTTTCCTCTTATTTTATTTTTGTTTTGAGAGGACTTAGGTACAACAGGGAATCAGGAGTACCTGTTAAAAATTTTCAGTTAAGCATCTTGCCAAAAAGCAATATGAAAATAAGGATGGATGATGTCTCTCCTTAACTGCATAAAATCTTATAGTGGGCTTAAGGTGTTATCTATATCGTTAGGATATGCTGGGAGTAAGAAATTAGTGATTTATGTAGTTACTTCTTCCTTAGCGGTGCAAGAAGGTCCACGGCTAGATTTTCAAAAGGGAATCAAACGTTTACTTGGAAGATGGTCTACCGAACTGTTTGTAGTAGGAGGCTGATCCTGACTAGCACATGTGGAAATGACTGGTCTACTTCCTATTTTAAAGTCAAAGAGGTCCTACATGATGCCAAATCTGTATTAATATAAATCTACCACTTATTACAGGAAGCACTGGGTTTTATGCTTATTACTGACATGTTTCAGAGCTTGATTACTTACCTTAGATGAGCTTTTACAGTGAAGTTTTAGTTCTGCAATTAAATAGTGAATAGCTTCCACATGCATGCCAAGATAACCAAGGCTTATGTGAGTTGTTGAATCTCAGCCAGCAGTGTGGGAGGTAACACTAGCTGTAATCTTAATGACTGTGAAAAGTTCATGTTTAATAGCTTTGAAAATAGAAATCCAACTTGAAAAGTCTATACAGATACCTGGAACATGGAGGGATTTCTCGGACATAAGGTAAAGGACAATATTGACAATTATTCAGTGGATTTACAATGGTAGAAAGGCAAAATCCCCTAGAGCCAAGCACCTTCTTTGAGGTATAAGTGATCATGAGAAGCTGACTATATTGATCAAATAAAGCAAAATATTTCAGTAGCTTGCACATAATTGTGAATTCTGTTGACAGGGTTATAATTCCTTTAACTCCAAATAATCCTTAGTTCAGTGGACCACAAAGGTCCTCTTTAATACTGTTATAATTTATGACCTGGATCTATACTTTAAAGCATTTCTTACTTTTATTAGTAGGAAGAGAACTAAATTACATTTAGGAAATATTTAATTTATGTGATGATCATAATTTTTCCTTTGGGACCCCTCCTTCTGTAGCCTATATATTGTGCTGCTTTTAAAATGTCACATTATCCTCATGAAAAGTAGTAGCTGCTTTCTCACAGAAGCCATTTTTTATACTTATATCTCTTAGCCCTTCTATAGTGTTTCCCAAGTGCCAAAAGAAATGAGAACGCATTTTTATTTTAGGTACTTATTAAAAGCTTCATTTTCTTGGACAAATAGATTGTGTTTAAGTCCTTGGTTCATTAGAAATGGTTTCTACAGATCTAGAATACTTATCCCAAGAGATTGGCTAACATGAGTTCATACATTGAGATAGAGCAGTTCTCTTAAAAATTGTTACATTCTTTTCTTTGAAAAACCTAGTATTTTAAAATTATTCATAAAACAATTTCTAAAATGTACATCTAGAGTTATGTCTAAATGAAAAAAAGATTCAGACCCAAATTCACTATACTACCAAACAGATTAAACTGATATGTTAAATATCATGTGACTTGTTTTATAATAAAAGGATTCTAAAAGAGTATTTTAAATTACACTAAAGTGAAAAAAAATGAATCTCTGGGCATAAAGACACTTATTGCAAGTTTGCCATTTTTCATTATTATATATACTAAGGAGGTAAAATTAAGTATAATAAGGAAATACTTAAATGGAATGTTGTACAGGTAATAACAGGTACACATATTCAGGTGCTATTGCTACAGAGAATATACGTAAAAAAGAGTATTACATTAAAATTGTATTCACACTAAACTCATAACTAAGACTTACATGTTCATTTGGACAATAAGAGACATGGCTAAATGAAAACAATTTAAATGGCAGGTGAACTGCTCCCTTTCCTTAGTGAGAGTTTTATTAGCGTTACTGTGGATTTGTATTATGTCTCAGGATATAAAGATAATATGTACAAATAATGGGAATCTTTAAATAGTTCTGTCTCCTACTTGTTATCAGTTGCCTAAAAGGTATGTTTCAGGAATGATCACATGGATAAAAGGCAATATTGTATTGAAATTATTAACTTGCGAACAAGTATACAGATAAATATACCTAGAGAAAAATAACAGATAGACAGATAGACAGAGCTGGCAAGAAGTACAAACCAATTATCCCTTAACTGTCTGAATTATGTAATTTCCTTGTCAACTGACTTTAAAGAAAACATTCTTTAATCCCAACTTTTTATGTTATGTTTCATAAGTTATCCTTCATTCACCTAGAAATTTGGAGACAGTATGTTTTATCTCCTCTAGCTGTAAAGTCTGGTGAATTATTTGGTGAAGAATTGATGATTTAAACAGTGGTTGAACAAGGAAATTATCAAGTAGAGAAAAAGTCAGAAATAGTCTCTAAGTGCCCACCCAAGAATAATTCTGCAATGTACATCTATGGAAGAGCCTTTAAAACTTTTCTAGTGAGGACACAATGGCATGGCTTTGATTTAAAGCTCTTAGCTCTGGCAAAAATTAAATTTAAGTTCATTAAACTAAGCACAGTGTGTTAAGTACAGATCAACTCATTACTGAGCACCAACTCAATCACTGATGAGAGCTCTTTGAAAGGCCTATCATTATAACATTAAATGTCATTTTATTACCAGACAGTAACTGCCTGATTAAAATCTTAAATGGATGGGGATCATTGAGAAGCCATATTGAAGCATCTTCTAGCTGATTATTAAAGTAAAGTCTGCAGTAAAGGGAAATATTAATGAAAATTACTACTTTCGTTGCCTCAATGTCTTTCATGTGTGTCCTCTTCCTTCCATTTCCATTGATAGATCCCTAATTCAAGACCTAATCTTCTCTCTTATTTTTGCAATAGTTTTTTATAAATCTGGTCTTTCTGCTGTCATATCCCATCTTCTTTCAAGTAAATTCAAGATAAAACAGCTACAGAAAACTTCCCAAAGTCCATCTTTAAAAATGTCCATTCCTTGCTCAAAACTTTTTAATAGATTTATAATAAGAAAGTAATATTCAGCTTACTCTAACATTCAAAGCCTTTCTTAATCTGAATACTATTTATATTCTTATTTTTAATTCTATATTATTTTTCCCCAGGAAAAAAAGATAACAGCTATGGTGAATTACTGACTTTTCATGTTACTGCCCCTTCTACACATTGGACACATACTTTTTGCTGCTAAAATATTCTTCCCATTTCTGTACATTGAGATCTAAGTTTAGGAATTGGCCTATATATTATAATATGTGCAACTTTGTGGACTCATTTTGTTTATTATACTTTAACTACTAAAATATTATACTTTAACTGCTAAAGTACAGTAGAGTTTAACTGCTAAACTGTTCATTTTGTATCTTCCCCAAACCCTATGAAGCTTGTCTAGCAGTCATAAGTCTTCATATCAGTTTATTGAGTAAGTTAGGGAATTATTATTTTACTTAAGGATATCTTAATGTTATAATGACTTTTTGTCAATTAACCACTATTGTGTAGTTCAAAGCCACAGGCACTGTAATTACCATGTCTGAATTCAAATTTCAGTTCTTTTTCCTTTTGTTTTTCTTATTGTCTACAAGATTTGCAATAAATTATTAATCTCTAAGTACCAAGTTCTTAGATTTAAAGTGGAATAAAAAAAATTATAGGACGCAGCAAGCAGATATATGTAAAGTATTTATAACATTGAAACCAATTAAATGCTGATTATCTTCTCTTTCCTTCCTCCTCCCATTTTTATACAAAGAAGGGTCAAATTTCATGCTAAAGATAAAGTTGCTAAAATTCTTTTTGGATGGTGAAGTTTATTATTTTGTAGTTCATTGACATCACTGTGAGTGACAGTATACTAACATCTTCTTGATAGAACCAGCAATATGTCTCATGAAACAAATACAATGTTCCATTACTTCACAGTGGATGCTTTTCTAAGTTTACTCAAGTCATGTCATTGTTGATATCAATCATGGAATTGCCTTACATACTTTGCAGATGAAACTCTTTTTTCTCTCTCTCTAGCTTTACCATGTGATTAGAGTGAAAAAAAATTGAAACAAAAATTAGGAAATTGCTAACACAAGAATTAAATTCTTGATTACAAATTGAAGATCCTGAGAAATTATTTAGTGATTTCCTCTTCCCTTCAGAAAATTATCTCTAAAGGATGAAAGCACCTTTCTAATCCCTCGCTGCACATTATTATCACCAAGGTGCTGCCAAAGTTTCCTATTTCTAAGAGTAAACCATTGTTCTCAGAGTTATTAAAGATAGTTCTTAGCAGAAAGCAAATAAATAAAACACAGAATTTTTCTAAACAACCTTAAAATAACATTAAAAAAAATCTTTTTTTTTTTTTTGAGGGATTTAAGTATAGACTTGCTTAATGGGAAAGGAAGCTGATACTGAAGAGAAAGGAAAAAAAGGAATCCAATCATGAGGATTTAGGGGATGCAAAATTTACCTCTACTCTCTTGGGGTCTCCAGTTGAGAATTAAACTGGCATAAGACATATTAGCAGGAGAAAAGCATACACATTCATTTAACTTTGGTTTTATGAGACACAGGAAACCTCATAAGGTAATGAAGACTGAGAGAAGTGGAAAACCTAGATATTTTTCATACTAATTTGAACAAAGACAGGCAACTTTAGAAAAGTAAAATATATGTAGAGGCTAAAGGTCTGTTTGTACAGAATTCCCTCAGCTTCACTCTGCTTCTAAGACAATAAAAATGTTTCTTTTTTCTGTTATAAGGAAGACATCTTTTATATGAGAGTTTAATTTTCTGCCTTCAGGAAGAAATGGAATGATTTAAAGTGCCCTTCTTGTACCTGCTGTTTTTCAAGGACCTATTGCTCAAAATGATCCTATGCCAAGGTGATAGGCTTTAGGGTGGTTTATATACTCTGCCACCATTCAGGGAAAGTGGAATTATCAAAACTAGGAGGGAGGGATGCCTGATTCAGTTAGTGAGGGACATATGGAAACGCCTACTATTCACAATCTCTGATGATTAAGGATTATTTGAAGGAAAAATTCTTTGGAGATTTGGGGACTAATTCTCTGCCTTTGGAAAATTAAGCAAATATCCTTCCCTCACCACCCAATTAGTCTCCTGTTTTAGAAGTAAACCCTCCCTTGAAGCTCATCTCTAACAACAAGGCTCAGTAACTTGGTCTTTTATTGAGACTGCCAGAACAGAAATAATCAATTTAAGTTTTCATACTGATTTAATTTAAAAAAAAAAAAAAACAGCAAAATGATAGATACACAGGAAAAGAGAGAATGGACAATAGGAGCCCATTTTGGAAGATAACTACAAAATTTAAGGTGAAATATGGTAAGGTTTTGAGTTAGAACAGTGGAAATGTAAATAAGGAAAGAATTAAGAATGATTCCATCTCAAAAAAAAAAAAAGACTTATTTAATCTCTGAAAGACTATTTGGTGTGGATGGAATACTATGAAGCCATCAAAAAATGAAATCTTGCCATTTGCAATGAGATAGATAGAGTTGGAAGATATGCTAAGGAAATAAGTCAATCAGAGAAAGACAATTATATGATCTCTCTGATATGAGGAATATGAGAGGCAGGGTGGGTATTTGTGGGGGTAGGGAGGGAAAAAATGAAACAAAATGGGATCAGGAGGGGAACAAATCATTAGAGACTCTTAATCTCATGAACCAAACTGAGGGTTTTGGGGGGATAGGGGAGGAAGGGAGAGGGTGCTTGGCTTATAGACAATGGGAGGGTATGTGCTATGGTGAGTACTGTGAAATGTATAAGCCTGATGATTCACAGACTTGTATCCCTGGTCAAATAATACATTATATGTTAATTTAGAGAAGGCCATTTAATAGATCAAAAAAAAATAAATTTCACACAAAACCATAAGATACCTAGGAATAAGCCTAACCAAAGAGGCAAAGAATCTGCACTGAGAAAACTACAAAGTACTCATGAAAGAAATGAAGGAAGACACAAAGAAATGGAAAAATGTTCCATGCTCATGGGTTGGAAGAACAAATATTGAGAAAATATGCTACCTAAAGCAACCTACATGTTTAATGCACTCCTTATTGAAATACCATCAATATTTTTCAAAGAAATGGGGCAAATAATCCTAAAATTTATGTGGAACCAGAAAAAGACCTCAAATAGCCAGAGGAATGTTGAAAAAGAAAGCCAAAGTTGGTGGCATCACCATTCCAGACTTCAAGCTCTATTACAAAGCTGTCACCATCAAAACAGTATGGTAGTGGCACAAAAACAGACACATAGATCAATAGAACAGAATAGAGAGCCCAGAAATAGACCCTCAACTCTATGGTCAACTAATCTTTGACAAAGCAGGCAAGATGGTCCAATGGAAAAAAGACAGCCTCTTCAACAAATGTTGTTGGGAAAATTGGACAGCCACATGCAGAAGAATGAAACTGGATCATTTCCTTACACCACACACAAAAATAGACTCAAAATGGATGAAAGACCTCAATGTGAGAAAGGAGTCCATCAAAATCCTTGAGGAGAACACAGGCAGCAACCTCTTTGACCTCAGCCACAGCAACTTCTTCCTAGAAACATCACCAAAGGCAAGAGAAGCAAGGGCTAAAATGAACTATCAAGACTTCATCAAGATCGAAAGCTTTTGCATAGCAAAGGAACTAGCCAACAAAACCAAAAGACAACTGACAGAATAGGAGAAGATAATTGCAAATGACATATCAGATAAAAGGCTAGTATCCAAAATCTATAAAGAACTTATCAAACTCAAACCCAAAGAACAAATAATCCAATCAAGAAATGGGCAGAGGACATGAACAGACATTTCTGCAAAGAAGACATCCAGATGGCCAACAGACACATGAAAAAATGCTCCACATCACTTGGCATCAGGGAAATAGAAATCAAAACGACAACGAGATACTACCTCACACCAGTCAGAATGGCTAAAATTAACATGTCAAGAAATGACAGATGCTGGGGAGGATGTGGAAAAAGGGGAACCCTCCTACACTGTTGGTGGGAATGCAAGCTGGTGTAGCCACTCTGGAAAACAGCATGGAGGTTCCTCAAAAAGTTGAAAATTGAGCTTTCCTATGACCCAGAAATTGCACTACTGAAAGATACAAATGTAGTGAACCAAAGGGGCACATGCACTCAAATGTTTATGGCACCAATGTCCACAATAGCCAAACTATGGAAAGAACCTAGATGTCCATCAACAGATGAATGAATAAAGAAGATGTGGTATATATATATACAATGGATTACTATGCAGATATCAAAAGAAATGAAATCTTGCTATTTGCAATGACATGGATGGAACTAGAGGGTATTATGCTAACCAAAATAAGTCAATCAGAGAAAGAAAATTATTATATGATTTCTCTGATATGAGGAAGTTGAGAGGCAATGTTTGGGGTTTGGGGGGCACGAAAAGAATAAATGAAACAAGATGGGATCAGGAGGGAGACAAACCATAAGAGACTCTTAATCTCACAAAACAAACTGAGGGTTGCTGGGGGGAGGAGAGGAGGGAGAGGGTGGTTGGGTTATGGACCTTGGGGAGGGTAAGAGCTATGGTGAGTGCTGTGAAGTGTATGTTGGAGGCCACAGCATGGTTGGAGTAGAGGACCAAACCAGACCCTGACTTGTGTCTCCTTAAAAGTCCGGACACCTTGACAAGGTTAAGGATGGGAAAGTTGAGTGCACTGAGAAAGGGTCTGTGCTATATGTCGTGCTCTCGCCTACGTGACTTCCCACACAACTCTCCCTACAGAAGGGAACAATGTGGCCGGGGTCCTGAAGTCTTAGTTAGTCCTTGTCGCTCTGTACCTCCCATAACCCACTCCCTGGTTGATTGTTTTTTAATGGCTTTAGCCAAAACTACCTGGCATCACGAGGTTTGCTTGTAGTTAATGTAAACTTGTTATAGAAACTTGGGGTCATCTGACTATGTACTGATGTAATGCTCCTCCTATTCTGGTCTGCCTTATAAATGATTGTGAGATGTGGAATAAAATTGGCACTGTTGGACATCATCTTCAGTGTCCCCCCTGCCCCCATCTCTTTGTCTCTTAACTTTTTTTCATCATCCTCTTAGCCCTCACGGTTACCCTGGTTGATTCGTCGTACTGGCCACGACAAGTGTGTAAACATGGCGATTCACAGACCTGTAGCCCTGGGGCTAATAATACATTATATGTTTATAAACAAATTAAAAAATTTTTTTAAAAATTAAAAAATCAAAATCATTAAAAAGAATCATTACCATGTATGTATATGTATATATATACATACACACATATATGTATATGTGTATATATATCCCTATATAAAGGTGTATCTATCTATCAATATATATCCCTATATTGAATTAATGGAATATTACTTAACTAACAAAGAATGAGATCCTGTCACTTCTGACTACATGGATGGACCTAGAGGGTATTATACTACTAATTGAAATAAGTCAAACATAAAAATGAATAGCATAAGATTTAACTTACAGTGGAACATAAAAAACAAATGAATGCACAAACAAAAACAAAACAGAATCATAAATACAGAGAACAGTGTGGTGGTTGCCAGAAGGGAGAGGTTTGGGTGAATGAATGAAAGAGATAAATGGGATTAAGAGGTATAAACTTCTAGTTATAAAATACATCTTGGGGATGTAAAGTACAATATATAGTCAAGGAATATAGTCAATAATATTATAATAACATTGTATGATGAAAGGTGGTAACTCCACTTATTGTGGTGAACACAGCATAATATAAAATAGAATTGTCAAATCACTATGTTGTACACCTGAAACTAATACAACATTTTATGCCAATTATATTTCAATTTAACCCCCCAAACCAAAAATATTTCAAAAGTCCATATCCTGCATGTAGAAGTTTTATATTTTATATTTCTCAAATATAATTTAAATGAAGTACTTTCTAAATTTAACTAGTGTTGTCTCACAATTATATGCTGAGCCAGAAATATTGTTTACATTCTAAAGTATTGGAATGACCATTTACTACAGTTTTCAGGAAATGGGAAAGACTAGAATAATATCCAAACTCCTAAATTTATGTAGATGTATGTAGAAGTGAAACATATTTTAAGAGGTAACCTTGGTTTCTCTTTGATGATTTTGCTCTTAGCTGAGCAGTCCACTCCAAGGGGAGTTTGCAGATCTACTCTGGCAACACAGTGTTAATTGGTGAAGGTAAATCAGTTTCTAGAGAGATATAGTCATCTCACCCCTGGAGCAGTGGGGATCATGGCACTGGATGAAAATAACCAGAGAAAGGGTGAGTTCTAAGTTTCAGTCAATTATCATCTTTACTTTTAAATCTTTTCCCTGCTTCCAAAATTTTTGATATTTTTAAAGTATGTCCTAGGCATAAATGGTTGAGAAACACTGATTTGAATAAATCCTACGAGTTCATATCACAAGGAGAATTTTTTCCTCTTTTTTTTTTTTAAATTGTATCTATGTGAGAACATGGAAATTAGCTGAACCTACTGTAGTAATCATTTCATGGTATATCATACATCATGCTGTATACCTTAAACTTATACAGTAATATATGTCAATTATTTCTCAATAAAACTGAGGGAAAAGAAGACAATTTATCAAGTTACTTTTCACAAAAATAAAAATAATATAAAATGTGATGTTAGTATATTCATTATAACACATTTCATTATATACAAAACAATAATAGCATCACAAACAAATGGGAAAGAGGGGAGGAAATAATTTTAAAGAGAATCTCTTTTGGATTGGGAATTCTATCTCCATTATCTCATTGGGTTTTTTTTTCTGTACATGTTTTAAATTATCTTTATTTTTATTTTAATTTTTTTATAAACATATAATATATTTTTATCCCCAGGGGTACAGGTCTGTGAATCTCCAGGTTTACACACTTCACAGCACTCACCAAAGCACATACCCTCCCCAATGTCCATAACCCCATCCCCCTTCTCCCAAACCCCTGCCCCCCAGCATCCCACAAAACAATCTCATTGGTTTTTGAAAGCAATCTGTAACGTCTGTTTTGTGGAAGAAGAGAAATCATACAAGCAAATAAAGGTCATGGAATTGGATTGCAGGTTCTATCTCCTCCTAAATTGATGCACATGTTTCTATGCTGCTCATAAGCACTTGTATAATGATATGTATGTGGATAACTTGAGAATATAATCTTTAGTTTATATATCTGTATCTTAGAATAGTGATTTATAAGATGAAGTTGATTATCATAATAATTCCTTTGGTTATATTTTTAAAATAAAACCTTTAAGATATCTCAAGCTATTGTAGAACCACAATACATTTACAATTCAAATTCACTTAATGGGTCTTACCCTAAATTCATGTGTTATATGTTATAAATTCAGAAAAAAATAGCTTTTTAAATGTTAGCTGGAATTAGAAATAGAATAGTCAGTTTTATATCGAGTTTGAAGATCTAGAAATAATGTTTCAATTATAGGTGTCAGTTAATTTCCTTTATCAGTTATCTCCTGTGTCAGGTATATAATTTATCCATCAAGTATTAAGTAATTAAAGCATAGTATAGTGATTTCTAAGATAAGTTTATCTTCTGTATCTTCCATTAATGAATAATTGCTCTAAAAGTACTGTCAGTTGGGTCTCATAGTTTAGGCCACAGTCATTCCTTCTTCAACTAATAAACAGAGGTCAACTAGAATATGTATGACTGTGATATGACCTACTTTGTCAAGAGCCCCTAGGAAACACAAGAAATAGTATGCCCCCCAAATAAATGCAAATAATAATCATATAGTAGATGTACTTAATATTTATGAGACCCAGGATAAATTCTTTCTATTTGAGGGGCTATAATATCTGATAAACAATCTGATCATAAAAAGACTACAAATGTAACATTCTCAGAATGTTTGTCTTTTACTTCAGTATTTCCCATCCTGTTAGTGGCAGGATCATTGACTCCTTTGACTAATCAAAGCTGCAGATCAACTTCCCAGACAAAATGAGCCAAAAATATTTTCAAATATTTTGAGGGTATTATCAGAACACACTGAAGCACTGAATTCCAGATCAATTAACACCTTCTTATCTTGGGGTGCTTGGGTGGCTCAGTGGGTTAAGCCTTTGCCTTTAGCTCAGGGCATGATCTCACCTGTGATGGAGCCCCATGTCAGGCTCTCTGCTCAACAGGGAGCCTGCTTCTCCCCCAATCCCTCTACCTGTCTCTCTGCCTACTTGTGATCTCTGTCAAATAAATAAATAAACTCTTTAAAAAAAACAACCCCCCCAAAACCACTTTCTTATCTTATTAAAAATAATGTTTTTCTGGGCGCCTGGGTGACTCAGTGGGTTAAAACCTCTGCTTTCGGCTCAGGTCATGATCTCAGGGTTCTGGGATCGAGCCCCACATCGGGCTCTCTGCTCAGCAGGGAGCCTGCTTCCCCTTCTCTCTCTCTCTGCCTGCCTCTCTGCCTACTTGTGATCTCTGACTGTCAAATAAATAAATAAAATCTTTAAAAAAATAGTTTTTCTTTATTCATTCATTTAGAAAGTATTTATTAAATCCTGATCTTTAAAAAAAATTTTTTTTAAAGATCTAAATCTCTTTTAAAGATTTAAAGATTTAAGTTATACAGTGTTACATTAGGTTCAGGTGTACCACCCAGTGATTCAATAATTCCATTCATCACCCTATGCTCTTCACGACAAGTGCACTCCTTTATAATGTAACCTTTTAAAAAAGAGTGTTTGTGATATTGCTTTCCCCTTAGATGTGCTATAGAAAAATGAGATTAATTTTAATGGAGATATTTAAGTGGTTTATGATATATTTCTATCAATATATGATATATTTCTATCAATATCTCATCTTCATGTCTTATATGCTGTAAGTTAAATGCACATTTCTCAATTATTTCTGAAGCATGTACTGCTATGCATACAGGCACTCAAAAAAATAAAAATGCTCCTTGGTTTTGTCTATCATGTCACTTTGCAAATAAGCTATTGTGTACTCATAGGAAAAAAAAAAAAAACACATTCTTCTGTCTCTTCCAGTCAGAATAATAATGAAAGAAAAATCACTTTGAGGGGTGAATTATTCAGAATGACAAAAGAGGTGCTCAAAATCTGCTTGGTTGATTAACAGAACTAAATGTACACCATGGTGTGTATTGTGGAACTCAGATTAGAGAAGTAGAAAGGAACTAAATGAAATTAAATTAGGATAGAAGAGAAATGATGAGCTATCTTTCTTCTGGGTATTGTGCCAGTCAAGGTAAGAAGAACACTGAAGAGAGGTGCTTAACTGGTAAAAAGAAAGATATTTTTTCTTCTTTTCACCTAGCTTCTAGAACGTTCACTGTCATTGTTTTGGGTAACCTGCTCATCCCACTACACTTGTGTCTTTTGGCATAGCTTTTTTTCAGGGAGACTGCTTATAGTTTAATGCCTGTAATAAAGAGATGTCTTTCACAATGTCACTGTGGGAAAATTGAGATTTTTATTCTGAAAAAGTTTTCTATAAATCAATTCTGCTAAATCTGTGGGGATTTAAAAATCTTTGATTTCTCCTGAAATTAGATATCCCCATTGAGCAGCAAAATAATTCACAAAATTCATGACTTGCTGTGATGATGTGATTGATGTCACCATGGATAACAACCAGATAAATGCTTAAACTAAAAAGGTCAAACATTATGGTTATTTGTAACTTAATTTTTGTCCTTTGGGAAACCATTGCCTGCTTTGGAAAAAGAATGGGCAGCTCCAGGGACCATCTGTTCATTTTCCAATTTTATTATGTTAATTTGCTGACATATAAAAACTCTGGGGGGAGAACTCATAATTTTGAATCTATTCACCAGAAAATAAAAGACTTGTTTCTTTGTTCCTTTTCATGGGTTGTATTTATCTTTTCAGTAACATTGTATTCTTCTACCTTTCAGCCACCTCATGACTCTGCCTCCTTGGTATCATTTTAATCATTCTCTTGCCATTATACTAAAATGACTTATCCTATTGTTCTGTTCTTAGTAATGCTTGGTGAAACCCAAACCCTGAGCCAGTTGAACTACCTATCTTTATCACTACGTGATGGAAATTGAGTCATGCTAATGAAAACTCACATCACCACAAAAATTGATATAATTATAAATTCTGTGACCTTACCATGTCCCTATTCTGTATTTCTCTTGTTCAGTCAACATCTTCTAGTTACTCACAACAGAAGTTTCATATCTTATCAATAGCCTCATATGTCAGTCCTCAGAAACTCATTCCCTTCCTCAGGATCATCAGAAGATCATATCTGTTCCAATTCCATTCAGAATACAGAAGCATGAGAAGGGCACTTTACTCTCTCCCATAAAAATAAATTCAACATCCTTTCTTTCTTCCCTCAGATGATAATAGATGAGACATTCATCTTTTTAAAAAGATAGCCTTTCTAGATGTGGTTATAATACCATACCTTTCTACTCTCTTAGATATCTTATTCTTTTTTTAAAAAAAATCCCTTAGTGTCTGTATTTTTTATTTCTACCTGATCAACAGTTCCTTCCTATTGTTTTAAAGATTTTATTTATTTACTTTTTTAATTGAGAAAAAGAGCAGAAGTAAGGAGGGTGGGGAGGAGCAGAGGGAGCAAAGCCCAATGAGGGGCTTGATCTCATGACCCTGAGATCATGACCTGAGCCAAAATCAAAAGTTGGACACTTAATCCACTGAGCCACCCAGGCACCCTAGTAGTTCCTTCCTCTTAATCTTTGAATTTGTTTAACTCTCATCTTAATTTAAAAACAAATTCACTTTCCTTGACTCCAGATCTCTTTCCAAATGTCTTATCACTGTTCTCACCTCTAAAGCCATGAAATGAGTCAGTACTTGCTGTATTCACTTCATATACCACTCACCCTTAAACTGACTTTGGTTTCCAATCATGCCACTGACAATGTCAGGAACTCCAACAACATCTGTTCACATTACTAGATCTGATGGACACTTCTCCGATTTATGATTACTATGGTAGTTAATTTTATGGGTTAACTGCAATTTCATGTGATAGTCTGAATCCAGATAGATGATAATTCCTGTGATAGCATAGATGCTGGCTTTTTATCTGCTGCATCCACAATTATATTACACAGAGCTGAGAAGTATTTATTAATGAACAAATAAATTATATAGGGTAAATATAGCTTCAGGGTAAATATTATGCAGGGTAGATATTACAATTTTATAAATCATACTATTCAGTTATAAAAATCTTTACTACTTAATAAATAAATTATACAGGATAAATATAGCTTCAAACTCATATACTGCAATGCTAAACTTAAATTCTTTTTTTGCACAGAATTCATATTTGCTATTGGTTCTAAATATATAATGCACTTAAACAAAAACACAAGGAAAGCCCAGAAATAAACTCACAATTAAATGGTCAGTTAATCTTTGACAAAGAAGGAAATGATATGCAGTGGGATAAGGCAGTCTGTTCAACCAGTGGTGTTGGGGAAACTGGACAGCTACATGCAAAAGAATGAAACTAGACCACTTTCTTACACCATACACACAAATAAAGTCAAAATGGATTAAGGTCCTAAATGTGAGAGCTGAAACCATAAAACTCCCAGAAGAGAACATGGGCAGTAATTTCTGGTTCCTCCATAGCAACATTTTTTCTAGATAGGTCTCCTGAGGCAAGGGAAACAAAAGCAAAAATAAGCTATTGGGACTACATCAAAACAAAAAGCTTCTGCACAACAAAGGAAACCATCAATAAAATGAAATGATGACCTAATGAATGGAAGAAGATATTTGCAAATGACATACTTGATAAAGGGTTAATATCCAAAATATACAAAGAACTTGTACAAAAATGGGCAGAAGACATGAAAAGACTTTTGTCCAAAGACATCCAGATGACCAACAGACAAGGAAAGGTGTTTAACATCACTCTTCATCAGGGAAATACAAATAAAAACCACAACGATACATCATCCTAGTCAGAGCAGCTAAAATCAAAACCACAAGAAACAGTAAATGCTGGCAAGGATGTGGAGAAAAAGGAACTCTCATGCCTTGTGGGTGGGAAAGAAAACTGGTATAGCTACTGAGGAAGACAGTATGGAAGTTCCTCAAAAAATTAAAAAAAAAAAAGAATTACCCTATGATCTAGTGATCGTGCTACTTTTCATATTCATACAGAATATGAAAACACTAATTCAAGGTAATATATGCATTCCTGTGTTTACTGCAGCATTACTTGCAATCGCCAAACTATGGAAGCAGCTCATGTGTTCATTGATAGATGAATGGAGAAAGAAGATGTGGTATATATATATGCAAAATGGTTTATTATTGCATTGAAATACTATTCATCCACAAAAAAACAATGAAATTCTACCATTTGCAGCAACATGGACGGATCTAGAGAGTATAAGACTAAGTGAAATAAGCTAGTCAGAGAAAGACAAATACCATATGATTTCAATCACATGTGGAATTTAGGAAACAAACAAAGGGAACAAAAAGAGAAAGACAAACCAAAAACACAGACTCTTACCTATAGACGACAAACAGATGATTACCAGAGGAGAGGTGGGGGGTGGAAGGGAAGGTGAAGAAGGGGATTAAGAGTACACTTATCTTGATGAATACTGAGTAATATGTGGAACTGCAGACTCACTATATGGCACACCTGAAACTAATATAACACTGTATGTTAACTACACTGGAACTAAAAGAAACAAGCACAAATAAAAAACCAAAACACAAACAACAAGTAACACAAAATGAGTAAAATAAAATTCCAAATAAATAGTAGGAATTATGGACCAACAGATTAATATACAATGAATGTAATTAATGTTAAAGACTTGGTTCTGGAATTCATTTTAATAATAATTTTAATAGGAGTATAATTTACCTACAGTAGAATGCAGATTCTGTGAGATTTGAAAAATTAATACATCCACATAAGTAGAACCACAACTGAGATATAAAATATTTCCACCACCTAAAAAAAGTTTTTTCATGCCCCATTAAAGTCAATTCCCCCAGGGGCAATTACTATTCTGGTTTTTATTACCACAGATTCATTTTGCCTGATCTTTAAATTTAACCTTTAAAAAAAAATAGTCTCACACATCATGCTGATGTGTCTGAATTCTCTCACTCAGCACATTTTTTTTTTTTTGAGATTTATCCATGCTATTGTATGTATCAGTATGTATCAGTGCTTTTTAACTTTATTCCACTATTAGTATGTGGCACTATGCCACTATTAGTATTAGGACATTTCCATCATTATTTCTAGCTTTTGGTGATTGTAAATAAAGCTGTTATTAAGATTATTGTACAAGTCTTTTTGTGAATATATGCTTTCATTTCTTTTGGATAAAGAGCTAAGGGTGAAATTGGTGGGCCAAGGCTACATATTTCTAGTTTCATGTATTTCCTGGCAAAAAGTCCTTTGTAAGTTACATGTATTATACTTTCTTCTAGTCCATAAATTATATTTTTACTTTTTTAACTATGTCTATTGAATAGCATACACTTTAAATTTTCATGAACTAAAACACTAATTTAAAAATTCTATGGTTAATGCTTCAACTTGTCTAAAAATGTTTGCCTATTTCCAAATTATGAAGATGTTCTGTATTTTCTTCTAGAAGACTTAGCTTTCACATTGAGGCTTGTGCTCCTAATCAAATTAGTTTTTGTGCATGGTCTGAGAGGAAAATGGAGTTTATTTCCTCTTTGGACTAGTTACACCAGCTTGCTTGGTTCAGAGTACTTTGCTATTTCTACTGAACTATGTTGGCTTTCTGAGCAAAACATATTGACCATATGGTCAACAGTTATATCTAATTTTTTATTGTGCTCCACAATCTATTTGCTTATGCCATGCTGACATCACACTCTCTTGATTGCCTTAGAGTAAGTTTTATGGTAAGTCTTGAAATCATGCACTTTTTGGTCCTCCATCATTGTTCTTTTTCAAGATGGTCATGATTATTTCAGTTTTTTTGAATTTCTACATAAATTTTAGATTCTACTTGTCAGTTACATTTATTCTTAGGTATTTTAATTTTTCTGCTATTTGTAAATGATACATTTAATGAATAGACTTTAAGTTAAAGATCAGATTAGATTTATAAAAAGTTAAACAGAAAGATACAATTTTATGTACAGAAAATCCTAAGGATCACCAAAAAACTATTAGAACTAACAAAAAGATGCAGTTAATTTGTAGAATATAAAACCAACACTTAGAAATGAGATGCATTTCTTTTTTTTTTTAATTTTTTATTTTTTATAAACATATATTTTTATCCCCAGGGGTACAGGTCTGTGAATCATTTCTATACAGTAACACTGAAATGTCTGAAAACAAAATTAAGAAAACAATCCCATTTGTAATAGGATCAAAAATAATACAAAAAACTAATAAATTTAACTGAAGAGTTAAAAGATCTGTATACTGAAAAATATACAACTTGGATAAAAGAAATTGAAGAAGACACAAATAAATGGAAAGGTATCCTGTGTTCATGGATTATAAGAATTAATATTGTCAAAATATCCATATTACTCAAAGCGATTTATAGAGTAAACATGATCCCTATCAAGATTACAGTGTCATTTTTTTTCTACAGAAATGGAAAGACAGCCCTAAATTTCATACAAAAATACAAAAGATCCTGAATAGCCAAAGCCATTAGTGAGAAAGAAGAACAAAGCTGGAGGTATTACACTCCCAATTTCAAACTATTCTATAAAGCTAAAGTAACAAAAGGATATAGTACTGGCATAAAAACAGAAACTTAGATGAACGAACAGAATTGAGAGTCTGGAAGTGAACCCACCCTCTCATATACAGTCAACTAATGTTTGACAAGGAAGCCAAAATTACTCAATGAGAAAAGGAGAGTCTCCTCAGTAAATGTTGTTGGAAAAACTGCATAATAACGTGCAAAAGGCCTCTATCAATTTCACTCACAAAAATTAACTCAGAATGGATTAAAGATCTAGCCATAATACATGAAACCATAAAATGAGAAAAAAACACAGAGAAAGAGACCCTTGACATTCATCTTTGGCAATGATTTTTTTGACTATGACATCATAAGGACAAGCAACAAAAGAAATAATCAAGTGTGACTACATCAAACTAAAAAAAATTTCTATATAGTGAAAGAACCAAACAAGAAAATGAAAATGCAACTGAAGGAAGATGAGAAAATGTCTGCAAACCATATATCTGACAAAGGGTTAAAAACCAAGATACAAAAGGAACTCATATAACTCAATAACTGTGAAGTTGTTATCTTGAATTGTACTTTGAAAGGTATTGCATTTTGTGAAATGATTTTTCTGCATCTACTGAGATGATCATGTAATTGTCCATTGTTTTCAGTTAATGTAGTAGATTGCAATGATGAGTTACATTTAGTGTGTTGCTTAATTTCAAAATATGTAGCTTTCTAGACTGCTACTGTTTTTTATTTTATTATAGTGAGAGAAAATAGTCTCAGGTTCAATGCTTTAAAATGTATTTAAATTTGTTTCATGGTCCAGCACATGATCTATATTCACTTGAAAAGAATGTGTATTATGCAATTGTTGGTGCAGAGTTCTAGTTGATTAGTAGTGTTTCTCCATTTTTCTTTCTTTTTGATAGTGTTTTGTCTGTTACCAATTACCAAGAGATGAGTGCTAAAATCTCCAGTTATAGAATTGTCTGTTAATTCCTTTAGATCTGTATTTTCTTGCATTTTTAAATTTTAGTTAGGTGCAACACATTTAAGATTATTTATGTTGTTTTGATCAAATACATTTTACAATTATGAAATATTCCCTCTTTAGCTATGGAAATACTCCTATTTTGAAGTGTTCTTCACCTGATATTAATATAAAAATTCTCCTTTCTTTTGTTTCATGTTTGCACATCTTTATATAATTAAAGCCCAGGCCTTCTAGACAGCACATATTTGATTCTTGCTTTGAAACATGGCCCGACAGCTCTTTCTTTTAACTGAACTGTTTAGTCCTTTTACATTTATTAAAATTGTTTATGTCATGGTTTAAGTCTCCCCTCTTGAGTTTTGTTTTCTCTTTGCCCCTTTTGTACATGGTCTCTGTTCCTTATTTCCTACCTTCTTTATAACAAACTATTTATTAGCTTTACATTGTACCTTCTGCATTGGTATTTTTTTTAAGATTTTATTTATTTATTTGACAGACAGAGATTATTTATTTGCTGAGCAGAGAGCCTGATGTGGGGCTCGATCCCAGGACCCTGAGATCATGACCTGAGCTGAAGGCAGAGGCTTTAACCCACTGAGCCACTCAGGTGCCCCTGCATTGGTATTTTTAACTGTAACTGTCTCATTTATTTAGTACTTACTCAGGGGATCAAAATATGTACCGAAATTTATCACAGTCTATCTTGATTTAACACTATACTGCTTCATATAATGTAAGATTCTAATAGTAGTATACCTAAATTTATCACTTGCAATGAATATTTACAGAATTTGAGGATAAAAGTAGTCTATATTTATTCATGTTTCCAGAGCTCTTAATTCTTCCCTGGAAATTCACATTTGCATCTTACATAATTTCCTTCATTGACGGTCTTCCATTAGCATGTCTTTTCAGTTATAACTGCTGGTGATAAAAATATGAAAATGCATTCATATCAACATTATAGCATGAGGATTTTGTTTTTGCTAGATATAGAATTCCAGGTTCAGTTTTGTTTTTTTTCTCTCAATATCTTGAAAATGCCATTCCATTCATTTATTAGCTACTATTGTTTTTAAATTATGTTTATAATTTATTTATTTATTTAAATTTTAGGTACTTAATGTACATTGGTTTCTGGAGTAGAATTCAGTGATTCATCACCTACACACAATATCCAGTGCTCATCACAAGTGTCTTCCTTAAGGCCCACTTCCCTCTACCAACCCTTCATCAACTTCTCTATCATTATGAGTCTTTTATGACTTGTTTTCCTCTCTCCTTTTTTTTCTTTTCCCCCTTCCCATATGTTCATCTGTTTTCTTTCTTAAATTCCACATATGAGTGAGATCATAATGTATTTGTCTTTCTCGGACTGATTTTGCTTAGCATAATACACTCCAGCTCCATTCTTGTCACTGTAAATGGCAAGATTCCATTCTAGAGAAGTGTGTGTGTGTGCGTGTGTGTGTGTGTGTGTGTGTGCGTGTCTGTGTACACACACTTCTTTATCCATTCATCAGTCAGTAGACATTTATGCTCCTTCCATAATTTGGCTATTGTTGATAATGATGCTATGAACATTGAGGGTGCATGTATCTCTTTGTAATTTTGTATCCTTTAGCAAATACCTAGCAGTGCAATTGCTAGACCACAGTGTAGATCTATTTTTAACATTTTGAGGAACCTCCATACTGTTCTCCAGAGTGGCCACACCAGTTTGCATTCCCACCAACAATACAAGAGTGTTCCCTTTTCTCTGTATCCTCACCAACACCTGTTGTCTCCTGTGTTGTTAATGTTAGCCATTTTGACAGGTGTGAGGTGGTATTTCATTATAGTTTTGATTTGTATTTCCCTGATGATGAGTGATGTTGAGCATCTTTTCATGTATCTTTTAGCCATCTGTATGTCTTCAGAAAAGTGTCTCTTCATGTCTTCCACCCATTACTTAACTGGGTTATTTGTTCTTTGGGTGTTGACTTTGATTTCTTTGTAGATTTTTGGATACTAAGCCTTTTATCAGATATGTCATTTGCAAATATCTTCTCCCATTCCTTAGGCTGCCTTTTAGTTTTGTTGATGGTTTTCTTTACTGTGTAGAAGATTTTTATCTTGATGGAACATTCAATAGTTCATTTTTGCTTTCGTTTCCCTTGCCTGTGGTGATGTGTCCAGTAAGAAATTGCTATAGCTGAGGTCAAAGAGGTTTCTGCCTGAATTCTCCTCTAGAATTTGATGGCTGATATCATTTTTTAAAGAAAAGTGTCTATATATGATTTGTCTTTATCCTGTTCAGGGGTCATGAAACACCAGAAACATGTGAAGTTTTGTTTTTTGTCAAAATTGAAGAAATTCAGTATTAAATATTGGTTCATATTTCTTGCCCCTTCCTCTCTCTTTTTTCCCCAGGAAGCCAGTTACATATATTTTAGATCTCTTGATATTGTTTCACAGGTCACCAATACTGTTTTTTCTCTATTATTATTTTCTTTTTGCTTCCCTTTAAATTACTACTGACTTGTCAGATTTACTTATCTTTTCTTTTGTAATGTTTAATACCAGTGCTAAGCCATTCCAAAGATTTCACATATTATATTTTTCAGTTTTAAAACTAAAATTTCTCTTGAAATTTTCCATGTCCATAATATTTATATTCTTCTTTGTATTATATTTCACATTCATAGGTTTTTTTAAAGTTGTGTTCTGCTAATTTAAAGTCTAGGTCTTCTGTGTGACTGACTGTGTCTATTGATTTTTTTTTCATTGATTAAAAGCCATTGTTTTCTCTTCATACACCTAGTAGTTTCTTATTGAATATTGGAGAGTATGGATTCCATTGTGTGGACCTACTTCAGTTTTCTCTTAGCCTTAGATCATATACTTTGGTCTGGGTATATGGCTCTTATTTTGAAACTATGATTGGTCTTGCTGGTATTTCAAGTAGATAAAGCCCAAGATTTTTACTTTGCTCTACTAGCTTGATGGAATTTGGACCTTAAACTCTCTCCCTTATCATCTAAGCATCAATATTTGTTCAGTTTTTGAGATTATCAGGTGCTTCTTAGTTTCCTGAGGGAGAATTTGTAGTTAAATTTTAAGAACTCCCCTCAATTTATAGATGCCTTAACAGCCCCAAATTCTGACCTATGACTTTTAATCCCAGTAAAACTTCCACACTCAGCTTGAGCTCTATTCTTGGTATGCTAAGGAGCTAAAGAAAACCATGGACACATAACTAAAAGGAATAGAAGAATGCTTTGTCATTAAGTGGAGAATATCAATAAAAATAAATAATCCAAAGTTATCATCAGAACTCTGCTTCTCTCTCCATGTAGTGGTAAAGGTGGTCCTCAGTAGCAACATGTTACATGATGCTTAGTGGATCTCAGATTCTTAACTGACCCTAATTTTATCATGTCAACCCCTTATCAACCTACAGTTGTAGTGGAGAATTGGGCTCATATGACTGACCATGGCATTAGATGGGAAAGGACAATCTTTGATAAAAAGAAAAATGTTTTGTTACCAGAAGAAGGAGGAAGAATTGTGAGGTAATTTAAGAAAAAGAGTAAAACCCAACAAACCTACAAACCAAAAAAGCCTGCCTAGAAGTAGACTTTCTATTTTTGTATATAACATAAATATTCTTTTCCCTAAGATAGTGTTGTATTCCATAGAACTAATCTCTTCTCTTAATAGACAGAAATCACTCCCTGTGTCTAATGCTGGGTCTAGGAACTCTGGATAACACGCAGTTTTCTTGGTCAAGTGTAGTTCAGTCCATTTGCATTTGTTGAGTTATTAGCTACTTTGCCCGACTCAAGTTCTGTTTTTAATGCTATCCCCTTATCTCTTGTTCTTCATTGGCCACAGAGAAGAATTTTTTGATCTGTACTACTTGAGTCTGTCATTTTTATCTGGCATGGCTGCAAGGTCCTGGAAACTGTATTTATTTTGATTGTTATTTTTGTTATTTTAACCAACCCAGGTTCTTTGTTTGCTAGAAATTTCTCTGGAAATAAATATTTAAACTTGGGTATGGAACAACTTGAATTTTCTTGAATCTAAGATCTAGTAAATGAACCTAAAGATATAGGTTAGTTATAGTTTGTAAATCTAGACTCTGCCTAAAGGTTGTCTTCTTCAGCAGTACTTCTGAAAGTTTTGTTTACCCATCAGCCCCCAGTTAAACCACTTCCATTTGGCATTTATCTCTGAAATGATAGGCTATAGTCATTAGACCCAGCTAATCTGATTATAATCCCATACTTCATTCCAAGGATATAATATCACCTTTTATAATACATGAAGGAAAAAAAAAAAAAAACGTTTATACATAGCTTAGTGCATCTGGTTGTCTGGCTTTAGTGAGGTCCTAATATTTTATTCCCATGATTGTCTCCAATTTCCTATCCTTCCATGTGCTAATGTTAATTTGAAGACACATAATTTGGAGACATTTCCAACTGCACAAAGAACATAATTGACTCTGAGCCATTTGGATTGCAGACTCTAAGCAGAAAGTACTTACCAACAAAGCTGTATTTTTCTTCTTTTACACGAGTATCTTCAATAAAAGCTTTTTCTAGTAGGATATTATTAAAGAAGGCAATAAGAAACAAATATACCAATATCCTGATATTTTTCTATCAAATCACCTAAAGCTTCTATGTCAGTATACAAATGGGTAGTGGCTAAAGATACAACAGACAACAACTTGTCTGGGAGCTCTGTCATTCATAACTTAACATACTCAAATTTGAAGTTGGAGAAATTGTCTCAGTTTGGTATCCTTTTTTTTTATTATTATTATTTTGACAATCTAAGCTCTGTTAAATATGCAGAGTACTTCCCCCCCCCAGGCTTTTTTCTATTGTAATAGCAGAAAGAAAATTCAAAACAGTTTAGGCAAAAAGGTAAATTTATTGGCTACTTGTTTAGATATTTTCTGGGAGTATAGTACTTTTATATTTTATTTAAAAGGGTAATGGGGCACCTGTGTAGCTCCATTGGTTAAACAACAACTCTTGATTTTGGCTCAGGGTCATGAGATCAAGCCTCACCTTGGGCTTTGCACTGAGTATGGAGCCTACTTCAGATTCTCTTTCTCCTTCTCCCCCTACCTTCCTCCCTTTCTCCCCTACTTTCCCCCCTTTCCCCACTCCTTTTATATAGCAAGGGATATATAAGGAATATATAATTATATGTATAAGGAATACATAATTACATATGACATATTTGTGTAAATATTCATATATGTACATATATATGAATGTACATATATATGCATATGTACATACATATGTACATATATGTGTATATGAATATGTATATAAGAATATATTTACATATAAGAATGTATTTACATAATACGTAAAATATATTACATAATATATGTATATATGTATATATACATATATAATGTATATATAATAAAATATATGAATATATTTACATAAATATATACATGTATTTATGTAAATATATCATTATCTGTATATGATATACATATATATGATATATTATATAAATAAATAATAAAGAAATAAAGAAATAATAAAGGGAGATAAATAAATAAATAAAAGGGTAATAGACCATGTCATAAAAAATAAAAGTTTATAAATACAGTCAAAGAGATCAAAGGATTGAGAACACTTATCACAGTTAGACAGGGATTAAAACAGAATAGAATAATGATCAATAATCTAAAGCATTCACTCCTACCCAGACACTTTTTGTATAGGACGGTATCCTTATTGGACTACATTTACCTACATAGAAGTGAAAGGGAAAGTTTTAAGGAATTAGAAAAAACACTTTGATGAGAGAGGGCAGTTATGTGTATTTGGGGAGAAAGTGGGCTGTGGATGGAAGGTAGATTTGGGGTAATACTAGTGGAAAAAAAAAGAATCTGTCCTTATGTTGAATGTTAAATACCAGAAATCACCATGAACATGAAAAATTTCTGAGTGGGGGGGAGGAGTCAAGATGGCAGAGAATTAGAAGGCTGAGGCTACATGAGGTAGTAGGAGATCAGCTAGATAGCTTATCTAAACATTGCAAACACCTACAAATCCAACGGGAGATCGAAGAGAAGAAGAATAGCAATTCTAAAAACAGAAAATCAACCACTTTCTGAAAGGTAGGACTGGCGGAGAAGTGAATCCAAAACGATGGGAAGATAGACCACAGAGGGACGGGCCAGCTCCCGGCAAGTGGCAGAGCAACACAGCACAAAATCGGGACCTTTAAAAGTCTGTTCCACTGAGACACATCACTCCAAAGGCTAAACTGGGGTGAAGCCCACGTGGGGTCAGCGTGGCCCCAGGTCCCGCAGCGTCACAGAAGGATTGGGGGTGTCTGAGTGTCTCAGAGCTTGTAGGTATTAGAACGGGGAAGCCAGCTACAGAGACAGAGCCAAGGAGTAAGCTCTCAGCTCGGGGTTACCTTGCACTGGTCGCCACCTGGGTGAGCTCGGAGCATGGCCAGAGGCCAGGGAGACGGGAGTTATTGGGCACTATTCTCTGAGGGTGCACTGAGGAGTGGGGCCCCGAGCTCACCGCTCGTCTGGGCCAGAGACTGGGAGGCTGCCATTTTCATTCCCATCCTCCAGAACTCTACAGAAAGCATTCAGGGAATAAAAGCTCCCAAAAGTGAACCTGAGTGGATTACTCAGTCCGGGCCCCTGTAAGGGCGGTGCAATTCCGCCTGGAGCAAAGACACTTGAGAATCACTACAACAGGACCCTCCCCCAGAAGATCAATAAGAAATCCAGCCAGGACCAAGTTCACCTACCAAGGAGTACAGGATCGATACCAAGGAGAGCAGTGGAATTCCAGAGGAGGAGAAAGCAAAACACGGAACTCATGGCTTTCTCCCCACGATTCATTAGTCGTGCAATTAATTTAATTTGGTTTTTTTTTCATTTTTTTTTCTTCTGATGATAAATATTTAACCTTTACCCTTTCCTTTTTTAACGTTTTTTAACTAGTTTATCTAATATATATATATATATATATATGTCTTTTTTATATATTTTTTATTCGTTTTCTTTTTTTAATTGTTTTTTTTTCTGAACGTCTTTTTATCCCCTTTCTCCCCACCACGATTTGGGATCTCTTCTGATTTGGTTAAAGCATATTTTCCTGGGGTCTGTGCCACACTTTTAGTATTTTACTTGCTTCTTCATATACTCTTAGCTGGACAAAATGACAAGACGGAAAAATTCAACACACAAAAAAGAACAAGAGGCAGTACCGAAGGCTAGGGACCTAATCAATACAGACATTGGTAATATGTCAGATCTAGAGTTCAGAATGACAATTCTCAAGGTTCTAGCTGGGCTTGAAAAAGGCATGGAAGATATTAGAGAAACCCTCTCGAGAGATATAAAAGCCCTCTCTGGAGAAATAAAAGAACTTAAATCTAACCAAGTTGAAATCAAAAAAGCTGTTAATGAGGAGCAATCAAAAATGGAGGCTCTCACTGCTAGGATATGAGGCAGAAGAAAGCATTAGTGATATAGAAGACCAAATGACAGAGAATAAAGAAGCTGAGCAAAAGAGGGACAAACAGCTACTGGACCATGAGGGGAGAATTCGAGGGATAAGTGACACCATAAGATGAAACAACATTAGAATATTTGGGATTCCAGAAGAAGAAGAAAGAGAGAGGGGAGCAGAAGGTATATTGGAGAGAATTATTGGAGAGAATTTCCCTAGTATGGCAAAGGAATAAGCATCAAAATCCAGGGGTGCAACCCCCCTCAAAATCAACAAGAATAAGTCCACACTCCATCATCTAATAGTAAAACTTACAAGTCTTAGTGACAAAGAGAAAATCCTGAAAGCAGCCTAGGAAAAGAAGTCTGTAACATACAATGGTGACAATATTATATTGGCAGCAGACGTATCCACAGAGACGTGGCAGGCCAGAAAGAACTGGCATGATATATTCAGAGCAGTAAATGAGAAATTATGCTGCTAAGAATACTATATCCAGCTAGGCTATCATTGAAAATAGAAGGAGAGATAAAAAGCTTCCAGGACAAACAAAAACTGAAAGAATTTGCAAACACCAAACCAGCTCTACAGGAAATATTGAAGGGGATCCTCTAAGCAAAGAGAGAGCCTAAAAGTAGTAGATCAGAAAGGAACAGAGACAATATACAGTAACAGTCACCTTACAGGCAATATAATGGCACTAAATTCATATCTCTCAATAGTTACCCTGAATATTAATGGGCTAAATGCCCCAATCAAAAGACACAGGGTATTAGAATGGATAAAAAAACAAAACCTATCTATATGATGCCTACAAGAAATCCATTTCAGACCTGAAGACACCTCCAGATTTAAAGGGGGTGGAAAAGAATTTACCATGCTAATTGACATCAGAAGAAAACAGGGATGGCAATCCTTATATCAGATCAACTGGATTTTAAGCCAAAGACTATAATAAGAGATGAGGAAGGACACTATATCATATTCAAAGGATCTGTCCAACAAGAAGATCTAACAATTTTAAATATCTATGCCCCTAATGTGGGAACAGCAAAATATATAAACAATTAATAACAAAATCAAAGAAACACATCAACAATAATACAATAATAGTAGGGGACTTGAAAAATCCCCTTACTGAAATGGACAGATCATCAAAGCAAAAGGTCAACAAGGAAATAAAGGCCTTAAATGACACACTGGACCAGATGGACATCACAGATATACTCAGAACATTTCATCCCAAAGCAACAGAATACACATTCTTCTCTGGTGCACATGGAACATTCTCCAGAATAGATCACATCCTCGGTCCTAAATCAGGTCTCAACTGGTATCAAAAGATTGGGATCATTCCCTGCATATTTTCAGACCACAATGCTGTGAAGCTAGATATCAATCACAAAAGGAAATTTGGAAAGAACCCAGATACATGGAGACTAATCAGCATCCTTCTGAAGAATGAATGGGTCAACCAGGAAATTAAGAAGAATTGAAAAAATTCAAGAAACAAATAATAATGAAAACACAATGGTTCAAAATCTGTGGGACACAACAAAGGCAGTCCTGAGAGGAAAATATATAGTGGTACAAGCCTTTCTCAAGAAATAAGAAAGGTCTCAAGTACACAACCTCACCCTACACCTAAAGGAGCTGGATAAAGAACAAGAAAGAAACCCTAAACCCAGCAGGAGAAGAGAAGTAATAAGGATCAGAGCAGAAATCAATGAAATAGAAACCAAAAAAACAAAACAAAACAAAACAAAACAAAACAAAAAAAAACACAATAGAACAAATCAACAAATCTAGGAGCTGGTTCTTTGAAAGAATTAATAAGATTGATAACCCCCTGGCCAAACTTATCATAAAGAAAAGAGGAAGGACCCAAATAAATAAAATCAGGAATGAAAGAGGAGAGATCACAACCAACACCAATGAAATATAAACAATTATAAGAACATACTATGTGCAACTTACGCCAACAAATTTGACAACCTTGAAGAAATGGATGAATTCCTAGAGACATATAAACTACCACAACTGAACCAGGATGAAATAGAAAGCCTGAACAGACCCATAACCAGTAAGGAGATTGAAACAGTCATCAAAAATCTCAAAACAAACAAAAGCCCAGGGCCAGACAGCTTCCCAGGGGAATTCTAACAAACGTTTAAAGAAGAACTAATTCCTATTCTCCTGAAACTGTTCCAAAAAATAGAAATGGAAGGAAAACTTCCAAACTCATTTTATGAGGCCAGCACCACCTTGATCCCAAAACCAGACAAGGATCCAATCAAAAAAGAGAACTACAGACCAATATCCTTGATGAACACAGATGCGAAAATTCTCACCGAAATACTAGCCAATAGGATTCAACAGTACATTAAAAGGATTATTCACCACGACCAAGTGGGATTTATTGCAGGGCTGCAAGGTTGGTTCAACATCCGCAAATCAATCAATGTGATACAATACATTAATAAAAGAAAGAACAAGAACCATATGATACTCTCAATAGATGCTGAAAAAGCATTTGACAAAGTACAGCATCCCTTCCTGATCAAAACTCTTCAAAGTGTAGGAATAGAGGGCACATACCTCAATATCATCAAAGCCATCTATGAAAAACCCACCGCAAATATCATTCTCAATGGAGAAAAACTGAAAGCTTTTCCGCTAAGGTCAGGAACACGGCAGGGATGTCCATTATCACCACTGCTACTCAACATAGTACTAGAAGTCCTAGCCTCACCAATCAGACAACAAAAGGAAATTACAGCCATCCAAATCGGCAAAAAGAAGTCAAACTATCACTCTTTGCAGATGATATGATACTATATGTGGAAAACCCAAAAGATTCCACTCCATAACTGCTAGAACTTGTACAGGAATTCAGTAAAGTATCAGGATATAAAATCAATGCACAGAAATCAGTTTCATTTCTCTACACCAACAGTAATACAGAAGAAAGAGAAATTAAGGAGTCAATCCCATTTGCAATTGCACTCAAAACTGTAAGATACCTAGGAATAAACCTAACCAAAGAGGCTAAGAATTTATACTCAGAAAACTATAAAGTACTCATGAAAGAAATTGAGGAAGACACAAAGAAATGGAAAAATTGTTCCATGCTCCTGGATTGGAAGAATAAATATTGAGAAAATGTCTATGCTACCTAAAACAATCTACATTTAATGCAATTCCTATCAAAATATCATCCATTTTTTCCCAAAGAAACGGAACAAATAACCCTAAAATTTGTATGGAACCAGAAAAAACCTCGAATAACCAAAGGAATATTGAAAAAGAAAGCCAAAGTTGGTGGCATCACCATTCCGGACTTCAAGCTCTATTACAATGCTGTCATCGTCAAGACAGCATGGTACTGACACAAAAACAGACACATAGATCAGTGGAACAAAATAGAGAGCCAAGAAATAGACCCTCAACTCTATGGTCAACTAATCTTCAACAAAGCAGGAAAGAATGTCCAATGGAAAAAAGACAGCGTCTTCAATAAGTGGTGTGGGGAAAATTGGACGGCCACATGCAGAAAAATGATATTGGACCATTTCCACACATGAAAATAGACTCCAAATGGATAAAGGATCTCAATGTGAGAAAGGAATCCATCAAAATCCTTGAGGAGAACACAGGCAGCAACCTCTTTGACCTCAGCTGCAGCAACATCTTCCTAGGAACATCGCCAAAGACAAGGGAATAAGGGCAAAAATGAACTATTGGGATTTCATCAAGATCAAATGCTTTTGCACAGCAAAGGAAACAGTTAACAAAACCAAAAGACAACTGACAGAATGGGAGAAGATATTTGCAAACGACATATCAGATAAAGGTCTAGTGTCCAAAATCTGTAAAGAACTTAACAAACTCAACACCCAAAGAACAAATAATCCAATCAAGAAATGGGCAGAGGACATGAACAGACGTTTCTGCAAAGAAGACATCCAGATGGCCAACAGATACATGAAAAAGTGCTCCATATCACTCGGCATCAGGGAAATACAAATCAAAACCACAATGAGATGCCACCTCACACCATTCAGAATGGCTAAAATTAACAAGTCAGGAAATGACAGATGCTGGCGAGGATGTGGAGAAAGGGGAACCCTCCTGCAATGTTGGTGGGAATGCAAGCTGGTGCAGCCACTCTGGAAAACAGCTTGGAGATTCCTCAAAATGTTGAAAATAGAACTACCCTATGACCCAGCAATTGCACTACTAGGTATTTACCCTAAAGATAAAAACGTAGTGATCCAAAGGGGCACGTGCACCCGAATGTTTATAGCAGCAATGTCTACAATAGCCAAACTATGGAAAGAACCTAGATGTCCACCAACAGATGAATGTATAAAGAAGATGTGGTATATACACAATGGAATACTATGCAGTCATCAAAAGAAATGAAATCTTGCCATTTGCGATGACGTGGATGGAACTAGAGGGTATCATGCCTCTTGAAATAAATCAGTCAGAGAAAGACAATTATCATGTGATCTCCCTGATATGAGGAAGTGGAGATGCAACATGGGGGGCTAAGGGGTAGAGGAAGAATGAATGAAACAAGATGGGAATGGGAGGGAGACAAACCGTAAGTGACTCTTAATCTCACAAAACAAACTGAGGGTTGCTGGGAGGGACAGGGTTTAGGAGAGGGGAGAGGGGGATGGGTTATGGACACTGGGGAGGGTATGTGCTATATTGAGTGCTGTGAAGTGTCTAAACCTGGTGATTCACAGACCTGTACCCCTGGGGATAAAAATATATTATATGTTTATAAAAATAAAATAAAATAAATAAATAAAAAGAAAAATATCTGAGTAAGTCTATTCATGGGAATTGACTATGAGTCCTACTATATACTCTGTGTAACATACTAGCATCAGGTCAATCTCAATGTAAGCACCAGAATTATCACTTTTTACACAATATAAAAGATTTCATTTAGCTCAATATTTCAAGTTACTGATTAGATAAAGTTAAAGAAGTAACTCCATAAGTTTTGGAAAAACAAATTATGGTTATCTCTTTTTTTAGAGTAAAAATAAAAATTAAACAAACAAACAAAACAGACTTGGATTATGGGCCAAGGTAAGGAGAAGTGGTTCTACACAGTAGTACCTATAAAAGTATTCATAGGTCTTTGCAAGTCTAATATTATCTGTATTTTCATGTTCTGAGACACCTTGGAAAAAAAGGAAATCTATTTCCATTCCTAGGAAAGTATAATTTTATCTTAAAAGCAGTATCATTTAAGAAAAGAAAAACAGCAATATACCTGATTTCTAACTAAAGATTCGATAACTATTATAAAAAAATGTAATCTGGTGAGAAGTTTAAGTGTTAAGTCTAACAAGACTGAGATGTACACTAAGAGTGATTAGAATTACACTGGATTGCATTTAAATGTATTTATTGACCATGCAATTTATAATATGCAAATCTGAAAATCATACAGAATAAATGAAAATTTTAATCATACATTTTCAGAGTTCTGTGGTAAAGTAATAAAGTCAGAGTGTAAAGAAATGACTTCACAGCATTTATGAGAATTAAGGAATCTCCTGGTATTAAGTACTGCAGAGAAAGATTACTTTAAGCTTTGACTTTAGCTGAAAAATGGTTTCATATAAAAAATTCATGACCTTGACTTTGATTAATTCCATGTTTTATTACCTTATACTTGGTTTAATTTAAATTAAATTATCTGGCATATATATATATATATATATATATATATATGACTATTTTCCTTAACGTCTAGAAGTCAATTTAGCATCAATAGAGTCTCTGTATCTGTAGTTTCTCCTATTTAATTTTACTGTTAGAACTGTAATAGTTGGGTGACAAATGTGGTTACCATTCACATGTACAGTGTTTAGTGCTTATGTCATAATAAATAAAAATAATTAACAGTAGTAGTGAAAATTTTCATTATCTTCAAGTCAATAATCGTTGTATTGGTTAGTCTTCCTAACAAATCACAATCTTATCAAGTCAGCTCCTGGAATTAGATTAAGAAACCATTAAAATAAAAATTTTAAAAGACCAATTCTTGCTAGAAGAATAGTATATGAAGGGACTAGCCTTTGAATATATGTATTATACTGGATATTGTTTGCATTAACTCAAAGCTTAATGTCCCATAATATCATAATTATCATTTGAGTAAAATTTTGATAAAAAGTAGTTGTTGAGAGTCTATTTCTGGGCTCTCTATTCTGTTCCATTGATCTATGGGTCTGTTTTTGTGCCAGTACCATGCTGTCTTGATGATGACAGCTTTGTAATAGAGCTTGAAGTCCGGGATTGTGATGCCACCAACGTTGGCTTTCTTTTTCAATATCCCTTTAGCTATTCGAGGTCTTTTCTGGTTCGATATAAATTTTAGAATTATTTGTTCCATTTCTTTGAAAAAGATGGATGGTACTTTGATAGGAATTGCATTAAATGTGTAGATTGCTTTAGGTAGCATAGACATTTTCACAATATTTATTCTTCCAATCCAGGAGCATGGAACATTTTTCCATTTCTTTGTGTCTTCCTCAATTTCTTTCATGAGTACTTTATAGTTTTCTGAGTATAGATTCTGTGTCTCTTTGCCTAGGTCGACCTCAGCCACAGCAACATCTTCCTAGGAACATCGCCAAAGGCAAGGGAAGCAAGGGCAAAAATGAACTATTGGGATTTAATCAAGATCAAAAGCTTTTGCACAGCAAAGGAAACAGTTAACAAAATCAAAAGACAGCTGACAGAATGGGAGAAGATATTTGCAAACGACATATCAGATAAAGGACTAGTGTCCAGAATCTATGAAGAACTTAGCAAACTCAACACCCAAAGAACAAATAATCCAATCAAGAAATGGGCAGAGGACATGAACAGACATTTCTGCAAAGAAGACATCCAGATGGCCAACAGACACATGAAAAAGTGCTCCATATCACTCGGCATCAGGGAAATACAAATCAAAACCACAATGCGATATCACCTCACACCAGTCAGAATGGCTAAAATCAACAAGTCAGGAAATGACAGATGCTGGCGAGGATGCGGAGAAAGGGGAATCCTCCTACACTGTTGGTGGGAATGCAAGCTGGTGCAACCTCTCTGGAAAACAGCATGGAGGTTCCTCAAAATCTTGAAAATAGAACTGCCCTATGACCCAGCAATTGCACTATTGGGTATTTACCCTAAAGATACAAACGTAGTGATCCAATGGGGCACGTGTACTCGAATGTTTATAGCAGCAATGTCCACAATAGCCAAACTATGGAAAGAACCTAGATGTCCATCAACAGATGAATGGATCAAGAAGATGTGGTATATATACACAATGGAATACTATGCAGCCATCAAAAGAAATGAAATCTTACCATTTGCGACAACATGGATGGAACTAGAGCGTATCATGCTTAGCGAAATAAGTCAAGCCGAGAAAGACAACTATCATATGATCTCCCTGATATGAGGAAGTGGTGATGCAACATGGGGGCTTAAGTGGGTAGGAGAAGAATCAATGAAACAAGATGGGATTGGGAGGGAGACAAACCATAAGTGACTCTTAATCTCACAAAACAAACTGAAGGTTGCTGGGGGGAGGGGGTTTGGGAGAAGGGGGTGGTATTATGGACATTGGGGAGGGTATGTGTTTTGGTGAGTGCTGTGAAGTGTGTAAACCTGGTGATTCACAGACCTGTACCCCTGGGGATAAAAATATATGTTTATAAAAAATAAAAAATTATATTAAGCAAAAAAAAAAAAAAGTAGTTGTTAAAACTGGCTGCTATGGGGTTAAACAGTGTAAATCCTATCTGATTTTTATTAAGTCTGTAACCTCAAGTAAGTTACTTCGCCTCCCCAAGTCCTCAGAATTTTCATCTGTAAATGGGAACAATGGAACCTATTAAGTTAGATAAGGCATTTACAGAGTGCACCTCATGCATTCTTAGTATGTGTTTGATGTTCTCAGAAGGAAAAAAAAAAACCATTGTATTGCAATAGGGACATATATTAATATAGTAATTTTTAAAATACTTTAACATTCTGTAAAGGTATAATCATATATTTATATATGTTTGGGAATATTTTTTGTGTCTTTTTGGGGGGGTCAGTATAATAGAATCTACTAAATTATTAAAAACACAAATCTTGTTCATTAAGACATCTGAAGATAACTCCAGTATAATGACATGAAGCCTCTAAAGACCCTATAATTTTGAGATCACAACACTGAATAGGTGAGGATATGTTGCTGCAAACTGACCTAGTGTAGTGTGTTCGCATAACAGCTCTTGCCCCATCACTCATGACTTCCCATAATGGGGACCTTTTCCCCATGTAGTGTCATTTTCATGAGAAGCAATGGCAAACAAAAGTCACAGACTTCATAGGAATCTGGAAAAACCAGACTCAATGCTGTATTTTACTTATCACTGAAATGCTTTCTTGAATCATCTCCTTTCACCTACTTCAAACCCTTCCTAAATTGGTTTTATTAAACACCTTCCTATATAGATCTCCTAAGACTTCAAATTTCTCCAACCTGATTTAGAAGATATGCTATTAATCACAAAGAAAATAACCATAAATTTGGGCCAGCAAGGTGTATTTAATTTAATGTGTGTTCATTTCCCCTATTTTTCCTCTTCCCTCATTACAAGTAAACAATTATACCATGCATGGACCTCCTTTTTCAAGGAAGTTTTACAGCAGTGTTTAAAAGCATAGTAGATGCTACTCTTTAGAGCTAATTTATTTTATTGTGTCTGGTTCTCTGGTATTCTCAAGTGAAGCAAAATGACCATTTCCAGCATTGAATGCTATGACTGTTGTTTTGTTCTGATATTCTAACAATGGCACTTTATAGGAAGTCAAACTCCTTGGAAAATTTACTGCACCACAACAGTTTTAGCTCTTCTCCCACTTCCTCCTCAGCTGTTTTCTGAGACTTAGTGGGTTTGGATTCACAAAACCTTAGGTACCAACTTACTATTGGGTTGAATCAGAGAAAGTTGATATTTTTTATAGGTGAAAAGTGGTGATAATTGGTAATGTCATACGTCTCAACATAAATAGATGTAGGTGTTCTAGGCCTCTTTCCTTAACTGTAAGTAAAGAGTAAACAGATTTGTAGCAAGAATTAAATGGAATAAAGTATTTGAAGTAGCATCTCATGTATCATAAAAAGAGTCAATTAGCTTTTGATTATTACTCTTTTGCATTTTGTGCTTATATGAAGTAACATTTGGATAGAGAGGATACTGTTAGAGGGAACTGTTATCTACTCTTTTTACACATTATTCTTTTAAGATAGAGATGGATGCTTGATTGGTAAACATTCTGTGCTCCCTAATCATGGGACAGATTATGGCTTATACACCAGGAAGCTTATCTTTTGGGGGGATTCTTATTTATAGAATAAAGTCTGGGTGTACCATGAATTGAAACTTGATAATTTTTCTTTTAATCTTGCTCTAGCTGGATTCTGACGTTAGACTGTCTTTCCACCTTAGGTTTATTACTTGTGAGTTTCCATATTTTTATTTGATTCATGGATATTTTAATTTAAAAATGGGAAAGATTGCTGCATGCTTCTGGTTGTGCACTATTTGAAACCCAAGATATTATAGTAATATCTTCAAAATAAATTTAAGAACCCTTTGAAATGCTGTTCTTTATGATTGTGAACAGGTAAGTCAATTAAATGCAATTCAATCCATTTGCTCTATAATCTTGCAAATACAAATATGCAAGCAAACATCTCTTTTATTAATTGTTTTTCTGAGCCTTCACTTTTCTCACTTCACTTGCATAGTTGTCCTCAGATTACATATTCCAAGGAGTTTTTATATCATAGGCTCAATTTCTTTCACACAACTCTAGGTTAATGTTTAATTTCTTCATATATAATGTCTTCTTGTGAATGTTCCCTTTTAAAAATGTTTTTATTTGAGTATAGTTGACACAAAATGTTCATTAGTTTCAGGTATACAACATAGTGATTCAACATCTCTATTAAGTTCTGCTATGTTTGCAAATGTAGGTACCATCTAGCATACAAAGCTATTATAATATCAGGCTATATTCCCTATTCTGTCCCTTTTATTGCCATGACTTATTCATTCTACAGCTGAAAGTCTGTATAGCCCACTCGCCTTCACCCATTTTTCCATCCCCTCACCATCTGGTAATCATCAGTTTGTTCTCTGTATTTATAGATCAGATTCTGCTTTTTGTTTGTTTTTTAAATTCCACCTATGAGTGAAATCATATGGTATTTGTCTTTCTCAATCTAACTTACTTCACTTAGCATTATAGCCTCAAGATACATCCATCTGGTCACAAATGGCACACCTCACCCTTTTTTATGGCTGCATAATATTGCATGAAATGTCCCTTGTAACTGACTATTTTTATTGCCTATTTTTTCTATTTCCAATTGCAAAAAAGGGCTACATTTGACAAATAAAAGCAGTAAAAGAGTTACTTTGTCTTACGATTTTCCAACAAGATGTGTATCATAATGGTGTACAAGAAATACAGAGCATTTGCTACAGTGCCATTGCTTAATATTTATGTGCAGTATTGAGACATATTTGTGAAGGAGATTCAATAGCTAAAATGAAGGTAAGAATATCTACAAACATATTATTAACAAGAATATATGCATTTAATTTTAGCTACCTTCTTATGATGCATTTTATTCATTCACTGCCCCAAAGTTTCAAATCACACTGGGATAAAAACAAAATTGGTACAGGAATGTGCAGCCTTTAAACTGTATGCTCATTATAGGGAGAAGGGAAATAATACTTATTGGCAGCTTATATGCTTCACACTAGGAACTTTTAAATACATTTCATGGCTTTCTTACCTCTGAGGTAATATAAATAACTAATTTACAATTAAGGACACTTAGCCTTAAAAATGTTATATGATGGACAAAATATGCAAGGCTTTAAATTTAGCACTGTTAGGGTGCCTGGATGGCTCAGTTAGTCAAGCTTCTGATTCTCGATTTCAGCTTAGGTCATTATCTCAGGATCCTGAGATCTAGACCTGTGTTGAGCTCTGTGTTGGGCTCTGCACCAGGCATGGATCCTGCCTAAGATTCTCTCTCCCTAGTCAATTACCATATAATTTCACTTACTTGTGGAGCATAAGAAATAATATAGAGGACATTAGGAGAAAGAAAGGAAAAAAATGAATTGGGGGAAATTGGAGAGGGAGATGAACCATGAGAGACTGTGGACTCTGAGGAACAAACTGAGGGTTTTGGAGGAGAGGGGGGTGGAGGGATAGGTGAGCCTGGTGGTGGTAAGTATTAAGGAGGGAATGTATTGCAGGGAGCACTGGGTGTTTTGAATAAACAATGAATCTTGGAACACTGAAAAAATAAAAAATAAAAATAAAGATTCTCTCTCCCTCCCCTGCTCCTGCTTGCATGCATGCACTTTCTGTCTTAAAAAAACAAAAACAAAACCAAAAACACACAGAAAAACCTTCCACAGTTGTTATCAGTTTTGTACCTTTCATGATAAACTAGAGTGCTCTATCATTAATAAACATGTGGATCCCTACACATGAAGGAAGAGTTAATAACCTGCATTGAAATTGGGCTGATAATCATAGGTCAATTATCTCAAATATGCAGAACTTTTGTTCTTCTAAGGGTAATGTCTCCCTCAATCTGGGCCTATGGGCTATGTGACCTTCAGAACTACAATAACTGGTTAAATTAAGTATGAGCAGGCTCTCCCATAAACTAGTACCCAGAGTCATAATGTATTATTTAGTGAATATTGAACTACAATCCACCCCAAACCTTAGTAGCTTAAAGCACTATTTATTATCTTTTAATTTGGTGTGTGCAATAGAGACTGTGCTCAGCTAGGTGCTGGTTCTTCTGGTCTCTGCTAACATCCCTATGACTCACAGTAAGCTATGGTTTAGGTAAGGTCTGGTTTTGCTCCAGGGGATGTCAGCTGACACAACCAAAGGAATGCAGTTCGTGAGGTGCATGGGTTCACAAGGTCCCTCATCCACCAGGAGGTTAGCTTTGGCATAGAAACATAGTAATTTCAGAAGAGTAAACAGGAGCATGCAACAGTTCTTGAGGTCAAAACTTTGAACAGGCATACCACCAGTTCTGTTTCATTCAGTTGGTCAAAGCAAACCACAAAGACAACTCACATTTAAGGGATAGAAAAATAGATTCTTCCTCTTGATTGCAGGAGCTACAGGAGGTCTCATTGCAAAAAGTTGGGATAAAGAAGAGTGTAAACAAGAATGTCCATATTTTATAATCAAGAAGCAAGTAATTACGAACCAGTTTCTTATAAAGAAAGACAACAATAGGCTAATCCCAAAACTTTATCATATTAGTAGTTAGTGTCATTAGGGTCTACATATAGTGGTAATGGTAGCAGTAGCAATGACCAAAGAAAATTAGGATCACAGGAAGTTCAAAATTATCTGCTTCACTTTTAAAAGAGAGGGGATAAGCTCTTTGATGTCAGTCTTGGGAATGTTTTTTTGGATCTGACACCAAAACCAAAGAAAACAAAAAGCAAAAATTAAACAAGTAGGACTAAATCACACTGAAGGCTCTGCATAGCAAAGAAAATCATCAACAAAATGAAAAGGCAACCTCGTATTTCCACAGAACATAGAATGGGAGAAAATGTTTGCAAATTGTCTGATTGGGGTTGATATTCAAAATATATAAAGAACTCACACAATTCAATAGCAGAAAGACAATCTGATTAAAAAAATAGATGAAAGAGCTGAACATTTTTCCAAAAAAGACATATAAGTGGTCAAGAGGTACATGAAAAGTTCACATCACTAATCATCAGGGAAATGTAAATCAAAACTAAGATGAATTGTCTCCTTGAACCTGGTAGAATGGCTATCATCAAAAAGAGGAGACAACAAGTGTTGGTGAGAATGTAGAGAAAAGGAAACCCTTGAGCATTGTTGGTGTGAATGTAAATCAGTATGGCTACTATGGAAATGAGTACATTTTCTTGAAACATTAAATTCCCCCCAAAATTAAAAACAACTATTCTCCAAAGTGTAAGAGAACAGTGCTCAAGGATTTCCTTTTCTCTACATCCTCACCAACACTTGTTGTCTCCTCTTTTTGATGATAGCCATTCTATCAGGTGCAATCTGAGGGGTTTGAAGCGGCAGGGGGTGGGAGGTTGGGGGAACCAGGTGGTGGGTATTAGGGAGGACACAGATTGTATGGAGCACTGGGTATGGTGCAAAAACAATGAATACTGTTATGCTGAAAAAAAATAGAACTATTCTATGATCCATCAATCTCACTTCTAGATATATATCCAAAGGAAATAAAAACAGGATATTGAAGAGATACCTGCACTCACATGTTCACTGCTACATTCTTCACAACAGCCAAGAAATGGAAACAACTTAAGTATCCATCAATGGATAAATGGAAAAAGAAGATGTGATATATATACAAACGTATATTACTCAGAGAAGAGAAAGAAGGTAATCATGCCATCTGTGACAACATAAATAGATCTTGAGAGCATTATGCTACGTAAAATAAGCCAAACAGATAAAGATAAATACTGGTATCATTTGTATGTGGAATCTAAAAAAAATCAGGGGGCACCAGGGTGATGAAGTCAGTTAAGTGACTGACTCTTGGTTTCAGCTCAGGTAGTGATCTCAGGGTTGTAAGATTGTACCCTGTGTTGGCTCTGCACTTGGTGTGGACTGCTTAAGACTTTCCCTGGCCAGGGCACCTGGGTGGCTCAGTGGGTTAAAGCCTCTGCCTTTGGCTCAGGTCATGATCTCAGGGTCCTGGGATCGAGCCCCATATCGGGCTCTCTGCTCTGTGGGGAGCCTGCCTCCTCCTCTCTCTCTCTGCCTCCCTCTCTGCCTACTTGTGGTCTCTCTCTGTCAAATAAATAAATAAAAAATCTTTAAAAAAAAAAAAAAAGACTTTCCCTGGCCAGAACCCCAACCCCACCCCATGCATGCTCATTTTTTCTTTAAAATAAATAAATCTTAAAAAAGAAAAGAAAAGAAAAGAAAGTCAAAACCATAGATACAGAGATTAGTAAGTGGTTGTGGGAGGTTGGGAGGTGAGGGGATAAGGAAAAGATTGGTAAAAATGTACAAACCTTCAGCTATAAGATGAATAAGGTCTGAGGATCTATTGTATAATGATGACCACAGTTGCTAATACTTTATAATTGAATTTTGCTAAGAGAGTTGAATTTATATGTTGTCACACAAGATAAATATGTGAGGTGATGGATGTTTTAATTAACTAGATGAGAAGAATCCTCTTAAAATGTTTATGTGTACATAATCACACTGTACATACTAAATATTTTATAATTTAATATGTTAATTATCCCTCCATAAGTTGAAAAAATCTCCAAAATTATCTGTTCCAAATGTGTTAAAATATGAAACTGAAATAATCTGAACAATTTCAAGTCTACTGGTCTGTAAGCATATTTTTCTCCTTAGCACACATCACCATACACAACATTTTTGTGGACATATTATTTGTCTTAAGCTTAATATATACTAAGAAAATCCTGCAATATCATGTCTAATACATTTTAATTGGTGTGACTGATGCAAATTGAAAAATACAAATGACATTTCTCTCTTAATCTGAAATCAGAGAGGTGTTGAAAATACACCAGTGATCCCAAATTTATGTTCAGGAAATTAAAACACAACATATTCAAACAGTCAACACTAACATGCAGCTATCTTTTATTTTTGAGAAATGAGAATCATCCTAGCTATTTAATTCATCCTTTTGTGCAACTTACAAAGGTGATAAGAGACTGGGAGACACTTCTTTCTGGAAATACACATAGAATTCTAACTACATTAGAAAAATTCTGGGCAACATTTGGGTTATCACAGTGAAGTATGAAGTGGAGTTATTTTAGATGAAAGCAACCGGATTTGATGAAAAGTTTGGGCAATAGCCCCTATGAGATAAAGCAAATGAAACTGCAATCCTTTGACCTACAGGAAGAAAGGATGATTTTGGATTTACTAATAGACTTGAGTATATGAAATGGCCCTGCACAATAGATGAGGAGCAGGTCTCCTTTTCTTGGACACAAGAGTAAAAGGGCTCTAATTAGATTATAAATCAGAGAGACAGTCTATCCTATAATAGTTATAAGCTCCTGAAAAGAATTATTTTAAGGGTAAGAGTAGAATCTGCTTCTCTGAATGAGAAGGGTCTATTTTTTTAATGATATTTTGAATAGCTCAGGCTGAGGGATAAGTTAGCTGAACTCTCTGTGAGCACTTTAGCCCTGTGATTTGGTACACGAGACTCAGTGCCATATTTCAAAGGCAAATTTAAAATGGACGTCTATACTTCTGAATGGAAAGGGAGTCTGTACTGCTAATTTCAAACCTGTCTCTTCTAATTAATAACTAAATTGTTTTTAAAACAATGGAAAAAATGAACAAAAAAAGAAATTCCTATATTTTCTGTCAAACAACTAAAAGATCAAATGCTAACATTTTACAATTATTTGAATGTTAACATCTTGCAATAACTCTAAGAAGCAAAGGGCACAAAGGAGCATAGACTGCAGCTGTTTTGTATGTTTCATAAGCTATAATCTGAACAAAAATTTAAGACATGCAGGGATAAAAATACACCAAGGAATATGCTAAGAATTCAAATAGGAATAATAGGTTTTAAAGTATGCTGTTTAGAACAGACAAGAAATGGAGAAGAAAAATGAACACTCACAATTTAGCGGTATCTTTGAAATTGGTGATGGGACAACTCAAATATAGGCCTTAACCTATCTTGTATCTGTGTATCTTTTAAGAGGATTGTGTAAGTGTTCGGATAAAAGAGAGTAGATCCTTGGAGAACACAGACACTTTATAACAGAGAGCAATTTCATGCCAACTTTTCTCCAGTCAGAAATAAAACAACAACAACAACAAACACAAGATGGGACACATGTGAAACATGGAACAGCTAGAAAAATCAAAGAAATCCTGTATTCTTGGATGAGATACTTCCCCAGAAAGATAAATTGTTTGGAATTTTCATTACTCTGAGAAAACATTATGTTTTTAGGCAGAAGGATCAAAAATATAAGAAAGACACAGGAAATTAAAATACAAGAGGATGCTTAATCAAAAGAGAAATCAATGAGTGGACTATAAGAAAATGAAATAAAATAACATAATTAAAATCCACATTATAAACAATCAAGTGCAATATGCAAATGTGTTAAAGCTATTTAGAACAAAATTGGTGGAAAGCAAGTACTCTCAAGATGCAGAAAAACGGCAAAATAAAGTTATTAGTCTAAATATAGAATCACAGAAAACTGAAACTCAATACATGGTCTGATACGCACTATCAGGAAAAAAATAATGGAAATTAAAATATAAATTTAAATAGAAGACAATTATCTGTGCTGTGGAAAAGAAAATGAGATTAAAATGGGTCACGGCCTTCAGAAAGTCAAAATAATGAGGTCCATGACTAAATACACTATGAATTTGTTTTTCCTATTTCAAAAACAGAAAAATTTCCCCCTAACTTCAAGAAGAAAAACAAATAAATTTAAGAAATCAAAAATTTTCCTAATTTCAGATTTACTCTGCAATAACAAACACAAGAAGACCATGAAGAATTTGTTGGTGGCATTTTTAGGAAAAATAGTTTACATCACACATTTTACACCCAACATAAATGTCTATGATATAAGATAATGAACAAAAATACATTCTCATACTGCAGGGATTCTGAAAATATCTTATGTGTCAAGATAAAATAAAAATATTTAAAGATACATATTAACTTAACATAAGAAACAGAAATTGAAAAATACAGACAATTTATGTTGTATGTATTTGGGACTAAAGCAGAAAAAAACCCATGATATATTTAAATGAGTGTTATAAATGTGCTTATAGAAATAAAAACATATTTAAAAACTAATGTAAGTATAAGGTAAAAATATGCATACTGAATAGGTGTATGCATATAAAAATTGGCCAGTCTTTTTTTTTTTTTAAAGATTTTATTTATTTATTTGACAGAGAGAGAGATCACAAGTAGGCAGAGTAGCAGGCAGGGAGAGAAGGGGAAGCAGGCTCCCCACCGAGCACAGAGCCCAATGCAGGGCTCAATCCCAGGACTCTGAGATCATGACCTGAGCTTAAGGTAGAGACTTAACCCACTGAGCCACCCAGGAGCCCCTGACCACAGTTTTCTAATCCTAAAATCTCACATCACATTATTAATAATGTGTGTATGAAAAAGGGAAAAAGTACATTAGTTACTTCAAATTTAACAGGATATGGTTACTAAAAGTTACTCTCTACAAAAAGAATCTTAGAAATAACTCATTGCCCTAACAATCAGAAAAACTTAAGGATGTTTTGAAAACATAAAGAAAAGACTTCAAATCAATACAAAAAAGAGAAAAAAAATCCAATAAGCATGTGTAAATAAATTTATGGTCGAAGGAAATAAAAATGGATTACCTGCGTCTCTTAGAAAGTTACAAGTTTAGGGCATGCATGCTTAAGACTTTGGTAAGAATATTTCAAGAAATCATATTTTTTTGATAACCCATTTTGAATATATATAGTAGTTTTCTTTTCTTTTCTTTTTTAAAGATTTTATTTATTTATTTGACAGAGAGAGATCACAGTAGACAGAGAGGCAGGCAGAGAGAGAGAGAGAGATTGGGAAGCAGGCTCCCTGCTAAGCAGAGAGCCCGATGCGGGACTCAATCCCAGGACCCTGAGATCATGACCTGAGCCGAAGGCAGCGGCTTAACCCACTGAGTCACCCAGGTGCCCTTATAGTAGTTTTCTATTAATGGTCTTCCTATAATTTAATAGGTGACTTGTCTCATTTCTCAGACCTATAAAATCATAATGAATATGTGTATATGTGTGTGTGTATGGGGTTGGGAGTGGAATGGTGGAGTTAGGTGTTCCTGGATTATTGAGTAGGGGACAAAAGATAACCTCATACTGTTATCCCAGAAGTAGAGTAACTACTAACAAAAAATACGATTATAAAAAGAATATATAATTTCCAAAATTTTTGCAAAGCTAGAATAAATGGATTACTATATTAATAAAGCAGAAAACATTAAACATTTTATAGAAATAAATATATGAATAAATTCAGTTGGGTTAAATTCACCTATTAAAAGATACAGGTTATAGGAATGGAAGAAATCACAGAGGGAGACAAACCATGAGAGATTCTGGACTCCGGCAAACAAATTGAAGTTTACAGAAGAGAGGGGTAACCTGGTGATGGGTATTAAGGAGGGCACGTGTGGTGAGGAGAACTAAGTGTTATACGCAGCTAATGAAATGTTGAACACTACATCAAAAACAAATGATGTCATATGATCTCCCTGATATGAGGAAGTGGTGATGCAACATGGGGGGTTAAGTGGGTAGGAGAAGAATAAAAGAAACAAGATGGGATTGGGAGGGAGACAAACTATAAGTGACTCTTAATCTCACAAAACAAACTGAGGGTTGCTGGGGGGAGGGGGCTTGGGAGAAGGGGGGTGGGGTTATAGACATTGGTGGGGGTGTGTGCTTTGGTGAGTGCTGTGGGGTGTGTGGACCTGGCAATTCATGGACCTGTACCCCTGGGGATAAAAATATATGTTTATAAAAATAAAAAAATAAATAAAATTTTTTAAAAAATGATGTTTGTTGGTTAGTTGGTTAGTTTGTTGGATGTTGGTTAGTTGAACATATAATAAATAATACATTAAAAAAAGACAGAAAATATGAACAAAATGAGTAAGGGAGAGTCACTCACAAAAAGATACAGGTTATAAAATTAGATTAAAACACAAAATCCAAATGGATGACATCACTTTTTACTCTACAAAAACGAAAGAGCAGTGTGTGTTTAAATAAAAAGATGAGACAAAATACATCAGAAAAATGCAAATGTAGCAGAAGTAAATTTTATAAAAATAGTATTCAGGTAAAATTCTTAGGAAAAAGCATTAAATTATTAAATTACAAAAACTATCTCTAACTTTCAATAATTAAAGTTAAAATTTAGAGTAGAATAATCACAAAGCAATATACTTGAAAATATTGAATCAAATTGTATAGAAAAAGATTCGTCAGGAAAATAAGAATTGAAAAGCTCAGGGGTGGGGCGCCTCGGTGGCTCCATTGACTAAGCAACTGCCTTTGGTTTAGGTTGATCCTGGAGTCCCTGGATCAAGTCCTGTGTCAGGCTCCCTGCTTAGCAAGGAGTCTGCTTCTCTCTCTGACTCTCTCCCCGCTCATGCTTTCTCTCTCACTTTCTCTATCTCTCTCTCTCAAATAAATAAATTTTAAAAATTCAAAAAAATGAAAAGCACAGTTGTAAGTTATAATGGAATGCCTATTTCAGTTTTAAACAAATACACTTAGAAAAAAATGTGTATGGAACTGAATCAGTCATTATGGCTTTATGTTATTTATCATGTTTTTAAGAATATCTATACATTAGCACTCTATCTTCACCACAAATAGCCATTCTTTCCCAATGGACTTCTAAAGATCAGGCTGGTTATTTGTAATTTCAAAAATTTGGAAACAATTCAAATGCCCATACCTAGGAAATTGCTTGAATAAACTCCAGCATATCCACAATGCAAGTATTACGCAGATATAAAAACCTAAGAGCTAAGTCTCTATGAACTGATAATATATTGTTAAATGAGAGGGAAAAAGAAGTGCAAGATAAGCATGTGAAGCACTTTTTCTTGAGAAAAAAAGATAAAGAGATGCTCATATTAATTTCTATAAAAATACATATAGGAAAGAAAACTAGAATCTTAAAGAATTGCTGGGTGAGGACTGGGCATAAGGGATAGAGAAAGGGGAAGGAAATTTTTGAGTCTGTCTTCTTTAGCAGATTTTAATTTTGAATGATGTGAATCTGCTTTAACATAATTAGCCATATCATAAGCTAAAAATGTAAATAGGTCCTGAGACTTAGATGTTTTGTTAGCGGTGGTATTGGTGTAGCAATTCAAATTTATTTATTTATTTATTTTTGGTATATTAGTATTGAGCAAATGAATGAACATACAGATGTTAGAAACAATGTTTCTTATTGTGGGGGAAGGGCTAATAAACTGTAAATATAGAAATGAAAAGAACTATGGACTCTGAAAAACAATCTGAGGGCTTTGAAGTGGGGAGAGGTGGGGGGCTGGGGGAACCAGGTGGTGAGTATTAGAGAGGGCCTGGATTGCATGGAGCACTGGGTGTGGTGCAAAAACAATGAATACTGTTATGCTGAAAATAAATAAATATAATAATTAATTAAAAAAAGAAATGAAAAGAACTGTGGTATCAGATTGAAATGAGAAGAATCAGTACGAACTCCCTACTATTTCTGTCTACTGACATGGTCTAGAAGGGATGCGCTCAAATAACATGCAGCACAACTAACACCGAATCTTGGTTTCTAAATAGCGTTACCTACTCCAAGGAAGCAGAGCTCCTTGGGGAAATGAGAAATGGCTGATTCAGGGAGAGTTAGGGTTGCCTGGAATATGTGTGCCCGAAATAAAGGAGGTTGCTGTTTCCAACAGCAAAATAATCAACCAAATGACAACAACAAAATCTGATGGAAATATGTGAAAAGGACGCAAGAGCAGCTTGAGGAGCTCCCTCTGCCAAAATTGCGAAAATCCAAACATAAAAATGAGGAATGCCAGGATTGGGTTATAATACCTTGACTAAAATAACAAAGAGCCGTTAAATGGGAAGGGGCAAATTTTCTTTACATAGAAATGACAACTAAACCATGAAAGAGATATGATAAATTTTAAAAATCAACATTATAAAACGATTCTAAGAATACTTGATTCAGACAAGAATCATTAGCGGATGACAAAATCTTTGTGAGAAAGATAGTCAAATAACAGGATATTCAGTCTCATAGACTCCTCCCAAAGAATAACTGATAATTACACAGAGGAAAACGTTATTTACCATGAAGAAATCTGGTGGACACCACCTTGACACAGAAATCAAACTTATCACTAATGAAAAGGAGTCTGACCTATCAGTTTGACTTTCTGTATTCTCTGTTAGGCTGCATAGAAAACAGAATTACCACTGAGTATCTTGAAAGAAAAAAAAAAAAAGTTGAGTCAATCTAATCACAAGGAAACAATCACACAAACCTAAGTTGATAGAAATTCTGCATGACAACTAGACTGTAAACATAAAATATCTCAGCAGCACAAAACACAAAGAGGATTGAGGAACTTTTTTCTTTCTTCTTTTAATTTACTAAAGAAGACTAAAGAAGCCATGACAACTAAATGCAATGCATAATCCTTAATTGGGTCCTGGATCAAGACAAACAAATGAAAAGCAATAAAGGATATTTTTGTAGCAAGCAAAATAATTTAAATATGAACTATAATTGAGCTATTAATATATTGATATCAAATTACTTCAATGTATGTGTGTGTGTGTTTATTTAAGAAAATGTTCTTCGGGGCACCTTGGTGGCTCAGTCGTTAAGTGTCTGCCTTTGGCTCAGGTCATTATCCCAGGGATCCAGGGTTGAGCCCTGCATCAGGCTTCCTGCTCCATGGGAAGCCCACTTCTCCCTCTCCCTCTGCCCCTGCTTCTGTTCCCTCTCTAGCTGTGTTTCTCTCTGTCAACTAAATAAATAAATTCTTTAAAAAAAAAAAAAAAGTAAAAGAAAATGTTCTTCAGAATTTAGAGGTGACATATCACATTGTCTGCAAGCTACCTCTCGTAAACACATATAGATGCACATATGTGTATGTGTATGTGTGCATATGCAAAGACACAGAGAGAGAGGAGAGATCAAGCAGATATGGCAAAATAACTGTTACATATGGGTATACATGGGTTTTCCATGTACTGTTCTTAGAATTTTCTGTAGATTTGAAATTCTTTTAAAAGATAGTTTGGGGATGGGGCACCTGGGTGGCTCAGTGGGTTAAAGCCTCTGCCTTCGGCTCAGGTCATGATCCCAGGGGCCTGGGATCGAACCCCGTGTTGGGCTCTCTGCTCAGCAGGGAGCCTGCTTCCTACTCTCTCTGCCTCTCTGCCTGCCTCTCTGCCTACTTGTGATCTGTCTGTCACATAAATAAATAAAATCTTTAAAAAAAAATAGTTTGGGGAGAATCCCTCTAGTCTCAAATATTAAAAAGAATTAGAGTATATATTAAAGTCACAAAGATATTTTCAATTATTTCCAGAAGCAGAAATTTAAAATCTTGAAAAATTATAGACTCATTAAATATTGTATGATAAAATAATAATGTGGTAGAAGACTGTCCTTGTCAAAGCAGTGCATATGATATAATCCTAATATGGATGTAGTCATGTATCTATTTGTATGTGTGTGTATAATCAAGTTGCAACATATTTCTCACAACATTAGTGGTAATTATTGCTGGGTGGTTGAAACAATAAAGATTTATTTTTAAACTTTGTTTTTGATGATTTTTAAATGTTTTCCAAATATTCTATTTTGGACAAATTCACTATTCCGATAATCAAACCACAACAGAAATACAATTTTAAAATAGACAACTTTAAAGTGCACATGTAACTTGAGTTATTTTCTCCAAGAGTTAGTCAAGATTTTTTTCCCACTTACAGTATTAATATACTCTACTAAGTAATTCATTTATCATGTTACTTGCCATTGCAAAGATTTATTTATAGCTTTCTAGTTTCTCCCTTAATGGCAGTTGGGCATTAAGTGCAGTCTTCTTCATTTCTCTCAATGACTGCTTTTTTGTCCACCTTCAATATGTACACTGCTTATCTTGGAAGGTCTTCCTATGGGTTTGTACATTTCTGGTAAACAGAAGAGAATAGAAAATGCTGCTTGACAGAATACATACAATTAGAAACATCAGAGACAATGCGGACTGCAGTGTTTATAAGGACTGTCTTTGGGATCAGACAAGCTTGTTTGAATTCCATGCCAATCAATTAGTAACTTTTTTATCTTTTTGGTTACTTAGCTTCTCAGATACATTGTCCTGTTATCGATTTTACAGTTCACTAGAATTCAATGAGAAATTTTATAAAGTAAAGGGCATACGGGGTATACTTAAAAACTGTCAACTTTTTTCCCTTTCTGAAACATACTCATTATTAATAAGGGAGAACTGATGATCTTTCCAGTTTTAAAACCTCAGTGTTATTGGAAAAAGAACAAGATTTCATAAACCTTCTCCCAAGGATTTTAAAGAGTCTTATGAGCAAGAAAGCAAATAACTGGCTTAGTTATTTAAGTATTCACCTATGAAAACGTGGTGAAAAGAGAAAATCTCTAGTGGGTAAAAACCATGTTCATTACAATGAAGTCCTTCATTTAGGGGGATTGATGTCACGGGGAACCTTAATTTAGAGGAATATCTTTCCTCTTCAATAGTTTAAATTCAGAAAACATTTATATAATTTGGGAAAATTCTGGAAAGCATCTGCTCAGGACTGAAGAATAAGACAATCATCTATTCAGTGAATTTTCCTAGAAAATTTATGTTTCACATCTAAATCCATTTGAGAATAGTATCTTTATCTTAGTTTTTCCAATAATGATTTTTTCTTCTCACTTCTGGTGTCTGACTTTGGAAGATTATCTTTTCCTTTAAATTTTCTTTTGAGGGGTGCCTAGGTGGCTCAGTTGTTAAGCATCTGCCTTCAGCTCAGGTCATGATCCTAGGGTCCTGTGATCAAGCCCCGCATCAGGCTCCCTGTACATCAGGAAATCTGCTTCTCCCTCTCCCTCTGCCCCTGGTTGTGTTCTGTCTCTCACTGTCTCTCTCTGCCAAATTAATTAATTAATTAATTAAAAATCTCATCTTTTGAGAGTTCTGAAACATTAATCCAGAAGAGAACTGAATATAATATTCTCCTCTCATAATATTTATATACTGCTTTTTTGTTTTCTTTCCCTCATCTTTATCCAAATTTTAAATTTGGTTCTGTTTTGTGACTGTGTTTTGTAGAAGCAGAATTGATACAAAAGGGAGACATTAATAGAAGAAAGGGCATGCAAAATAGCTTTTTGGCACATCAGAAATTATCTGGAAATTTGAGAAGTTACTCCTCCGCTTTCTGGCTTGTTAAGAGTTCAGAGCTGAGGTCACAACTGCTCTTTATCTTGTGACAAAATTCATGCCACCTTTACCTCCTAATATATTTCTCACTTAAAATTTTATATGTAGAAGATTTTTGCTTAAAATTCCAATAATAGTTCCAAGCTCTTAGTATTGTTACAAAATTTGGATTTTGAGTTTTCATAGAAGTGTTTATTGGGAAGTGAAAACTATGATTTTTTAAATAAACTTCTCATTTTAGATGTACATGTACAGAGATATTGCAGAGATATTACAGAGTGTTACTGTATGCCCTTTACCCGGTTCTGCTAATGTTAATACCTTTCATGACCATAATATATTTGTTGCAACAAAGACCCCAGCATTTCCATGTTTCTATTCACTTAACTCCAGACTCTATTCAGATTTCACAAGTTTTACCACTTTGTGAAGAAAAAAAAAAATGTCTTTCTTATAATCCTGATTCTGTAAAGGTGGAAGGTAAGATCTGTTAAATCTAAAATCTGATTTTCTATAAGCTAACATGAAATGTTCGAAAGTTTCATCCCTGCACTTTGACTCTGAACCTTTGGTTTTTCTTTGGCACATCCTAGACTCCATATATACCTTTTTTCTTTTTGTATGTATTATAACAAAGCTCTGAGCGAAAGTTCTAAAGCATGCATTATTCTTTTCTCTTAATTCCTTAACTGGGATACCCTTGTGTCCATTACCCTCTGTTTGATAGCTGCCAAGAGATGAGTAGAATTGTCAGTGTCTTTATCTCCGGGCAAGTGTAAATGATAGGAAAGTTTCTCTCTGGCTCTGAATCAGTGAGTGGGTCTTCTCCTGAAAGGAGAATTTACTTCGTATGTAACAGAAAGTACCTTGGATAATGACTAACTCCTACCAGTGATTCAGAATGTGTCCTTGTATCAAAGTTCGCACAGTGAAACTAGCTAGTTGGCACAGATGGAGAAGTTCAGGAAGTACTTTCATATACAGTTACTGGCTTCTCACAACACCCACAGGTATGGTTATTGTTATTACAGAAAAGGCTCAGAGAAATTAAGTAACTTGTCTAAGATCCCACAGTTGAGATTTGACACCAGATCTCTTCTGTCTCCTGAACGCATAACTCCTGCCTTGATCTTCCACTCCCCTTTTGGGAGAAAAACTATCATTTTAGTTTTAAGATGTTTCCTCCTGATTGGGGTCTCCTCAAGGAGTTAGTGTTTAGGTACTTCAGGTTTTCATGAAAGGGGTCACATAGTGTCCCCACAGTGGGCTATTACAAAATAGGGAAAAGAATCTGCTTTAAGTTGGTTTATTACAAAATTAACCAACTTAAAGCAGCTTCTTTTCCCTTATGCCCTTCTAAGAATTTGTCTATATCAAGTTTCAGCTATTAGATCACATCTTGACTCTTTGTCACAAAGGTGATTCTCCAAGGCCCCCAGTCCTTAGTCAGGCACATATTCACTGCTGAAACCTTTAGGATGCTGATTTAGAGCCATCAAAACTCCCTGTCTGTGCCCACACTCCTCAGCAGCTCTCTCTGCCTGGCTCCTATCAGTGAAGCAAATCCTTTCTTCTCACAGGGTCCCCCTGTCCCCACTCCCCAGCATCACATCATATTTCAGCTATTGGGGATAACTATTGTTTTTGTTATTTTCCCCTTTGTCCATCTGATAGGCTCCTCTTTATTTATGTCTTTCCTGACTATCCCAACCCTTTGGCTCAGGAGCTCAGCTCCCCACATCCCAACACAGTTCTTAAGGTTTCTTTCTTTGATAAAATTTTTTGTATGATATTATCCAGCATTCACCCCTGAAATTATTTCTTCTCATGGACACGATCTTCTCTCTGTGGAAGCTGCACTAGTTGTGTCTCTCAGTTCTGAGGATCATCTCAATCTAACTCTGCTGTAGGGAATATATTAAGCATCTCCTTCTAAAAGTGCATATTTAGAAGTTTCCAGCAGTGTTACCTACTGAACACTGACCCTTCAACTTGGGTCATGATTCCAGGGTCCTGGGATCAACCCCTGCATCAAGCTTCCTGCTCTGGAGGAAGATGCTTCTCCCTCTCTCACTCCCCTTGCTTGTGCTCCCTCTTTCACTGTGTCTCTCTCTGTCAAATAAAAAGCTAAAATCTTCAAAAATAAATAAGTACATGTAGTGAAACATCCCATAAAACTTGTTATTTTCAATCCAAGAGTATGGACATTTTAGGGCTAACTTTTGCTACATATTGTCTCCTGGAAGGTATTAACAATTTTCACTGCTTCCAGTAGTATACAAATGAAATCATTTTACTGTACCCAGACAGGCAATGTAAATTAATTTTTAAACACTTCCTTATGTCAACTGTGTTTCCCTCACAACTTAAAAACAGTTATGTGTGTTGAACTATTGCATACGGCTGCCCCACATCAGATCTCCCTCTCTGTGGGATGACTCAAGTCTCCTCTAGTGCCTTGTCAGTAGAAGCTGCCTTTCTGCCAACACTTTCTGATTTACTGCAATATCTGTCTGGTTTTGTATGTTGTTCTTTGCTATGCACTTTTAGATAACTCTCAGTTCCTGATGCTACTCTCTGCAAAACTATCCTGATGAATTCCTACACTTATCGTGTTGGATTAGAGTCTGTGCCTGGTAGGCTAGACTCAGGCTTCTCTTTTGAAGTGAGATCAATCACTTTTTACCCTCTCCATCTTTTCTCACTCTGGTCTCTGCCAAGAGAAGCTAATATCTTTGCATTGATTTCACTGATGCCCTTGTCTTACAGCTTTCAGTTGGATGCAGTCAAGAGGAAACACTGACAGAACACTGAAGGACGAGAGGCGAGTAAGGATGAAGTGTTCATTTCCCAGCTTCCTCACTGTCCCTCATTGCTGGCTCTGTGTAGCTCAGCGGCACCTCTCTACCAAAGCCCACAGTTCTTCTCAAGATGCCGTCTCCACACAGTAGTTTCTGAGTTCCAGGAATTACTATCTCCCCTTGAACTTCAGGCCTCTGGGTGGATAGACTTATGGGGTCACTGCTTGTTTGTCACTGCTTTCCTTTCTCTTGCTGCTTTTAAAATTCTCTCTTTATCATCATTTTTGGCCATCTTATTATGTACTTTGTGTCTTGGGGCAGAGCTTTTTGGCTTGGTTTTGTTGGGGGCTCTCTGTGCCTCCCGGATCTGGATTCCTCTTTCCTTCCCCAGATTCAGGAAGTTTTTAGCTATTGTTTCTTCAGAAAATCTTCTGCCCTCTTTTCATGCTATTTAGTTCTGGGATCCCTAGCATGCGCCTGTTATGCTTGGCAGTGTCTCTGAGTTCCCTGGGTCTATTCTCATTTTGCATTTTCTCCCTCTTATCTATTCAGCTTGATTACTTTCCATCACTCTGTCCTCCAGGTGCCTGATCTGTTCTTCTACTTCCTCTTATTTGCTACTTATTCCAGGTGGTTTATCTTTATTTCCATTTAGTGAGTCCAGTAGCTCTAATTGGTTCCTTTGTTATGTCTACTATCTCTTGGTGGAGGGTCTCATGGACGTTCTGCACTTTTTTCTCAATTCTATTGAGTGCCTTTATAAGCATTACTTTAAATTCACTATCAGACATCTTATCTCCATTTTGTTTAGGTCTCTTGTTCCGATTTTTTCCCCACTCTTTCATTTGGGACCTATTCCTCTGTCTCCTCATTCTGTCTATTGTTGTGCCTGTTTCTCTGTGTTAAGAAAGTCAGCTATGTCTCCTGCACTTGAAAGTAGTGGCTATATGAAGAAAAGGTCTTGCAGTGCAATGTCTACACAGAGGGAATTTAAATAATCACAGGAGGATATCATTTCAAGGGCATACCAAGTATTTAGAAAACATTTCTTTGGTTTTCATAATATGGTACTTAAGTTAAATCCAGTCTTATTCCTCATAATTGGCCTATATCCAATTAGACCGTGACTACAAATTCAGTCTAATATTTATTTATTTCCATGTTTCCTATTCCATGGAGACATTTTGCTTGAAGCTGTTAGTAAGAAGGGACTTTTGAGCTTATGTCCTTCTAGGTAAGGCTTAGCTACAATTTAACTCAAACCTAACACAGGAGATCCACTGGAGAATTCCAGTTTTATTCAGGGATAAACTTTGTACAGAATATCAATTTTCCTACCATGTTGAGGTTTTGGGTAAGCTATCTAAAGGAAAATTAGATTACTCTTTTCCTTGAGAAGTTCTATGCTAAGGAGTGTGCTAGACCTATGCCTTGAACACAATTTTCTAAGATCTGACTCTAAAGGAAATGTGACAATTTCAGACTTTTAATCCTATCAACTCCTCTCGCCTGTTATTTGTTAAAAACTTCTAGAAAATCTTTTTTTTTTTTTTTTCTAGGCCTGTCTAGGTTTCATAGACAAGGCCTTAAGAGGAATTGCATGAAATTATTTTATTTCCTTTGTTAAAAATGTGTTTAAGCTATAGGCCGTGAGTCTGTCTTTGAATTTATATACTATTCCCTGTTCCTGAGACTCTATGCTGGTATCTAGTGAAGATGTAAGAGTTTTGCTTTCTGATCTAACTGGAGCAAGAACTGGGCTCCATTCACACTTGCCCTAGATTATACCAGGGACTAAAAAATCAAGCCACTATATTTTACATACCTCATCTATCTCTGTGAATATATTCTGCATGGAATCTTCAAAGCTGACCAAGAAGTAGGATTCCTAAAGTTGAAACTAAGAGGGATATCCTGGGATGTTTGCCAGGTTATATCCTGGGATGTTTGTAGGTTACCATCTCTGGAGTTTCACTGAATATAGTGTTTTAGATTTCAGGCTAAGATTAGAGTATAAATTTTCTAAGACTTCAGCTGAGTAAAGGTTCTTAGGGCATTTTTGGCCTTTAGTAGACTAGTCTTAATTATGTGGGACTAGCTAGCAGCACAAGGTACATAGAACTTAGGTTTTCCTGAGCAGTTTCAGACCTTTCAACTATTTTTAATCTCTATCTCTGTCACTCTCTTCCTCTTTCCCTCCTTACACACACACACACACACACAGAGAGAGAGACACACACAATTAATTTTATTTATAAGACAAAAACAGAAAAGTAAAATGGGTATCTATAATGTATGATAGAAGCAGGAAACACAGAAAAAAAAATAATTGTTAAGAATGTAGGATATATACTGTAATACACCTATATCATACACAATTGAAGTTGTGTTTTAAAAATTATATTAAAAGTTTTAAATCTAAGTTAAACTTCACTGATACTGAAAACTGCTCCCCTGCCAAACACAGCCTAAGAAGAATCTGCAGGCAAGCCAAGGAGCAAAAGAAAATGTTTGTGAAACACATGTCTGTAGGGGCACCTGGGTGGCACAGTTCGTTAAGCAGCCGACCCTTGATTTTGGCTCAGATCCTATCTCAAGGTCATAGGATCGAGCCCTGTAGTTGGGTTCCATGCTCATTACCAAGTCTGCTTGGGTTTTTCTCTCTCTCTGCCCCTCCCACACTGCCTTGCTTGCTCTCTCTTTTTCTCAAATAAAATAAAATAAAATAAATCTTTTAAAAAAACCCACATGTCTGTCTATAAAGGACTTGCATCCAAAATAGTACAAGAAATATTAAAATTTAAAAGAAAGGCCCATGAATCCTATTAGCAAATGTGTAAAATATCTAAACAAATGCATAACTAAAGAAGATATGTAATTGGAATATAATGATATTAAAGTAATTATTATTTTTTCTTAAGAAATTGCAAGTTAAAACAGAAAGGAGATACTATCGCATACCTATAAGAAGCCTAGAATCCAAAAAAACTGACATACAAATTGATAGTAAGAATACAGAGCAACAGGAACTCTCACTCATTGGTGGAAGTAACAAAATTACACAGCTGCTATAGAAGACATTTCAGTGGTGTTTTACAAAGCTAAAGATTGTCTTACCAAAAGACCCAGCAGTCACATTCCTAGATAGTAACCAAATTTATTTGAAAATTTATAGCCTTGAAAAAACTATAAGCTGATTTTTATTATAGCTTTATTCATTCCAGTTAAATGAAATTCTGGAAAAGACAAAACTATAGCAACAATAAAATATTAATGGTCAGGGGTTCACTGAGAATTAGGAAGGATTAAATAGGATCAGCACAGGAGAATTTTTGGATTGGTGAAATTATGTTTACTGATTTAATTGTGGATATATGACACTATGTATTTGTCAAAACCCATAGCACCCTACATCACAAAGAGAAATCTTAATGTATTCAAATTTAAAAATTTATATATAAATATATAAATTTTATATACATATATAATATAAACATACATATACATTTTATATACATATAATATAAATATAAATATTATATATATATTTTTATATACATATATAAATATAAATATAAATTCAGGGTGATGGTGGATGTTGACAGGTTTCTGAATGTTGGAATGAGAATTTACATATTTTAGCAAGGGGAAGAGGCTCAAATGATCCATGTGGTAGCAGATTAGATTTGGAGTCTTTGATAAGAGCTCAAGTTTAGCTTAATATAGATAATAATGTTTACCTATAGAATTTTTTATGGATATGTGTATAAATAGTATGCACAGATATATCTCCTTGCTCTATCAGCTGAGAGGGCCTAGCAGCAATGTCTTCTCAGTAGCAGTGAGCACACCTAATACTCAAATTTTGGTTTGCAAATTCCATTCTCCAGTGAAATGAACCAGGGCTCCTAGGAGAGATGACCAAGACATAAAATACACACAATGAGTCTGGAGAATGGACCATCTTGTAGTACCATGAAGAAAGGAGATATTTTAAAATAATAACAACAACAAAAACCCCTCACAATGATACAATGATGGGAGTGTGTCACAGAGACACAGGAATCAACTAAAAGAGTTTGCAATGGCCAAAGGCATAACAATTTACCAGAAAAATAAAGTAGTATTGTACGATAATGCAAAATATAAATGAAAATTTGTGTCTATACTGATACAAATATATAATTATATAAATTAACAAATTGTAGAGAAGAGCAAACCTCCCTTGCAGAAGAATATCATATAATTTATGTATACTCTCTCTTAAGATGGTGAGGCATTTGCGTTGTGACCTTCTTCCAAACAACAGAGTGTAGAATTTGGTGTTGGGAGAGGGGAGAAAGTGAGAGCAACCCCATAGTGATGAAAGCTGAAAAATACTATCTTAGCTAAGATCTATATCAATAAAGCTGAGTGATATTGACAGTGTGTATTTTTTTAACTTCACATGGTAAAAACTTCATTTTCCCTCTGCATTTCATCTCCAAAACCCGTAACATCTACTAATCATGAAAAACATTAAGGAAATCCCAGCTGAGGGACATTATATAAAATTTCTGAACAGTACTGCTCAAAAAGACACCAAACCAACAAAAATATGAGAAATTGTCCTATCCAAGAACAGCCTAAGGAATCATGATGACATGGTATCTTGAGTGGGATGCTTGAACAGAAAGAGGAAGTTAGTATAGACTTTGTTTAATAATATTAACAACATTGGTTCATCAATTAAAATAAATGTACCATAATGAAAGATGATGTTAATAATAAAGGGAACCAGTACTGAATTTATGGGACCTCTCTTTATTAACTTTGCAATTTTTCTGTAAATTGGAAACTGTTGACATTAAAGTTCCTTAAATATTACCTTAACATAATTTTATTTATATTCAGAAATAATATTTCACATGTAGAAGAGAATTGTTAAATATAATAATATGATACATCTATACATTTGGTATATACCTCTTTCCATTGGTAAAAGAGACATTACTATTAATTTTTAAATTATATTTTTTTAATTTAAATTCAATTAGCCAACTTACTGTACATCATTAGTTTCAGATGTAGTGCTCAATGATTACAATTAGAAATATATATGAAACTAGACGACAGACCCATTATATCTGGGTGGCTGAATTTTGAAAAAAAAGATACATCCAAAAAATATTTCTGTTGTCATAAAATGAGCATGTTTTCTGCAAAACCACTAAGCAGCACGAAAAGTTGTTACAAGGAAGAGTAAAAATAATAAAGGTATCAAAATCAGCCTTCTCTTCAGAATTATTTTGTTCTAGCAATAACACAGTAGTTGTTTAGATTAGCCTTGCTTCTCTCCCACTTTCAGTGGATCCAGCTCTCTTGCTACCTTATAATAACTCCAGGGACAACCTTCTATTGTTACAGAAACTTCACTTACATACCAGCCTTGATTTCTCTGAAGATATATTTTCCCTGGAAGCTGTATACAGATATTTCTAACCTTCTCTCTAGAGGCTCTAAGGTACATAAGGGACACTGATCTTCCTATTCTTCCCCCAGGCCAAACAATCATACACAACAGCCTCCGCACACAGACACCTTCTTTTGGGGGTGGGTGGGTTCTTCAAACGGTGCCAGGAAAACCAGAATGGTCTTTTTTTTTTTTTTTCAGATAAAATATTATAGGTTTATTTAAAACTTAATTCTCACCTTGAGTATGCAAAATACAAACTCCACAAAATGTTCATTTTTTACTTTGTAGTTTACAAATATACAAAATAGAAGTTTGCTTAAATTTATATTACATATTTATTAAGGCAAGGAACTATATAGAAAAAAAACATTTGTTCTGCTTAAGGCATACTTGGGAATAAACCATTGTACAAATTATTGCACATCTGAAACCACAGTGCATAACAGACTGTCTGCATAAAAATGTTAAAGAAGTAAACCAGGCATATTTACCTGACTTAGGTCATAAATGTAGATCGGAAGACAAAAATAGATTTTCCTTGTCAAAGTATGCAGCAGTTTGAGAACTTTGGCTTCCTCATTTGGTACCTTTAGAACCAAGACTCACCAAGCACCATCGTTTAGGTTATTAAAAACACATTTTCTGTACCTGAATTTCTTCCTCTTCTTTTAATCTTTCACACTGTCTCCCCCCCAACTCGTGGTGGGGAGGGAGGGGAGAATCCCAGAATGGTCTTTTTTAATGATGGTGATATAATTCGGCAAAAGAATATCCAAGGAGGCAATAAGACATTCATCCTATTCAACAATTGAACGAGTAGCAGCAGTTATGTAGGAGGCTGAAAATGTCTTAAGAATTGCAAGTCCAGGCCTGACACTATCAAGTACAACTGCCAGGAGCAACTCACTTTTGGAAAAATTATTTTACTGGTAATAAACTCAATTCTTAGTTACTGGGTAAGTCAGTTTTGCAGACTCATCTACTTCTTTCTTTTCTTGATATCATATTTCATTGTTTTTTCTGTGTTATTTGACAAAATCTTAATTCTAAATCATACTTTAAGAAGTTATGGTTGCTCTGTTTCAAGCGAATAAATCTTTAATAATCATATTTTGAACTCACATTTCATATTCTGAAACTTTGAAAATCTGATCAATTCCTCAAAGACATATTCATTAAATGTCAGTTCATCTAAAAATTTTCAATGGATGGAAAATAATAACTTCATAAAAAAGCAATACCATTCGTTCAATACTGGTAATTCAATACTTACTAACAGTTATCCATAAGAATATCAGACTATAACAGAGGAGTGCTGTCGGGGGGGTACTCCGAATAATTATGATTATCCTCTTTTAGCTATCATGTATTGAGTGCTTACTATATACTAAGCACTGTGCTTAGTACTTTTTATGAATTGTCTCATTTTACAAAAACCCTATAAAGCATTAATTCTATGTTACAAGTGAGGAATCTGTGGATATAGAGATTATATAATTTGACTCAAGTTGTACATAGAGCAAAATGGACAAGCCAGAGTTTGGACCTAGGCACTTTTATTTCAGAAATCAAACTCCTAGCCATAATTTGAAGACTATAATATTAGTAATACCAAGTAGAAATATAAAATTTTTGAATTCAAAACATTTAATGAGAGGTAGTTCTTCGAAATTTCAAAAGAATTATTCAAAAGTTGCTTGGGATACAGATAAAAAATAGTGATTATCCAAACTTTCATTGAATTTATGGTAAATCTTCTAAATCATGATAATAATATTAACACTAAGCATGTTCATGATTTTATTTCATAGCATTTTCACAATGACCATGAAAAGAAGTTGTACTTCTTATATATAATTTAAAATTACAGAAACCAAGGGTTAGAAGAGTCATGTAGTTTCCCAAAGTTACACAACTAGTAAGTGCCACAGACAGGAATTAAACTCTGACAGAAATGGGAGCTTGCACCTTAATGACTACATTACACTGCAATCTCTCCAAGTTCAGTGCTACTGAAGGGATACAGGCTATTTATTGTATTTGTACAATGACCTGATAGAGTCCTACATTTAGGGAAAAGCCAGAGAATTCTCTTATAGAGAAACTTACAAATTGGTACTTCCAGAACACTATTTTTTTAATTTTTTCAGTGGGAAAGGTCATTTTCCTCTTCCCTTTCAGCGATATGCTTGGGGATTTTATTATAAATACAAGTTTGGGAATGATATATCTTTACTATAGGTGTATCTTTACTATATTGGTGAATCCTATTTACATTTCAGAGTCCTTGGAAGAGAAGGTAAGATGACCATTTCCTCTTCATCATTCTTCTAATAAGGAAAAAAAAAAAGCTGTAAGATAAACACACAAATCTAGTCTTTATGGAAGCTTTTCTCTAGCAAGAGAAGTTATTGTCATATCAAGTTCTCTCTGAACAGAAATCCACAAGCTAAGTTAAATTGCAATATCAAGAATTTTCAAATTTTCAAAATTGTGTTGATCATTGTTTAAAAAACAAAAACAAAAAAACCCTGCCAGCTGTGAAACCCAATTTAACTGCTTATATTCATTAAAAAATAGTTGTGTGGGGGTGTCTGGGTGGCTCAGTGGGTTAAGCCTCTGCCTTCAGCTCAGGTCATGATCTCAGAGTCATGGGATCGAGCCCCACATCGGCCTCCCTGCTCAGCAGGGAGCTTCCCCCTCCCCCTGCCTGCCTCTCTGCCTACTTGTGATCTCTGTCTGTCAAATAAATAAATAAAATCTTAAAAAAAAAATAGTTGTGGGGATGTGTTTTCAGTTCCTAACCTCAAGTGTAATTTTAATGCTATTTTTTCAGTAATTAATTCATTTATGCAACAATTGGCCTTAACTAGTTAATAAATGTGAAGTACAGTGCTATCAGACATAGATGCCTTTAATGAGTTTATAAAGTCATGATATCTTTCATTAATAGAAATCAGGAAATAAAATTACATTTGTTGAGAAGACTGAGAAATCTTCAGATTAATTAAAGTTGAATGTTTAAGTAATAGAGAGAGTCTAAATAATTTAACAATGTTATCACCGAAACAAGATGCCACTTTGATTGTTTCTTTGTTATTAATGTTTGTACTTTTAACAAAAATATCAGCCTCTTAAATAAAGGCAGTTGTAAACTCTGATAGAATAAGGTAGTTTTACTCTGGCAAATACTGTGATGAAATGGTGATCTGGAGTAAAAAATACTAGTTGTATTTAGTAGAAACTTTAATTATATTTGAGAAATATGTCATTTTTGTGTGTGTGTGGATATTCTAATAACAGAAAAGAAGTCCATTTAAAACTATATTTCAATTGCCGCTAGTTACACATTTAGAGTTTCTTATCAACATACATAATGGTATTTCCAAATTTAGCATAAATCTTTGGTTTAAATAAAACAAATTACACACCATTAACACAGTTTATAATACTCTCAACCATTCAGGAAGGCCATTTATCAAAAAATAAAGCTAAGATAACTGGCTAGATTGTATTCTTCTGCTTTGATGAGACATTTTGTTATGACATATCTGAAAGTAAAGGTTTCAAAAAACATCTTGTAGGTACAGAAAATATGAAAATATGTTAAACTAAAAAGAGAAGCAAAAAATCACACTATTATTTATAATTAAAATTTGTCTACTAATACTCTGGTCACTGTATCAAAATCAATGACACACCTATATCTAATCCCTAATCCTGCTCTGCATAAATATTCATTAACTATTTTCCTACTGAAGTTAACTTTTTAAAAAGATTTATTCATTTATTTTAAAGAGAAAGAGAGGAAGTAGGGGAGGGGCGGAGGGAGAGGGAAGGCCAGTGTAGGGCTCAATCTCACAAGCTTGAGATCATGACCTAAGCCAAAATAAAGAACTGGACACTCAACTGACAGAGCCACCCAGGTGCACTGACTGGAGTTAACCTTTGTGCAAACTGATATCACAGAACATTAGAGGAGGAAAAAAAAAAAATGGACCAAACCAAGGTTTGCTGAAGGGATAATTCTATATTTGTTCTCTAGGGAGGGTATATCTCAAGCACAGTAATTTCCCCCCTCATATCAAGTTATAAAAAGTAACTCTGGACATCTGAATGCCTCCTTACTGTCACTTTTTATAGCAACATATCAAACCAGGGTCTAGGAATCATGAGGTCAAGGCATATAAGGTAGGCTCCAATAAATAGTCATGCTAACCCAAAAAGAATATTTACAGGATATTACCAAAGTATTCCATTTATTTATTTTTTTAAAGATTTTTATTTATTTGTTAGAGAGAGAGAAAGAGCATAAGCAAAGGGAGCGGCAGGCATACGGAGAAGCAGGCAGAGGGAGAAGCAGTCTCCCCGTTGAGCAAGGAGCCCAGTGTGGGGCTCAATCCCAGGACCCAGGACCTGAGCTGAAGGGAGATGCTTAACTGACTGAGCCACCCAGGCATCCCAAAGTATTTCATTTAATCAGACTGATGAATCATAGACCTATATCCCTGAATCAAGTAATACATTATATGTTAATTAATTGAATTTAAATGAAAATATTAAACTAAATTAAAAAAAAATTCTAATCGAAAGACAGAGAGTGGCTGAATGGATTTAAAAAAAAAAAAAAAAAAAAAAAAAAAAAAAAAAAAAAAAACAAGATCCATCTATTTGCTGCCTGGAAGAGACTTGTTACAGATATAAGGAAAAACACAAATTGAAAATGAAGGGATTTAAAAAGATGCTTCATGCAAATGGGAAACAAAAGAAAGCTGGGATAACTATACTTACATCAGAAAAAAAGGATTTTAAAACAAAAACTGTAATGAGAAAAAAAGGTAATTAAGTGATTATAAAAGGGTCAATTCAATATGAAAATATAATATTTGTAAATATTTACACACCCAAAAGTAGGAGTGCCTAAATATAAAGTAAATATTAATAGACCTAAAGGGACAGGCCACCAATACAATAACAGTGGGGATTTTAATATTCTAGTTGCATAAATGGATAGACCATCTAGCCAGAAAATCAATAAGGAAACATGGGTCTTAAATGACATGTTAGACCATATAGACTTAACAGATACATATAGAACCATTCCATCCAAAAGCAATAGAATACATTCTTCTCAAGTCCTAGCCAGAGTAATTAGGCAAGAAAAAATAAAAAAGGCATTCAGATTGGAAAGGAAAAAGCAAAACTGTAATTATATGCAGATGACGATATACGTAGACAGTCCTGAGTCCACCAGAAAACTTTTGGAATTAATAAAAAAAATTAATTCAAGTTGCAGGATACAAAATCAATACACAAAAATCATTTGGGTTTCTATACACTGATGATGAATTACCAGAAAGAGAAATGAAGAAAATAATCCTCGGGGTGCCTGGGTGTCTCAGTGGGTTACAGCCTTGGGCTCAGGTCATGATCTCAAGGTCCTGGGATTGATCCCTGCATTGGGCTCTCTGCTCAGCAGGGAGTCCACTTCCCTTCCTCTTACTCTGCCTGCCTCTTTGCCTACTTGTGATCTCTGTCTGTCAAATAAATAAATAAGATCTTAAAAAACAAAAGAAAAGAAAGAATCTTCTTTAAAACTGCATGAGAATAATAAAATACCTAGGAATAAATTTAATCAAGGAGATAAAAGACTTGTATACAGAAAACTACAAGATATTTAGGAAAGAAATTGAAGATATAAAGAAAAGAAAAAATATTCTGTGTTCATGGATTAGAATAATTAATAGTACTAAAATATCCATACTATCAAAAGCAATCTACAGACTGAATGAAACCCCCATCAAAATTCCAATGGCATTTTTTCACACAAATAGTATTAACAATCCAAAATTTATATAGAACCACAAAAGACTCTGAATAGCCAAAGGAATCTTGACAAAAAGGACAAAGCTAGAGGCATCACACTGTCTGGTTTCAAATTAAACTATAAGCTATAGTAATTAAAAAGTATGGTACTGGCATAAAAGCAGATACATGAAACAGAATACAGAGCCCAGAAATAAACCTATGCATGTGTGGTCAATTAATTTATACCAAAGGAGTCAAGAATATATGTTGAGGAAAGAACAGCCTCTTCAATAAATGGTGTTGGAAAAACTGGACAACTACATGCAAAAGAATAAAACTAAACCACTATCCTGGACCATACACAAAAATGGACTCAAAATGGATTACAGACTTGAGTACAAGACCTTATCCTATAAAATCTTTAGAAGAAGACATAGGTGTAAGTAACTTGATATGAGTGTTGGTGATGAACTTTCTGAATCTGACATTAAAATTAAAAGCAACAATAACAAAAATAAACAAATGGGACTACAAACACACTAAAGAGTTTTTGCACAGTAAAGAAACTATCAACAAAATTAAAAGGCCATCTATTAAATAAAAAAATTGCAATTCATATATCCTGATAAGGGCTTAATATCCAAAATATTTAGAGAACTCATACAACTCAACAGTAAAAAAAAAAAAAAAAAAAAAAAAAAAACCAAATAATCCAATTGATTATGGCAGAAGATCCAAGTAAGCATTTTTTTCAAAGAAGACATACACATGGCCAATACATACATAAAGAGATGTTCAATGTAATTAATCATCAGGGAAATGCAAATCAAAATCACAATGACATATCACCTCACCTGTTAGAAAGACTTATGAAACAAAAAGAAATAACAAGTGCTGGCAAGGATGTAGAGAGAAGGGAACCACTGTGAACTGTTGGTAGAAAAGTAAATTGGTGCAAAGTCACTATGGAAAATAATATGGAGGTTTCTCACAAAATTAGAAATAGAATTACTGTATGATTCAGCAATTCTACTTCTGGTATTTATTTGAAGAAAACAAAATACTAACTATAAAAGATACATGCATCCCCATATTTATAGAGCACTATTTACAACAGTCAAGATACAGAAACAAGCTAAGTGTCCATCAATTGACAATGAATGAATAAAAAAAAATTGTGGTATATATACAATGGAATATCACTCATCCATTGACAAAGAGAAATATTGCCATTTGTGACAATATGGATGGACCTCAAGGACATTATGCTAGATGAAATAAGTCACACAAAGATAATACCTTATGATCTCTTTTATATGTTCAACCCCAAACAAACAAAAACAAAACATAAAATACTACTAAACTCATAGATACAGAAAATAGGTTGCTGGTTGCCAGAGGCAGGTTGGCGGGGTGGGGGGGGGTAGAAATGAGTATAAGGGATATTAAGATTTTTTTTTAATTAAAAATGGTTATGCAGAGCAAGAGAGAAACCAGGAAACTTCTTGATGGGAGCCAAGTCTGTTCAAGAAGGAGGAAATCACTAATGGAATGTAATTCACTAGGCGCTTACATCCTGGAACTTACCATATTTGTTCTTATATCTGTGTCTATGCATATCTGTTTTGCCCCTGACATTAATCTTCCAATTATTCTCACCTTACTTCATCAAACATTTTCTCTGAGTCTCACACTCAGCTTTCCAACTGTCTACTTGATGCCTTAAAATTTCTAATCTTAGTAAAATCTATCCACCCTGCTAGATACTATATATTATTTGAGTCCCTAAATCATGTCAAGAACTACAACTATATGGAGTGCAACACATAGCTAAAATATATCACTTGTCAAGTAATTCACAATCAAGAGGAAAATGTTATTATTTCATTCAATAATCCAACAAATATTTATGAGCCTCTGCTTTGTCCAAGGCACTATCCTAAAATCTGAGATACAAAGTTCCTGATTTTATGAAGCTTACAGAGAGGGAGGGGTGTGTAGGAAAGTAGATTAAATGGATTGCAATGTACCTCTATAAAATGGTGATAAATTCTACAAATAAAAATAAATCAGAATAATATATAAAGAATAACAGTTTGATGTGATGGAAAGAAACTGAAAAATGTGATAAATTTTCTGTTTTCTAATTCAATTTCTGTGTACTGAAATCTAACAAATGAGGATCTGTTAATTTTGCTTTATAAATTCAGTATTTTTTTTCACAGTTTACCTCCTTAATTGAACATTTTGAAGAAAGCATCTTTACAAAATACCTTTTAGTTTTCTGAAATTACATATGCTTTCATATGTATATCAAATTTAAAGTAACTTAATTTACCAATTTACATTGATTTGGTCTATATTCATAAGAAACAGGCAGTAAATTTATGCACATCCAACTGGATGTGTTAAAATTTATTTTAACAAGTCATAAGTCTCTTGTGTAACCCTTTATTCCTCAGGTCACACTGGTCTAGAGATAAAAGCAAGATAATAATAATAGTAATTATTATTATTGTAGTAATAATAAATACCCAGACTTATTTATGTATTTATATTGAGAACAGAAATCATTTACAACCACATAGCTTACTCCCATAGTGATAGGGCTCTACTATACCAGGGAACTTTTCTCCAGGACGATAAGAAGTATACGGAATTTTATTTTTCCTTCCAAAATCTTCCCTTAAAATCCCATTTAGATAAATGTCGAATCATTAAGCTTTTCAATAAATAGTATCGAATACCTGTTTACTCTCTAGGACTCTTAAAAATCCTCACTCTTGAATAAGTGTATAAATTGATATGGTGAAAAACTCAGATTAGCGTTTCCAGAGAGTAAAAATAGTAAGTGCAAATACAAAGACAGAAATGCAATACACCCGCGCGCGCTTGCGCGCAGATGCATGCTTCTGGATCTGACGTGCAGAGTGATTAGTAAATAATGTCATCAAGTCATTGTCTTATAAATAAGGATTTATTTTATTTTATCATACGTGGAAAAATCAAATAATGCACTTAGGCCATAGTTTTGCTTTAAGCTATGTAAAAATTGGTTTGTGGGCTGGTCTGAAGAGAGAAGGAGACTGGAAGAGAAGATAATAGTTAAGAAAAAAGAATTCTGTTAGATTCCAGGGAAAAAAGGATAAGAATTTATACTTAGAGATTAAAAAAATAAAATAGATACGTCTGAGCAATAATGAAGTGATTTTAGGTCAGGTGGATGTATATTATGAGAAGAGGAATCCTTCTTAGTCTAACGTTTCTAATTCCAGAATTTGGGGGACTATAGTCTCAATAAACCAACACTGAAGAGATAGGAGATAAACTAATTTTATGAGGAGATAAGCTAATTTTTGACTCAATATGCTTTAATTATCTGTGGAACATTGAGTCAGACATTCCAAGTAGCAGCTGTTTACTTTAGGAGGATTGCTATATACGGAGAAGAGACAATAAACTGTACATGTGCATAAAGACTCTCTTTACCAAACTCTAGCCGGGAGCCTCTGAGCCCTCTTTTTTTTTTTTTTTTTTTTTTTAAGATTTTATTTATTTGACCGAGAGAGATCACAAGTAGGCAGAGAGGAAGGCAGAGTGAGGGGGAGAAGCAGGCTCGCCGCTGAGAGAAAACCTGATGTGGGTCTGAGCCCTGTTCTTGACTAGACTTCAAATTTGGCCTTTAAAGACTTGAATAACCACTAACAGAGTTTCTGGTAGTATCCCTGGGGTGCATCCCTAGACTCCCATAAAGGATTTAGCTAAGAAAAATAAAGGTTGCCAAAAAAAGTTGCTGTTTTCCACACCTGAAGATAGAGCCCCTATCTCCAACGTCTGGGGGAGGGTAAGAGCCTAACTCTGATGAGTGCCAGTAAGCAAACGCAGATGGGTTTCCCCAACAACCCCTTCTGACTATAATCTTTCACTTCCTTGACTATGCTCCAGCCTCTGCTACTCCCCATCAATATTCCCTCTTTTTTTTTAAATTTTTTTAAATTTATTTTTTATTTATTTTCAGCATAACAGTATTCATTATTTTTGCACCACACCCAGTGCTCCATGCAATCCGTGCCCTCTCTAATACCCATCACCTAGTTCCCCCAACCTCCCACTACCTCCCGCCACTTCAAACCCCTCAGATTGTTTTTCAGAGTTCATAGTCTCTCATGGTTCACCTCCCCTTCCAATTTCCCCCAACTCCCTTATCCTCTCTAACTCCCCATGTCCTCCATGCTACTTGTTGTTCTCCACAAATAAGTGAAACATATGATAATTGACTCTCTCTGCTTGACTTATTTCACTCAGCACAATCTCTTCCAGTCCCGTCCATGTTGCTACAAAAATTGGGTATTCTTCCTTTCTGATGGAGGCATAGTACTCCATAGTGTATATGGACCACATCTTCCTTATCCATTCGTCCGTTGAAGGGCATCTTGGTTCTTTCCACAGTTTGGCGACCGTGACCATTGCTGCTATAAACATTGAGGTACAGATGGACCTTCTTTTCACTACATCTGTATTTTGGGGGTAAATACCCAGTAGTGCAATGGCAGGGTCATAGGGAAGCTCTATTTTTAATTTCTTGAGGAATCTCCACACTGTTCTCCAAAGTGGCTGCACCATTTTTCATTCCCACCAACAGTGTAAGAGGGCTCCCCTTTCTCCACATTGCCTCCAACATATGTTGTTTCCTGTCTTGCTAATTTTGGCCATTATAACTGGTGTAAGGAGATGGTACTGGCATAAAAACAGACACATACATCAGGGGAACAGAGTAGAGAGCCCAGATATGGACCCTCAACTCTATGGCCAAACAATCTTCGACAAAACAGGAAAAAATATACAGTGGAAAAAAAGATAGTCTCTTCAATAAATGGTGCTGGGAAAACTGGGCAGCTATATGTAGAAGAATGAAACTTGACCATTCTCTTACACCATACACAAAGATAAACTCAAAATGGATAAAAGAGCCTCAATGTGAGACAGGAATCCATCAGAATCCTAGAGGAGAACGTAGGCAGTAATCTCTTTGATATCAGCCACAGCAACTTCTTTCAAGATATGTCTCCAAAGACAAAGGAAACAAAAGCGAAAATAAACTTTTGGGACTTCATCAAAATCGAAAGCTTCTGCACAGCAAAGGAAACAGTCAATGAAACAGTCCCACGGAATGGGAGAAGATAATTGCAAATGACAGTACAGACAAAAGATTGCATCCAGGATCTATAAAGAACTCCTCAAACTCAACACACACAAAACATACAATCATATCAAAAAATGGGCAGAAGATATGAACAGACACTTCTCCAGTGAAAACATACAAATGACTATCAGACACATGAAAAACTGTTCATCATCACTAGCCATCAGGGAGATTCAAATTAAAACCTCATTCTTCCTTTAAAACAGCTGTCAGTCCACAAATCAGAACCGAGCTCAGTTCTTTCCCCTAGTGTCAGTGGCTACTGAATAAAAGCCATTTTAACTGCTTTAACTAATGTCCAGTGGTATTTATCTCTGACAATATTTAGTCATGAATTTGGACATACTTATGTGGGGAGTCTGTAAAGTGACAAGACAAGATTAGCACAAGAATCCTCACTATGATGAGCCAAAGAGGAGTTTGGGAAGGATCTTCTAGAGAAAGAGGAAACAACCAGAAAGTAGGAAAGATTCTAGTTTTAAAAAACTGTAATATCTTTAAAAATTTTAAAAAATTAAAAGCTGTAATATCTTGATAATATTCTGATGGCCAGTAGCTAAAACATGCTAATATAGTGGGTTTGTAAAACATTCTATTTATTTATTTATTTATTAGAGAGAGAGAGTGCACACACATGCACAAAGAGTGAGAGCACATGACTAGGGGAGAGGGGAAGAGGGAGTAGCAGACTCCCCATTGAGCAGGGAGCCCATTGCTGGGATCATGACCTGAGCTAAAGGCAGATGCTCAATGAACTGAGCCACCCAAGTGCCCCATTATTATAGTGTTTTGAAGATGGCTGCAATATCATTTGATTATGTACTATCTCTTAAAAAGAACACAAAGACAATCTGAGCCATAACGAACCTTCGATCTTTAAATTTTCCTTGGTCTTTCTTTTATTTTAGTCTTGCTCAATCTCTAGTTTCTTTGCTTCCCAGTTTGTTTCTCTAGAATCTAAAGGAAAATTTTGGTATCCTAGTCCATAGTCTGCTTCTTCACTCTTGGATAAGACCCATGGCCCAAGGTTTAGGTTTCTTTGATATCCACAAAACATCTTTTAGGAGCTGGATCCAGGGTACACAACATGTAAGTGGTCTGGCATGACCTGCATCGGACACTTCACCTTACTCAGAGATAGCCAGATGTCAGTGGTCAATGCTATTGACCAGCATACAAATATCATAACTCCTTGTAATTTATATAAAAAACAGCCAAAAAATATTACAACTTTATATAGGATAGCATTAGTATAAATTGTGAGTGTGTGTGTATGTGTGTGTGTGTGTGTATGTCTAAAATCTACTCTCGAAACAGATATATTCTGGATAAACAAGACCCAGGGTTTTATTTAGAGGAAGAATGAAGTAAATCTCGGGATTTAAAAACAAGGCAGAAATTTTAACTGTAACATAATAGAAGATCCACAGACACAGTGAGTCATTTTAACGTCAGTACGTGGGCTTTATGGTATTATTCTCTTTCATTTGCTGTGGTTGTGCTGTGTTTTGTCTTATGGTTTCTTTTCTAGTCTGATGAATTTTCACATTTATCCTCCATATTTCTAATTTTATTTTCTTCACAGTTTATCTTTCCCCTTATTTCCTTTAATGCATTTTAGTTTACTTACAAACTTTTCTTATCTACCAACTTACATCTTAATTTGATTCTGTTGTCTTCTAATGTTAGCCAATACACTCATAGTTTTATTTCACTGAGAAAGTCCAACTTTTCTAGAATGCATTTTGCTTTTTATAATGATTCATTTAGGAGAATGTTTTTACGTTTGAGCTTTTAGCTTGGAGGTCCCGTTTTCTTTGGCCTGAATTATTTTTCATGATCCCTCTACTTTTGTTATTTGTCCCTTAGTTATTTTCAAATGAAATGTCCAGATATTCACATTTGTTTATGCGTTTCATTCCTTCCTTTGTTCACTGAGGCACTAGTTGAAGTGTTCCTTAGATTAGCAGATTAGTGTTTATAGTTTTCATGCCAATTCTCATTTCTAGCCCACAACTGCTTCTTTTGATGCCTCCACTTCTAATTCTCATACTTGAAATAACAGTATTCATTAGCAACTATAATCCCCACAATTACCTGCTCTAATCATCTTCCTGACTCTACTGTCACAAACAGCAATGGAAGCCACTTTTTCTAGACAATACTATTTGTCAGTCTTCCTTTTCCTGTTAATTTTTAAAGGCATGAGGGTACTATTAAACTGTGCCATCGATGGTTCTTGTAAGGGGAGACTATATACAAGAGTCATGAGGTCACAATCCAAATATAAGATTTACTAGTTTCATTTGTCTGTAGAAGGAGCAATGATGGAATTCTCTTACAAAAAAAAAAAAAAAGACTGTAAATATGGATGGTTACGTGGGAGAAGGATTACCCCTATTATCTTATGTCTAGACTTGGAAACCATATCGACTTAAGGTGCCCAAGTGAACTTACTCTCTGGGGACAGAAGCAAAGAAGATGGTTGTAGGAAGGGAAAAAAAGAAAAGAAAAAAGGAGTGAAGATAATAACTTTCTCTGTTTCATCCTGGGCTGAAAAGAGAAAGTAGCCAGCCTTGTTTCAGCTTTTGAAGCCAGTATATTGCCTAGTGGTAAAATGTATCTCTGGGAATTGTAAGTAGGCTAAGTTATCAAAAACAAGGATACTGAGAACAGATTCACGTACACTAATAACTGCTCCACAACACGGGTACACACACACATGCACACACACACACATCATTTCCAGTAGTTGGGAGGGAAATTCTAAGTAGTAATTCCATGGAAACCTGAAGATAAGGTTATATTGCACAGGGGACAAGAGGGACCCTGAGACTATTCTTCTTCTTCCCAGCTATCTTATTTTATTCTTTTTTTGAATATTGAAAGATTGTGTATGGTAAAGGGAAAAAAAAACAATAATCTGAAAACTCCAAGAAGAATAATTTTTTCAGTAAAGAAAGGGTTGTGATATTTTTTATTGTTTTTGAAAAGGGAGATATAACAAAACTTCCAACTTTTTGATAGGACAGCCGTATGATGGGGAAAAAAAAAACCATAGTATTCGAAGAAGCAAACCTTAGATCTGTTTTTCTAAACCTAACAGCATCAATTTTATAGGTACTGAAAATTTCAGATTTTTATAAATTGCTTTGAAACTTACTTTTTAATAGTGACATGATGTTTCAATTTTTATTGCAATTTTGTTGGTATTTAACTGGGGAGTTGAAAGAGGCTGCATTATATAATGCTAATCAAGTGCTTTTTTAAACCAGCAAATTATTTATTCTTTAAAAAAAGAACACATATATTTAGATAATAAGTTAGTAATATTATGGCTAATAGAATTCGTACTGATTTGCTTTAAAAACTGTACTTTTAAAAAAGATTTTATGTATTTATTTGATAGACAGAGATCACAAGTAGGCAAAGAGGTAGGCAGAGAGAGAGAGGAGAAGGAAGCAGGATCCCTGTGGAGCAGAGAGCCCGATGTGGGGCTCGATCCCAAGACCCTGGGATCATGACCTGAGCTGAAGGCAGAGGCTTTAACCCACTGAGCCACCCAGGTCCCCTAAAAACTGTTCTCTACATAGTCAGTGGTTGTATGGAAAGTCAACAACATATCAAAAGCACATTCACAGGCACATGCATTTGTGGTGTATGAGGGAATAAAATATCATGTTTATATGAATGAAAAGAATACAGTTGCCTCTATAGCAGTATTTCATCAATATTTTTATAGTACAGAAACCAATAGCTGTTGATAAAGTAGAATGGACCATAAAATCTATGAGCTTACATTTATTTGTTTTATTTTAACACAAAGCTTGAAACATAAAGTGAACTCAATAAATACTTGTTAAATGACAAATTAGAGATTGGTATATTGTCTGAAAATCTCTCTCTCCAGTAGACTACATAGGAAGATAAAAGGATAGTACTTGTAGCAAGAGAAAAGCTGAATTTTATTTATTTCACGGTTGCTTTCTCCAAGCACATCCCAACAAGGATTGCAATTAGCAGTCAAACTAGTGAAGTGTTTGTAGGTATGTTACAAACATGTGTTCATTTAACAAAGAAAAGCAATACTGAGACCTTTGGAGGAATTTTCATGTAATTTTTTTTCCTGGTTCTGTAGCCAGAGGATAAACAAGGTAACAAGTGAAGCTAGAAAAACTATTAGTAGAATAGCATTTAAAATAATAAGAATAAAAATAAAATCATACGCTGTGACCCAGAACAGTATTGTAATTAAATTTACTGGGGCAGAAAATTTACTTTGTGAATTAATATCACCTTTTGGCAATTTAATGTCTTTCAGTGTAAGTACAAATCCATATTATCTTTCCATCTATTTTATATAACAATATTTACTCCAAGTGCCTTCTTAAAAATAGAAACCACTACTTTTAAGCCTAAGGACGTGTCTAAAGCCAATCCTTCACAATATTTTAGCTTTATTTTCTTTCTATCCAAAAAAGCTAAACTAAAATGTATTTAGTATAGACATGGAAAGGATAAAACTTGATCAGTCACTAATAACTATCATTTGCTTCACATGGCAAAGTATTGAAGATACATGTTAAGAAAGAAACTTATTCTCCCTGAAGAGAATTTTATTTACTTATTTCCATGAAGGGGATTGTAACTCACCTGACTTCTCTCTATACCTGCATTTTTCCTACTGAAAGGAGGAGTAGTAAAATATCTAATGGGGATTTTGTAGTTTTGCCTTTCCTCTAGCTCTGTGCTGCTGAGGTCTCTCTGCTCTGCTCTTGCCCTTTCCTCAAGTTCAATGAGCAAGGTCTGTTCCTGTGAACCAGAACCTGTTATGGTAGGTCAGTCTAATTCCGGTTAGCAGTTTTGCTCCCCCATATCTATGTCTCCCTGGTATTATTAGATTTCCAGTAATAGAACTGACTTTTTAAAATCTCAGGTATAGTTGACACACACTGTTACATTAATTTCAGATGTACAACACAGTGATTTCACAAATCTGTATGTTATGCTATAGAGAGCTGACATTTTTGTCTCTACTTGTCTGACTTCTCTTTCTTAGCTAGTACAGAAGTCAGTAGCAGAAATAGCAGTTCTGTTTATAGAGCTCCCTGGAAGTCTAACATCATGGAAAATGTATAAAACATTTATGTCAAGATATATTGTTCAAACTAAAAAAAAAAGTTAGGTGCCAAAATTATTTTAAATCATTGATGGTTAAGAAATGGTAAGAAAAGTTTAACATTTTATTAATTAAAATAATTTTTTTGTCCTTTTATCCTTATCAAATAAATGGGTTTTCTAACTCTTTACCACATGCATCCATTCCAGGTATTAGAGAACTAATGTTAAAATATGAAAACTTTCTCCCTGGAATAAGTGGTTTAGCACACACTGCTCTGTTTCTGTGACGATCATTTTATAATGTTGAATCAGCTCCCTGACAGCCAGTATTTTCTTCATTGCAAAGAAGTCTATGCTGTAGATCTCTGCATGAACAACCAATTTGTTGGTATAGAATATCTCATGAAAGAACGAAACTGTGTAGTAGCAAAATTTAGGTTTTTACTCTTTTTAATGTCTTCACCTGGGATAATTTTACCACTAATAATTATAATCATTAAAAACATGATCATTTCTTCATAAAGTCTTGAAAAGCAAAATAGCACATTATTTTACTTAACTTTAGAATACTCATTATATTTAGATTCTTTACAAAGTGCTCAATAGATTCTTACAGCACTATGGATTATTTTTGGTCTTATATATTTGTTCATTTAGAAATGTTGACTGGTACCTATTCTGTTTGAGACAATGTACCTGGAAGGAAATGTACAATCATAAATAACATTTACAGGAGCTGCACTCATAGAGCTCACTGTCTTTATTTTATAAAATTAGGATCACAGTATTTATACTATTTTATAAAATTCTTTTTAATATGATAGAATGTTTTAGGTTATTTATATTGTAAAATATTACTTGAAAGTACATTGTAATATGGTACCTCAGTGGCTCAGTTGCTTTAGAGTCTGCCTTTGGTTCAGGTAATGATTCCAGGGTCCTGGGATCAAGCCCCACATTGGGCTTCTTGCTCAGTGGAGAGTCCACTTCTCCCTCTGCCATTACCCTGCCTATGTTCTTCCTCTCTCTCTCAAATAAATAAAATTATTAAAAATATATCATTGTAAGATATTTGTCTAATGTTGCATTTATGAATAAATCACAACACACTAAATCAATTTCTTATTTTTAGACAGTTTGTTTCTAATTTTTAAAAACCACAATAATTTTGCAATGACAAATTATATGCAGTCACTTTAAAATACATTGGATTTCTGGGGAGGTATAAATTTTAGGGCCCACATTTTTAATCCTTCCAAAGACATTTTATAAATATTGCCAAGTACTTGATTATCTAACTCAATCGTCTTCTATATTTCTTGGTTGACTTAGTATAATAAAAGTATTATACTGTATATGTCATTTAAAATATGTGCAATGAAGCAAGATGGCGGAGGAGTAGCAGACTGAAATAGCATTAGGTGCCAGGAGTTCAGCTAAATAGTTATCAAATCATTACAAATACCTACAAACTCAATAGGAGATAGAAGAGAAGAAGAACAGCAATTCTAGGAACAGAAAATTGACCACTTTCTGAAAGGTAAGACTTGTGGAGAAGTGAATCTGAAGCCACGTGAGATAGACTGTGTGGGGAGGGGCCAGCTCCCAGCAAGCAGAAGAGCAGTGGGGCACAAAATCAGAACTTTAAGAAGTCTGCTCCACTGAGGGAAATTGCTCCAGAGGCTAAGCAGGGATGAAGCCCTTGTGGGGAGAGTGTAGTCTCAGGACCCGCAGTGTCACAGAAAGACCAGGGAGTGTCTGAGTGTGGCAGAGCTGCCAGGTATCAGAGCAGAGAAGCTAGCTACAGAGACAGAGCTGGGGCCAAGGAGTGAGCTCTCAGCTTGGGGTTACCTTAAGCCGTGATCTGAGGCATAGTTAGGCCACTGCTCTTTGAGCAGGGATTCCATAAGTAGCAGATCTGGAGAGACCCCCTCCTTCCTCCTCTGGGGGGTGCAGCATGGGAATGCCTGGCAGGAATCTGCTGGGTTTGGAGACTCCAAATGGGGCCATGTGCCAGAGATAGAAATGCTCAGTCACAGACTGGGTGAGCATGGAGTGTGGCTGGAGACCTGGGAAATGGGAGGGATTGACTGCTCTTCTCTGAGGGCACACTGAGGAGTGGAGCCCCGAGCTCTTGGCTCCTCCAGGCCAGAGGTTGGGAGACTGCCATTTTCACTCCCATCCTCCAAAACTCTATGGAAAGGAAAGCAGTCAGAAAACAAAAGCTCCCAAGAGCAAAACCGAACAGATTACTTAGGCAGCCCCTGGCAAGGGTGGTGCAATTCCACCTTGGGCAAAGACATTTGAGAATCACTGCAACAGGCCCCGCACCCAGAGGATCAGCAAAAACAACCAGCCAAGACCAAGTTCACCAATCAACAAGAACTGTAACTCCAGAGTTAGGGGAAAGTAAGAAATAGAATTCATGGCATTTCCCCCAGGATCCTTTAATCTTACAAAGTTAACCGTTTTTTTTTTCTTATACTATTTTTTTAACTTTTTCTCTTTCCTCTTTCACTGTTTTTTTAACTATTTTATCTTAAAAATACCTTTAAAATTACTTTTTAAATTTTCATTGTTATAGTCATATTTTATGCCTTGATTGTATTTAATCTTATTTTTTCTATACATAGAGGTTTTTTTCCTTTAAAATTTTGGGATACAATTTCTTCTAATAGATCAAAATATACCCTAAATCTAGTACATGGTTTTGTTCTAGTTTCCAGTCTGATCACATTCTCTCTTCTTTAGCTTTTTTTTTCTTTTTCCAACCAACTTATCAATTCCTTTTTTAGAATCTTCTTTAAATTTTCATATTTACAGTAATATTCCATCCCTTCATCGTGTTTACCCTTATTTGTGTATATATATGTTTTTCTTTCTTTTAAATTTTGGAAGGTATTTTCTTCTAAGAGACCAGAATAAACCCAAAATCAAGTGGGTGGCTCTATTCTATTCACCAGTCTACATGTATGTGTGTGTGTGTGTGTATCTACATATATGTATACATGTATATATAAAATATATATATAGTATATATATATAGATATATTATTTTTATTTTTATTTTATTAAAATACAGACATTGGAAATATGTCAGAACTTCAGTTCAGAATGATGATTATCAAGGTGCTAGTTAGGCTTGAAATAAGCATGGAAGGTATGAGACAATCCATTTCTGGATAAATAAAATCCATTTCATGAGAAATAAAAGAACTAAATTCTAACTAAGTTGAAATAAAAAAAAAAAATTGGTGAGGTCCAATAAAAAATGGAGTCTCTTACTGTTAGGATGAATGAGGAAGAAGAGAGAATTAGTGATATAGAAGACCAAACGATGGAGAATAATGAAGCTGAGGAAAATAGAGACAGCACCTACTGGACCATGAGGGGAGAATTCAAGAGATCAGTGATACCATAAGATGAAACAATATGAGAATAATTGGGATCCCAAAAGAAGAAGAAAGAGAGGGGCAGAAGGTATATTGAAGCAAAGTATAGTAGAGAATTTCCCTAATATGGCAAAGGGAACAAGCATCAGAATCTAGGAAGACACAGAACCCCCCTCAAAATCAATGAAAATAGGTCCACACCCCACTCTAATAGTAAAACTTAGAGGTCTTAGTGATAAGGAAAAGATCCTGAAAGAAGCTCAGGACAAGATGTCTATAACATACAGTGGTAGACATGTTAGATTGGCAGCAGACTTATCCACAGAGACTTGGCAGGCCAGAAAGAACTGACATGATATCCAGAGAACTAAATGAGAAAGATATGCAGCCAAGAATATGTATCCAGCTAGGCTATCATTGAAAATAGAAGGAGAGATAAAAAGCTTCCAGGACAAACAAAAACTAAAAGAATTTGTAAACACCAAACCAGTTCTACAGGATATATTGAAAGAGGTCCTCTAAGCAAAGAGAGAGCCCAACAGTAGTAGACCAGAAAGGAAAAGAGACAATATACAGTAACAGTCACCTTATAAGCAATACAATGGCACTTAATTCATATATTTCAATAGTTACTCTGAATGTTAATGGGCTAAATGCCTCAATCAAAAGACATAGGGTATCAGAATGGATAAAAAACCAAAACCCATCAATATGCTGTCTACAAGTAACTCATTTTAGACCCAAAGACACCTCCAGATTGAAAGTGAGGGGGTGGAAAACAATTTACCATGCTAATGGACATTAAAAGAAAGTAGAGGTGGCAATCCTTATAAGAGATAAAGTAGATTTTAAGCCAAAGACTATAATAAGAGATGAGGAAAAAAACTATATCATACAAAAAGAGTCTTTCCAAAAAGAAGACCTAGCAATTTAAATATTATGCCCCAACATGGGAGCAGCCAACTATATAAATGAACTAATAACAAAATCAAAGAAACACATCAATGGTAATACAATAATAGTAGGGGACTTTAACACCCCACTCACTGAAATAGATCACCCAAGCAAAAGATCAACAAGGAAATAACGGCCTTAAATGACACACTGGACCAGATGGACATCACAGATATATTCAGAACATTCCATCCCAAAGCAACAGAATACACATTCTTCTCTAGTGCCCATGGAACATTCTCCAGAATAGATCACATCCTGGGTCACAAATTAGTTCTCAACTGGTACCAAAAGATTGGGATCATTCCCTGCATATTTTCAGACCACAGCTCTGAAACTAGAACTCAATCACAAGAGGAAATTTGGAAGGAACCCAAGTACATGGAGGCTAAAAAGCATCCTACTAAAGAATGAATGGGTCAACAGGAAATTAAAGAAGTATTGAAGAAATTCATGGAAATAAATGATGATGAATACACAGCTGTACAAAGTCTGTGGGACACAGCAAAGGCTGTCCCAAGAGGAAAATATATAATGATACAAGCCTTTCTCAAGAGACAAGAGAGGTCTCAAGTACACAACCTAACCGTATACCTAAAGGAGCTGGGGAAAGAACAGCAAAGAAAGCCTTAACCCAGCAGGAGAAGAGAAGTAATAAAGATCAGAGCAGGAATCAGTGAAATAGAAACAAACAAACAAAAAAAAACAAAAAACAAAAAACCAAAAACACAGTAGAACAAATCAATGAAACTAAGAGCTGGTTCTTTGAAAGAAATAATAAGATTGATAAACCCCTGGCCAGACTTATCAAAAAGAAAAGAGGAAGGACACAAATAAATAAAATCATGAATGAAAGAGGAGAGATCACAACCAACACCAATGAAATAAAAACTGATAAGAACGTATTATGAGCAACTATATGTCAGCAAATTTGACAATCTGGAAGAAATGGATGAATTCCTAGAGACATATAAACTACCAAAACTGAACCAGGAAGAAATAGAAAACCTGAACAGACCCATAACCAGTAAGGAGATTGAAGCATCAAAAATTTCAGTACTGTTACTGAAGTCATTAAAAATTTCCCAAAAAACAAGATCCCAGGGCCAGACGGCTTCCCAGGGGAATTCTACCAAACATTTAAAGAAGAATTAATTCCTATACTCCTGAAACTGTTTCAAAAAAATAGAAATGGAAGTAAAACTTCCAAACTTATTTTATGTGGCCTTGATCCCAAAACCAGACAAGGAACCCATCAAAAACGAGATTTACAGACCAATATCCTTGATGAACATGGTTGCAAAAATTCTCACCATAATACTAGCCAATAGAATCCAACAGTACATTAAAAGGATTATTCACCACAACAAAGTAGGATTTATTCCTGGGCTGCAAGTTTGGTTCAACATCTGCAAATCAGTCAATGTGATACAACGCATCAATAAAAGAAAGAACAAGAACCATAGGATATTCTCAACAGATGCTGAAAAAGCATTTGACAAAATATAGCATCCTTTTTGAATCAAAACTCTTCAATGTGTAGGCATAGAGGGAACATATCTCAATATCATCAAAGCCATCTATGAAAAACCCACAGCAAATATCATTCTCAGTGGGGAAAAACTGAGAGAGTTTTTCACCTGGGATCAGGAGTTTGGGCAGGGCTGTCCACTATCACCACAGCTATTCAACATAGTATTATAAGTCCTAGCCCCAGCAATCAGACAACAAAACAAAATAAAACCATCTGAATCACCAAAGAAGAAGTCAAGCTTTCACTCTTTGCAGATGATATGATACTTTATGTGGAAACCCCAAAAGACTCCACTCCAAAATTGCTAGAACTCATACAGGAATTCAGTAAAGTGTCAGGATATAAAATCAATGCACATAAATCAGTTGCATTTCTTTACACAAACAGCAAGACAGAAGAGAAACTAAGGAGTCAATCCCATTTAAAATTGCACCCAAACCCATAAAATACCTAGGAATAAATCTAACCCAAGAGGTAAAGAATCTGTACTCAGAAAACTATAATGTACTCATGAAAGAAATGGAGGAAGACACAAAGAAATGGAAAAATGTTCCATGCTCATGGATTGGAAGGACAAATATTGTGAAAATGTCTATGCTACCTAAAGCAACCCACATATTTAATGGAATCCCTATCAAAATCCGATCCATTTTTTTAAAGAAATGGAACAAATAATCCTAAAATTTATATGGAGTCAGAAAAGACCTCGAATAGCCAGAGGAATGTTGAAAAAGAAAGCCAAAGTTGGTGGCATCACCATTCAGACTTCAAGCTCTATTAAAAAGCTGTCATCATCAAAACAGTACGGTAGTGGCACAAAAACAGACACATAGATCAATGCAACAGAACAGAGAGGCCAGAAATAGACCCTCAACTCTGTGGTCAACTAATCTTCGACAAAGCAGGAAAGAATGTCCAAAGGAAAAAAGACAGCCTCTTCAACAAATGGTGTTGGGAAAATTGGACAGCCACATGCAGAAGAATGAAACTGGACCATTTCCTTACACCACACACAAAAATAGACTCAAAATGGATGAAAAACCTCAATGTGAGACAGGAATCCATTAAATTTCTTGAGGCAAACATAGGCATCAACCTCTTCGACTTCAGCTGCAGCAACTTCTTCCTAGAAACATCGCCAAAGGCAAGGGAAGCAAGGACAAAATGAACTATTGGGACTTCATCAAGATCAAATCTTTTGCATAGCAAAGGAAACAGTCAACAAAACCAAAAGACAACTGACAGAATTTGCAAATGGTGTATCAGATAAAGGGCTAGTATCCAAAATCTATAAAGAACATACTAAACTCAGCACCCAAAGAAAAATAATCCAATCAAGAAATGGGCAGAGGACATGAACAGACATTTCTGCAAAGAAGACATCCAGATGGCCAATAGACACATTAAAAAAAATGCTCAACATCACCTGGCATCAGGGAAATACAAATCAAAATGACAATGAGATACCTCACACCAGTCAGAATGGCTAAAATGAACAAGTCAGAAAACGGCAGATGTTGGAGAGGTTGTGGAGAAAAGGGAACCCCCCTACACTGCTGGTGGGAATGCAAGCTGGAATAACCACTCTAGAAAACAGCATGGAGGTTCCTCAAGAAGTTGAAAATAGAGCTATCCTATGACCCAGCAATTGCACTACTGGATATTTACCTTAAAGATACCAAGGCAGTTATCTGAAGGGGCACGTGCACCTGAATGTTTATAGAAGCAATTTCCACAATAGTCAAACTATGGATAGAACCTAGATGTCCATCAACAGATGAATGGATAAGGAAGACGTTGTGTACACACACACACACACACACATACACACACACGATGGAATACTATGCAACCATCAAAAGAAATGAAATCTTGCCATTTGCAATGATGTGGATGGAATTAGAGGGTGTTATGCTGAATGAAATAAGTCAATCAGAGAAAGACAACTATCTTTTGATCTCCCTGCTATGAAGAATTTGAGAGGCAGGGCGGGGGAATAAGGAAGGAAAAAATGAAACAAGATGGGAGTGGGAGTGGGACAAAACATAAGAGATTCTTAATCTCACAAAACAAACTGAGGGTTGCTTGGGGTTAGAGGGGTAGGCAGAGGATGATTGGGTTATGTCACTGGGAAGGGTATGTGCCATGGGAGAGCTGTGAAATGTATAAGCCAGAGAGCTGTATCCCTGGGTCAAATAATACATCACTTGTTAATAAAAATAATTTTTAAAAATATGTACAATTAATAATAAAATTATATAGCATTATTAAATAAATCTTTAACCTAATCATCTTAAACTGTTTCTAGATTTTCAAGATACCTTTTTTCAAGATATTCCCTCAACTGAGAAAGACATTTAGATATCCCAACATTAGGTGAACACTAATACATGTAATTCATTTCTAGTCTACATCTACAACCCAGTAGTTCCTGAAGGTCTGAGGGTTATTAGAACACAGTTATCAATGTTCATAACTAAATGGTGAAAATGCTCTCAGTTTATTAGATGTTAAATTATGGATTATTTCAAAATAATTACTTACGTTATCAGGCTATTATGTATTTACTGATTGCTTAAAAAGATTATTCTCATTCCATAAAGTTTCTTTTAAAGATTTACTTATTTATTTTTTAGGATGATGGGGCAGAGGGAGAAGGAGAGAATCTGAAACAGACTTCCAGCTGATCATGGACCCCAATGCAGGGCTCCATCCCATGATCCTGAAATAATGACCCAAGCTAAAACCAAGAGTAGGAGATTCAACCAATTGAGCCACTCAGGCACCCCCAGAAAGTTTTCTGTCATCTCCACTGTTGCTTACTGATTTGGGGAGCATGTGAGTACACTTTCCTGTATAATATTTTTCATACCTATCTCATATGAGTCAGAGTTTTCAAAATCTTTAAAAAAATACACAGGATGGGGCTCCTGGGTGGCTCAGTGGGTTAAAGCCTCTGCCTTCGGCTCAGGTCATGATCCCAGGGTCCTGGGATCAAGCCCCGCATCAGGCTCTCTGCTCAGTGGGGACCCTGCTTCCACCTCTCTCTCTCTGCCTGCCTCTCAGCCTACTTGTGATCTCTGACTGTCAAATAAATAAATGAAATCTTAAAAAAAATAAAATAAATTTAAAAAATATACAGGGTGTAAAAGACTAAGTAAAACAGTAAGAATGTAGCTCCAACCTCTGAAATGCTACCTAAAGTTATTTAAAGATTATAATTTTCAACATTTTACTGAAAGTAGAATAAAACAATATAATTTTCCCATTTGAATTACATTGTTAGCTCAAGTCAGATCAATGGCAAATTTAAATGGAACATTTTATAACTATTTCTCTATTTGAATAGTTTCCAATAGTATAGAATTCTGAATGTTAAATTATTCATAAATAATAAAAATGACAGAAAAAAGTCATCATTTTAAAGGTGACCCACTTTCATTAAAAAATGTTCACTCTCTTTAATAAATGAAACTTTGAATCATTCACTAATTGTTTCACCCAGAAAAATAATATTTTTACCTGGATAATCATGGATTTATAAATTTAGGTAATATAGTAAAAAATTTAGCTGAGTTCTATGAATGAATCCAAACTTTATGTGTGTTTTGTGTGTGTGTGTCTGTGTAAAATTTTTATCTGAAGTATTAATCATACTCTTCAAATATATGAAATATTTTTCATCAAATAATTATACTAACAAATTATTTAGCTTTTATTTTTTATTCTTGTAGATGAAACTCAGTCTTAATTAAATAGTAATTATCTCTATAATATTAATGTTATTGGATACTTGCAAAATGTATTGGTCATTACACATTTCATCCTTTAAGGACAAGCTGCTCTGTGGGTAATTAGATGGGTAATTGATTTAATGAATTTATACACTAACAAAGTTAAAAACTTTTGTGCCCTTTATTTCTTTATTCCTTAAAGATCACACACTCACATAACTAGATATAGTATCCAGGTATGGAGACTTCACAATTTTTAAATAGTAATGACAGGAAATCTTGAGTGCTTATGTACCAGGCATACATTTCCTTTGAGTAAGGTAAAAATGTACTCTCCATGTTATGCACAAGGAAATTGGACTCTGAAAAATTATATAACTTGTTTAAGTTCTTATATCTTGTAAGTGGCAAAGCCAAGATTCATATACAAAGCAATTAGACTTTTAAATCCATGTTATCAAACATCATTTTATAGAGTATATTGTTTTATTTAAGAATGAGAAATAATGAAAGCTCAGAAAAAGAGATAATTGGGGGCTCAAATTAAAATTCTCCTGACTAAAGAGGAGCTTTATCTAATAGGCACTGTATACCATCCTGGTGTAGGATAATTATGAGATCGTTATCTTATGTAGGCCTCAAATAATCCTATAATAATTTTTTCTTCAAAATTAAAACTGACAATTAGAATTTGAACCCAGGCTCTCTTCAGAATAATAGACCATCTTTCTGCTACAATGACTCTCATTAAACATAGTGCCAGAGACTGAATTTTTCCCATGTACTTCAAAAATATCCTCTTATGAAATTAAAATAAAAAAGTATTGGGACACCAGGGTAGCTCAGTTGTTAAGTGCCTGCCTTTAGCTCAGGTCATGATCCCAGGGTCCTGGGATCGAGCCCCGCATCAGGCTCCCCTGCTCAGCAAGAAGCCTGCTTCTCCCTTTCCCACTCCCTTTGCTGTGTTCCCTCTCCCAATGTCTCTGTCAAATAAATAAATAAAATCTTAAATAAAATAAAAAAGTATTAAGTATTGGATGAATTCTACGTTGTTTTGTGATATCTGCAGAACTTTTCAATTTACTATATGGTGGTGGCTATTCAATTTTGTCATGGATGATGGAATAGTATTTGTAAGACAACTAACACTTCTCTAAATAAAGATGATTTATAACTATTAATCAAAGAATAACTGTTCCTTAACTAATTTATAAAAGTTAAGCTGGACTTGTATACTCTATTATTATTAGAGCACACCAATGTGTCAAATCACTATAGAATGGGGGGAAAATAGTAGGAAGATAAATTTTATCATTGGGTATATGGCAAAATTATGATTTAAAATAATTTGGGGCAATTAACAGATAGTACTAGCAGCAATATGTTTTTAAGTATATTCACATATGTTACTTCCTATTTAATATGTAGTAATATTATTCACTCATCTAAAATAATTTTTCAAAGTTTTTATTCATTTGAAAGAGAGAGAGTGCACATGTGAGAGAGAATGAGTCGGGGGAGTGGCAAGGGGAGAAGGAAAGGCAGACTCCCTGTAGAGACCCTGGGATCATGACCTGAACCCAAAGCAGACACTTAACTGACTTGATCCATCCAGGTACCCCTAAAGTAAATTTTTGAAATGAACATTGTGCATATCAATCTAATTTTAATGGCAAAAATTTAGTCAATTTATATCTACAATGATTAGGAAATAACTACAATACATTCTACCATTTTATATAATAGGACTAGTTGATCAACAGAAATGGCAAATTCATAACTACGTTATCCAACATTCTGCTAAAAAAAAAAAAAGAAATTGGTGGGGCATTCTTACAGTATACAAGAAATCCGATGAAAGCATTAATTTTAATAAAGCAATTGCTACTGACAATGAAGAATAAAATGATTAAATAACAACTAATCCAAAAAGATTCCAAAAAAAAATCACCAATGCTTTCATGAGCACATAATACAGGAAGTACAAAGCATTATGGATGACTTCTCTGAAGTATTGGCTCAATTAAGAAAACAGTCTTTGAATCAAAACCACAATGAGATATCACCTCACACCAGTCAGAATGGCTAAAATCAACAAGTCAGGAAATGACAGATGCTGGCGAGGATGCGGAGAAAGGGGAACCCTCCTACACTGTTGGTGGGAATGCAAGCTGGTGCAGCCACTCTGGAAAACAGCATGGAAGTTTCTCAAAATGTTGAAAATAGAACTGCCCTATGACCCAGCAATTGCACTATTGGGTATTTTCCCTAAAGATACAAACGTAGTGATCCAAAGGGGCACGTGCACCCGAAGGTTTATAGCAGCAATGTCCACAATAGCCAAACTATGGAAAGAACCTAGATGTCCATCAACAGATGAATGGATCAAGAAGATGTGGTATATATACACAATGGAATACTATGCAGCCATCAAAAGAAATGAAATCTTGCCATTTGCGACAACCTGGATGGAACTAGAGCGTATCATGCTTAGCGAAATAAGTCAAGCGGAGAAAGACAACTATCATATGATCTCCCTGATATGAGGAAGTGGTGATGCAACATGGGGGCTTAAGTGGGTAGGAGAAGAATCAATGAAACAAGATGGGATTGGGAGGGAGACAAACCATAAGTGACTCTTAATCTCACAAAACAAACTGAGGGTTGCTGGAGGGAGGGGGGTTGGGAGAAGGGGGGGTGGGGTTATGGACATTGGGGAGGGTATGTGCTTTGGTGAGTGCTGTGAAGTATGTAAACCTGGTGATTCACAGACCTGTACCCCTGGGGATAAAAATACATGTTTATAAAAAAAATAAAAAATAAAAAATAAAAAAATTATAAAAAAAAAAAGAAAACAGTCTTTGAGAAGAGGAAATTCATGTTCAATATCAAAAACAATAAATGGCAGATACAGGGATGAAACTCAGGCTAGATGAATCTAAGTCCTATTCTTTTTCTGTAACTACCTGAATATAATGTCTTTTTTGTATAGTCTCTCACCAAGATTTCAACAGTTTTGCCAGTTATTTTAAAATCCATAATAAGCAACACTCACTTAGAATTGTATTATATGGTTACTGAATTGGTTCTAAGCATCATATGAAGTAACCAGATTTGTTACTAACCATTCTTTTATCAACATAAGATGACATTTCTCATTTGTTAAATACAGTGGAATTTGATGTCAATAGACATATCCCCGACCTGACTGTATCATGGTTTTGTTGAACATAGTACAGCTCGCCCAATATACCATCAGTTTCTTTTATTTTCTTGTCTCAGAATTTCCTTATTTTTATTACACACCTTTACTATTTCCAGACCAACATGCCCCTATGAACTTCAAATGCCTCTCAGAGATTGAATCCTGAACTTCCAATATAATTTTATTGTTAAATCTTATTTAAGATTTTCCATTATACACTTCTACTTATGTAAAATAGCCAACCAAATTTTAAATTAAAAATATCCACTGTTGGTCAATGTTCATAATGATTATGAACTTCTATAAATTTATTTAGGTGCCCATGTTTTCCTATACTTTCACTCCAATAACATGTTTAATGAATACCAAGTATTTTTCCAGCATTTATCATGCCTAAAAATACAATGAAATTTCAGACTTGATATAATTATTACCCAAGGCCTGTGATATATTTTTCATTTTTCCCCCCGAGGATTTGTGTAAGAAATATTCACATTATCTAAAATCTATTGCACTTTTTTTTTTTTTTTTTTTTTTTTTTAAATTTTTTATTTTTTATAAACATATATTTTTTATAAACATATATTTTTATCCCCAGGTCTGTGAATCACCAGGTTTACACACTTCACAGCACTCACCAAATCACATACCCTCCCCAATGTCCATAATCCCACCCCCTTCTCCCCAACCCCCTCCCCCCGGCAACCCTCAGTTTGTTTTGTGAGATTAAGAGTCACTTATGGTTTGTCTCCCTCCCAATCCCATCTTGTTTCATTTATTCTTCTACCCATTTAAGCCTCCATGTTGCATCACCACTTCCTCATATCAGGGAGATCATATGATAGTTGTCTTTCTCTGCTTGACTTATTTCGCTAAGCATGATACGCTCTAGTTCCATCCACGTTGTTGCAAATGGCAAGATTTCATTTCTTTTGATGGCTGCATAGTATTCCATTGTGTATATATACCACATCTTCTTGATCCATTCATCTGTTGATGGACATCTAGGTTCTTTCCATAGTTTGGCTATTGTGGACATTGCTGCTATAAACATTCGGGTGCATGTGTCCCTTTGGATCACTACATTTGTATCTTTAGGGTAAATACCCAATAGTGCAATTGCTGGGTCATAGGGCAGTTCTATTTTCAACATTTTGAGGAACCTCCATGCTGTTTTCCAGAGTGGCTGCACCAGCTTGCATTCCCACCAACAGTGTAGGAGGGTTCCCCTTTCTCCGCATCCTCGCCAGCATCTGTCATTTCCTGACTTGTTGATTTTAGCCATTCTGACTGGTGTGAGGTGATATCTCATTGTGGTTTTGATTTGTATTTCCTTGATGCCGAGTGATATGGAGCACTTTTTCATGTGTCTGTTCGCCATCTGGATGTCTTCTTTGCAGAAATGTCTGTTCATGTCTTCTGCCCATTTCTTGATTGGATTATTTGTTCTTTGGGTGTTGAGTTTGCTAAGTTCTTTATAGATTCTGGACACTAGTGCTTTATCTGATATGTCGTTTGCAAATATCTTCTCCCATTCTGTCAGTTGTTTTTTGATTTTGTTAACTGTTTCCTTTGCTGTGCAAAAGCTTTTGATCTTGATGAAATCCCAGTAGTTCATTTTTTCCCTTGCTTCCCTTGCCTTTTGCGTTGTTCCTAGGAAGATGTTGCTGCGGCAGAGGTCGAAGAGGTTGCTGCCCGTGTTCTCCTCAAGGATTTTGATGGATTCCTTTCGTACATTGAGGTCCTTCATCCATTTTGAGTCTATTTTTGTGTGTGGTGTAAGGAAATGGTCCAATTTCATTTTTCTGCATGTGGCTGTCCAATTTTCCCAGCACCATTTATTGAAAAGGCTGTCTTTTTTCCATTGGACATTCTTTCCTGCTCTATTACATGCAGTAACTCAACTGGTAATGGAATCAGTTGAGTTACTGCATGTAATAGAGGCCTTGACGAGCTCTGATTCAGAAGTCATGCAGGCCTGGCTTGAATCTGACCTCATCCATTTCCTTCGGTAAGTTTTTAACTACCCTTGGCCTCTTCTCTATAGTGGGGAAAATTACGACCACTACTGGCATGAAATAAAAGTGCAATAAAATCTATTGCACTTTTATTTCATGCCAGTAGTGGTCGTAATTTTCCCCACTATAGAGAAGAGGCCAAGGGTAGTTAAAAACTTACCGAAGGAAATGGATGAGGTCAGATTCAAGCCAGGCCTGCATGACTTCTGAATCAGAGCTCGTCAAGGCCTCTATTACATGCAGTAACTCAACTGATTCCATTACCAATTTTCAGTCTGCATTTTGGGCAGCAACTCTAAGTCGAAAAGACTTTATTTAGTTTCTAATTTTGTCCCTGGAAGCTTTTTCTTCAAGCTAGAAAGATCTCATCTCCTCCTCCCTCTCTCTCTGTCCCCCTGTCTCTCTCTCTCATTTCTGATAACTCATTTACAAAGAAGAAATGAAAGTTTTGCTGATTTTATCATTTTACCACACCTACAATTAAAGGATGATGGATATAGTTTAGAGGGGAAAAAACCAAAATATTAAAGAAATGATCTGAATCAGAGACATATAAAAAACTGGAGTGAAATAATCTTTAAATAATCTAGTGAAATTTCAGTTCCAAAGTGTGAAGTACCCTAGGTGTTATGCAACAGCTTTCATCACCAATTATAACTGAATAACACCTCTTTAATTTTAAATGGAACAGTAAGATGGTTTTTGAAAGGCAAATAACTGGGGAGAGGACAAAGAAGAAAGAATACTGAGAAGATGAAAATAAGAGAGCAAGTAATTGGGAGTTCACTTGAAAACTCTACTTTTGATGTTTGATATGATTATGTGCATTACATATGGTGTGGATATTCTGCATCAACCAGCCAACCATGGCCAGATAGCTGAAGACAAAGGGAAAATATATAAATTGAGAAAGTTATGTTATATGAGTGTGTATGTATGTGTGCATGCTGTCCATACATTTGGTAGGTTAAATGATGAAGAATAGTTTGGCCATAAAATATGAAAGTATAGCAGTTGTGATTTGGAGGTAGCATACTATCAAAGTATTAACAACTGACATTTTAACCTATTTGTCTAATCATCCTGTCTGCTGAGGGAAATGTTTGGTGGAAGTTGAACTTTCAAGTGCCATTTTAAAACTTGAGGCTTTGTGTGACTACTGCTAGACTGTATTCTGTTCTCTCACAAAGGAACTTTGGGCAGGTTAATAAAACTTCCAAGGTCATCAATTAGGTGAAGACAAAACCTAAAACATGATAATTTTCCAAGTCAAAAATCAATGTCAACGTATTTTGCAAAATATGCTTTAGGTATGACAATAAAATAAGTTCTTATCAATGGTACTACATCTGAGTACCTAGTGAACTTCTTTAGATTTAGGGTGATAGTGATGTTCAACACTGCCCAGCATAGATTCTGTAATAAGCAACTGAGTCCAAAACAAATTATCTTCTGTAGAAACAAATAGGATAGGAAATTGAGATATATGACAGTACTTCAGAATTGTCACCATCTTAAAACTTGCTCCATTTTCTTCAAGAATCAATTTCTATTAGTCTGAAGTTTTACGTAATTTTGGCTCATACATTTTTCAGTTTTTATAATTGGTCTCCTTTCCCTTTTGTAAGCCAACAAACACACTTGGAAGCAAAGCCAAGTCAAATATATACTACTATACTTCAGGATTTCTGTTTTTTGTGGGAGCTTGGGGTTGTCTTTGGTTTGTTTTTTACTCAGAAATATAGTGTACTTTTTTTTTCTACTTGTTTTTTTTTTTTTTTTCTACTTGAATCACAATACCTAGGTGTCTAGGTCATTTATTTGTATAAGCCCAACATAAGAAATACAATGCTGATGTAAAAGTGGGATTTTTTTTTCTTTTCTTTTTAAATTTTTTTAAAGATTTTATTTATTTATTCGACAGAGAGAGATCACAAGTAGGCAGAGAGGAAGGCAGAGAGAGAGGAGGAAGCAGGCTCCCTGCTGAGCAGAGAGCCCAATGCGGGACTCGACCCCAGGACCCTGAGATCATGACCTGAGCCCAAGGCAGTGGCTTAACCCACTGAGCCACCCAGGTGCCCTGTAAAAGTGGTTTTATGTTCAATTCATTCTTATAAATGGCTTTCCAGGTCTCTCTCTTTTTGCCTATATTTACCATTAAAGCTTTTATGTCTTTTTTTTTTTTTTTTTTTTTTTTTTTTTTTTTTTTTTTTGCTTTGATATTTTGTCTGGAGATTATTTTGTGTATTGTGCCAGTTAAATTACTTTTTCTTCCAATTGTTTGCCAGTTATTCCTTCATAATAGCCTGGATTAGACCTTATGTTTTCCTCTTCAGTGATTTAGTATTCCATTTCTTTCATGGACAAAATTACCTTTGCGGGGGGCTATTTTTTAGCTTACCACACAATGTTAATTTATTCATAGTTCTTAATTTTCAAATATTTTTTGTCTACTTTAGTGTATTTCCTCTAGCAGATAAATCTGAGCATTTATATTTTCATTTCTATTTTATTTTTTGGTTATCATTTCCAGAGTGTATCTTGAGCCATCTTTACTTTTTCTCAGGTTGAGATTAATTATTCTTTTTATTTTCCTTTCCACAAAAACAGACATAGATGTCTCTTTTTTAAAAGTTTATATTCTGTTGTATCAATGGAAAATATCCTTTAACTGGCAATTACTAAGATTTATTTTTAAAAATATCATAAGCATTTAGGTAAATACACACACATACATTCAAACATGTGTTTGCACATAGACATTAATATTTTAAATTTATTTAGTGTACATCTTTCATTCTAGAACAATATGTTTTAAAAAGGCAAGATATAATATCATGCTAATGAAGTAACACAAAAATTTCCTCCTGATTTCTTTTCTTTTTTTAATTTTTTATTTTTTAAATTACTTTTCAGTGTTCCAGAATTCATTGTGTATGCAGGACACCCAGTGCTCCATGTAGTACGTGCCCTCCAGAGTACCCACCACCAGGCTCACCCAAACTCCCACCCCTTTCCCCTCCAAAACCCTCAGTTAGTTCCTCAGGGTCAAGCAGATTGGGACACCTGGGTGGCTCAGTCAGTTAAGTGTCTGCCTTTGGCTTAGGTCATGATCCCAGGGTCTTGGGATTGAGTCCTGAATGGGGCTCCTACCTCAGTGGGGAGCCTGCTTCTCCCTTGCTGCTCCCCCTCTTGTGTGCTCTCACTCTCTCCCTCTCTGACAAATAAATAAATAAAACCTTAAAACAAAAACAAAAACAAAAAAAAGATGACCATAGTGTATGAGTAACAGAGAATATGTAAATGAAATTTATTGTTGCAATTAAATAAAATTTAAGAAAAAGTTAATCTGAGATACATTAATGATGTAGCTAATAGTGTACATATAATAATATGTCATAAGAGGAAAGTGAATCTCATAAAGATTGTAATTGCTTTTCTTTTATATGAACAAGCCAATTTTTTTTTCTGTGTCGTATGGGTTCCTAACTGTCTATAAATCAGTATGTATATTGGTAGGTTTCCCTCATATTATATGCAATTAGCACCCCCTTCTCTCTGTCTCTCTCGCACTCTCACACATACAGAATTTTAAAGAGCTCACGTGCCACAAAATTACAAAGCAACTAATTTTGCAAGGTACAGGTAAGAGGAGGAATATTGCAAAAGTAGGATCTTTCTGCTTATAGGTAGCAAAATTGAAGGACTCATTATATTAGCCTTCCATGAATTATGGGTGATCTTTGATCCCATGGAACCTGTAGAAGAGAGGAGTTTGTGTATAGAAATTCTCAGCCCAAAGTGTACATAAGATTCAGGATACTTGCTGTTAGAATTTACAAGGTATGAATTGAATCTTCAGAAAGAGACATTCAAAACTTGAGGGCAAAAGTTATGAAAGTTGCAAAATAATCCCTTAGTTATTGAGCATATATATCAAATTTTAAAAATGCACATGCTCATCTTTAGAGAGTTTAATTAAGCAATCTAAAGTGAGTCATGGGCACAAGAACTATTTCAAGCTGTCCAGAAGCTTCTGCTTCCAGAAAGATGGAGAAAAACAAAAACAAAACAAAACAAAAAGCCCACAACTTTTCACTATCTCTCTTGCTAATTAAATCTAAAAGCCTTGAACATATTATATAAAATAAACATAAGAAGACTTCCATATGTAGAGAGAAGATGGCAGACCAGGTAGGGACATAAGGACCCGAGGAACAACATGTGTTAAGTTTTCTGTTTTTGTTTTCGTTTTTGTTGTCTGTGTTTTGTTTTGTTGTCTTTGCCTCATCCATCCTAGATTTAGTGCTGGAGAAACCAAAAATCCAGAAACACCAAAAGATGAAGAAAAATCTCCAATGAAAGCCTGTTTTCTTCAGCCAAAGACTAGTAAAAATGTAGTTTAAAAAGAGAAAACTTTTAGACAATAACTGGTCTACTCCCATTGGACACCACAGAATAACTGGCTCCATTCCTGCCTTTGCCAGCAAAGATCAAGTGTGAACCAAGACTCCCTTCCTTGGAAACCCATATTCACCAGCAAAAAAACAAAACAAAATAAAAGACTGACTCCTTACTCAGGTTGTAAGTAGGTGCTCCCCAAACCTTGCCAGATTAGTGTCAGAAAAGGCTCCTTCTGAGGTGTCTTAGAAAATGTACCTCAGAACTAACCCTCTGGGGGATGAAAGATAAATATTTATCCCTTTAATTATGGCCCATTAAAGTATCCCACTGGGCATTGGTTGCTCTTACTTCCAGACTGCACATACATGAATTCAAGTAGGTTCAAAAAGGTTCAAGTTGTGGTATGTTAAGGTTTTCAAAGCCTCCACAAAACTGATTGACAATGTATCGACTCATGGGGTCAAGAAAATCCAAAGTGCTATAAAAATATATCTAATACATTGTATTATACAACTGATTACACTTAAAAACATTAAGTGATGGGTTAAAATAAAGACTATTCTCCGCACTGTCCTAATAACACTTCTCACAATAACAGCATGAGTTTGGTAGAAAGAGAATGAGTTTTCAGTAAGACTTGATTCTTCCAGTTACTAGACAAGTTATGATTACTGAGTTATGTGACCTCTCTTAATATCACTCCATTTCTAAAATAAAATAAGAGGGGAAAAAAATAATAGGAATAAAAATAAGAGGAAATCATGAAATAATACAGGCTAACTGTGTCACACCAGATTATATAACCAGCAGATACTCATTCATTCACTCTACCTCTTTAATTTAGCAGCCAATAATAATCATATATTATATTTCTATAGTGCTTTCTAGTTTACTAAAATTTAAACATATCATTCCATTTAATAACCATTTAATAATAATAACCATTTAATAATCCTGTGATGTTTCCAGAATAGACATCATGTTTTATAAATGAAGGCACAATTTAGCTAATGAATGAACATTTATAACTCAAATTCACATTTTTTCTCTTCAAATACTGTGCTCTTTCCACTACATGATGCCACTTCCTAAGAATATATCTTAGTTAATTTCAAATTATATTTATACTAAATATTATAAAATACCTATGGGACTATAAAAGTACACATTGTACAAATCACTGATCTCATGCTGAGTATTAAGACATTAGAAATGAAACCAAAGACTATAACCTTTTTATTTTTATTTTTATTTTTGTCTTCAGGAAGGATTGTGTTTAAACCATGTGTAAATATGGTAACCACCAGCCATAATGTTTATATTCTCCAAGGGAACAAATTGCCATACTCCTCAGAGTTCTAAAAGATCCACTAACTTTATAGTGTCTAGCTATTTATGAATGTCGTAAATGCAATTTGGTATAAGATCAATGAAAACAACCCAATTTATATTCTGTCTCAATATTTCATAAAGATAATACCATATTTCACAAAGATTTGGTAATTACTCTTCAAAACATCACATCACTTTCAAAGATGAGAGATGGAAAAAGAGCACCCATTTACTCCATTTATAACCTATTTTAAGAGTGGTTTTGCTTTCTTTGTTCCTTTCCTTTTTGATCTGGGTAGAAATGGACTGCATTTTGAGATTTTCATCAAAAAAGATTCTCTTCAATCTCCTTCTTACCAGTTACAAAATTGCATTTACTTCCATCTTCATTAAAGAGTAATATTTTCTAATATTGTTGCAAAAGCAGCCCAGATTGATGTATGGAAGATTCCCCCTTCCCTGTGGAGATTTTGCTGTGAAATCATTCCCCCCGTTTTCTCCTAATAGGTTCAGATTTATTATACCCATGCAGTAACATGCTCATTTTGTCTACCCTAAGGAGTACGTGAATATGAGAACGTAATTTTTATTTTTTATTTGGTTCCTTTTACTTCTTTAAAACTCATGGTACTGTTTGTTTTTATATTAGAACATAGTATTACCTGCATTTGAGATGCATCTACATTTCTTTAAAGATCTATATTCATGAAGCATCAATCAATTTTTTAAAAAAAGATTTTATTTATTTATTTGAGAGAGAGAACGCAGTCAGTAGAGAGGGACAGGGGGAGGGCAAGAAGTAGATTCCCCACAGAGCATGGATCAGGACACTGGCCTAGATCCTAGGATCCCAAGATCATGGTCTGAGCTAAAGACAGACACTTAACAGACTGAGCCACCCAGACACCCCATCATCAATCAGTTTTTGAAGATGGCTTATATTGTAGCATCTGGTATGTCAACAATTAAAAACTAGGTAAAGCAGGCATATGTCCTCCTATACATGATTTGTTTAAAAACAGGGTAGAGTGCAGCTAACCACACACAACTGTCACAATTATCTAAGAGCTGAGGTATCTATATTTAAACTAATTATTCTCTTGGTTAATATCAAGAAACATCAAGGATGATGTTTATGGTGTTAAAAATAGTTGATTTACAAAGATCTAATAAACATTTCATCTAAAGCAGTGATTTGGAAAACTTATTCCAAGGTAATACATACGATTCCTAAAAACAATTCTTACAACTTCTTAAACTAGACTTCCACGTGTCTTGAAATTATTGATTTCATAAAGTTGTTATTATTCCTCTTACATTGTATTGCACCTAATATTTTTTTATGCAAAAAGCATGGTAGATAGTGCTATGTTCTTTGTGTTTAGGAACAAAAGTGCCCCCCCCCTTATTTTTTGCTCCTTTCCTATTCCTACTCATTTAGGTATTATTTTATGAGATAAAATCCTTCCTACTTAAATTTAAGTGAAAATCTTAAAAGTATTTATTATGGTTTCTTACCTTCTCTGGATTCTTTTCTTTTGTTATTATCTGCTTTATGGGTTTTTCATTTATCTGAATGGTTGGTATCAGTCTATTAGGGCATCTGTAACAGAATACCATCATCTGCATTGCTTACCAACCACTGAAATTTATTTTTCATAGTTCTGGAGGCTGGGAAGTCTCAATGCATCAACAGATTTGGTATCTGATTTAGGCCTGCTTCCTGGTCTATATGTGACTGTCTTATTCCTGTGTCCTCAGATGGTAGAATGGGTAAGAGAGCTCTCTGAGATTTCTTTTCTATTCTGATGACACCAGTCCCATTCACAGAAGCTCCACCCTCACAACCTAATCACTTCCCCATCCCCCAGTATAATCACATTGGTTGTAGGGGGCCACCACAAACATATCAGTCCATAACAGCTGGATTGGTCCAGGATTGATGTATTGTGTTCTTAATGAAATAGAAAAATCATGGGTAGGATTCTTGAGGATAATGCCTCAATAATAGTTTAAATGAGGGATTATGTGATCTTTAATACATGTATAAAGAATTAAAGATAAGAGGAGGCTAGAAGTTTGGGAGAAAATTTGAAGGATAAAAGTTTGAATGAAGATAATGCGGATAGTTACAGCTTTTGTTGGAACAAGGGAGAAAGGTGGAAAAACTGCTGGAGAAAGAGCATGAGATTGTTTTTAATTATGATCTTTTAAAAACGGAGTGATTCCAGAGGATAGCAGAGTACAGGTTGGTTGAGGGTGTTAGAGTAACAGTGATCATTCTTAGGAAGCATATAAACTTTGAGTCTACTGGAGTGCTGGATAGAAAATGTACACAGTTATATAAATCACTCAGATAAAGGGTAAAAAGAGAGGGCAATCAAAAGAAGGAGCAGTCATTAATAAATGGTTTGTAGTAAGGTCAGGTAAGTGGCCAGCAGGTCATTAGAGCAGAGATAAAGCAAACAGATTATTGTATAAATTTTTATTTTTAAAATTTTATTTATTTATTTATCTGAGAGGAAGAGAGAGAGAGAGAGAACATGTGAGTGAGAGCACAAGAACAGGGAGAGAGAGAAGCCACCTTCCCACTGATCAGGAAGCCACATGCAGGACTCAAACCCAGGACCCTGGGATCATGACTTGAGCTGAAGGCAGACGCTTAACCGACTCAACTATCCAGGCACCCCGGACTATTGTATAACTTAATGATATTGATATTGATAATGATATTGAAGGAAATTGGAAAACCTTGAGAATCCTCAAGTCCTTTTCTGTATCTGCAGGAGATCTGATGCTCTGTTATATTGGAAATGACCTATAGGGAAACAGATAGACATCTCCAGGGGAGCCAGGATAAAACTTGCTGAGAATTAATAGTGTTCTGTGGAAATTTTGAAGATGTGATAATTCTAGAACTGTCAAGAAAAAGTTTGTAAAGAGATGGCAAATTTTTTTTAACAGAAAAATAAAGAGAATAGTAATAGGATGTAAAGCATAGGAGAGAAGAAGAAAGCCCATGTTTTTATAATTATAAGATGTCTAGGAAATCAGAGATTGTGGAATTACCTGATTTCAAGTATTATATATCTGAAGAGTAATGTTTGAATGTGACCTATCCTAATTGTTTAGGCCAGAGGATTTATTTCTGTTAGTTTACCCTTAATTTTTTGGAAAATACAGCAGCACCCATCCTACCTATGGGAGAATGTAATGCCTTTTTTATTTTTTTAAAGATTTTATTTATTTATTTGACAGAGAGAGAGCACAAGTAGGCAGAGAGGCAGGCAGAGAGAGAGGAGGAAGCAGACTCACTGCCGAGCAGAGAGCCCAATGCAGGACTCCATCCCAGCACTCTGAGGCCATGACCTGAGCTGAAGGCAGAGGCTTAACCCACTTAGCCACCCAGGTGCCCTGTAATGCCTTTTGATGGAAGAGGTGCATTATAGGATAAAAAGTCTTTGTAGTAAATTCTTTCAAAGGTATTATGAACAAAAAGAATGATAAAAACAGTAACAACAATTGTAGGTGCTCATTACTGGATATCTATTTTGTCTCAGGTGAAAGGCTTTTTAAACATTATGTCATTCTCTGAGATAATATGAGCATGGTAGGAATATTATCTATAATTTTGTAGTTCAGGAAACTGACACCAAGAACATTTGCGGCATGCCAAAGGCCACTGATCTAATAAACCCACTGTTTTCATCAAATGTCCTTTTAACTCCCTTGAAGTTGGGTCACAACGTAAGCCACTTTTTTTTTTTTTTTTTTTGCTGGCAACATTTTTGTGTCTGGATTTCAGTGGTTTACCTTTCACAGCTTGTCTCAGTTTAGAATGCACTTATCATTGTCTCCTTGATTGACAGCTGAGTGTATCTGACTTGACTCATACAAGATAGGGAATGCACCGTTAGCAACATTAGCAGGGTGTATGGCTAGGTGGGCAAATCACTTAGATGCTGTCCTCTGCAAAGCTGACCTTATCATTATAATCTTAGTAGTGCTTATTATTCCAACTGTTTTCCCAATGATAGTAATGAATTGGAGCCAGTCACACATACTGTTTTCATAACCCTTCTTATGAAAATGAACACTTACAGGCACATGGGATTGTAAGAATATTGTGGGGTTAAGGAAACAAAGCAAAGCCAGAAAGGGTGAACCAAGATTATTTTAGAGTAATGGATTAATTTACTTGACAGTTGTGCTATCAAATTCTATTAAATACTGTTTTATGAAAATAAGTTTGTGACCCCAACTATGGATAGGTGAAGAAATTCTTTTACAGTTGGTGTCTTATTGAAAGGTACAAACCTTCTTCACTTTAGTTGTGCTAAGTATAAGTGGGATTATTGTTTCTTTGCCAGCCCCAAAGGAGAGATGGAGATTTTACCTCCTCATCTTCTTTTTTATTTTTTTTAAAGATTTATTTATTTATTTATTTCAGAGAGAGACAGAGCACAAGAAGGAGTGGCAGAGGGAGAGGGAGAGAGAATCTCAAGCACACTGCACTAAACACAGAGCCTGACATAGGTTTGATCTCATGACTATGAGATCAGGACCTGAGCCGAAACCAAAAGGCAAACATTTAACTGACTGTGCCACCCAGACACCCCTCTTCTTATTTTCTATGTGGAGATCATCTAGGCTTACAAGATTGGCAATGTTTCATAAATGGAAAAAATGCATTTCTGATTTATTCACATCATACTGTGTGCATATTAGTGTTAAATTTCCCATCACCTTAATCAATAGTTTTCTGTTTTGGAAACAAGTCCTTTGGGTGAGTTACAAGTATTTTATATGTTTGATATTTCTCTTTCCTCAAATGTTCTTTGTTGTTGATCAATAGAATTACTTACTTTATACATATTTGTATAGTGACTCAAAAGAAATTTCCTAATAAAAGCAAAGGACCCACAAATCAGATTGTAAAGGCATGAAGAAATGAAATTCTGATAGGTAAAGCAGCATTGAATATAAGGCATCCATATTCATTACTCCTAGGAGAAACTATTTTATAAATGAAAGAATGGTGTAAAAATTGGCTGGAACAAAATGTCATAAAAGAACTGCTTGGTATTGTCAGAAGCAGTTATTTTTATCGATGAGCTGCCACCTGTCAGCAACACCAATATGTTTGATTAAATTTACATTGATATAATGAATTGTTGCCCTTAAACCCTGGCCTTTCTGTTGTAAGTTACAAGGTGGGGATTAAGACATGGCAAAATGGAAGTAACTTTTGAGCTACGCATATGACGGTAGAATGAACAGACTGCCAGAAACATATTAAGTTACTGTAAAAAATTCACATGAAGTAAAATCAGTAGCGTCACAACAGGACAATTTGAGGATAGGACTAGGTTATTATACCATTAACTATATATGGTGAGGGATATGTTCTCAAATGTCTGAAGCTTTTTAACCCATTTTCTTCTTTAAAAATGAAAGTTGGGGATACCAACTCAGGTGCAGTTTTACTGGAATTTTCACAGAGAATACTATAACTGAATAGACTGCTGTCAAACTAACAAAAACAAATTGGCTAAATCTCTCACAGCTCAAAACCTAACATAAAGATCACAAACACACAGTAGATGACCACTTAGCAAGTTAGCATTGATACATACTGGAAAAGAATTAATTTGTTTTATGTAAATTGGAAAAAAAAGTAATCAATTTAATTGTGATATATACTAACTGAATTTTATAAGAAATCAAGAGATAACTGATGAAAAAGATTTTTATAATTTGTTAAGTGTTATAAAAGCGATTAAACATATTAAAATGCAATTTTTCACATGGTTGCAATCTTTCCTGGGGATGTCATTTTTCTATCCCCCTAAAAGTGTGGCATTCAATTAATAAACAATGCAGCATTTTTTACATAGTTCCTTTATTAATCATAGTGAAAAAATATTGGGAGTGATTTTCTTCAAAAGATAGATAGTTATTTTTATTTATTTATTTATTTATTTTAAAATATTTTATTTATTTCTTTATTTGAGAGAGCAAGATCACAAATAGAGAGGCAGGCAGAGAGAGAGAGAGAGGAGGAAACAGGCTCCCTGCCAAGCAGAGAGCCTGATGTGGGACTCGATCCCAGGACCCTGAGATCATGACCTGAACCGAAGGCAGAGACTTAACCCACTGAGCCACCCAGGCGCCCTTCATTTATTTTTTTAAAGCCCTTCCTTCCTTCCTTCCTTTTTTTCTTTCTTTCTTTTTCTTCCCTTAGCTCTGTGCCCAATGTGGGGCTTGAACTCATGACCCTGAGATCAAGAGTCACATGCTCTACTAACTGAGCCAGCCAGGTGCTCCAGATAGGCAGTATTTTAAAAATTCCTTTGTGAGGGGCTCATAGGTGGCTTGGTTATTGGGCATCTGCCTTTGGCTCAGGTTGTAGTCCCAGGGTCCTGGGATAGGTAGGCATCCAGCTCCCTGCTCAGCAGGGGGGCTGCTTCTCCTTCTCCCACTCCCCCTGCTTGTGGTCCCTTTCTTACTGTCTCTCTCTCTTTGTGTCAAATAAATAAATGAAATTTTAAAAATAACCTCCTTTGTGCAATATCTGAGATATTACATGTAAGTGCTGTATATTACATGAGATTGATCTTTTTAAAGAACAGGTATTTCTTACAAATCATAAAAAAATTCTTTATCATGCAATCATTAGTATGAAGTCATTAATTCACAATTTTTTTTCACTATCATGTAGTCTTAAGATGAGGTCATTAATTAAGAACTCCAATTTGCTAGATTGTTTGAGGCTAGAATACAAAATTAAAGCCAGAAGCTAACCTGTTCACTTCCATGTTGGGATTGAGTTTGTCTTCAGTTTGACTATAATTTTCAGAGAAAGAATATTAGCCAAAGTAGATTCAATTAATTTAAATATTGATCAAAGCAGTGATTGTCCTATAGGCCACTTAACTTTCATCAAAGTGCCAGAGAAATAGCTCAAAACACAAGTTATACCAAACAATTTCAGAAAGTTCTGAAGATAAAAGTATTCATCCCTCAGATATTCACATGGTTAATTCCCTCATTTTCTTTAGTTCTCTGTTCAAATGTAATCTTGTCTCTGAGGTTGTTTACCCTTAATATTGCTTTACTCATCATTATGTATTTGTTTGTTATCTCTTTCTCTCCAAATAAGAATGTATATTCCAGAAAGGCAGAAACTTTGTCTATTGAGTTCAGTGCTTTTCCCCATTACCTAGAATAGCACTAGGCAAATAGCAGTGCTCTACTAACATTTGTTCAATTATAAGAAGGAATGAATAAATGAATTTTTAATAATACTTTCTGGTCTCAACTATTATACCTCCTTTTTCCAGCCTTTCCTTTTTATTTCCCTGATATTTTTGCACAGAAAATATCCCATTTATTAGTCACTCAAATAGTGTTAGGTGTTAAGGTTTTTCCAAAGAACTATTATGTTCCATAGTAATATTTAAAACAGATAAAAGCCAGATTATGTGGAATGACTCCTCAGATCCCTTAACTCTTGTACAGTAAATTCAACCTCAAAGACAACTGTGAATAAAGGAAGACCTTGAAAACAACACTAGGGATTAAAAGGGGTTCAATGTAATCTTTACTATTTATCTTTACTAGTTGTCTTCCTATAATGTGTGAAAATAATAAAAAGACATTTTGAAACATTATTATGATCATCCTACAGATGATCAGTACTATAGCATTAAAATTTTTTTATTGTGTTAAGGACACTTAATGTGAGACTCACCCTTCCAAAAAATTTTAAGTGTACAATAAAGTATTATTAACCAGAGACACAATGTTGTAGAGCAGTTCACTAGCAACTATTAGTATGGAATAACTGAAACTTTATACCTATTGAACGGCAACTCCCCATTTGCTCCACCCTCCTCTCAGTCCTGGAATTCACCATTCTACCTCTAAGATACATTGACTATTTTAGATGCATCATATAAGTGGAAACATGTTGTATTTGTCCTTCTTATTTCACTTAACATAATTTCCTCTACATTCATTCATGTTGTCCCATATGGCAGGGACTTCCTTCCTTCTTAAGGCTGAATAATAAATATTCCATTATATATATGTATATATATACATATATATGTGAATGTGTATGGAAGTATATATATATATATATATATCCACACACACATATATTTTCTCTATCCATTCATCTGTCAATGGATGTTTTAGGTTGTTTCCTTATCATGGTTATAATGAATAATACTACAAGGATGCAAATATCTCTTCAAGATCCTGATTTCAATGCTTTTGTACATATATCCATATGTGGAATTTCTGGATTACATGGTAACTCTTTTTAATTTTCTGAAGAATCTCCATACTATTTTCCATAGTAGCTATATCATTTTTTTTTTTATAATTCCACCAACAATGCATAAGGGTTTCCTTTTTTCCACATCCTCACTGATACTTCTTATTTTATTTACTTATTTCTATAATTGCTTTCCTAACAGGTTTGAGGTGGTATCTCATTATGATTCTGATTTGCATTTTCATGATGATTAGTGATGTTGAATACCTTTCCATGGACCTGTTGACCATTTGGATATCTTCTTCAAAAGAGTATCTGCTCAAGTCCCTTGTCCATTTTTTTTTTCTGCTACTAAGCTGTATGAGTTCATTTTATATTTTAGATATTAATTCCTTATCAGATATATGGTCTGCAAACATTCAGTTCATTGTTCGTGTATAGAAACACAACTGATTTTTGTATATTGAATTTGTATCCTACAACTTCACTGAATTCTTTTATTAGTCCTCTTTATGATTTTCTACATATAAGCTCATGTCATTTGCCAACAGAACTAATTTTACTTCTTCTTTTCTGATTTGGATGTCCTATTTTCTTTTTCTTGCCTAATTGCTCTGGCTAGAACTTTTAGTACTATGTTAAACAGAAATTACACATGTGGTCATCTTTGCCTTGTTCCTGATTTTAGAGGAAAATAATTCAATTTTTTGCTATTGATTATGAAGTTAGCTCTGGGTTTTCCATATATGGTCTTTCTTATGACAGTCCAACCTGTCTTGTTTTTGAACACCACCAGTTGGATGCCATTTATCCATCCCACTAAGAGATTGCTATAGATGTTATGTTTTTGGAGTGGAAGGTGCTGGGGCCAGTTAAAATCTTCCTGGTATGGTTCAGGGGATCAAATCATATCTCAGTCAAATCATAGTCAAAATTGTCTGGTAGTTAAAAGCAGACCCAGCAGTCAGTTAAATTAATGGGCTTGCAATAGTTTGGGAAAGCTACACTTGGTTGTTTTCATTCATGAGGTTAGCTCCAGAAATTATCTTGAAGATAAAGATCATTGATTTTTTTTAAAAGATTTTATTTATTTATTTGAGAGAGAGACAGTGAGAGAGAGCATGAGCGAGGAGAAGGTCAGAGGGTTGGAGCTGGGAGCCTGATGCGGGACTCGATCCCGGGACTCCGGGATCATGACCTGAGCCGAAAGCAGTTGTCCAACCAACTGAGCCACCCAGGCGTCCCAAGATCATTGATGTTTTTAACCTTTCTTTTTTTTGTCTCCCTTTTCTTCCAGAATCTGATGTGTTTTCTCTCCAAGAGACAGGGTATGTCACTTCCTATGGGTATGTCTCTTCCATTGATTATTACTTTACCTTTTTTCCAATCATCCCTACATGTACCCCATCCTCTTATTCAAAGAGGTCAAGTAGGAATGGGACAAGAGTATTTTTATAAGATGTACAGTGACTCATCAGGTCCCCCTTTGGCTAACATAAACTGCTGTAGGGGGATGTAACAGGGTACTTGATCAAGGGTTCATTAGCTTTATAATCTAAGATCCCATCTAGCTAACAAGAGAATCCAGGTGGCAAAATCAGACTTAAGTTTGAATTCCTGAGCCTTATTTTGGCTAAGCTGCCTTCTGGAGATAGCTCCATCAGAGCAGTCCAGGATTGCTATTAGGGGGAAATTAAGAGCATAATGCCAGTAATGGTCAGGTAGAATTCTGAATTTGTAAAGTCCGTCTATATAAATGCTACCCTTTTTACATTGATCATCACCTGGGAAGTGGCCTAGAGATGATGATCCTTTTTTGGAAGGAGTCATAGTCAGTGGTCAAATTACCTTACTAATATGAATGAACCAGAAGGAAGTGAATGAGATGAAATCAGAAATTTTGTGGAAAAAAATATTTGAGATAACCATTCTGATACTAAACAGTATCAGATGACTATAGATGGTAAGAAACTGGGAAGGTCCTTTGAATAGCTTAACTATCATCCCTTTTTTGAGTAGCTTTTTCTCACCACTGTCAGACTAAAAAAGTTTGGCAAGCTAAACAAAATGTATAGTTTTTCCCTGGTGTGCCCATGGTCAGTTGATCAAACTGGAGTATTCCACATCTTCATCTGAAAAAGTGTCAATAGACCTACTAAAGCAAAAAAATTCAATGGACAAAGTTAAACAGATAAGGAATACTTCATTCAAGGTTATTTTTATAGCAGGGAGAGTTCAGGATATAGTCTATAAATTCAACTCTAGTAAAACAAAGGGCAGGAGAATTTTTGAGAAATAGGGTCAGGGTATCTTAGGCCATTTGTGTTAGCCAACTGGTCTTACCCAAATGAAAAGCAAATATTCTTTTTTCTTCATTATAGGATGGAATTTTACAATTTGGAGTTAGTTGTTCATGGAATTTAGACTCCTACTTTTCCAAGGAGATTTGGAGACAGGGAGATATCTTCCTTGATGGTTACACTTTAGAAGGATGGCTCCCAAATCCTTGAGAAAGACAGTGCTGAGTGATAAAACTGATGAATATTTTTTTTTGGGGGGGGGGGTTCTAAAATGTCTTCATTTCACCCTCAGTCTTGATTGAAATTTTGGCTCATGTGGAAGATTTTTTGAGTGCCTCCCTTAAACCTCATCATAACCCTCCTTTTATGAAGGGACTAGAAACCTAAAAACATTACAGTTCCCTTATTGCCAGGAAATGTATGGTGGTGAGTATCTTACAATTAGGTGTGTGTGCATGGGATCTGGAAAGTAGAAGGGAGGTGGTGATAGTTGCTGAGAAGCAAGTGTCTGCGGTGGCACAGCTTCACATTCCGTGTCTAGCTTCCAGTTTCTGGGCCTGAGGCTGTGGTAGCAGAGGCAACAATGGTAACAGTAGCAGCAGTAGCTCTCTGGTCTCCAGACTATAAGAAAATTCTGTATTTTTTTTTAATTCCATCTCAAAGAGGCAGAGAAAGAATTTATAAACTTGTTAGTTTTTAAAGTAAATAGTGTAAGCAATGGAAAGAGGGGGCTTCTGTGATTAGGCAATCTGGATTTTGTAAAGGACCAGTGTAAGAATGTCAGGAAAGGCAGGAAAAAAAAAATCTGTCTAAAGTTTGGTTAAGCCACCTTGGTCAGTGGTAAAGTACCACCAACAGCCCAAGAATGGGCCAGAAGTCTGATGCTGTCACTGTTACTAAGAGACGCCAGGGACAATGGTTTATGCAGTGTCTGTTTTCTCAGAGCGATATGGATCAGATTTGGGAAGTTGTGGAGCCACAACTCTGGCAATGCAATTGTATCCTCAGCAGCAGAAACATAGTTCTTATTTTGTGTCCAGTCTATTATAGTAAATTTATCTCTATGTCTGGTGTGAGGATGGATCTATGCAGAAATAGTGGCAATTTGAGTGGTGAGGGTTCAATCAGCAGCCTGATTTTGGTGTGTCTCATCAGTAAATACAGCTTACCGTGGGCATGTACATTAGTATTCCAGACATTTCAATCAACAACCGTGATTTTTTTCAATCATTCATATCCCAGAAGGATTGCTTTATTCTGCCAGTCACTAGTATTCCAAGTAGTGGACCAAATAGCTAGGCCATTGTCACCAGCTCAAGAGTCAATAAAATATAAAAAGGTTCATTGATGTGACTATTGGATTGTGCTTTGAGAAAAGTCTTGAGTTATTCCCACTGAGCAAAACAAACATGTCTGTTTTCAGTTCTGAATAGCCTGCATTAGCTTGCTGAACTGCAGCAGCCTAGTAGACACCATTTGGTTTCAGCTTAGCTGAAATATCAATGAAACAGTTCAGGCATTTAGAGGAACCTTGGTGAACTGAAAGCCCCAATGAGCCACTGTCTTTGCTTCAGTGAATGGAAAGGGGAATAAAGTTTGCTCCAGAAGTAAAGCTGTTTCTTTTTTTTTTAAATTTGACAAATATTTAAATAATGTATTGCCATTAAGTTATAGCATTTCAATAAAAAATAGATGCTTTTTCATCTTCACTGCATAAAATACAGATGCTTTTCATCTTCATTTTAAATGTCAAATAACCATTGTCAAATAACCATTCTAAGACTTTGCACCAATTTATAGACCTACTAACCACAAATAAGTTAGTATGTTTTTTTTTTTTTTTAATGCAAAGTTGAAGTACTGCTGGGTCAGGCTAGCTATATTCTCATTTACTATTTCCACTTAACAATCGAGTCTTATTAGTTATTTAGTCCATGTTGACACACTTCAAAATGGAGTATCAGGCCAGAAGTCACAGTTTTCCATGGATCAGGCATACAGATTCAACTCAAAGCCTGTAGTAAACTCATAATGGTTTCGAAAGGGGACTGAGCTGATAGCTGCATCTGGGAGGCAACACATTAAAAATCTCAAGGGACACTTCTAGTTGACCTTGCCTCCCTTTGCCAGAGGCTCCAACCAGGTATATCATCCATCTCAGAGGCTGGTGGTTCAAAGGGTGCATTTAGGATAGTTGGGTCACAAAGGTACAGAGAATGGTTTATTGGACAGACTCTATTGCAGTCCATTCATTTGTGCTTCAAAGGATGCTGCTTTGAATGTTAGCTGAAATAAAGAGCCAGATAGAATGCCCAAGTGAGGCACATGATGTCTTCAACACCTAGAGTCCAATATGATGATGTATTTATTTATTTATTTATTTATTTATTTATTTTTTACAGACAGAGATCACACGTAGGCAGAGAGGCAGGCAGAGACAGAGGAAGGGAAGGAGACTCCTTCCTGAGCAGATAGCCTGACATGGGGCTGGATCCCAGGACCCTGAGATCATGACCTAGCCCAAGGCAGAGGCTGTAACCCACTGAGCCACCCAGGCGCCCCTGATGATGTATTTATTTTTAAGTGGTTGTAGCTTAATAGATAGCAGTATTTTCTTAACTATGGGAAGTACTGAGAATTGTGAATGTACTCCTATGACTCCAACAAACTTTTTTTGGCTAATCGCACTTGGTTTTTGTTGGAATTTATAAGCTATCCATTTTAGCAGATGTTTGGTAACACTCATGTTCCTGACTTGTCAGTCAACAGGATATCATCAGTATAAGCTTTGGACTTCTAAATGCAGAGGAACTTGCCCCAAATTTTTACCTATTCACTGATGGCAAAGGCTGGGGAATTTGTTACAAGCAATGCAGATTTACTTTTAGTTCCAGAAACCACTCAACCAGAAATTAGATTCTTCATGTTTTTCATCTATATACAAAGTTTGTATAGAATGACAAGGTCCTCATTGCTGGCTTCATTTATTTCAGATTAGAGGACACCCTGGCTTGAAGCCATAATTACACTGTCTTTGGTTCTAGCAAAGTTGCTCACAACCCCCTATCCTACTAACAGCCCTTCCTCTGCCTACACAGAGGAGAGTGAGCAGCAATAAAGACACAATTTGGGCATCTTATTTCTATCCTAATTTTCACTGCTCAGCCTCTAAAGTCCATGAACAAGTATAAGAGTAAGAGACTCTTATTCCCAATCCCCCAACCCTTGAGCATCACTTGGTCGAGTATATACCATAAGCCAGAAAATCTTCTTATCCCCTAACACAGTAATGGAGCCCTTATCTTCCCTCTTCCAGAAAGCCACATCTCTTTAGTATTCTATTCTCATTGCTATAACTCTTAGGAACTGTGAAGCATCTGAGATTTTATCTTATTTTCAAGCTAACAAGCTCAACCCCTTAGTCATGGATTCTGAGAGAAGAAACAAGACTACCGAGTCAGAGATGAAGGATTCGTGGCAATGACGCAGATGGGCACAGATGGCTGCCTGTACAAATAGTGCACTGTATTACATAAGAGAAGCTCTGAGAAAAGAAGAGAAGCCCTTACAGAAGAGAAGCCCTTTGGAGACCTGAGTCTATTATATTGAATAATAAACATGCCTGTCTTTACCTGGAAGAACATGCTATTTATGTTTTTCAAGGCTGTTTACTGGACAAACATCCTAGGAAAGATAGTCTGGAACAAAGGGCAGTCAGTGCCTCTGCTTGGAAGAAAGGCAAAACCTGAGAGGCCCATGGATAATTGTTTCTTAACAACATTGTAATGATCACAACAAATATGAGATTTTGAAATGACCTTAAAGATATGGTACTGTAAATTTTAATAATCTGTTTCCTTTCAGTCCTCACTTCCAGATTATAAAATGTATGAAAACTTTTCCATCATGAATATATAATTCCCCTTTATTTGTTAGTTGCAGCCATTATTTTTATATTCATAGAAATCTTTTAAACAATAACAAGATGTTTTATCATCTTTCATATCTAATTATTATTTTATACATATTATGTTGACTGTTGGCTATTAACATTTATCTTAAGTTACTATAGGTATGTTTTCTTTTGTAAATTGGACAATACGTATAACTCCCCACATGAGCTCCATAAATATTCATTCTTTTGTTAACCTTGCTATTTTTTAATCTCCATTGAGGAGATTATTGTTCTTGTCTGAATTTTTAACCAACTCTGATCTGATTTGTTTCCAGCTTCATTAATTTACAGCTTGAGGTTAGTGCAATTGCAACGTGAAAGGGAATGGTTATTTGTATTTGTGGCTACATTGGTATCAGGGTATTGTCTACACTGCCTATGATTACTTTACAAAAGCCTTAGGGATAGTAACAATATGTGATAATGTCAATTATGGTGGCCTCTCATTATTTTACCAAGATAGTGATGTATTACCTTAGGAAGACAGTCACTTTGATCATTTTTCCAGGCTTGGAAACAAATTCTTAGTGACATCTCAGTTTGGTACAATGCTGTGCTGAAGCAATCTGGATGGTGAGAGTAAGAGATTCAATAGGTAATTATGAAATAGAACATAGAAATGAACAAAGCTAAAAGATCGTCATGGGGAGCAAAACAGAAAGCACTTTAGAATGGGAAAAAAGCTGCTTCTGACCCCTGTTAATATTTTTCCAACGAGAAATTTATCAGATTAAGTGTCTAGATCCTTGACCACCACAATATTCTACCAAAAACACCACAAAACACCTTTGAAGTGTCCTTTTATAGAAGGCAGAAGGTCTTTTTTTCTCCCTCATTGACAAAGAATCTATATCCTTGTGTCAAATATAATAGTAAAGGTAAGAAAGTAAGCTCTCATATCTCACTGCTCTGTATTAAAATCTCTATATTTTGGTTCTTGGAAATTATTTTTAGAATCACTTATATTATTTAACAATATTTCTGCTTTCTTAATGTTGATGTATTGGCTATTTATCTATTTATTAACATTTCGATGAGAAATTGGAGAAGCTAATCAGAGGTTGCTAATTTTCCAAAATACTAATTCTCAACTATAAACCTATATTTTTAGATAAATTAAAATGAATTTTATTTTATAATTTTAAGGGTTTCTTAGTAGCCTTTGAGGATGCCTTTTCCTGAGACAACAGAAAGAGGGTAAGGTATCATTGCACTGGGATATGATATCATAAACATCTGCCATCGGCAAGCACATTTAAGTTTCCAAATGAATGCAGGTTTCCATGGAAACAGCCTTAAAGTATATAGACTAGATATATTCAATGTACATCAAATCTAGGCCCTAATTTCAGTGTTGATTTCTGCTGGGGCAGAGACATACCCAGCACGGGGATTTGCTCAAGGTCACTCTTCCTTAGGAATGGGAAATAGGATTTTAAATTCTAGTCCCTTGTCCTCCAGCCTGCTGTTCTGCCTGCCAATTCACACTGTCTTCCAGCTGTTCTTCTGTTAGAATGTCCCTCAAGAATAGTTAGTAGGTCCCTAAGGTTCTTTGCTGTATATACAGAACAATTAAAGAAAAATCTCTCCATCTTTGGAAGAAAATGAACTCTGACTCCTTAGAGAAAACCATGTTGATGCCAGCTTCATGGAAGAATGCCTCAACTGCAGATTGCACCAGTGGCATTTGCTCCTAAATGGAATTTGTACACACCATGTACCATTCATCGCCAGATTCAGACCACAAGCCCTGGCTTGAATTACAATCTGCCACTCAAATCCGTGTGCCCTTAAACAAATCTATTTTTCCTGAAGACCCAGTTTCAGTCTTCTATAAAATGTAGTGAGAACAATCTAACATTATGTACATGCATTATGAATGTACAGTACACTCAAAAAATACTTTTTGACTCTCCAGCATTTCTGTTCTGAAAAAGATGTAGTCATTGGTTGTAGATTATTTTGTATTTTTACTATTGTTTTTTTCCAGGAGACATTCCTGATAGCTTTTGAAGCAATTAGTATGCTTCCAGTGACAAGGCATAATAATAATAAAAAAAAACTAATTCAAAATTGTTTAAAAATTCATTAAATTTATGTTACAAAAAAAGAGTCAATTATCATCTGGTTTCACTTATTTGTGGAGCATAACAAATATCATGGAGGACAAGAGGTGTTAGAGAGGAGAAGGGAGTTGGGGTAAATTGGAAGGAGAGGTGAATCATGAGAGACTATGACTCTGAAAAACAATCTGAGGGGTTTGAAGTGGCAGGGGTGTGGGAGGTTGGGGTACCAGGTGGTGGGTATTATAGAGGGCATGGATTGCATGGAGCACTGGGTGTGGTGAAAAAATAATGAATACTGTTTTTCTGAAAATAAATAAATTGAAAAAACAAAGAAACAAACACAGATGCTCTTCAACAGGTAAGTGGTTAAACAAGCTATGGTACAACCACACCATGGAATACTACTCACCAATAAAATGGAATGAGCTACGTTCTAGTTCCATCCATGTTGTCGCAAATGGCAAGATTTCATTTCTTTTGATGGCTGCATAGTATTCCATTGTGTATATATACCACATCTTCTTGATCCATTCATCTGTTGATGGACATCTAGGTTCTTTCCATAGTTTGGCTATTGTGGACATTGCCGCTATAAACATTCGAGTACACGTGCCCCATTGGATCACTACATTTGTATCTTTAGGGTAAATACCCAATAGTGCAATTGCTGGGTCATAGGGCAGTTCTATTTTCAACATTTTGAGGAACCTCCATGCTGTTTTCCAGAGTGGCTGCACCAGCTTGCATTCCCACCAACAGTGTAGGAGGGTTCCCCTTTCTCCGCATCCTCGCCAGCATCTGTCATTTCCTGACTTGTTGATTTTAGCCATTCTGACTGGTGTGAGGTGATATCTCATTGTGGTTTTGATTTGTATTTCCCTGATGCCGAGTGATATGGAGCACTTTTTCATGTGTCTGTTGGCCATCTGGATGTCTTCTTTGCAAAAATATCTGTTCATGTCCTCTGCCCATTTCTTGATTGGATTATTTGTTCTTTGGGTGTTGAGTTTGCTAAGTTCTTTATAGATTCTGGACACTAGTCCTTTATCTGATATGTCGTTTGCAAATATCTTCTCCCATTCTGTCAGTTGTCTTTTGATTTTGTTAACTGTTTCCTTTGCTGTGCAAAAGCTTTTGATCTTGATGAAATCCCAATAGTTCATTTTTGCCCTTGCTTCCCTTGCCTTTGGCGTTGTTCCTAGGAAGATGTTGCTGCGGCAGAGGTCGAAGAGGTTGCTGCCTGTGTTCTCCTCAAGGATTTTGATGGATTCCTTTCGCACATTGAGGTCCTTCATCCATTTTGAGTCTATTTTTGTGTGTGGTGTTAGGAAATGGTCATGCTTAGCGAAATAAGTCAAGCAGAGAAAGACAACTATCATATGATCTCCCTGATATGAGGAAGTGGTGATGCAACATGGGGGCTTAAGTGGGTAGGAGAAGAATAAATGAAACAAGATGGGATTGGGAGGGAGACAAACCATAAGTGACTCTTAATCTCACAAAACAAACTGAGGGTTGCTGGGGGGAGGGGGTTTGGGAGAAGGGGGTGGGATTATGGACATTGGGGAGGGTATGTGCTTTGGTGAGTGCTGTGAAGTGTGTATACCTGGTGATTCACAGACCTGTACCCCTGGGGATAAAAATATATGTTTATAAAAAATTAAAAAAAATTAGAATCTGTAAAAAAAAAAAAATGGAATGAGCTATTGGCACATGTTACAACTTGGGTGTATCTCCAGATAACTATGCTGATTTTAAACAGTTAATTCAAAAAGATTATATAATGTACGATCTTGTTTATATAACATTCTTGAAATGACAAAGCTATAGAAAGCCAGTACAATTTCGTGGTTGTTAGGGGTGAAGGAGGGAATGAGGCTGGAGGGAAGTGGATATGACTGAAAAGAACAGCACAAGGGGTACTTGAAGCATGCAAATGTTTTGTTCTTGATTGTATTAATGTCAGTTTCCTGGTTCTGATATTGTACTACAGTGTTACAAAATGTTACAATGGGAGGAAACCAGGTAAAGGGTACATGGGATTGCTCTGTATTATTTGTTATATTTGTATGTGACTCTATAATAATCTCAAATTAAAAAAAGAGATTGAGATGTTTAGTTAGTCTCACTAAAAAAATTCATTAGAGATATGGTAACAGAAATTTATTTGGAGGACTGATTTTTCTGGGAAGTTAGAGAATTAAGAATGAAAGATATAAACACGATTAAAAATTAGTATTTATATAGTTATGGAGACTAGAAGATGTGATCAGAATGATGGATAAAGGAACTTATTTTAGGAGCATCTCAAACTAGTGAAGTACATCAGAAGGTCTTGGTGAAGTAGCTAATAAAAAGAATTATTAGAACCATAGTGCATTAGGGTTTAAAATTGGAATCAATAATCTGTGAGATTAAAAGAAGGAAAAATCAATTTAAGAAATATTAGAAAGCAAGATACTACATATTTAGCAAGGATTCAACTAACAATATTATGCAGTCTCTTTCTAATTCTCTTTAGATTATGGGACATGAAAAATAGTGAAATATTACACCAGGATAAAAGTAAAGACTATTTATAAATTCATATTAATGGTATCTAGATGAAATCTCCTAATAATGAAGGGAGAGCTTAAGTTGAATTTGGAAAATATAATTAATGAACCATAAAACTACCACTCATTAAGAACTCAAACTCTGTAGGATTCAACTTATAAAATACAGCCTAATGAGAAAAAAACAACTATCCATTAAGCCATTGATCTATTGATTTATAGACCTATTAATCTATTGTCTCTCTATTTATTTATCTTTTTTATCTATTTTTTTATCTTTATGTAACTGGGTATTCATGTCTAAAAGATTTAATGTTTATCTCAATAAGATTCATCCATCTATCCAACCTTCTATTTTGTGGGTGTTTATTAGTCACGTATTTATTTCCCCACCTTTTCTGGGTAAGAATCTTCTTGGATAACAGATAACTCACTAAAGGAAGGTTGTGTGGGTGTGTGTGAGCATGTGTGTGAGCTTGTGTGAGCACAACAAAAAAAGAACAAAATATTGGGAGTAGACAAAAGAGGAGCCATGTAAACACATCATTGGAATTACAGTTTTTCTCAGGTATAACTGGTACTTGATTTAGGAATGGGTGAGAAAATTTTTACTTTTTTACATCAGCACTGAACTAAATAAATGTAGAAACGAGATACGACTAAAAACTTTTTGTTACGTTTGACTTGAAAATGAAGAGGGGTATCCATTATTACAAGCAGCGAAAAGTAATTGAACTAAGAGAAACCTAAAAACCTCCATTCTCAAAGGTTGGGTCTGGTTAGAAATGTCTTAATTTCTGGTTAGAAATGCCTCATTTCACACAGCAGAAAGCAAACTGAGTTAAAGCCTAAGTCAGGATGGTCAAGATAATTACAGAACAACAGGAAGGGACATTACACTGAAGACTCAGAATAAGAGAAAAAAAAATCTCAGAAAAATAAGGTCCTACAAGGTCTAGAATTTTTCTGAAAAAGGAATTGGTGCTTTAAATAAGGGGAAATCTATGGGGCCTCTTAAGGGTAGGCAGGGATTTACAAGAATGCAATAGACAACTGAGCAGACAACAGAATATTGTATAAAGTGAGATGAATAAATGAAAATCAAATAAACTAAATTAGCAAAGTACAATCACAGATTTAAAATTCACATGGGATCTATTACATAGTAGAATAAGCACTGCAGAAGACTGAATCAGTGATGTGGAGTACAAACTAGAAAAGTCCCCTTGGAGGAAAAGACAAAATGGTAGGAATTCTAAGGCATAGGATAACATCTAGAAGAGAAGTCTGAAAGACAGATATATGTAACTAATGTATGTGAAGAACTGTAAGAATAATTTTAATAGAAATAACGAACATAAAACCTTTAGGAAATTAAAAATAGGAAATAAAAAATAAAAAAATAAGAAATTTATATCAAGTATATAAATTTAAATGCCTAATTAGGTTCGAGAGCAATGAGTGTGGGAAAAAAGTTGTCAAATAACATTTTAAAATACATTTTAAAATACATTTTAAATATGTATTTAGTAATACAAATAAAATACATTTAAATATATTTAAAATATGTATTTGGTAAAAATGTACACATTAAATTTAAGCCAAGGATTAGGAAGGAGGATGGAAGAATGGATTGTTATGTAGTAACAATGGAGGTAAATTTAAAATAAATGAGAATTCAAAGATAACTTTCAAAAAATGAGGAGATGGGCTCCTGGGTGGCTCAGTGGGTTAAGCCTCTGCCTTTGGCTCAGGTCATGATCTCAGGATCCTGGGATTGAGCCTTGCATCGGGCTTTCTCCTTAGCAGGGAGCCTGCTTCCCCCTTTCTGTCTATCTGCTGCTCTGCCTACTTGTGATCTCTCTCTCTCTCTCTCTGTCTGTCAAATAAATAAATAAAATACTTTAAAAAAATGAGTAGGACATATACTTCAGAAAAGAGTAGACATAGTTCAGGAAAACAGGAAGGGGAAATCTTAATGGCAGCTCTGTAGCAGGCTTAAAGAGTATTCAGTTTGGACTGCAGCAAAGGAAAGGTTATTCCAAAAAAGTCACTGAGAATGAACTGACTTCATACAGAAACTGTTACAAAGGAGAGACAGGAATAATACATGAGCTATTACAAAAGCATCCATTTTTTTTTTATTCAACTAAAGGAAAAGATAGAAAAGAAATTAGGAAACACAGAAGTATGTATAAAAAGTTATGGTAAAAATTTAAGCAAACTAAATAGTAATGTGGTTTTAAGTAGTTAAAACCAAAACTTTGATGTTAAAAGCCTTCTGCTTCTAGAATATCCAGAGAGAAGAGAATATCCTAGCACAATGCTTGGCTGAAGAGTATAGTCATTACATCTATACATAGATAAAATAATATAGCCACTGCTTATTTGTTTCATGGAAGCACGGAAGATATTTTTATGACTATAACATACAAGGTAAGAGAAAGTATGCATAGGTCAACATCCTTGGTTCATTTGTAAAAGTAAGATGGTAGCTGCCAGTGGTAAGAGATAGAAACAAAGAGAAATGGAAGAAAGCTTGGAATTGCTAATATTCTCATATTAGCTGCCAACCCCGCTTGTGCTCTCTTTCTCTCTCTGAAGAGAATACTGAACATATTGAATAAAGTTGATGGAAAAATAAATAGAGGTGGAAAACTTATTATTTATATGAACAAAGGTCACATGGAGGAAGCAAAAATAATGAAATAACTATCAATCTTTAAGAGGAGAAAAGAGGAAAAAAGGGAAAATAGATATGATCTAAAATGTCACCCAGCATAGGGGGACAAGAATATTTATGAATAAACTTGATGAATAAAGACACAGAGAAATGATGAGTTTATGTAGAGTTAGAGTGGTAAAAATCAGAGTCACGTCGCATAAAAAGTTGACTGGTGATTCCTTGGGGTGAGCATATTATGTAGAGAAATGGAGCAGTTTTAAGTCATTAGCTTTGTAGAATTACTTGATTTGTTACCACTTTTGTGGATTACTTTAATAAAAGATTATTTTAAAAGGTCTGAATCAAAATCACCATAAATAGAATCAGTGACTCAGTGATATGTAGTACAAACTAGCAAAGTCCCTTTGGAGGAAAAGACAAAATGGTATGAATTCTAAGATGTAGGATAACATCTAGAAGAGAAATCAAAAAGACAGATAGATATATGTAACTGATGTATGTGCCGAGCTATAAGAATAATTTTATAAATAGATATATAATTTTATAAATAGATATATAAATAGGTATATAAATTTAATGAATAAAATACTGTGCAAGCAATAAATGGGAGAATAAATGTTATTTTTTAAAAAGATTTTATTTATTTATTTGTCAGGGAGGGAGAGAGAGAGCACAAGTAGGGACAGCAGCAGGTAGAGGGAGAGGTAGAGGCAGGGGGCTCAGCAGGGAGCCTTAGGTGGGGCTCCATCCCAGGAGTCTGGGGTAAGGACCTGAGCTGAAGGCAGACACTTAACCAACTGAGTCACCCAGGCACACCAGAAAATAAGTCTTAATGAGAAAGAGAAGTCTTATTTTAAAAAGTCTTAATATTCTTAGCACGTGAAAAAAAATTACTAACCAATAAGAAAAACAGCAAGGCTGTGGTTAAATAATTTGAAAATAAATAGAAATTACATATGATTATGAAATTGTTCAACCTCACGAATAATCAAAAAGAAATTGTGATAAATAAATTTTTTTTTTCCTAACATATTAACAAAGATGAAATGAATAGTTAAAAATCAGTTTTTCAGATAATGGGAAAGGAAAACCTTCATTTCAAACTGGGAGTTTAAGTTGGTAAAAACCTATTAGAAGTCAATACAGAATACAAATTAAAGACCTTAACCTGTGCACTCCCATGGAATGGACTTCTCTCAGTTGGTCCTCATGATATAAATAAGCACATGAAAAGATGTGTTTTTTTTATATACAAGATTGATTTTGGTTCTATAGCTCCTATCATAAATTTGGCAACTATATAAATATATTCTAATTTAATAAATAAATTATAGTTAAATAAATTATAGTTTACCGATAAAATGCGAATTATTCATTAAGAAGTACAGTTATGTAAAACATGTTCATAATTTTTTGTTAAGTGCAAAAGCAGACCATAAAATGCTGAGCTCCTTATATTCCTTAAATATATTTTTGTTTGTATTTTTTGGGGAAGGGGGAATATAGATAGAATAAATTACAAAGTAAATATATCAAAATGGCTATATTTGAAAGTTGGAGATACGTTACTTTATTCTTCCAAATTTTCTAAAGTGAACTAAAAACAAATACATGTCAAATAACATTTTAAAAAAACATTTAAAATATGTATTTAGTAATACAAATAAAATACATTTAAATACATTTTTGAATACATTTTAAAATATGTATTTAGTAAAAATGTACAAATTGAATTTAAGCCAATGACTAGGAAGGAGGCAAACAGAACCAGACAAAATTGAGAAATATCAAATGGAATTTTCTGAAGAAATTCACTGAAGAATGTATACTGAGAAGGGCAAAAACAACTTCAGATAAGGAAATCTTGGTATTGCTGATAGTTTCCTTGGTAACAAAATGAAAACACATTTACCTTTCTCAGAGAGTAGAGAAATTAATATGCTTATACCTGGGGGGAATGGGGAATGTATATCAATCATGAACCATACTAGGGTCCTCTCTGTCAGTAAATTACTTGGGAAGATATGAGACTTAATGACAAGTATTCCCATTCTCTTTCTTTAAAAAATATCACTGTTGTGCATTTGATTCAAATGTATAGAGATGGGTGCATATATGTTGTGGATCTTATTTCCATCCCCAGAAGGCCTGTATGATGCTCAATAACTTTTTTCAATATCCATTTGTTACCCATAGATTAGAAATATCACTTCTTCCATCTACAGACATTATTTACACTGAAATGGAAGCCATAGTCACCTTCTGAGAAGTAAAAGGCATAGAAGTTTCTATTTTGTCGTGTTTGACATAAAACTTTTCATTCAGTTTTAAAAGGGTGAGCAGACTATATATAAGTTCGTGAGAAAAGAAAAGTTATCAGGTACTACGCAAGGAAAACTTGGTAATTCCTGGAGCAAGTTGTTTAAGAAAGCAATGTATTATATTTTCCTGAGATAGCCAACTGCAAATAGTCCCCAAATCTCAGTGACTTAATTCAATACATTTGTTTTTTTTTTAATATAATTTTTTATTTTTTATAAACATATATTTTTATCCCCAGGGGTACAGGTCTGTGAATCACCAGGTTTACACACTTCACAGCACTCACCAAAACACATACCCTCCCCAATGTCCATAACCCCACCCCCTTCTCCCAAACCCCCTCCCCCCAGCAACCCTCAGTTTGTTTTGTGAGATTAAGAGTCACTTATGGTTTGTCTCCCTCCCAATCCCATCTTCTTTCATTTATTCTTCTCGTACCCACTTAAGCCCCCATATTGCATCACCACTTCCTCATATCAGGGAGATCATATGATAGTTGTCTTTCTCCGCTTGACTTATTTCGCTAAGCATGATACGCTCTAGTTCCATCCATGTTGTCGCAAAAGGCAAGATTTCATTTCTTTTGATGGCTGCATAGTATTCCATTGTGTATATATACCACATCTTCTTGATCCATTCATCTGTTGATGGACATCTAGGTTCTTTCCATAGTTTGGCTATTGTGGACATTGCTGCTATAAACATTCGAGTACACGTGCCCCATTGGATCACTACGTTTGTATCTTTAGGGTAAATACCCAATAGTGCAATTGCTGGGTCATAGGGCAGTTCTATTTTCAACATTTTGAGGAACCTCCATGCTGTTTTCCAGAGAGGTTGCACCAGCTTGCATTCCCACCAACAGTGTAGGAGGGTTCCCCTTTCTCCGCATCCTCGCCAGCATCTGTCATTTCCTGACTTGTTGATTTTAGCCATTCTGACTGGTGTGAGGTGATATCGCATTGTGGTTTTGATTTGTATTTCCCTGATGCCGAGTGATATGGAGCACTTTTTCATGTGTCTGTTGGCCATCTGGATGTCTTCTTTGCAGAAATGTCTGTTCATGTCCTCTGCCCATTTCTTGATTGGATTATTTGTTCTTTGGGTGTTGAGTTTGCTAAGTTCTTTATAGATTCTGGACACTAGTCCTTTATCTGATATGTCGTTTGCAAATATCTTCTCCCATTCTGTCAGTTGTCTTTTGATTTTGTTAACTGTTTCCATCAAAATCCTTGAGGAGAACACAGGCAGCAACCTCTTCGACCTCAGTCGCAGCAACATCTTCCTAGGAACAACGCAAAAGGCAAGGGAAGCAAGGGTAAAAATGAACTATTGGGATTTCATCAAGATCAAAAGCTTTTGCACAGCAAAATACATTTGTTTTTTAATGCAGTCAACATATCTGGGTATGAAGGTGAGGGTGAGTATAGTTGTCAGATTAAATAAATAAATAAATAAATATGCGTGCGTGTGTGTGTGTGTGTGTGTGTATTTAGTTGTTTGTGTGTCTGTGATTATATATAGAGAGATGTGTTATAAGGATGTGGAACTGGCTCACACAATTATGAGGGCTGAGAAGTCCTAAGATCTGCTGAAGAGTTGATGGTATAGTTCAAGTCAATTTTCAAAGGTCTGAGAACTAAAAAAGGCTAGTGTGTAAGCACTGGTCTGAGTTGTCTGAAGATAGGAAAAAACTAATATCTCGACTGCAAGTTGTAAAACTACCTCCTGTCATGAAGATAAGAGAAAGTTTACTTTTCATTTGGATAAAACCAGTTAGCAGACACAGATAGGCCATCTGTGGCCAAGATCCACCAACTCCAGCTCCTGAAAATTCTCAGGTCTTTGTTTCAGTAGAATTGAGTTTAGGCTGAGCTCTGACCCTTCTCCCCTCTTGCAGTAGCCTTTAATAAAGTCCTTCTGGCTTATTTAACTTTTCCAGTGCAATTTTTTTGTTGTGACAGACACTTTTAGATTACTGGAGCCTTGCGACTTGCTTGGCCAGTTCAATGTAAGCAGAATTGATATGTGCCTCTGCTGAGTGAAAATTTCAGGAGATTTTTCACTCTCTCCCTCTGGGACAGGGAGAACATTCTAGTTGATGACTACTCCATCAGCTTTGGTCACAACAATGAGGATGATGTACAACAGAATTCAGAGGTGACTTCCAAAGGACATGTGATTTAAGTGAGACAAATTTCACATTAAGCCACTGAGATTTTGAAGTTATGATACCACACTATGTACCTTAGCATATCTAAGTTGACACAGGTTTGGATAACCCTGAAATGGGAAATGTGACAACCTGAAGTTGAGCCATATGGATTTCATATGGATTACATCAGAGTAATTGGCCAGTAACTGCTTTAAATGTGTCACACCTGATTTGTCTGAATCATCTATTCAATGCTGAACAGTTGTTTTCATAAAAGAAACATCCCTTATGACATCCTTTTATAGGGAAATTTCTTTGAGGAGTTTGAGCAGAAAGCAAAAAAGAGAACCAAACCCAGGACTGGGACCCATATTCAAAGCTATTTAACAACTTGAAAGGAATCAGCAATTTAATGGGGGTGGCCTTTAGTAAAGAGGAAATAACCTCAGTTCAACAGTTTTAAGTCATTCTCTAGTGTAATGCTCTTCTACTTTCTCTGAGCATTCAGTAAGGTCTTGTTAAATGTTTCAGTATATTCATATCTGTGGAAGGAAATGGAGAGGAAATTCTGTGTTTTGGTTAAGTGGTATCATAATGGCAGCCATAATAAGGTGGAAGAGTTATGGTAGTCATAGGGCTATGGGGAAAAGTGGGAGTGGTCTGGGCAGTGTTCTGGGGACAAAGTAGGGGAGGGCATGCTGAGTCAGGTGACGCTGGGTTCTAAACTACTGTACAGATTCACATGCCAATTTATGTGCAACAGCAAACTCTCTCCCTTCTCTGTAATCCCCATGAAATACTAGATGGGGGGCGGATTTCCAAATGAGAGATAAACCCCATTGTCCTTCTGGAGAAATTATTAATATCAGAGACTTGAAGTTTGAATAATAATAAGACTTCACTTATATCCAATAGCTGACACATTCTGCCTACATTTGTGTTAATGTATTACAGTTATGGTTTGAGTTATTAATACCAATGGATATTGGAACAACTATTTAATTGATTTTTTATAATCTTGGTGCTGGATTAAGAAAAACAGTTATTTTGACCAGAATTATCCAGATTAGCTTTTCACATTGCCACAAATTTACAAATTCTTTCCTTTTATGCCTATGAAGATGAGGCCTCACAATGTTTAATTTTATTCAAGTACTATACTTCAGGAAAAGAGTTTGGGTTAGGACATCTCTCCACCTTTTTGTGTTCTGGAAAAGGGCTAACTTCAAAAACCTCTCTTCCCCCAGTATAATTTTAATAAGCTCCACTTCCACACTTCCCCAATGACCTAGATAAGAAAACCTCCATTATTCCTCAGATTCCATTATATACCTGCCTTTAAGAGCTCAGGCTCTTTTCTTTTCCTTTTTGTTTCCTTTTCCTTGAGATATTCCTCATCAGTCAACAGTCTCCCTATTGGAATAGTATGAAAAACAAATACCTCCTTAATTGGCAAGTGCATCCTGTAATTAATAGTCCTTTACTTGCAGAATTCATACAAAGAAATTCTTAAAAAAAATTTGGATTCTCCAAAATGATAGTCTCAACTATATCTAATATTCATTCTGGTAGATGACAAAACATGGATGCTTTCTCCCTAGAGTCAGATTATCTACAGGAAATTTGTTTGAACTCCACATATTTTAAAATAATATTCAATCATCTGGAAAAACATTAATGACTTATTTATAAAATTTAATAGCAGGTAACAGACTATGCTCTGTGTGATAAAAAATGCACATGCATTTACATATACATATGTGTGCTTCTATGTAATATATACTTCCATGTACATATACATACAAATTTAAAAAAAAAACCCTAGAATGATGCATGCTTAATATAACAGCAATGAGTTCTAAAGGTCTATGGCTAATTTTTCTCACTTTATGCAAGTGAGAAAAAGAATAAATGATGTGGAAATATATTTGAAGTTGAGTTATATATACTATTATATTTACTATGGGTCGGTATGAATTACTCTATTTTCTTCTCTTTTACCACACATTATATATTATTTCTATGTCTAATTATTTAGTCATAAGTAGTACTTTTTAAAAAAAGAACAGACTGTATTGTAACATTTTGGATAGTTAGTACACTGGGAAACTACTTTCAGTAGAATTGTGTAGTCAAAAGGTTGTGTTTTTAAGAAGCCAGGTAATTATAAAGATGTGGAGTAATGTTATTTATTTATTTAAAATTTTTTTTTTTGAGATTTTATTTATTTTTCAGGGATAGAGGGAGAGAGAGCGAGCGAGCACAGGCAGACAGAGAGGCAGGCAGAGGCAGAGGGAGAAGTAGGCTCCCTGCCGAGCAAGGAGCCTGATGTGGGACTCGATCCCAGGACACTGGGATCATGACCTGAGCCGAAGGCAGCGCTTAACCAACTGAGCCACCCAGGCGTCCCAAGTAAAGTTATTTAAATCACTGCTGAGTCTCAACACTGTGTCATCTTCTACATTATTATCTATTTAATATCCACCAGAATTCTGGTTTTATCTATGTTTTTACAAATAATGATACTGAGGTTTTGAGCACTAAAGCAAGTATTTACCAAAAAGCTAATATTTGATTTTGGAATTCTAACTCAAAACTATTTGCTTCATGAGTCTGTATTCTATTACATCATGCTGTTCATGTTACATATTGTACAGCTAAACAAAATCATTATGTTAATAAAAACAACCAAATTATCTATATTTCTATATTTAAAACAGATAAAAGATGGATTTTCATTTCTCCCTCCCTTTATTGCCTAATCCATGATTTACATTTGAATATTACAAAAATATTTCTGACTATAAGAAGCATTGTATCCTAGATGTTTCTCAAAAAGTTCTTTGTTTTAATTGGTCTCAAATAGATTAAGTGGTTTAATAATGTTGAGCTAGTCTGAGAAGATTTACTCTTAGCAATATGTAGTGCATAAAAAACGTTCTAACCAGGTGTCACACTATTACACAGCAATTAGTGTGGAGTGTATGTTTTAAGGGAAAGCATTGATCTTATGTGAACTTTATATTTAAAAAAAAACCTTAACAGCAGAAAAAACATCTATTTCATTGTGTCATCTATTCTCTATTTCATTTCTCTAGGGAAAAGAGTAGTTTTGGGAAATATGAAGTCAATATCTGCTTTTTGTAGTATTTGCTTATTAAATTTAGAGACTGTATATATGAAATCTATATTCCATATATATCAGATATTTTACATGTACAGAATATTTATTAACGGGTCTGATTAAAGCAGTATCCCTAAGCATATTTTTTCCACATTGGTCATTAATTTTTTTTTTAAGATTTTATTTATTTATTTGACAGAGATCACAACTAGGCATAGCAACAGGCAGAGAGAGAGAGGGAGAAGCAGACTCCCTGCTGAGCAGAGAGCCCGATGTGGGGCTTGATCCCAGGACCCTGGGATCATGACCTGAGCCGAAGGCAGAGGCTTTAACCCACTGAGCCACCCAGGCGCCCCTGGTCATTAATTTTTTAAATTAGAACTTGACTAAAATGAAATTTGAAAACTCAATATGATAATCTTAAGGAATGCCTGTAAAAATGAAAACTGTATCTAACATATCTGTGGAAGGAAATGTGCTCTTTCAGGTTGGTTATGTTCAGTATCATCCTTTTAGATTTAATAAGTCAAGTGTTAGTACCATGTATAATGTACAAATGGAATTAATGAGGTGTGGACTGGCAGAAGGCAGCCAAAGCAATAATGTATGCAAGATGCAACGTACATTAGGCTCTCGGTTCCTTTGACTAAATGTCTCTTCTTCAACTCCTAAAATGCATCTAATAACCTCTCAAATTTAAGAGAAAAGTGTCAGCACTTGAGAAGTGGGGAGAAGAAAACTCTGTTATTTGTCTGTGACCAGATAAATTAGCCTTCCTGAGAATCATTTCTGAGTGTTAACTAGTTTATGGCTCATCTTCATTTGTCATTCTCTGACTATGTTGTGACCTATTCAAAGACATCATGTAAACGTTATTTACTGCTTTGCTATAGATCACTCATGGGCTTAAAGGCTCTATCAGAGGTTGTAAAACATGTCTGTGTCAGTGCCATCTGCTAATGGCATCATTTAACCCAAGCTTAACATTTGCACACTCCATCAGTTGAGGGGAATGATTTAATAAATTCCTTTTGATACAAAGAGATTACAAGCTCCTGGGCCAAACATACCTCATTAATAAACAGCCTCGCCATTCCCCACAGAGTATGTGAAGGAAACGTGAAGCCCAGGGACAGATGTCAAAATTGAAGGATATTTTTTAAAGAACATACGGTTGGGACTCTTACTTGTGTGGAGATCTACTAATACAGATTGGTGTGGAAGGCAAAAGTGAGGTCAGAGCCATGTACCAAGAAGCAAGAAAAGTCCTCATGTTGCTGACTTTTAGCCAGGAACTATTAAATTTTTGTACTGTAGAAAAGGGTCTCTAGATGACTACTTCTCTCTTTGAGTGCTTTAGAAGAGAAGCATTACTAGAGTATCAAAGACAAGCAAGTCTAGAACTTTGCTTCTTCATAGCCATTCCACCCAGGACTTTTAACTGGATGGAAAGTTGGGCTGGAGCGCCATCTAACGTCCTTTCCACAGGTGATTAAAGTGCTGCTCAGCTTTTAAATGCAAAAGCATGGAAAAATTCTGGTTTCTGAATTGAAAAGATTTCCAACAAAGTGATAAAGACGAAAAAAGCTACTATTATTTATGTTTTTATTTATTTATTTTTCCTTTCTAAAAGGGAAGTTTTTATAATTTCTGAGTAGGTTATAGAAGTAGCAAGTGTTGAATAGGAGGAACAGAGAATAGAGATGGAGGATGGCATTGTCTACTTCAATTCAAAAGTAATATACTCGTGAAGAGATGTATGTAGGAGTATTTGTGGTGTGCTAAGTGAAATCTCTCTGGCTAAATAATGAGAAACTGAGCCAAACTTTCAGATTTCATTTTAATATTTTTGTATGTCACAGGGCATTGCATTGTAGAAGTCAGTGTCCAATTTACTAATCAAAGATGAGGATCCATGGAAATTCCAACTAGGAAATGTCACACTTCAGCTCTTTTCCTTTTCCTCTTTAGTTCTTTAATTTATTTAAGTTTAATTTCCCTTTATTGTTTTAGCCTAAGTGCTAATCTCTGATTAGCATTTCAATATCATGTCACTGTAGCTTTATGTATCAGAATGTCCCAGGAGTTAAGAAAAAAGAAAAAAATAATTGAGGCTCAGATTTAGGGATAGTATTTGTCATGTCTCATATAGAAGCATCCAAATTCTTAAGACATCAACTAATGAACAAAAGAAAAAAATCACATGCAACATGAGAACACCCAGAACCTTCACTAGGCATTTTATTTTTCTAGAATTGGTCTTATGAGGAAAAGAATGAGCAACAAACAGTATCTCAATTTTGCAGAGTTTTAAACTTTAGTAACTCAACTAGGATACACTTAATGCTCTTATTTCTTTTCAGGGGAAAAGAAAAGCTATTCTGTAAACCAAGAAAGAGTGGAAAGGTAGAAGGAGGGCTCTTTGAATGAATAAAAGAAAATGGTAGTCCAAAAAGTCAAAGTCAGAAAAGGTATAGGATGAATGAATAATTCAATTCAATTCAATTCGACTCAATAAAGTTTTGTAATTTTACTGGGAGATCATACCAGAAGATTATTAGCTGAGAATCACTGAGTTTATCATTTGAATAAAAACCATATCAGTGAAATTCTTAGAAATGTATATAGAAACTAGCTTTTTTGTGATTATGATGTTCCCTAGTTTGTAATTTTCAGGAAAAAGTCAGCATAAGTATTGTGTAGTCTAATGAATACTTGATTTCCCAATAGTTAGCACTTTTGGTCCTGGATTACATGACATGATAACCTAGGTAAAATTTTCAGAAATTTCAGTTCAAACCAGATTAAAATTTATGATCATATATTATAATTTCTGGACATGAGCAACAATGACATTCCAAATTGCAGAGACAAATAAACAGTGTTAATGTGGCTGACCCGTCTTTACACAGGTAAAAATTCAGAGAAAATGAATGGACTTGAGGGTATAGAATAAAAAATCAAGGAATGAAAATTCTGAGAGTCATAAAGAAAGACCTGGTTAATCTTATTGTAGGGTCAATTGCTAATGTTAAGTGTAAAGGGCTGTGTTAGGGGATGCCAACAAAAATGTTCTTACCATTTTCTTTCCCCCATTTATACATAATGTAAGAAAGCAGGTTTTGGGAGAAGATATTTACAATGTACCTTATAAAGCGTTAGTATCCAAAATATATAAAGAACTCATATAACTCAAAACCAAAAAACCACAGATGGTCCAATGGTAATGGACAGAAGACATGAACAGACATTTCTCCAGAGAAGACATCCAAATGGTCAACAGACACATGAAAATATGCTCAATATCACTCATCATCAGAGAAATACAAATCAAAATCTCATACCTGTCAGAATGACTAAAATAAAAAACACAAGAAACAACATGTTAGTGAGAAGGTGGAGAAAGGGGAACCCCCATACACACACTGCTGGTGGGAATGCAAGCTGGTGCAGCTACTGTGGAAAGCCAGTATGGAGGTTCCTCAAAAAGTTAAAAATAGAAGTACCCTATGATACAGTAATTGCACTACTGGGTGTTTACCCCAAAACACAAAAACATGAATTCAAAGGGATATATGCACTCCTATGTTTATTGCAGCATCATTTACAGTAGCCAAACTATGGAAGCAGCTCGTGTCCATCAACAGATGAATGGATAAAGAAGAATTTATATATATATATATATATATATACATATTTCATATATCATATATATGATACACACACATCAGAACATTACTCTGCCATAAACATAGAATGAAATCTTGCCATTCGTAATGATTTGGATGGAGTTAGAGAGTATAATGCTAAGTGAAATAAGCCAGTCAGAGAAAGATAAATACCATAGGATTTCACTCATATGTGAAATTTATGAAACAAAACAAATGAACAAAGGAAAAAAAGACACACACACACACACACACACACACAAACACACACAAACTAAGAAACAGACTCTTAAGTATAGACAACAAACTCATGGTTGCCACAGGGGAAGTGGGCTGGGGGATAGGTGAAATAGGTGATGGGGATTAATAGTACACTTATCATGAAGAGCACTGAGTAAGGTACACAATTGTTGAATCATTATATTGTACACCTGAAACTAATATAACACTGTATATTAACTATACTGGAATTAAAATAAAAAGCTATGTGTATATACATACACATGCACATAAAAGAAAGCAGGCTTTTTTGTTTGTTTGCTTGTTTTGTTTTGTTTTTAACTCCATATGGGGTTTTTAACCCCATATGTGATCTGAGGCAAACCTGTGATCATAATATGTGAAAATAAAGTTACTAGGCTTTGAAATTGGTTTCGTGGGAGTTTTAAAAAACTAGAAGGGACTTAAGACATCTGACAAACTTTAACCATTACTAAGTATTTTTAAAATATAGTACTTTGGTGAATTTTTAAAAATTCTTGATTGTTGTGTGTTTGGATATATGAAAGATATATACCAGCTATTCATATGTATGCATCTTTAAATATTGTAAGTATACAGATAATATGACTTAATAAGTATATTATGCAATTACCTATTATATTTTTATGGCTTCTTCATTGTTCTTCCATTCACTCAATTGTGTTTTTACATAACTGTACAAGAACTAGGCTAAGAACATGTTTCTCAGTGAAAATATATTTTTTAAAGATTTTATTTATTTATTTAAGATATATATATATATAGAGAGAGAGAGAGAGAGCATGAATGGGGGAAGGAGCAAAGGGAGAGAGACAAGCAGACTCCCCACCTGAGCGTAGAGCTGGACAATCCCAGGACCCTGAGATCATGACCTGAGTCAAAACCAAGAGTCAGATTCCCAACTAATTGAGCCCTCCAGGTGTGCCCCTCTCACTACAAATATTTTTTTTTAAGATTTTATTTATTTATCAGAGAGGCAGGGGGGAGAGAGAGAGCACAGGCAGACAGAATGGCATGCAGAGGCAGAGGGAGGAACAGGCTCCCTGCTGAGCAAGGAGCCCGATGTGGGGCTCGATCCCAGGACGCCGGGATCATGACCTGAGCCGAAGGCAGCTGCTTAACCAACTGAGCCACCCAGGCATCCCATCACTACAAATATTTTAAAGCAAAGTATTATGCATACATGTGTTGATGCATGCATTTTGCAACTTAATCCCTTATTTTAATCCTTTCAGTTGCTTGAGATGTAAGATTTGACAACTCTGAAATTCTTATGCAGATATAAAAACTTGGTTCATGGCAAAGAATAAAGAACAATAAAGGAATCAAATAGAGAAAGTGTCTGAGTTGCAAACTTATCAACAATTTTACCCTTTGAAATACCTATTCTTCTCATTCCTGTCCTTGGATGCATTGGAAGAATTTCAATCATGAAGTCCTTCTGAGGTTTCTGCTCTATGTTCTACTAATAGCTTATGCTCCTGCTCTTTGAGAAATGAAAGGCCATTAGTCATGAAGTATTCTCTTCTAGAATCAACCCTTAGCTGGAATCTGAGGTCTTCCCTTCATTTGGAAGTCAGCACAATATCTATGTCACTGCTTTAGTCTTAGCACCTTTTCTGCATCACTGACATTATTTTTATTTCACTTTTTCCCCCCAAAACAAAGTCATACCCTGAACATCAGCACTTCTTGTTCTCTTCCATCCTACAAAAACCATATGTAAAAGAAAATGCACTTTCATACTACAAGCTGAGAGCAAGCTCTGTTTCTGGAGTTCTTAATGAGAAAAAAACAAACCCTCATATTACTCACACCAGTTGTGAATTTATATGAATGACATAATGGAGCAGAAGTTATTTCTAATTCTTCTTCACACTAGGATAATTTGTTTCTCCTGCTGTCATAGATCTAAAGAATGACTCACCAATCTAATTTTCCTGAGCTCAGGCAAAACAAAACAAAAGAAACAAACAAAAAACTCACAAATATGTATGTTTGGCATTTTAAGTCACCATTCTGATGACTGCTTACATCTTTTTCCCCTTAATTCACACTTATTTTCTTTGTCATTAGTTTGATTTCTTGGAGCTTTAAAACTTTGATGCACTTAATAACTGTCTCATATCCACTGATCCTTATTTCCATGGGCAAAATTCATCCTTCTGCAACCTTGAGTATTACTTTCATTTGTTATCCATTCAATATTCATTGCATCTATTGTAATCTGAATCATGTTTAACTTCTCATGGCAGATTCAATGTGTTTGGTAAATTAGATCCTTGGGGGAATGTACAACATTTTAGAAAATAAAACTAACTAATATCATCTTCTTTGAATCTCCTAGTCTAGTGATTTTCAGCTTTTTCAGACACAACTTCTTTTTTTCACAAAAATTTTAGGATTTGAAGTTAAATCCATAAACAATATGGCTTTTTGCCTCCTTAAAAAAAAAAAAATCAATGCCTCAACTTGTAATGCAGAAGAGAAATAGAAGGAAGTGAAGTTATAACAAAATGTGTATTTTAATACACAAATAGCATTCCATTTCTAGAAACACAGTGAGGCAGTCATATGCTCACATATAAGCAGACTCACTTAGAATCCAACAAGTGGAAAAGAAGACTGGTATTGGTGTGCTATTAAATTGGGAGTTCTAATTGCAAGTATGACTCATGCACAGGTAACACGGCAAACAATAATCGGATCTTCAACAGTTGTGGATAACTCTTTAAAAAGCCCTGAAGGACAGCAACAAAAATAGTGAAACAGATTTATTACTTAATAGTTATCTTTTCTGGGAAGCTCCGTATATGTTAAAACTGTACTTCCTCTTTTGAAGATGCAGTCAGAGTTTAGGAGAATGGTAACTTAACTGAAACTCTCCTGATCAGCAGTCCCTGAATCGCTAAACACAAGTGTCCACAATCTTGCTAAAATTATGTTGGTTCTAGAAAGTTGTTCTAAAATAGAACCTATTCTGCTTCTTTTAACCTGAATAATATTTAATCAAATTTTAAATTTCCTTTTCGATTAAAGAAAGTAGAATGTAAAAAAAAAAAATGAGTGGTTGATTAATGTAAATATTTGACACATTCAAAGGAGAAATACAATATGTAATAATTTAAAATATACACTAATTTTGTATGTATTTTTTTGAGTGTCTACTCTATTTCAGACTCATTTAATGTGCCCTTAGAGGAGTAAGTCCTGCAAGTATACATTTGTCCAATACTTGGTCACAGAGGATCAGAAACTAGTGGTTTCTCAGGAAGACAGTGCAAATTTATTTTCTGGTAGAAATGCAATCTCTTAAACACCAGAGAATGTAATTAGTATCTTTAATTATTTTCTTTTTGTATTCCAAGTTAGTTCCATTTTTCTAAACATCTATTTGTCAAAATTTAAAAATATGTTTAAATAACGAGATCTTCATTTACAAGACAATGTTACAGGCACACAGCATCACAAAGCCAAAGTATTTATGGTAAATGCTTTAATAGTTGCATGTGTACTGAAAAACTTCTGTTGAATTTCCCTATCTATTCTCTTAACAGATTCAATGCTGTTATATGCCAAGGAAGCTCCTGTAATATAATTTAAACAAAACAAAGCAAAGCATTTTTTAAAATTTACTTTTTAAGGAACATTTAGCTTACTAAATTCTATCAGTTCTTTGTGTTATAAATAGATACTGCTTGCAATTCACATCTGACAAGCATTTTCATTATTCATGACAAAACTGACCATCTTTTGTGTACTGAAGGTCAGGAGCTTTGCTGAAGTTTGCAGCCAAACTCAAGAAAAATGCAACTATATCAATAAGGACTGCATAATTCATTACAGACTTATAATTAATAAAATTGCTAATGAATATTAAAATAACATTTCTTCTGCCGTAAATGCTGGCGCAGTGTTAGGTTCTACTAGACTGCTCTTCACTCCTTTACAGCCTCTTACCAAACTTCTGGCATAAAGAGGCCACTCTGATCACAAGCGCTCACCCTTTCCTTTGGGTTACCGTGGGTGTGATTCCCAGCATAGGTCTCTTCTGGCCATTATCTAAGAGGCTTTTTAGTTCTACAAGGGACAAAATGTCCTCTTCTCAGTCACATAGCCCCAAATATGTACATGGAGATAGGAGCCATGATAAGGCCTTCTGAACAAGAACTTTTCTCAAATGAGGTCATTCACAGAACCCTCAAGATCTAGATCCTGAGAAAAGCAAGTCATATGTGTGAATTCTGTTGCTTTCATCTTTCAAGCCCAACAGCTTTTCAGAAAATTCCAAGGCCCCTTAACTTCTATCCTTGTCCATTTTACTGTAGTAAGACTAAAATCATTTTTTACAAAAACCAAAAAAAAAAAAAAAGGCAGACAAACAAACAAAACAAAACCCCATATGCATTCACTTGATTAGCTCAGGATAGTATTGAAATAATTAGTCCAAAAATTCAAAACCTCCATTTAAAAGCAGAAACTATTCAGTAAATACACTGCTTAACAGATGTTTTCTGCTCTGGGTATTGAGAGAGTTAATAAATATTTTAGATCACCGAAAATCAGAAAACGATTTATATATCTGGGATTACTCTTTAACTTTAGTTAGAAGAACTGAACCTCATGATAAATATATTCTATTTTACCAAAATACTAATTTAGCATTATAAAGAGCTCATAGGTAAATAAGCATGTATTATTTTACAGGATAGAGAAGAAACTATTATGGATGTATTTCTGTTCTCAAGGTATTTCCATTCTAGAGAGAAAGAGATACAGACTCGTTTTCAGCACAAGTAATTACAGAAGTTCTGAAGAGGGAGAGAATATTGGTGTCAGGAGTGTTACAAAGAAGTGCCATCTTGCGGAAGAATGATTTCAGAATGTGAGATGAAGAGTAGGTCACAACAGGAGGAAATAAAAGCAACTGCAAAGAGATAAACCTCTGCCATACTAATAATTAGAAAATATAATCTGGCAAATATAAGTGTGGTTATAGTGAAAATTGAACTGTATAATAAAATTGGAATTTTGAAAGAAATTGGAAGACATGCGGTTACAATATACTTGAGAACTGGTGAAGAGTACAATCTGCCTAAGAGGTTTTAAAAACATCGACTAAAAGGGGTAATTGGAGTCTTTCCTGAAGTTCCACTAAGAAATTGAAACTTGCCGCATAGATATCCTTCAGGGAAAGTCACTAAAGAATGATAAATATGAGCAGTAACTGTGAGGAGAACAGAAAAGATGAGGATAAGCTATAGACAGCTGTGATACATCTAATTAATTCATTGATAATGGATAGATGAAAATTTTGAGTCACAGAACAAAAAGGCAACAGAAAAAATAGGTAAAATCAATAAGGAAATGATGAGACATAATTGGCAACGATTTGTTATGTTGCATTATGCCATACCACTTTATCAACCCTGGTGATGCCTCAAAACACCAGAGGAATCTCAACAGAGCCCACAGCCTTCTGTGCTCCGAAGTATTAAAACTTTCCTCATCTGTTTTTTTGTTTTCTATTTTAATTTTTTGTCTGATCACTTTAAAATAGCAGGCATGTATTAGTAATTAGAAAAAGGTGAAAATGTAATCCTAGGTCAATCCATTGTCAATATTTGGGATTGAGAGACCTATGACTAGTTGTGCAAGGGAGTAAACAATATTACATTGAGATGAAGCTGACTTCACAAATAAGAAAATGAAATTGTCAAGATTGTTTTTTTATGCTTCAGATTCCAATTAAGAAAGTTATAAGATAGAATTGAATGGTCTAAATGGGACTTTTTGTCCTTACCTCTATACATCATAATGTTTTGAAATTGAGGGGGGTTCTTAATTTCTTTCTTGTATGTGTTCTTGTATGTTTTCTGCAAACACAAAATGGAGCAATTAAAAAGGCAAAGTCGACCTTAGATTTATTAATAAACACTGACTCTCATAATTTATTAGTTTCTATCTCTGCCAAATTTGGGAGGGGGGATATATAATCTGGCCAGGGAGGTGCTAAAGATTAAAAAGAAATGATGAGGATTATTACCCAGTAGTGTAGGTGAGAACAGAGGATATATACATGTGAATCAACATGACTAGTTGGGTGATATTTTTCAGAGGGGACTCAAGCATTGTGTGTTTAGACTAAACAACTTCTCAAGTCACTTTTTTTTTTTTTCACTTGTTTACATTCTTTAACAGCTAAAGGTTTTTCCCTCCCTATAGCTACAATACACCATTATCACCTCCAACAGAATTAAAAATTCCTTAGTATTATCTACACCTAATCTATGTTCAATGTTTCTAGATTATCTTACAAATATCCTTTTTTTTTTAAATAAACATATAATGTATTTTTATCCCCAGGGGTACAGGTCTGTGAATCGCCAGGTTTACACACTTCACAGCACTCACCATAGCACATACCCTCCCCAATGTCCATAACCCCACCCCCCTTTCCCAAACCCCCTCCCCCCAGCAACCCTCAGTTTGTTTTGTGAGATTAAGAGTCACTTATGGTTTGTCTCCCTCCCAATCCCATCTTGTTTCATTCATTCTTCTCCTACCCCCTTAACCCCCCATGTTGCATCTCTACTTCCTCACTATCAGGGAGATTATATGATAATTGTCTTTCTCTGACTGACTTATTTTGCTAAGCATGATACCTCTAGTTCCATCCACGTCATCGCAAACAGCAAGGTTTCATTTCTTTTGATGGCTGCATAGTATTCCGTTGTGTATATATACCCCATCTTCTTTATCCATTCATCTGTTGATGGACATCTAGGTTCTTTCCATAGTTTGGCTATTGTGGACATTACTGCTATAAACACTCGGGTGCACTTGCCTCTTCGGATCACTATGTTTGTATCTTTAGGGTAAATACCCGGTAGTGCAATTGCTGGGTCATAGGGTAGTTCTATTTTCAACATTTTGAGGAACCTCCAAGCTGTTTTCCAGAGTGGTTGCACTAGCTTGCATTCCCACCAACAGTGTAGGAGGGTTCCCTTTTCTCCACATCCTTGCCAGCATCTGTCATTTCCTGACTTCTTAATTTTAGCCATTCTGACTAGTGTGAGGTGATATCTCATTGTAGTTTTGATTTGTATTTCACTGATACGGAGCACTTTTTCATGTGTCTGTTGGCCATCTGGATGTCTTCTTTGCAGAAATGTCTGTTCATGTCCTCTGCCCATTTCTTGATTGGGTTATTTGTTCTTTGGGTGTTGAGTTTGCTAAATTCTTTGTAGATTTTGGACACTAGCCCTTTATCTGATATGTTGTTTGCAAATATCTTCTCCCATTCTGTTAGTTGTCTTTTGGTTTTGTTAACTGTTTCCTTTGCTGTGCAAAAGCTTTTGATCTTGATGAAACCCCAATAGTTCATTTTTGTCCTTGCTTCCCTTGCCGTTGGCAATGTTCCTAGGAAGATGTTGCTGCGGCTGAGGTCGAAGAGGTTGCTGCCTGTGTTCTCCTCAAGGATTTTGATGGATTCCTTTCTCGCATTGAGGTCCTTTATCCGTTTTGAGTCTATTTTCCTGTGTGGTGTAAGGATCAAGTCACTTTTAAACCTGAAAGTCTATAATTCCATTCTGTCAAGAGCGATATTTGTCTCTTAATACACTAAGTGTTGAATTTTCTTCATTCTAAGTGCCTTGCATTTAAGGCTGGATGAATGAACTTGGAATATTGCATCATGGACTGGACCTAATCAGGCTCTTAATCTAGTGATAAACGAGAAACCTTTATTCAATGGACTATAATTGGACTCAGATTAGTTTTGGTTACTATTTGGTTAGGTAGTTCCTTCATAAACTCAATTGATGATGCTGATGGGGTAGCCAATTTAAGTACTGTATTGATTTTTACACTAATGTAACTTCCAAAAAGGGAAACTTATGTGTGTTCAATAATGGATAAGGAAGCAAACTCTTACTCATCCATCATTGCCTGATGAACAAAGTGACTCAGGTATTCTCACTAAAAAGGGAGTAAAGAAACATAACAAATGTACAGTTTAGGGTACTAAAAAGAATTCAAGACACAACACTGATTTTCTCACTTAAGAATTATACTGCTGTTATTATTGCATTCTCAGGGTAGGGGGATGGAATAAAACATTAAAAAGTAACACACTAAATAAATTCATTTACTTTTCTTAGCAAGCCATAGAAAATGACCCAAATTTGAACTATTGAGAACAGTCTGCCAAATGATGTGAGTTTTCAATTTCTTAACTAAAATTAATAGGTAAAACTTCAAAATGAACATATTTTCACTTAATGACATTTATGTTGCTTTTGTACAAATGACAAGTAAATCATATAGATTGTTTTTAGAAAGTTATATATTCTTGCTTTTCTATTACCTCTCTGACCTCTCTTTTCACTGCCATCAAAGTATAACATAAAGGAATCATATCCATTTACTTAAGAACAATTAAGAAATGATAATAAACATAATCATAGAAGGAGATGGAAGGCTGAGGCTTAGTGAAGAGTTAGTGTCATGATCTAGATTAAAGTTCAAAGGCCATCACTTAGTAATTAACTGTGATAGTGGGCAGTTTCCTCATTTGCTGAGTGAGCATTCTGAACTAGATGTTTTCAAAATTCCTTTGCAATTCTAACATTATGTGAAATATTTTGTCTATAAAATGTGGAAGACAGAGAAGATTTATTTTTCTTAATTCTATACTTCTCTTTCCCTCACTTTTTATATCTAAAAGTTGACCTACTTCTTATTCCAGTTAGTAAATATCTGCCATATTTATCCCTTCTTCTGCTTACCCCGGCACCTTAGATTATGGTTCACTTCCCTCCTTTTATACCCACATATCTTTAATTCACGTTCCTGTAAATGGTAAGAGCTACAGTGTCTCTAAAGCAAAGTCTAAAAATGCAGAACACATTATTTTTTTGATAAGTGTCAGCAAATTTGTGTTTGAGCCACAATCTATCCATAGGAAGAAACTTGGCTTACATTATTTCACTCTGATCCAATGTTTTTGAGGTGAAAGCAGATATTGTCCAAATCAAAGCAATCTTTGAGCCTAAGTAGTACTTAGAGCAAACTGCAGTCCTTTAGCGGCTAAAAGCTATATGGTCTGACTCTCCATCTTGTCTTCCTATTTCTATCTCATGTTTTTCTGTTCCTTGCATGTTGTACTATTGCTATACCTTGCAAGGGAGAGTGGGAAAAGTTTTCTTATAGGAATGGGGCCATGTTTACTAGTCCAGAGTTACCTACTCCCACCTCGTGGAGAAATACTCATGAGCCCTCTGATGTAGACTGTGTGCTAATTGACAGTGAGGTTGTAAGAAAAAGAAAAAAATATGTATAGATAGATATATTGTTGAGAACTGTAAGGGGTCTGTGATTTTACCCTACTTCTAGAAGCAATAAGTAAATCTAGATACTGGCAGAAGATATAAGACTTGTGGTTTAGAGACAAAGGACTCTACAGCAAGCTGGATGAGCTTCATGTTTGCATCAGCCTGAGGGGATGATGTGGAGCTGCCCAGGTGACTACCAGGTACACAGTGGGTTTGAGTAATAGCTAAGTTTAGTAAAGTTCTGTTTTTTTAAAAGGAGTTTCTAACAAACCTTTTAGACCTTTGTCGTGGAAGGTATAACATCTTTATTATCCTGAACAGTGAACAAATAAATCTCTATCCTGGATGGAGACTCTCTCTGTTTTCTCAGGCTGTTTGCTAAAAACAAAAAACAAACAAACAAAAAAAACCAGTCTGGCATAAAAAGCTGTCACAAGAAATACAGAAATGTGAGAGACCAATGGACAATTATCTCCCAACAATGACAAAAATCCTAATGGCTAACATTACATGAAATATCCTATCTCCTAGTCGCATTAGTCAGTCTTTGTTCCTAAGGACAGAATGAGAAAAGGGTCAAATGAGGCCCAGAATTAATGCTTTTTGGACTCTCTTCACAGAAATCACATATATGGAATATGGGGAGAAAGTAGTCTTCAGCAAAAGAGGAAATGTTTTAGGAAGCTTGAAATGTTTAGCCTGAAGAAGTAAATATTTCTAGTAGTGAGTGTACTGGTGGTTATTTTTTAATTGTTTGGATGAATTTAGAGTGGAAGGGGGTCACCTTATCCTATCTTACTGTGGGATAAATTTGTTTAGTACTGGGCAGTAGATCAAAAGTTATTGAGTACTGAATGCATAGCTGACCATAGTTGTTGTGGTTTATGTATGTATCTCATTTAAGGTTCATCATGACCCCATAATTGAGGCATTATCTTATTTCTTATTTACTTGTACAGTCTCTTGGAAGAAAAAAAGTCCCCTCCAAAAAATTAATATTCCCAAGACTTAGAGCATGAGTCCACAGATGGAAAACTCTGAAAATTTGAAGGTTTTTTTTTTTTTAAAGATTTTATTTATTCATTTGACAGAGAGAGATCACAAGTAAGCAGAGAGGCAGGCAGAGAGAGAGGAAGGGAAACAGGCTCCCTGCTGAGCAGAGAGCCCCATGCGGGACTTGTGCGGGACTTGATCCCAGGACCCTGAGATCATGACCTGAGCTGAAGGCAGTGGCTTAACCCACTGAGCCAGCCAGGCACCCCAATTTGAAGGTTTTTAAACTGTGGTCATGAACCAATGTCCTTAATGAATAAGACAAGGAAGAAGGAGAGATGAACTCCTTGAGTCTTTATTTGACATTAGTATCTCATTCTTCATCATTCAGGAAGACCCATAATTATCCATAAAATGATACCAGATATTTTTCATTGTAAAATATTTCCTAAGCTAATCCAATCACATGCCATTGAATGCTTTAAAAGTATAAAATGTGAAGATAAAAATTTCAATAACGAAACTATTACACCTATTAACATAAAATAAAATTAGCTGCCCAGATGTTCTATCAAGGGAACTGGATCCTCAGACACTAAAAAGCAGTAGTATATCAGGAAACATCCTTGATAGAATCAAGAAATACTTAGAAATACCAAAATCTCATATTATAAAGGAGAAGGTATTTTGAATATTGCCACAACAAAAGTAACCAAAAATGATTATTGAATTTTGTATCCAACAAACAACTGTTTAAGTAAAGCAATGTAATTAGAGATCTATAAGTAAGAGCCAATAATTCCAGGAACCTGTATGCAAATATTGAAACACACTGCATTATGGTTTCCTCCTCTTCTTCATGTTCCATCTACATTTCCTACTGCTTTGTAAACCCCTCAGCTTCATCCTCTGATACGTCATCATAATAAAACTGAGACTTCCTAATTGATTCTAGCCTCCCAATGCCATTTACAACGGAAAATGCCTATGGGGAAAATTTCTATCAAACTGGATGTCACTGAATGAAGTTCTCTTCTGTCACAGGTTGAAATCCCTCCAGTTTCTGAATGTTTTTATTACTTTCCATGTTTTCAAATATTGCTTTTTATATTTTTTTCCAGAGTGTATATTTTATCTATCAGAAGGGTTAATCTGAGACAATATAGATTTCCTTTATGTGAGCAGGAATTCTCTTGCATATATTATATTATTTTACATCAGTTGTCCTTGTAATCATAGTAGCAAATATACAATTTGTACTCGTTTTTTTCACTTAATTATCAAGTTAATAAGCTATTTTACCCACTATTGTAATGTAGCTATTTCTCTAATATTTATTGATTAGCTTATCTTTAGTTTCTTTTTTTTTTAAAGATTTTATTTTTTTTTATTTGACAGAGAGAGAGATCACAATTAGGCAGAGAGGCAGGCAGAGAGAGGGGGGAAAGCAGGCTCCCTGACAAGCAGAGAGATCAATGTGGGACTTGATCCCAGGACCCTGGGATCATGACCTAAGCTGAAGGCAGCGGCTTAACCCACTCAGCCTCCCAGGTGCCCTTGTCTTTAGTTTTTGTTTTTGTTTTGGTTCTCTTCACAGTATACAACTAAAGATTAAAAGTTGCACACTATTTCCACACTTATTTTTCATTCCTTATCATTTCCCCCTTTTCTGCCAATGTACTTTCTATAACTTTTCCAACAAATAATTTAATTCACATTAACCCAAGTGCATGGTTTGTGCTGTTTCTCTTGTTTGGAAACCCCTCTTACCTTTGCAATACTCATGTCAGATTACCTCTTCATGCAGATTTATTTTCAACACTCTATATTTTTAATTAGCTTTATCAATAAATTTGTTTTACTCATTAAAATTTATCTATCATCTCACGCATCTGTTTTTTTTTTTTTTTTTTTTTTTTTTTTGACAGAGAGAGATCACAGTAGACAGAGAGGCAGGCAGAGAGAGAGAGAGGGAAGCAGGCTCCCCGCTGAGTAGAGAGCCGATGCGGGACTCGATCCCAGGACCCTGAGATCATGGCCTGAGCCGAAGACAGAGGCTTAACCCACTGAGCCACCCAGGCGCCCTGTTTTTTTTTTTTTTTCCTAAGTGTTTATTTGGTTTCTACTATTACCAAGACTGTTTTAGGTATCAGGAGGAGTCAAAGAGTAATCAAGCAACAATACTATTGTTAAGGATTTGAGATCAGTTGGAGACTGTAGGTAAAAGATAATCATGACAAAGTGGTTTAAACAAAATGAAATGCATTATATCACATAACTTAAAGTCTATAAGTCGAGTCAGTTATAAATATTTAGATAGTTCTCTTTTTGGAATTATTCATAATTTTAAAAATTCCAGTGAGTTCTTTCTGAGAATTTTTTTTAAATTTTCAGTTAAAAAAATATTTCTCATTTGTACAGTAGTTGAAGAGTTACCAAAAAAAAAAAAATCTATTTGTGATATAGATAAAGCTTGCTATTTTCTTCATCTTGATTTCCTATCCTGTCTTGTTTTTTTTTAACTCTTAAAATTTCATTTATGAAAACAGTTTATTTTGTTCAGTTGTATTTAAGATCCCTAATAAACCAAATGATTCAGGAGTATTGTTTACAGAAAAAGTATACCATCAAGTATATCTGATGAAACATATCTTGAAATCACCTCTTAAGGACAGCACTAATTCCCAAAGAATGGGGAATTATTTTATTCAATCAATATTATTTAAGCCTTTCCTATAGGCAGACACTGTTCTATTCACTGGACTTCTAAACAAGGGCACAATACACATGTTATATACAGCAGAAACTATCATAAACAATATTGCAAAAAGGATGACAAAATACTTTGAAATTTTTATAATGTTGTAGATAAGTAAATAGTATGGAGTACCAATTAATTTAAGTCAGAAAAACATATCTAATCAAATTCTGGAATTAACCAATTGTCTCCTGTTAGGTACTTATACATCTATGAACCTATGCCTATTTAATTAAAAAAGAGACCCAAATTGTGCCCTTGAGTACTTTACATGGTTTTATTTTATGAGATAATATATTATGTGGTACTGTTTAGAACATTACAGTCTAAAATGAAGTGATTTATTTTAATTTTCATTTTTTTTTGTTTGTTTTCTAGGATTTATTTTCATAATGCCTGTAGAACTTTGAGCAACTTTTGCCTACATATTACCTCATATTTTATCTTATTTTAAGTGAAAACTATTTCCTATTCTTAATACATAAACTCAGACCTCACATCACTCTATAGCCATACAAAACTTTAAAACTAAAGCAACCACAAAGAGCAAAAGTAAAAAGAAACTAAATTTATAGTGTTCTATCCATTGCAGACATTTATTTCAATTGTATTTACGCTCAACTTGATGAAGAAAACCTTGCCATTGAAAAGTAAGTCAATAGAGTCTAGCTTGTTTTCAACCACAATGAGTTGAGGAAGGAACAAAGGTTTCTGACGAGAGAGAGAATGAACTCATCATATTCAGCTGCCAAAATATATTGAGAGAACTGCCCACCTTAATTGGATTCTTCAGGATATGGACATTTCACACACACTACTTTAAATATCACATGATCATGGGTCGATGTGAAAAATAATGAAAACTTATTTTACATCTATTAATAAAATATCACCAAGAAATCTTCACTGGTGTCAGGCAAGACAGAGTAGGATCCTGTCATGTTTGTTGATCTTTCTTTATGACTTCAGTATGTTTTATGCATTATTGATACCTTTTTAAAAAAGATTTATTCATTTATTTGAGAAAGAGAGAGACAAAGAATACGAGCAGGCGGGGCAGAGGGGGAGGGAGACAGAATCTCAGACTTCCGATCTGAACATGGAGCTTAATGTGAGGCTTGATCTCATGTCCCTGAAGATCACGACCTGAACCAAAACCCAGAGTCGGAGGCTTAAATGACTGTGCCACCCCGGTGTCCCCATACTTTTTATTTTTTTAATAGATCATTTCCTATTTCCCATAAGGTGTAATTATAGCTCTTCCTTGAGTCTTTCTTGAGCATACATTTTTCACTTTAAATATTGAGTTTTCTTTCTACCATGTACAAGAAGAAGACACCCTTTTACCAGAGTCAGTGTAAGTGTGCCTGACAGCTGGGATTCACGAAGATACAAGGAATTAATACCAAAAACATCCTCAGAGCATCTTATGTTGTTTTTTATTGATACCAGGCAAAAATGCCAAATTTGTTTATCTTTGTTCATGGTTTTGTACTCTGGGTTACTTCTTTCTGTAATGTGATTGTGTGATGTAATGTGAATTAAGAAAGCAATAATCTCACAACACAGGCAACCACTTAATAATAATGATGAACTCAGGGTGCCTGGGTGGCTCAGTGGGTTAAAGCCCCTGCCTTTGGCTCAGGTCATGATCCCAGGGTCCTGGGATCGAGCCCCACATTGGGCTCTCTGCTCAGCAGGGGGCCTGCTTCCTCCCCTCTCTCTGTCTGCCTCTCTGCCTACTTGTAATCTCTGTCTGTCAAATAAATAAATAAAATCTTTAAAAAAAAATGAACTCATTTCAAAAAATTTTCCAGTACAGCTTTTTTAAAAAAAATTAAAAGCCACATAAAATGACGTTATGAATAAATTTTTCAAAACTAGAAAATTTATCAGCAACTGTTGGGAGATTTTTTAATAAATGATTATAAACTACTGGTGACACTTTAATTCTGAATAACATTTTTGGAAAGCCATATGGAAATGTTACCAAGTACACAAATATTTATACCTACTGACTCAACTATATCTTATCTAAGAATTTAACAAAAGAAAATAATTAAACCTAAGGCAAAAATTACTTGTAGCAATTCATTTTGAATTTATTGTAAGAACCACAACTTGGAAAATTCTAATATTAATGAATGAAATACACTACACTGTGGATATTAAGAATCAAAATCATAAACGTTGTGTCAAAACATTTTTTTAATGTTTTAGGAAAAAAATATAAGAGTCAAAGAATTAAAAATGAAAACTTTATGATTACAACTCTAAAGTAAGGGTATGTATATGTAGGCACACTGAAGATGATGTTTTTGAATTAAAGTTTTTATCTAAAACTTAGAATTCTTTTTTTTTTTGATAGTATTAGTTGTTGAAGGGTTAGTAACATCAACATGTGAGTAGTAGAAGTTTTTAATAAAAGTACAACTTTTATTAAGGTTTTTCTCTCTTGGATGTTTTCAACATAAGGAAACATTTATAGTGGGGAAGTTCAGATGGGAATATTTAATATCATAAGGTAGTTTTCATGGCATTTGCATAGAGTATTGAAAAAATATCCATTGCCCGATATTCATGTAGGTACTTCTGGCCTCTTTAAGGATTCCTTCTACCACCTGCATCAAGGGCACTGTGAAAGGTTCCAAAGTCTGATCCAAGGATATTGTCTTTTATTGCTCACAAAGATACTGGTCCCTTTTTTTCTGGGAATTACACTTTCATATACATATGTGTGATGTGAGTAAGTATGTGTTTGTAGGTTTAAATGTCTCCCCTATCCCTACACACAATCATGTGGGGTATTAGCTTAGGTTGTCAGAATGACATACAATTTTTCTCAACGGATCAAGTCTCCTCTGGCTACTCACTGTATTTAACACAAATTTATTACCTGCAAAAAAGTCTTAGACAAGTCACCTCATACTTTCTCTAGCATGTTATAATTATTTTTTTAAGATTTTATTTATTCATTTGACACATTCAGAGATAACAAGTAGGCAGAGATGCAGGCAGAGAAAGAGGAAGGGAAGTAGGCTCCCTGCTCAGCAGAGAGCCTGATGTGGGGCTTGATCCCAGGACCCTGGGATCATGACCTGAGCTGAAAGCAGAGGTTTTAACCCACTGAGCCACCCAGGCACCCCAGCATGTTAGAATTATTTTTGCATATCCAATCTAATCTGGGCATCTGCTTATTGTGCAAAATTTCTGGCATTTAAAAATTGTGCTTGCCATGTGATTAGCTAAGGACAGAGTTCAAATATGAATAAATAATAGTTTCTGAAGTTACAAAGAATGATTTTACTATCTCTAAAAACTTATTTTTCTAGATGGTATAATATGGTTTGTCTATTTCCTTCTCTCATCTTTTTTTTCCTGTATTTTTTATAATGAAAATGACTTTCCAAAATTCAATAATCTTTTGATTGTGAAATGCTGTCAGAAGAGAATAGTATGGACAATTTTATTATTTAGATCTCTCAGAAACAGTTTAATTGATATATGTGAAAGATAGTACTTTTAAAATCCTAGCTGTGATATTTACTATTTTTTTAAAATTTATTTTCAGCATAACAGTATTCATTATTTTTGCACCACACCCAGTGCTCCATGCAATCTGTGCCCTCTATAATACCCACCACCTGGTACCCCGACCTCCCATCCCCCGCCCCTTCAAAACACTGATTGTTTTTCGGAGTCCATAATCTCTCATGGTTCACCTCCCCTTCCAATTTCCCCCAACTCCCTTCTCCTCTCTATCTCCCCATGTCCTCCATGCTATTTGTTATGCTCCACAAATAAGTGAAACCATATGATAATTGACTCTCTCTGCTTGACTTGTTTCACTCGGCATAATCTCTTTCAACTTTTGATATTTACTATCTTAATGAACTTCCTGAAGTCATTACGTTTCTCTGAATCTCCATTTCCTTATAGATCATAATACCTGAGTTAATACTTCTCTAACTTGAGGTAAGACTCAAAAATGGCATGTTTTAAGTGTTTGAATGTGTAATTCAAATTTTTCTACTAATGCTATCAATGAAAAAATAACTTCCTCTAAGGAATTTCCAATATTAAAATAATTATGTATAAAACTCTGCAAAATGATATGTAAATTGAGTAAATTTTAATAACAAGTATTTTATTTTTTTCCTACACATCCCAGCAGTGTGTGTGAGAGAGAATTAAGTGGCAAGGAAGAGGGAGGAATAGATGTATTACAACTTAGTAACCTGAGGAGGCCAAAACTGAAGGAAAACTGGCCTGAGAAACTCATATTTGTCTCACTGGTCTACAGAACAGTAATTGAGTCATAATGATTTATACTATAAGCAGTTTCCAAGGAGGCAGATTTTGGATGGTTTACAGGTGAATTCAATGCTAAGACCCTAAAGCACAGGATACTGGAGAAAATTTACCAACTTTAAAATTTCATCTCCTATTAATCCTATATTAGTTTATGAAGGGAAAAAGCAAAAAGATTTAGATATATACACAAAAAGTTTTCTCAGCCAGGAGGTAAAATCTTCAAGTTCAAAATCATGTCCTGTAATGTCATCTTCATATTGATACTTATTCAGGGAGACATTAATGCATTAATTTTTTTTAATCTCTACACAGTATTATTAGTTATTCAAAGAAAAAAACTGATATACACACAAAGCTGCTGGATTAAATTACCTCTAACCATATAGTTTGAAGCATTTGAGCCAATGCAGCCCAATAAAAATGTAAAACATTATTTTTAACTTCCAAATCATGTGTAAAATACATATCCTTACATTTATACCACCACTAATATCCAGTCTTTTACAGTCTATGCAACATGTGTTCCTAAATATCATCATGATATATAAAATTCAATAAAAACCACATAGAAGGATTTAATAATGATAACAGCACTACTGTACATATTTTAAGTAGTTAAATGGTACATAAAGATCACAATAAATGTGGCACTTAACCTTGAAGAAAGCTAAAGTTTCGTGAAGAAATAGGTGTTAGAAGTATTGCAGCTTTCAGTAACTATGAAGTGGTGGGAAAAAGGGTATCTGAAATGAGATGGATAAAGTGTAGCCCAAGATGTGAATAAGTGTCTCATAACACATGTAGCACAATGAGGTACCTAGTAGAGTTTTGAGGTCTGTATGCCTGTGCCTGCCTATTGTGTATCTGTATCAGCTCAGTGCAACTAGATGCATTTTTTTGCATTCATGTCCTGTTGGTTCTGATGAAATGGTGCATAAGAAAACACAAGACTCACATTATGTTCAAATTATTTCCTAATATATCAATTGCACTAGAAGAAATTGGTATTATCAAAATAAACATTACAATGGAACTGACTCTTTGTGTGTCTATGTTTTAAGTCTACTGGAAATGTTCCTGGTAACAGATGAGTAAGTAATACTACCAAACCAAAATTTCTACTGAAATAACAAAATATCTGTACAGAAAAGATCTTGGAAAGGTATGGAAGGGTAAAGTGAAGCAGGCAGACTCTGGTAATGAGTCTACTTTGAAAGGAGGGGATTTAGCTAGTTAATTTCCAATTTTTGCTGGCTTCTGAGTTGATAACAGAAGCAGTCATCATGCATGTAATGTCAATGGCGAAACTGCAGTCATTCTGACCTAGGGGAAGAAAACAAAGTGGTAGATACAGAAGATGGTGGAATCTTTCAAAGGAAAGAACATTAGAGAAAATCTTCAGATTCTTTTGGTTCATATATTTGGCTGACCCTTGTTCAATCTTAAAGCAGCTCACTTAAAGACAAGAGTTGTCTACTAAGACTGGAGCTGCCAACCAAGAAAGTGTTTTCAGTCTATATTCACCTGAAGCAGTTTCCTTCTATAAAAAATGATACATAAATCATAAAAAAAATCACAGAATCCGGAGTCTCACAAGTTAATATTCATGTAATATCCACATTATAATAAAAATTACCTGACATTCAAACATCCAGCAATATGAAATTCATTCTCAAGCAAAAAAAAAAAAAAATCAATTCAGAACAACCATAGATGCTCCATATATGTGAATTAAGAGACAAAGATCTATAGCTGCTATTAATTTATAATATTTCTCAATTATCTAGATTAGATAAAATATGATCTTAAGGAATGTGAAAATAGAAAACTTCCACAGAATATAGAAATATGATTTAAAAAAGAGTAAAATGGCAATTCCATAACTAAAAAAATGTAATATATGAAGAAACCTCTGGGTGCAATAAACAATGAGATAGAGAGATAACAAGGGCTTAAGCATAGATCTATAAAAATTAACCAAGTTGAAAAATAGAAAAAAATTTAAAAGTATAGATCTATATTTTATATAAACATACTGAATGCTTAAAATTGGAATCCTAGAAGAAAATAGGACAGAAGAAAGCCAGTGAAGAAATAATAACCCCAAATTCAATTTAAATGGGATGAAACAAATAGACTAACAGAATAAAAAAACTTAATGAAACTTAAGCTTAATGAATACAATAACCACTATACTTAGACACAGAATGGGCTAACTTTTAGAAGCAAGACAATAAATGGTGAAACTAGAGAAACATGATATATTACAGAGGAACAATTTAAAGCTTACTTCTCATCAGAAACTATGGAAATAAGAAGACAGTGGAAAAAATATCTTTAAAGTGATGAAAGGAAAATAAGCAAACAAAAACTACCAACCAAGAACTACAAGACCAGCAAAATTATTCTTTAAGAATAAAGCTAAAATAGACACTTAGATAAAGGGGAATTATGCTCACTTATTGAAATCAAATCTACACTTTAAGAAATGCTAACTGCTAGAAAAAGTTATTTAGATAGAAGGAAAGTGATATCAAAAGAAGATACAGATTATCAGAATCTTATCAGGAATAAAGAAGTACATTATGTAATGACAAAGTGGATAATTATCCAAGAAGACAAAACCATCTTTAAAGTGTATTCTAAAAGTAGAGCTGGTTCTAAAAGTTACTTGAAAAACAGTTGATAGAATTGTGAGGAAAAGGCAAATACACCATTATAGCTGGAGACGTCAACACCCTTCTATCAGTAACTGAAATAGCCAGTTAGGCTAAAATCAGTGAGGATATAGTTGACCTGAGCCACAACAGCAATCAACTTGATCTAATTGACATTTATAGAATACTTCATCCAACACCTGCAGAAAATATATTCTTCTTAGTTCATATGAAAGATTCACCAAAGTATCCCATATTCTGAGATACAAAACACACTTAAATCTGAGAGACATCATACAAAGTATGCTCTCAGACCACACTGGAGTGAGATTGTCTTATTATAAATCAATAACAAAAAAGTAGCTGGAAAATTCCAAAATACATGGAGATGAAACAGCACAATGCTAAATAACAGATGTTCCAAGAAGCCTCAATATATATAAATCAAACAGAAATCTCCAAAAGAGGGGCACCTGGGTGGCTCAGTGGTTTAAGCCTTTGCCTTTGGCTCAGGTCATGATCTCAGGGTCTTGGGATCGAGCCCCGCATCGGGTGCTCTGCTCAGCGGGGAGCCTGCTTCCCCTTCTCTCTCTGCCTGCCTGCCTGCCTACTTGTGATCTCTCTCTCTCTCTCTCTCTTTGTCAAATAAATAAATAAAATCTCCAAAAGATACTTTTTGGATAATGATAAACTGATTTTAAAGCGTATATGAAAAGGCAAAATACCACAAATAGGCAGTAAAATATTAAAGAAAAGCACAGTTGGAGAACTGACACTAATAGACTTACAGGTTTTCCCCAAATATTTATTTATTTATTTTTACTTTAAAAATTAAAAAAAAAATTAACATATAATATGTCATTTGTTTCAAGGGTACATGTCTGTGATTCATCAGTCTCATACAACACTAGTACTCACCACAGCACATAACCTCCCCAATGTCAACTTTTTATTTAAATTTTAATTAGATAAGATACAATGTAATATTATTTTCAGGAGTAGAACTCAGTGATTCATCACTTACATAAAACACTCAGTGCTCATCATAGCAAGTGCCCTCCTTAATACCCACATTCATTTATGCTCATCCCCTCCGCAGTCCTCAGTTTGTTCTCTACAGTTAAGAGTCTCTTATGGTTTGCTTCCCTCTCTTTTTTTCCCTTCCCTATGTTCATCTGTTTTGTCTTAAATTCCACCTATGAGTAAAATCATATGGTATTTGCCTTTCTCTGACTTATTTCACTTAGCATGTAATACACGCTAGTGCCATCCACATCATTGTAAATGGCAAGATTTTATTCTTTTTGATGGCTGAAAAATATTCCATCATACACACACACACACACACAAACAAACACACACACACATCTTCCTTATCTATACATCAGTCAATGGACATTTGGGCTCTTTCTATTATTTGACTATCGATTTGTATTTCTCTCATGTCAAATGATGTGGTGCACTTTTTCATATGTCTGTTGTCTATTTTTATGTCTTCTTTGGAAAAAGTCTATTCATGTCTTCTGTTCATTTCTTAAAGGCATTATTTGTCTTTAGAGTGCTGAGTTTGGTAAGTTCTTTATACATTTTGGACACTAACCCTTTATTAGATATGTGTCAGATGCAAACATCTTCTCCCATTCTGTAGGCTATCTTTGAGTTTTGTTGATTGTTTCCTTTGTTGTGCTGAAGTTTTTATTTTGATGAAGTCCCAATAGTTCATTTTTGCTTTTGTTTCCATTGCCTCCAGAGACATGTCTAGTAAGAATTTGCTATGGTCTGCATCAAATTGTTCCTGCCTATGTTCTCCTCTAGGAATTTGATGGCTTCCTGTCTTACTTTTAGGTCTTTAATCCATTTTGAATTTATTTTTACATATGGTGTGAGAAGGTGGTCCACTTTCATTCTTCTGGATGTTGCTGTCCCAAATACCCAACACCATTTGTTGAAGAGACTGTCTTTTTTCCCACTAGATATTTTTTTCTGTTTTGTCAAAGATTAGCTGATCATATAGGTATATGTTTGTTTCTGGGTTTTCTTTCTTTCTTTCTTTCTCTCTTTATTTTAAGATTTTATTTATTTGACAGAGAGAAAGAGAGAGATTACAAGCAGGCAGGCAGAGAGAGAGGGGGAAGCAGGCTTCCTACCAAGCAGAGAGCCCGATGTGCAGCAGGACCCCAAGATCACAACCCAAGCCAAAGGCAGAGGCCTAACCCTCTGAGCCACCCAGGCACCCCTGCTTCTGGGTTTTCAGTTCTGTTACATTCATCTATGTATCTGTTTCTATGCCAGTACCATACTGTCTTGATGGATATAGCTTTGTAATATAACTTAAAGTCTGAAATTATAATGCTTCCAGCTTTGTTCTTCTTTTTCAAGATTGATCTGGCTATTTGAGGTCTTTTTTGGTTCCATAAAAATTTTAGGTTTGTTTGTTCTAGTTCTGTGGAAAATGCTGGTGGTATTTTGATAGGGACTGCATTAAAAATGTAGATTGCTTTGGGTAGTATAGACATATTAACAATATTTTTCTTCTAATCTATGAGCATGGGATGTTTTTCCATTTCTTTGTGTGTTCTTCAATTTCTTTTGTAAGTGTTCTATAGTTTTCAGAGCATAGATCTTTTACCTCTTTGGTTAGGTTTATTCCTAGGTCTTTTATAGTTTTTGGTGCTATTGTAAATGGGATCAAGTCCTTGATTTATTTCTGTTGCTTCGTTATTGGTATATAGTAATGCAACAGATTTCTGTATGTTGATTTGGTATCTTGTGACTTTGCTGAATTTATGTACCAGTTCTAGGAAGTTTTTGGTGAAATCTTTTGGATTTTCTAGAGTATCATGTCATTTGTGAATAGTGAAAGTTTTACTTCTTTGTTGCTGATTCAGATGCTTTTTATTTCTTTTTGTTGTCTGATTGCTGAGGCTAGTACTTCCAGTACAATTTTAAATAATGGCGATAGTGGACGTCCCTGTCTTGTTCCTGACTATTGAAGAAATGCTCTCAGGTTTTCCCTATTGAGGATGATATTAGCTGTGGGTCTTTCATATATGGTCTTAATGACGTTGAGGTATGTTCCCTCTATTCTTACTTTCTTGAGCGTTTTTACCAAGAATGGATGCTGATTTTGTCAAATGCTTTTATCCATCTATTTATAGGATCATATTTTTTTATCCTTTCTTTTATTAATGTGGTATATCATGTTGATTGATTTGTGAATACTGAACCACCCCCATCCCTGTAGCCCAGGAATAAATCTCACTTGATTGTGGTGAATAATTCTTTTAATTTACTGTTGGATTCAATTTGTCAGTATCTTTTTGAGAACGTTTGCATCCATGTTTATCAGGGATATTGGTCTGTTGATTTTGCAGGGAGTTTTTCTGTACCTCTTGGACCTGGACCTACTTATTTCCTTCCCCAGGCTAGGAAAGTTCTCAGCCATGGTTTGTTCAAATAAACCTATCCCCTAGTTCCTGGCTCTTCTTCTGGGACACCTATTATATGAATGTTATTATGCTTTATGGGTTGCTGAGTTCCTTAAGTCTACATTCATGATCCAATATGTTTCTTTTCCTCCTTTTTTCAGCATCATTATTTCCCATAATTTTATCTTCTACATCATTTATTCATGTCCCACTTCTTCCATCCTTGTGGTCATTACATCCATTTGGCTATGCATTTGTTATAGCATTTTTTATGTTGGAAGGACTAGTTTTTAGGTCTTTTATCTCTGTGGTTAGAGTCTTCCAGGTTTCTTCTATGCTTTTCTCAATCCAAGCTAGTATCCTTATGATTGTTGTTTTAAATCTTGGTTCAGAAAAAATAAAAACCCTAGTTCAGGCATATTACTTATCTCTGTTTTGATTAGCTCCCTGGCTGTGATCTCTTTTTGTTCTCTATTTTGGGGTAAATTCTTCCATCTTGGCTTTTTGTCTAGGTTTCTGTCAATTGTATGTATGGAAAGTTGTGCCTGGTCCTATTTCCACTAGAGCTGAAGCTTTGTGGAGGTCTATGATCAGTAAATTTGGTACATGGATAAGTGGTTGTGCAAGAAGGGCCTGCTACTGCTCTGGATCTCAGCTGTGCTTGCCCTATTCAAAAAGGAACATGCAGAGCACAGAGTGGCTGTGGTTGGTGTAAGAGGCTCTAGGCTTCCACTGTGGGCACTGTACTGTTTGTTGAAGTTGATCTGTGCTGATGGGAGGGGTGAAAATGGTCTTGGCCCACTCTCTTCCCTTGAGAGTGGAGTTTGTGCCCACTATCTATAGGAAGCCCTAGAGAAGAATGAACAATTTACCCTCTTGTGTCCCAGGCTTCTGTCAGATCCCTGCCTTCATCCTGTCTGTGTCTGTGCTGTCTGTCTGCCCAGTGGTGGCAGAGTGATCCTGTTTTATCTCAGGCACAGGGCTGGGTTTCAAAACTCCAAATTTTAGGCACCTGGTGTGGCATGAACCCACACTAATCCTGGGAGATAGTCTCAGAGTTTATGATAAAGTGTACCAAAGAAACTGGCATCTAGATTAGCTACCCTCAGCAGGCATCTCTGCTTGTATGTTAATGAATGGGGCAATTCATGGACATGCTCTGGCTCCTTTGTCCTGAAAGGCAGTTGCTGCCTCTCCCAAATGTACTCTAAGAAGGGAAACTGTCTCTCCTAGTATGACCCAGGGGATCCTCAGCCTCCTTCTCCATAGGAGCACTGCTATACCCACCAGGCTTAACCCTGGTGATAGCATGGACTTCTAAAACTTCAGATTTTCAGTTTTGCTGCATGTAAAAACTTATGATAATCAGCTCCTCTTATTTTCCTAGTCAATGTTTATGGGATGTTTCTGCAGATGTTTCTGTAGCATCTGTGATTCTTTCTCCCTGGTCTTCCATGACATGGCCTCTTTTCTCCCTCTTATTGTGCAATTTGTTTTCTCAGTCCTCAGATCAATTTCCTGGGTGTTCAGAATGATTTGATAATTATCTAGCTCTGTTCAAGGGACAAGGCAAGCATAAGGGCCTCCTAGTAATCAACCATCTTAATTCCTCTGCCCAGACTTCCAGTCTTTTTTTTAAAAAAAATTTATTTATTTATTTGAGAAAGAGAGATAAACAGACTCCCTGCTAAACAAGAAGCCTGATGCAGGGCTTTATCCCAGGACCCAGAGATCATGACCTGAGCCAAAGGCAGTTGCTTAACCAACTGAGCATCCTAGCTTTCTAGCATCCTAGATTTCCAGTCTTATTATAATGTCTTCCAGTCTTATTGATATAATTATAGTTATCATGCCACCGCGGTATTAGTGATAGAAGAGATAAATAATTCTATGAATTGGAATAGAGTTTCAAAATAGTTTCATATAAATACAGTTAACCTACCTTTGACAAAAGAACAAAGACAGCGCAATAGAAAAAGGATAGTCCTTTCAACAAAGAGTATCAAGAAAACTCAATATGCATATGAAAAAAATGTATCTAAAAACTGACATTAGACCTTTCATGAGAGTTAATACAGAATGGAATATAGCCTCAAATGTAAAATGAAAACTTATAAAACTTCTAAAAGACAATATAGGAAAAAATTCTAGGTGACTTTGGATTTGGCAATGAGTTTTAATTATTTTTAAAGTTTTTATTTATCTGTTTGACAGACAGAGACACAATGAAAGAGGGAGCACAAACAGGGGGATTGGGAGAAGGAGAAGCAAGCTTCTGGCACAGTAGGGAGCCCCATGTGGGCTCAATCCCAGTACCCTAGGATCACAAACTTCAGCTGAAGGCTGAAGGTACTTAACAACTGAGCCACCCAAGGACCCTTGGCAATGAGTTTTTAAATACAATGCAAAGGCATGACCTATGGAAATAAAGGTATGCTGGACTTCATTAAAATTAAAAAAAAAAAAAAAGGAACAAAGAAGAACTTCTTTGTGAAAGACACTGTTAAGAGAACAGAATCAAGACACAGACTAGGAAAAATATCTATTTTTAGCTTATATCTTTATCCTATATCTAATAAGTGACTCAGATCCAAATATACAGATAACTTAAAATTCAACATTAAGATAAAGAACATCATTAAAAAGTGAACAGAGATCTGAACAAAGGAATCACCAAAGAAGATAAATAGCTGGTAAATAAGCATATGAAAATATGCCAATAGCATATGTTCTTATAGAAGTTCAAATTAGAATGACAATGAGATTCCATTACATACCTATTAGAATGGCTAAAATTTAAAACACTGATACCACCAAATGCTGATAAGGTTGGGGAACAACAGGAATTCTCATTTATTGCTGGTATGAATCTAAAATAATACAGCCACTTTAGAATGTAGTTTGGAAGTTCCTTATAAGGTTAAACAGTCTTATTAAATTATCAAGTAATTGTACTCTTAGGTATTTACTTGATTAAGTTGAAAACTCACATCACATAAAAGCTCAAACATGAATGTTTATTGCAGCTTTACTCATCATTGTCCAATTTTAGAGGCAACCCAGATGTCTTGAACAGGTGAATGAATAAATGAAATGGTATAGCTATACAATCAAATATTACCCAATGACTAAAATAAATGAAACATCAAGCAATGAAATGACATGGAGGTACCTTAAATACAAATTCTTAAGTGAAAGAAGCCAGTTTGAAGAGGTTACATAATGTATGCTTTTAAATACATGACACTTTTGGAAGATCAAAACTACAGACATAGTAAAAAAAAATTACTGGTTGTTAGGATTTAGGCAAGGAAGGAATGACTAGGTGGAACATGGGCTTTTAGGACAATGAAACTATTCTGTATAATACTGTAATTGTGGATACATTAAATCATGCATTTGGCAAAACAAAAAAAAAAAACTACAACACAAATAGGGAACTCTAACATATACTGTGGACTTTAGTTAATAATTATATATTAATACTGGTTTATCAATTGCACCAAATGTAATACCTCAGAGCAAAATGTTAGTAATAAGGAGAGACTTAGGAGGGAGAAGAAGGAGTATAAGGAAACTTTAATACTTCAGGCTTAAGTTTTCTGTAAACGTTAAATCACTCTAAAAAATGAAGTCTATTAATTTTTAAAAAGTTAAGGATGGGTTAAGAGTAGATATTGTGAAGGCTACTAAGAATGTCTGCTAAGTCTGGGAATCTTATTAAATTCCCCTTTTAATTTCACAGAGGAAGAAATTATACTTATGTTTAGAACTAAGTTATTTACTTTCACTGAGGCAATAATACCAAACCAAGCATAAATAAAACATTTTGGAATTTATAAGATGCTTCACTTATGCAAGTGATGATATATATCCTTTCCCAAAACCCAATGAGAAATATAGAGTAGGCTTTCTGGATATTCCCATTGTAGAAAAACTTGATGTTCTGACAGGCTAATGACGTTGTCCAGAATACATAGTTAACAAGAAGCAGAGCTGTCTTCTTATTTGTATCCCATTTACCTTCCTCCATACCTCATTGTGAAATCACACTTTCCTTTTAAAATTTTCTGAAGGAAGACAGACTAGGTGTCTTGATCACAAAATGCCTTACATATATTTGGTGAAGATAGTATATGAAATGGACATATTGTAAACCCCTGGCACAGTGTTGGCTACATCTAGGTGTTCCAAGTCCAATGGTACAGGAAGAAACAGAATATAGAAAAGTTCCTCTGATGCTATAGGAAATTGCTTTATATGCAACAGTTGGATTTGAGGAATGATATAATATCTTTCATAGTCCAATGTATAAAAGGCAGCAAGACCAGATCTCTAAGCATCTTTGACCTATAAAGTTGTCAATATTGTAAGGGCTGCCACTGACCATGAAATCTGTGCCTTACTTCCATGACAACAAATAGCTATATATATGTTCACTCCCTTGTATCCCTTATATCTTGCATTTATCCTTGACACTAATTTGTTTGCTTATTTGATAGTAAACTAAATGAAAGCAGCTTTGAAACTAGGCCAAGTTCTCATATTTACCAATCTTTGAAAATGCTTGGTCCCTTGAAGTTGTTCAATTTTATTTTAAGTCAGAAATCACTGGTGTTTACAATTCTGTCAGCAGAGTATCAATTAGATGAAATAGCTGTTCAGGTGGGATTGATTAGAAACTATAATTCTACTTCTTACATGCTTGGTGTGGTAAATGGTAAGGGCAAGGGTGAATGGAAAATACCTTTTCCACTGTACTCATGAAGGAAGGAAACTGTCAATAAATAAACTGAAAAAAAATCTGTTTTCTCAAATTTTAGTTTGAGGAAATTGGACAATGAATATTTGTTGACAATAAAGATTGAGTTGTTTGCCTAGGCCCAAGATAAATATAGGTCTAGAGTCTAAAGTACAAAGTATTAATATTGTTTTAACCTTTCTGAATAAAAACACTAGCAGAAAAAACAAGCTGTCTGGATCCTGAAAAGAGCAATGTAATGAGTGCATGATGTGATCTCTTTTATGTCTAAGTGGCATAAAATAAGCATTATTTTCTGTCTGTATCTCTTGCAGAGGCTTAGAATGTTCCTGCTCAGAATACTGATTACTAACAAGTTGGAAATCTAGAGCCTGACAGTGCCTGATGCTCACACAGTTTGAATGTGTGCTCAGACATATATTCTGTTAATAATCTTAACTGGAATTCATAAAAAGAGAGAATAGATAAAACTCATGACTCTTTTCTTGGCTAAAAAAAATAATAGAAATATATCCAAATTGATAGTCACTATTGGAAAAATACAAGTATATGTAAGAAAAATTGAGGTTTTAAGTTAAGCAATAATTAATTTGCTTGCTATTGCTAAAAAGGCACACTACATAAAAATTCTGACAAATATTTCACCATTTGTTTGTCCAAAGTTTGGTGATGCTGAGTGCTTGGCCTGGACATTTTGGAATAAGAATATTTTACCAGACTAGATCCAAGTGGCAGATTTGGAAATAAGACACATTATCACAGGAGGAGGAGAGAGGTGTTTGTGGCAATCTTTCTATTACTACATTTTTACTCTCTTCCCAACCCTCATGCTGGTCTCAGTTCATGACACTTAATCACATCCTTTGACAGATGGTTTGATTTTCTTGTTGCTGCTCTTGTTTATGATAATGATCATTCAAAACAATTAAAACAGAATTAGCTGTATGTATGAATTACAAACAGGCACTCATTCATTCAATAGTTCATTAGGCTTATGCTGTACCAGGCATAGAGCTTGGTAAGAGAATCCCGCATTGAGAATAACAGGCTCATGCTTTACCTCATTTATGCTACTAATGATTTTATTTTTACTTTGGTTTTTTAATAGTTTCTTTCATTCCTTTCCTTTCCTTTTCCTTCCTTCCTCTCTCCCTCCGCCTTCCCTCCTTTCTATTTTCCTTCCTTTCTTTCTTTCTCTCTCTCTCTTTCTCTCTCTAGGAGTTATGGGGAAAAAGGAAATAGATTTATTCATTTTTGCATCTGGAAAGGCAACAAATAGCATGGCTCTAATCCTGGTTCTGTCATTAACAGGCTTTGTAAACCTTGGGTAAATTATATAATCACTCTTGGTCTCAGTTTAGTCATCTGCACAACTGCCATAACAGGTTTGCTATAAGGATTAAACGAGTCAATTCACGTAAACTGCTTAGATTTATGTGTGGTATTTGGTGTTAACATTTTAGCTATTATTATTTATTTGTCAAAATATTCACTATAGGAATGCTGAAAAAGGGTAATCTCAATTATTCTAATTAATTAGTTTGCTTAGATATTAATACATTATTTTATTTCAACCACAACACAGTAGAAGATACTATTATCTTCATTTAGAATTAAACTGAGACAGAGAGGAGCTAATCACTGAACAAATAACCAGACCATGGTTGTATAATTCCAAAGTCCAGGTTAAGACAGAATATGTCCTATTGCATCTTAGTCAATAGTTTGTAAAATAAAATCCTACAGTACTCATTTTTCCACTGAGGAAAACAGAAAAAGAATGAATAATTGTGCAGTATTAGAACTATACTCAGATATATGTATGAGATATTCTGGGAACACAGAAAACATAGGGATTGAATTTTCCTTCAGTGCTGCTTGCATGGCCTCTTGTATTGTAAGATTATGTTTGAATACTGTTACCAAATAATATCAAATAAAACATTAGACTTAGTATTTTTCTTAGCTTCAACACTAAACAGCTCAGTGGCTCTGTATCAGTAAGCAGTCAGAAGCAGTATTTTGTATAAAACAAGGAGAAAAACAGAATATTCTAATTATAGAGCAACTGACCAAATTTCACCTGAAAAAAAGCTAAAGAAAGACATGAATGATTTTTTAAATGTTACAGCTTCATATTCTAATGTCACCCAGCATCACGCCAGTATTCCAATCATGCATACCTCTTTTGGACAGCATTGTTCATGCATCAGTTATCTTATACCTAGATTATTTTATGAATTTTCAAAGTTGGTCTTCCTATTATAAATACCACCCCTTTCAATTTACTGCAGTTGAGGTAATATTTCTAAATGCATATGGTCATATGCTAATATGACATTATTAGCTTACTACCAAAAATGTAATAATAAAATTTTCCCTTGTCTATAAAATAAAATCTCAATATCATGCCAGGATTTTCAAAATTCATGAAGATCTTCCCATTTTTTACCTATTCAAACTCACTTCCTTTCACTACCTATGCCTTATGCTTTACCCATTGCAAATGTCATTCAGTTCCTGAAATATTTATTTAATTTGTTGTCATCACCTTCCTCAGTGTATGGCCTACAGCATCTACTCAAAAAATGTTGTTGACTGAAGGAATGGAAACATTAAGAAAATAGGAATGTTCACATGCACCCAAATGTTTATAGCAGTAATGTCCACAATAGCCAAACTATGGAAAGAACCTAGATGTCCATCAACAGATGAATGGATAAAGAAGGTGTGGTAAATATATACAATGGAATACTATGCAGCCATCAAAACTCCGAAATCTTGCCATTTGCAATGACATGGATGGAACTAGAGGGTATTATGCTAAGCGAAATAAGTCAATCAGAGAAAGATAATTATCATATGCTCTCTCTGATATGAGAAATTTGAGAGTCAGGCCAGGGGTTTGTGGGGAGAAGGGAGGGAAAAATGAAACAAGATGGATTTGGGAGGGAGACAACTATAAGAGACTCTTAATCTCAGGAAACAATCTGAGGGCTGTTGGGGGATGGGTAGGGATAGGGTAGCTGGGTGATAGACATTGGAGAGGGTATGTGTTATGATGAGTGCTGTGAATTGTGTAAGACTGATGATTCACAGACATGTACCCCTGAAACAAATAACACATTATATGTTAATTTAAAAAGAAAAGAAAGAAAGAAAATAGGAACGAGCCCTTGTAAGTCATTTGTAATCCATTTCAGAGCCATAGTGGAACTTGCCTCCTCTACCATTTACCTCAAAGACACAAAGATTGGAAATGTCAGGAAAATGTCCAGGAAATAATTATCAAATTTGGCTGGAACACATGGAAAAACAGGAATGTTGCAAGGAGCAGGGCTTTATCATATAGTGTTTAAAACCAAGTACTTTAGAATTAGAGATGGATTGAAATTAACTAGCTTTATGATCCTGAGTAAGCCATTTCTTTTCTCTGTCCTATTTCCTTAAGTGAAATGTGAAAAATATTATTTAGTTCATTTTTAAAGTGCTTAATACAGTGTTTAGCCCATAATTTATGACTAAATCAGAATTCTTCTTCTCTTGATATATAGGTAAATTTGTTTTTCTTAAAGTTAGAAGATTCCATACAGAAATACACTGATAACACAGACATATGTACATTCACTGGATATCTCCTACTTGCTCTTGAAGATCCACTCTCCACATTTCTACTTCTTGCACTAGAAGAGCTGAAATGTATGGGCTACATGAGGGATTCCACATTCCTAGGATTCATGATGGGTCTAGCCAAAGACAGGAGAGAAAGGAGAGTTGATTTAAAACACTGATTACTCCAGCTCCAGCACTGTAGGCCTGCTTTAGTACAGCAGGATTCTTCTTGAAGAAAGGTTTATTTAGCTCTCATCAGATGATCCTTTCCTGGTAGTCAGTTGTGTCTTTTTATAGTATAACATGTTTTGTCTTAACATGCTAAATGACTAATATCTTTAGCTTCATCACTTCAGGACTAGGGGTATGATGAAGTCTGGTATTACTAACTTTTAGGAGCACTACTATCTAATGTGATGACAGTCTGATCACAGCTTTAAAAATCCTCTTTGAATTATTCTTGTGTGTGCCCTTTGGGTTTTCTGGGATCCTAAATAATATATGTGTATGCACAGAAAAATGGGATTGCATGTATACTAAAAAGAAAGTGGGAATAAGAGCCATATAAAATAAGGACATAATTTTAAAAAAAAGACACGTTTGTAGATTTCTTTTTTTTATTTTATTTTTTAAAGATTTTATTTATTTATTTGACAGAGAGAGAGAGAGATCACAAGTAGGCAGAGAAGCAGGCAGAGGGGAAAGGGGGAAGTAGGGTCCCTGCTCAGTAGAGAGCCTGATGTGGGGCTCAATCCCAGGATCCTGGGATCATGACCTGAGCTGAAGGCAGAGGCTTAACCCACTGAGCCACCCAGGCACCCCACATTTATAGATTTCTTTCCAAATTCCTGGAACTCCTCACATATTTCACATATTGTTAGTGTATTATATAAAGATTGGCATGAAGAATTCATATTAAATTTTACATATAATGTAGTACTGTTTTTTGAATCAAATATTTGTTTTTGTGACTATATTTCTGAAGTTTATTATGTCTAGTGGTCTGTTGGTTTTTAAGCATTTAGGGAACTTATTTTCACTTGGGTAGGGTTTTAAATCTCTTGAGTTGTCAATACTACAGAAAATTCAGTGTGATTTTCAAATGTATTCATTAACTGGGCAGCACTCCAGTGGACACTGCTTTCTGTTAAGACATGAAATTATAATCTATGTGTTTCTAGAACTAAAACTAAAGGAACATTATGAGGAATGAATTCTGTTAATCATGGCTAATATTTTATAATGTGTATAGGATTCATGTTTTCTTTTTAAGTGTCTCTTACAGCTCCAGAAAAAAAAACACACTATGTGTTTAAAAGTAGACCAATTTTTTTTTTTTTTTTTTTTTTTTTTTTTTTAGTAATAGCCCAGGAAAATAAAGCTAGTCATTGAAATAAAACATTTTCTTCCCACTTTCCAGTGGTTTTGACGGTCACTCCTCATACATTCTCAAGAGGTACGGCAGAAGGAACACACAATTTTTGAACAGTACTTCCTACTTCACCATCTCCTCTCCTGCCTTCCTTAATAAATGGGGTTCTGAAGGCTACTATGTCAACAAAGTCCTAAACTCCACTCAGTAAAGAAAGAGTCTTTGCCAATTTAATTTCTCATGTTTATAATCCTTCACTTCTCATCGTCAAAGTGAAAGTCCCTTGTTTCCCTTCTGTGAAAGATGGGAGAAGAGTGTCCACACTCATTAACCACACACCCATTCCAAAAATCTACTTTCTTACACTCTTAGTGGGCCTGTGCATTTTTCTTATGACTTCTTATCCCTCAATTTTTTGCCCTTTTAACTGCTTTTCCAGTCACATAGATTATTTGTGCACAGGGAAAAGGGTTGGATATCAATATGGAAAGGGATTCCAAGTCTGAAAAAATATCATTGTTTCTAATTTCTCATATACTTCAGATATATCAAATCCATTTTTATGCAACTCCTTAAGATCTGCCAAATAGGAGATACTATTTCTTCTTTGAGTAGCAGAAATTGCACAGATAAAACAAAGACCTAGTTAAAGGGAAAAAAATTGTCCACTTAATACTAGGTAAAAACAATTCGAGATGCACTTCTAAATAATTGTGAGATGATACTTTATAAGCAGAAGTCTTCTTATGAAGAGAATAATTTATTGTCCTGGATTATTTATAAAGATAAGAGAAAATGAAATAGGATCTAAATGAAACTATGTTTAGGAAAAAACAGATTAGTGATATTATTTAAGAGATTTTGCTTTTTCCTAATCTAGGTCCAAGGATAAATGTAATAATCTTCTAAACTTAAGGTTTCCCATTTATAACATTTTGCATTTGAAAGCATGAAAGTTTCTTTGTTTCTCCCTTTTCTTTTTCTTTCCTCTCCTACAGTAGTGTACATAAATATTAATAATATATATCATCATGTATATCTTTTTGATTAAAAAAATTGATTTTTCCAGAGTTATTTATGAAATAATAGAGGAGATAATATGGTAAAGACAAAATAGAGCTCCAAATATTGATTCACCTTCATCAACTGGTCAAATTTCAAGACTCAAATTAGAGATTCAAGGGGAATACTTAATCTGAGAAAGCTAAATTTTGAAACACATTTTGGAGGAGGAGCCAGAAAACCTGTGGGCACGAGTATTAAATACATCAATTTGTTAACAAAACAGAGTATGACCAAAATCTATAAACTTGGGGGTTGGCAAGAACATGGAAGATAGAAGAAGTTATAAAGAAATTTCCTTTGTATATAGATTCCATTTATGTACCAAGGAAAGCTGAATTGCCAAATCACCTGGGATAAGGCAAAGGCTGATGATCTCACAGACTAACTTATAATGTAAACACTTGGCTGGTATTCAGAGTAGCTAAAATCAATACAGGATGGGCTTGATTGAGAAAACAAGATAGAAACAGATATGGTGTCATACATTATACTCTAAATATATGATTAAGTTTTTTTGATTTTTTGATTAATTTTTTTAATCCCTAATCAAGCCAATGTTTTGTTAATAATTCATTGTGCAAGTTATAGATGCCTTTACTCTGACTTATGTCCTACCTGCAGTAATGCCAATTGCTTAAAAAACTTACCAAATGTCATACACCCATCAATCAACAAAAAAGAAAAATTGTAAAAATAATTTGTCAGAGGCTATTCTACTGATACTATGCCATAAAGATATAAATAGTATCTTATTTCTAATAGGGAACTCTTTCAAGATTTTATATTTCTGAGATCATGACATGCCTAGACTTTCCTCAAGTTTTGTCTTGTAATTAATCTACAGATATATAAATATGCCACAAATAATTTGGCAAAATGTTAAAAATATATTTTATTATGACATATTAAAGAAATTAAGTAGGCAAATGTGAAAAAGCATAATTTTTGCTTTAAATATCAAAATTTCAGGGGTGCCTGGGTGGCTCAGTGGGTTAAGCCGCTGCCTTCGGCTCAGGTCATCATCTCAGGGTCCTGGGATCGAGTCCCGCATCGGGCTCTCTGCTCAGCAGGGAGCCTGCTTCCTCCTCTCTCTCTCTGCCTGCCTCTCTGCCTACTTGTAATCTCTCTCTGTCAAATAAATAAATAAATCTTAAAAAAAAATAAATAAATATCAAAATTTCATTAATCATATTTAAGGGAAATAAACTATGAAAAGTGATAAACAGGGATACAGTCTCAAAGTATAGAGTCTTGGCCTACTTCCAATAAATTGTCTGCTTTTAGAAATTGGTTTAAAAAATGTGTTATGAGTAAATATAACCAGCCTTTTGATTTAATGATGCATACTGAAAGAAACAATTTTTGAATAAACTTTATTAATTATAGAAATAATATGGATATTATAAAGTTCCAAAATGTATTAGAAGACACAATACAAGTTCCTCTTTCAAACTTGCCTGTGAAAGAATGCAGTTATTTTAAAATAAAATTCAATGTGTGTTAAAAAAAAAAAGACATAAAAACAAAAACCCTTACTGACTGCTACATTGGTTAAAAGAGAAAGCTTTGGTTTTTGAGCTGCAAAATGGTTATAGTCACGGGGTTCTTTTTCATATTAAATGAGAAAGTGCAGCACAGCCAAGTTTGGGAATTCATGACTTTGTTAGTTACATCTGATTTAGAATATAAAGAATAAATAATAGAAACAACATTAGTGTCTATTATTCTTTTCTTCCCTTTTCTTAAATATTCTGCCAACTGCAGTCAAGTGTGTTACTATTTTCTTATTAATGTTGAATTTGTTGATATTTCTTTGGAATGAACTGTCTGGTTTTCTTTTTTCTTTACAGATTTTGAAGTTTAATATTAGGTAAATAAATTATTTTTAGGAAGAAAACTAAGAAATGCTTTCCCAGAATCTCTGATAATAGGTCCTGGAAGAGATTCCTCCAATGAAAAGAACTACCATAAATTTTGAAAATAGAAGTGTTAGAGAAGCTGCTCTTTTTCAGTTGCAATAGTGGGCAAGCTCCTGGCCATCAGGCACACTATTGTGTTGCCAGTAGGGACAGGTCCACCTAAGAACCTTCACTCATTAGTGTTCTAGGCAGATAAGATAATCTAGAAGAAGCTCCCCTACACTTAATGCAACTTCCAGAATTTTAGAAACTGTCCTTAAAGCTTACAACTGTATACACCTCTAAATCCATTCACCCAATCATTTCCTTTAGGAAATATGTAGAGTTGTTTCTGTTTCCTTGAATGAATGATTGATTCAAATGAAAACCACATTGATACCATCTTACACCAGTTAGAATGAACATATTTATGAGATTCAACCGTGTTCTTATATATGTCAGTAGTTGATGCTTTTTATGTTGCTAAGGAGTATTCCACTATAAATATGCCCAAATTTATTTAACTATTCTGAAAATGATTACTAGGGTCTTTGCAGTGTTTAGGTATTAGGAATAAAGCTTCTATCAACATTTCTGTACAATGCTTTATGTTTATATGTTTTCATTTCCCTTTGGTAAATACCTAAGGTTGGCATCAGTGAAATAGACTTTAAAGTTTATAAGAAATTTTCAAACTTCTTCCCCCAAATTGTTGTACTCTTTGACATTCCCACAATGAATGAGAGTTCTAATTGTTCTACATCCTCATTCCATGTTCCCTTCTGCCAAAGCCCAGTTGTTCCATCTGCGCATAAATTATTCCAATGCAGACCTCTGAGCAGTCAGAGAATTGGAGTATTTCCTGCAGTCTGTTCCTGTAACTCCTTCCAGACACCCTTTGGGAATGATTAATACTACCTGGCAGATGCCTGTGACTGGGAGAAGTCCTCCAAACTGGAGCCGAGTCATGCTGATTGGCAGAATTCTATCTTGTTATTAAATGGCCAGTGGGAAAAACTAGCTAGTACTATATGTATTCATTCCTACATCTTTGAGGAACTTTTAGGAAAAGAAAAAAAAAAAAAAAAAGAACCAGAAAGCATCCTTAGAATCTGTATAATATAAAATTATATTAAACTAAATGAATTAAAATTATTTTTTTGCTTATTTGTAACTGCTCACTGATGGAAGACTGACTATCCAGAATGGTCAAATATTAGATTGCAAAATATTTAATTCATCGTTCATAAAAAAAATAAAGGGAATGAGTGCAGAGTTTAAACTTAACATTTATTATGTTAATGATCACAGAGATCTATGATTTTACATAGTGAGCTCTTACCTAAAGATCAGTAAAATCCCAGTCCACATGTGTGATTGGCAGATAAATGAAAGATTCTTTATATCATTAAAAAATGATTTAAGACCTTACTGACAAACTTATAAAACAGTCACAAAGGTGTGTGTATGTGTATATGTGTGTGTGTGTGTGTGTGTATGTAAATATATATGTATGTATACACATTTCTTAATTCTTTTGAGAAATCACCCAAAAAATGGCCAAAATGTTTAATCTATTATGGTAGACGACTCACCTATTTGAAGCTTGATAAATTTCTAATTTCTTAGTCACTCATAATTAGGATATCTTATTTATACTAAAAATATGAAGTTAGGAAAATGATGAGAATTATTGAATATTTGCTTTTAAATAATATATTTTTAAGAAACTATTTTCTTTGCTAAGGTAAGAGTGAAAGGAGACATATGCTATGCTTCTTAAAACAAAGGTTGAAATTTTAAAAACATCTTTTTTGACTCATTAGTTTATATATCTCATTATATTTAAAATCTGAAATAACAGATTTTAGGACTTAAAATACTTTTGATATTTATTTAAAAATTTAAAAAAGGTGAAGAATAACCAGAGAGATTTGAAGAGATTATAATAGAGGCAATAAGCTATCATTTATTTTTATTTATATTATTTTTTTTAAAGATTTTATTTATTTATTTATTTGCCACAGGTGTGTTTTATTTTCATGAAACATACAAATATTTTGCTATAATATCCCAAAGATTTTATTTATTTTAGAGAGAGTTAGAGAGACAGAGAGAGCACAAGCAGGGGAGGGGCAGAAGGAGAGGGAGAAGAAGACTCCCCACTGAGTGGGAAGCCTAATTTGGGGCTCGATCCCAGGGCCCTGAGATCATGACCTGAGCCAGTCAGACCCCTAATCAACTGAACCATCCAGCTACCCTGCTATCATTTATTTTTAAAGTACACAAATTTTAGAGCACAATAAAAAGAATCAGCTCTGAGGAGAGGCAAGAATTTAATAAATGAGACAATCTAATTAGTGGGGAAATTATAAAATATTTCCAAATGTCCTCCATGGTATTCCTTATGTTCCACAAATAAGTGAAACCATATGATAATTGACTTTCTCTGTTTCACTTATTTCACTTAACATAATCTCCTTCAGTCTCCTCCATGTTGATGCAAAAGTTGGGTATTTATCCTTTCAGATCGCTGAGTAATATTCTCTTGTGTTTATGGACCACATCTTGTCTGTTGAAGGCCATCTTGGCTCTTTCCACATTTTGGGTATTGTGGACATTGCAGAAGGGGGAGCAAGGGGAAGGGTGAACTTAATGATGGGTATTAAGGAGGGTACAGATGGCATGGAGCACTGGGTGTTATATGGAAACAATGAATCATGGAACACTACATCAAAAACTAATGCTGTACTGTATGGCGACTAACATAACACAATAAAAAAAAAACTTCCAAATGCATTTGTGATTATTTTTCATTCTTAGCTGAAGAAGTATATCTATCTTTTATTACAAATATAAAAAAAATTAATTTTGGATGAAGTGATTTCTTAAAAGTGAAAATAAGGGTGCCTAGGTGGCTCAGCTGATTAAGCATCTGCCTTCAGCTCAGGTCATGAACCCAGAGCTCTGGGTTCGAAATTCATGTTGGATCCTCAGCTCAGTGGGGAATCTGCTTCTTTGCCCCTCCTCTGGCTTAGGCACTCTCTGTCTCTCTCTTAAATAAATAAATAAATAAATAAATAAAATCTTTTTAAAAAATGAGAATAAAACCTTGAAATAATTTTTAGGATTCCATGTGTGTGTATGTGTAATGAAAGAAGGCTAAACAAGGAAAGAAAATGTTTCAGTGACTTGACTTAATAATATTAAAGTCTGTACTTCAAAAGAATCCATAATTTGATCATGGTAAAAGATATGTACCAGGCATCATTTATTAATTTTATAATATATGATAATTTAGAAAATCTATACTATATGTAGATATAGTTTCTATATGTAGTTTCTAAATAGAAAATGAGAATGCAAAAATTAAAGTATATAAAAAGTAATTAACAAAAATAGTTTTTACATATGTATTTGTTGTTACTTAAATATAGATTAAGTGAAGTGGATGTATTATAGTGTTTTTATATTAGGTGTAGCCATGTCAGTTTCCTCCAGGTTCTTCAGCAATGCATTAACGATGGGAGTTTCCCGCACCTTGCCTAAGCATACAGTAGTTTTAAGGCTCATTAGATCTTTACTCAATCCCATAAAGTATATGCGATCGAAGACACAAAGTGGGTTCTTGTCTTTGTCCAGATCTATGTTGTCTGGGTCAAAGCCTCAAAAAAGCCAAATAGAGCTGTTGCCAGCAAAGAAGTTACCAAAGAGTTTGGAGCCAACCAAGAAAGGGCAGGTTTTTTTTTGTTGTTGTTGTTGTTGTTGTTGTTTTGCATAGGTCTTCATGGTAGGATCTAGTGAATGGAGCTCCTACAGCCATATAATGTACTATTACCAGACTTAAAGCCAATAAGGAAGGTGGTATTAGAAACAATGCATTTGCTGCCTCTTAAACCTGGGTGGCTCTTATTTCATTTTCTTATCTAATTGCTTTGGCTACAAACTCCAGTCCAATGTCAGAAAAAAAAAATATGAAACCGGTAATTTTTGCCTTATTGCTATCTTAGTTTTGATCTATATATGATATTAGCCATGGGTATTACTATCTTTTTTATGTAGATATGCCTTATCAGGTTGAGAAGTTCCCTTTAATTTCTACTTTCTTAGAGTGTTTTTATTACGAAAAGGTCCTGGATTTTTTCCAAGTGTTTTTTCTGTGTCTGTTGATATAATCATGTTATTGTTGTCCTTTATTCATTCTAAAACTTTTGAGGAGAGGCATTGTGTAACATAATTTATAACTCTAAAATTAATTAAAATTCAGGATTGTGATTCAAAAGAAAATTACTCTTGACTCAATCATTTAAATGGTTTTTATTTGTTCATTTGTTTTTATCTTAGACCAAAAGAATCAGAAGAAGTATGGTATTTCATTCCTTAATTCTCTCAATAGATATTTGTAAGCACCTGAAAGTATCTACATTGTACAAAATGCCAGAATACTGAGAGAAATTATGAACCCCATGCCAAAACCAGTTTATTACTGGTTTTTATATGGCCTGAGGGTCAAAATGGATATTTGTATTTTTAAATGGTTAAAAAAATTTCAAATAAGTATAATATTTCATGAAATTGTAAAATTATATGAAATTTAAATTTCAGTGTCTATAAATAACGTTTTATTAGAATTTATTCATTTATATGTTGTCTATGGTTTTTTGTGCTATAGTGACAGAGTTAAATAGTTGTAAGAAAGACCACATGGCCCATAAAGCCTGAAATACTTACTACTTGCCTCTTCACAGAAGAAGTTTGCTGACATCTGACACAGGTAAATCAAACATAAGCCCTAATTTGAAATAACCTCAAGGAGAAGAAAACTGAATAAATATGCAGTGTAATATATAAGAATGGTACAAAATAAGGTCAGTTATCACAACTACAGATAATAGAACAGAATTGTAAATAAAGGCTACCTAATACTCCACAAAATTGGCACAACATGCCTCAGGAAGATGTTCCTTCATTTTTAAAACTGAGAAGAAATTTTACCATAGAAAACAATTTTGTGGCAGAGAGATGATTTAGAATAAGTCATGGAGGTAAAAATTGCTGTGGGAAAACTAGGAGCTCTGAAGCAAAATTGTGAAGTGCTATAAGCAGTAACAAAAAAAAAAGTCATGGCAGAAATTTGAAATAGAGAGGTTTGAGAAGTCAGACCATGAGTGTTTTTTTTTTTTTTTTTGGATTATTTATTTGAGAGAGATATATATAGAGAGAGAGCATGTGGGGATAGGGAGGGGCAGAGGGAGAGGGAGAGGGAGAGAGAATCCCAAGCAGAGTCCACACTGAGAACAGAGCCAGGCTCAATCTCATGAACCTGAGATCACAGATCACAACACTGAGATCACAACCCTGAGATCATGACCTGAGCTAAAACCAACAGTCAGACACTTAACTGACTGCACCACCCAGGCACCCCAGATCATGAATGTATTTTAAATTACCCAAGTGAGTTTTCATTTCATGTATTTGCACAATGGGATTTTAAATTCACAAAAAGCATAATCAGGTACGTAGGTTAGAAAAGTACTCTGATGACTGGATTTATCTGCAAAGTAGGTTTAATTTGAGTGGCACATGTTGAAAGCAGGTGGAAAGAGGTTGAATGGTTAATAGAAGATGAGGTTCTGATTATGATGAGTGCACTGCAGAATATTATTCGAGAAAATTAGGTGGGAAGTAGGGAAAATACTGCAAGGTTTCTACAGAAATATTCAAGATTAGGAAAGAATTTTTATGATGGGAGAGATCTGAGATATGCAATGACCATGCATAAGAGTCAGTAGTATAAGAGTGAGTCACTATATGGAATAGTGTTATTAGTAAGAGAAGGAGCAATATGTCAAAGAAGGCATGATGAAATTAAAAATCAAGGCTTATGGGGCGCCTGGGTGGCTCAGTGGGTTGAGCCGCTGCCTTCCGCTCGGGTCATGATCTCGGAGTCCTGAGATCGAGTCCCACATCGGGCTCCCTGCTCAGCGGGGAGCCTGCTTCCCTCTCTCTCTCTCTCTCTCTCTGCCTGCCTCTCCATCTACTTGTGATTTCTCTCTGTCAAATAAATAAATAAAATCTTAAAAAAAAATAAAAATAAAAATCAAGACTTATGATGAACCATTTGCCCTCAAAGTATGAATCACATGAGACTATAAGACTTGCAAGAAAGTGTATCGGACTTTAAGACTTTGATATTCCATATAGGGCTCCCTGCTCAGCAGGGAATCTGTTTCTCCCTCTACCCTTGCCCACCATTTGTGCTCTGTCTTACTATCTTGAATAAATAAATAAATAAATAAAATCTTTAAAAAATTAGATTTTGATAAAGGGAGAGATGATAGGTTTGAATACAGATATATTTGTAGCAGATATTTTCACAATTGAGGATAATCTCTTTTAGTAGATGAAATTTTTTTTAAGTAATAAACTAGGTTGTTTGTTAAGAACAAGAGGGGTAGATCTGTAATGGGTTTGAGAAGAGTAAGAAGAGTATAGAGTACATTCAGAAGAATGAAAGTTGAATTAGGAAATAAAAACACTGACAGTATCATCTTAATTCTGAATTGATAGATCATAGAAATTGATATCTTCTAATCTTAATTATTATAGTTTTCTCTTATGATACTTAAGTGCTCTTGTATAACAGCAGAAAAAAATAAATTGTAGTATTAATATAAGATCAGATATTTTCTGTGCAATATTAATTAAAGGCACACATGAAAGAGAACCAAGGATGCTGTAAGACAACTATCAGATAATGAATTAACAGGATATAATTGAGAATAAAATAAGGATAAGTTAAAGGATTTGGGTGCTAAAGATTTCTATGATCAAAGAATAACTATATGTGGATAGGAAAATAGCATATTGAAATTGTTAATTTTAGAAATGGAACATTTTCAGGGAATAAAAAATTTCCTTAAACATATGCTTATTCCATCAAATCTTAGACACCATTTTTGACCTATGGCCTCCACAGATGAATGCCATAGTTTCTGCTCTGTAGAACTCCACAGCCTAATCAGAGTACAGAAATTAAAGATGAAAGTATAAAATAGTATGATCAAAAAGAAACCAGATTGATCAAAAAGAAAACAGGAGACTTGGACAATATATGTCAATTGGGCCTAATAGGCATATGTAAACCACCCATCTGACAAAAGCATAATATACATACATTTCTCAAGTGCACATGGAACATTTTTCAGGATAGATTACATATTAGGACACAGAACATGGCTTAACAAATTTAAGACTATTGAAATTTTGTCAACTATCTTCTCCAACCACTAGAATGAAATTAGCAATCAATAGTAAAAGATAACCTAGAAAATTACAAATATATGAACTCTTGAACAACAAATGGGCCAAAGAAGAAATCACAAGGGAAATTAGAAAATATCTTAAGAAAAATGAAAATGAAAACACAATATACTAAAACTTATGAGATACAACAAAAGTAGTACTAAGAAGGAAGTTTATTGCCATAAATACCAACATTAAGAAAAAAAATATCTCAAATCAAAAACTCAACTGTGCACCTCAAGGAACCAGAAAAAGAACAAATTAAACCTGAAGTTAGAAGGAAGGCAATAATAAGGATTACAACAATAATAAACAAAGAGAGAATAGACAACAGAAAATATCAACGTAACTAAGAGTTGTTTTTTAAAAGATTAAACAAAGTTGAAAAACCCTTATCTAGATTAAGAAAAAAGAAACTCAAATAATAAAAATTAGAAATGAAAGGAGACATTACAATTGAAGCCACAAATACGAAGGATAAAGTACTATGAACAATTACATGCCAACAACTGAATAAATTGATGGATAAAGTGTATTTAACAAAATTCAACATCCTTTCATAATAAAAATACTAAATAAACTAGAAATAGAAGAAAATTTCCTTAAAATAATAAAGGCTATCTATGAAAGGCCCACAGCTAACATCATCCTCAATGGTGATTGAAAGTTTTTTCTAAGATCATGAACCAGACAGGACTGCTTGCTTCTACCACTTCTATTCAACATGGTACTAGAAGTACTAGCCAAAACAATTAGATAAAACAAATTTAAAAAAAAAAGGAAGAAGAAATAAAAGACATCCAAATTGAAAAGACAGAAATGAAATTATGTCTGCTAATAGATGATCTGATCTTATATGTATAAAAACCCTAAATATCACACACACACACACACACACACACACACACACAGATTGTTAGAACTAATTAACAAAGCCAGCGAATTTGCAAGATACAAAATCAACACACAAAAATCAGTTGTTTATCTATATAGTATAATGAACAATCTGAAAAAAAATTAAGAAAACAATCCCCAAATGTCCATTGATTGACAAATGGATAAAGAAGATATGGTGCACATGCGTGCGCGTGCACACGCACACACACTGGAATATTATTCAGCTGTCAAAAGAACAAAATCTTGCCATTTACAATGACAAGGGTGGAGTTAGAGTGCATTATGCCAAGTGAAATTAGTAGAGAAAGACAAATACCAGATGATCTCACGCATATGTGGAATTTAAGCAAGAAAACAGATGACCATGTTGGAAAGGAGAAAAAAAGGAGAGAGGGAAACAAACTCTTTTTCAAACAAAACTCCCTTTAAAAAAGAGTGAGAGAGAGAGAGAGAGAAAATGCATGTGCATGCACATGAGTGGGTAGGGGCAGAGGGACAAGCAGGGAGTCAATGGGAAGCTCAATCCCAGGAGCCCGACATCATGACCGGAGCCAAAGACAGATGCTTAACTGACTGAGCTACCTAGGTACTCCACTAAATAAACTTTTTAAAGCCCCAGATTTTAGGGGTGCCTGGGTGGCTCAGCCAGTTAAGCAGCTGCCTTCTGCTCAGGTCATGATCCCAGGATGCTGGGATCATGCCCTGCATCTGGCTTCCTGCTCAGCAGGGAGTCTGCTTCTCCCTCTGGCTCCCCCCACTTGTGCTCATGCTCTGTCTCTCTCAAATAAATAAATAAAATCTCTTTTAAAAAATCCCCAGATTTTAGTATTGTAGAACAAAATCATTTTATCATGCTAAAAATCACTGTAATTGGAAATTAAGAAATAAGAACAGCAGGGATGGTGCCTCTCACAGTATCTGGCACACCTCAAATGCCTGGCTAGTGGAACAACAAAGCTGCACGACACATTCTAAGGTCTAAAACTATTGCACATATAAAAGGAAGAATATAACTTGTGATGACAATTTAAATGTAATGCAACTTCAAAAAGGAACCACTACCTCTGGTACCTGATTTTAGTTACAATATATAATCCATGTCACTAGATGAGCGATAGCCCTATGATCACTGCTTAAATGAGCAGTTGCTATTTTTACAAATACCTTCTATCTCCCCTTAACTATGGCCGTATTCTAAAAATATCTAAGATTAAGACTGCCACATATGCATAAACACATTGATTACATCTGTCTTTGGACATGGAAGGCAAAAAATACTTGGCTTATTTGAAAACAATGTATTTTAACCAGTTTCTTTAGAAGCATAGAATTAAAGTCCAGAATTTGATACTTTTGATTTGGATATGATTGTAGATAGTATCAGATGATGTTAAAATAAATTTCCAGCTGCTTGAGAATAACATTTATTCCTGATTTTTTATGACACTCAACAATTGGAACTAATCTATTCTTCACAGGATTTAAATTTTTACTGAATAAGTATTTGATTAGAGTTATTCAAACATTGATGAGTAAATTCAGCCACTTAGGAACACATATCTTACTGAATATGTGGCAAATAAAATATTTGTAAAATTGAGTCAATGTTTCATTTTTTTATTTTTAAGATTGTATTTATTTATCTGAAAGACAGAGATCACAAGTAGGCAGAGAGGCAAGTGGAGAGACAGAGAGAGGGGAAGTAGGCTCCCTGCTGAGCAGAGAGCCCGGTATGATGCAGGGCTCCATCCCAGGACCCTGGGATCATGACCTGAGCCAAAGGCAGAGGTTTTAACCCACTGAGCCACCCAGGTGCCCCAGTGTTTTATTTTTTTAAGAGAAGTCTAAGATTATGACAGTATAGAGAGGGAAAGTGTTCTAGTATACTGATGAAATAAGGATAGTTGATTTAAAATTTAGGACCGAATATAGCACTTGAATACTCACACTCAAATTAGCAAGCTGAGAAAAATAAATCTGAAAAATCTAGATTACAGTGATAGTTATTTGTGTGCACAGCAGAGTGATTATCAAGATTCATGATGTCCAATCGGTTATTATTACTATCCATATCAGTTAAGTAGGAGCATGTTGCTGGAGCAAGGGCACAATATTTATGTGAGCCAACTAACTTCTAAATAATTAAAGTAAATTCATAGTCTTCTAAAAATATAGGCTTCTAGCCACCCAGAAGACTAGCCTATATCTGAGTAACTATGTGACATGTCATAATTATTAATGATACTAATAAAATTGAAGTTGACCAGCTCTGCTGCAAAAGGGTGGATGTGGAAATTCAGCTAAGTATGATCTTTCTTTTGCCAAAGGAAAGAATTTGCCATGCCCTGCTTCTTTTCAGACTTCTGGTCAGAAAATTTTGAATTGATTTTATTTGATGCTGGCAGATGATTCTTATTGTACCACAGGAAGTGGGCAGCATAAAAAAATTGAAGACCTGCTTCCAATGCTTCCAAAATATTTGCTATGGTTATTTCTTTTAAGGTGTTGTAGTTCAAAGCACATGTTTTTTTGGAATAGTATCAGTCTAACAAACCAACCAAACATACACATGTGCAAAAACACAAATTAAATTTTATAATTAAAATATAATTGAAGCTCTGACACAGTCTGCCGTAGAATAATGTGAACTTGTAGTATTCAGGAAGGATTTGTAGTTTTCTTTCCTTGTGGGGTTTCCCCTTTCTCTCTCTCTCTCACTCTTTTTTTTTTTTTTCAGGGTGATTTTTTTTTTTTTATTGCAATTCATTTTTTCATATTGGCTTACAGAAAACCTACCCCAACCTAACAGATAACACACATATACATAGCCCTTTCCACACTTGCTCACAGTGAAAATCTCTCTGACAACATAATAGAAGGTCCAGAGACAATGTTTTAATGGCTGGGCCTTGAGGACAATTCTGGTTGCATTTAAATCTCAGTGCCAAATACAGTAAGAGTTCCCAGCCAATATTGTGGCTTTTATTCAATTAGTAAAGAGATCATAACAAATACCTAGTTCTTCTAATTTTCCTTCCACTAACCCTCATCCAAATAAAACTCTGGTAATGCTGAAATAAATGATTTCTATAATTAGCTGTAGGGATTTAAATAAGTTGCTTAACATTTAAAAGACTTCATTTCTCAGCTACAATTGGAAGATTTTTTTGTCTACCCAATAAGATTGTGAGGATTGCATAAACAAGATTGGACTTCACGGCTATAATTATACATATTTATATTTATTTATATGATGGTAGAAAGATAGGCTGATAGATACAAAGATATATATAATTATCAGAATAGAAAAATATCTTCCATACTTTCCAAATTATCATTTTTATGATAGCTATGGATATGTTTTCTGACACTGGTTTTTGAAATTGTGAGGTTTAACTAAGTATGAACTTTTTGTTTTAAAACCTTAGGAGAAAAATAAATGGATGCAAGGGGAAGTGGAAGTGAACACATAAGGAACAGCCTACACAAAACAGATGTTATAGCATCCACATATGTGATGGCAATATAATAATTTTCCCACTGCATGGAAATGTGTTTGAGCAATTGTATCATTTCAGCCTCAGAACTCTAGCAACACTTATTATTAAACATACGAATCCTGTTTAATTTCTCTATTGACAGCAATCTTTAAACATGAAGCTAGAGCTAAGGACGATTCTTTTTAAAAAAGAAAGAGACTCCTGTAAATTTAGACTTCAAACGTGTCTTTGTGTAATCCTGTATAAGTCATGAATCCATGACTTTTCAGTTCGAGTTACACAAAAGTAGGAGACAAAAATTTTTCTTTGTGGGCGCCTGGGTGGCTCAGTGGGTTAAGCCGCTGCCTTCGGCTCAGGTCATGATCTCAGGGTCCTGGGATCGAGGCCCGCATCGGGCTCTCTGCTCAGCAGGGAGCCTGCTTCCCTCTCTCTCTCTCTGCCTGCCTCTCCATCTACTTGTGATTTCTCTCTGTCAAATAAATAAATAAAATCTTAAAAAAAAAAAAATTTTTCTTTGTTTATACAAACTTTCAGTTCTCAGAAATTCACACAAGTTTTAGATATAAATAAACATGTAATTTAAAACAATTACATGTGATAAAAGAATGTAAGACATATTCTATTCTCATTATTTTAAATGTAGGCCAGGAGAATCAATAACAGGAAGCTAAAGAAACTGGAATTTATTCAATAACAATAAGTAATTATAGATGTTTTCACTGGAATGGGGTCCTTCTGTCGGTGTCTTTTTCCCTTTTTATAAGAAATGGCACAGGTTTACAACTGAGTAGCTTCTTCAGCCTGCTTTCCAAACATGGACGGCCAGAGTAGCAACATCTTTATATTTGAACTATCCTTGCATGTTTAGTAAATGCTGATACAATTCCTTTAAATACTTGTGGGCTTTCTGCGTTTCAAATTATACAGTTCTTGCTTTAGTTCTTGTTTTTCTTTTTTCCTTTTCTATTTTATTATAGCCACTAAGGAAAGACAACTAGAAATTTCAGTATTTGGTGGGAAACCACTTATCTAGTTTTGAGATCATTATGTGCAATTCTAATTTTCATGTTAGCGTTAGCAAAAAATGCTACCAACTGTTCTGCCAGAATACTATAGGTGTACTTTTCTCCAACCTCCAGTTAAAAAACCTTATTATTCACTAATAGTGTCCTTAAAACACTTCCAATTCTTCTTTCATAACTTGATGCCAAAGTTTATGACATATATTTGGTTTTATTATATCATTACCCATTTGTCATACTAAATTTTGTTCTGGTTATCTATTGCTACATAACATTCTACTCCAAAGTTAAATGGCTTAAAAGAACAATATATTTTTTCTTAAATCTGGCATTTTAATTAATTAATTTATTTATTTTTTAGTCAAGAATTTGAGCAGGCTATTCTGTTCCAACCAGAGTCACACAATTGTAATCAAATTGCAACTGGTCTATTCTGGAGAGCATGGGTGATTTCACACACAATGGCTCATCACACATGGTCATGATGATTGGAAGTCTGATTTCAGTTGATCTCTTTTTCTACTTAATGTTGTCTCAGGATCCCTCTAGCATTGTAATGAAACTTCCTTATTTAAAAAAAAAAAAGCTTTATTATATTATAACTGATATATACAAAACTATACATATTTTATATAAAATGATGAGCTTGAACATATGCATATACCTATGAAACCACCTTGGAAATTTAGACCCCCATGAGAGTAATTATAGAACTAACAGTCTTCTGAAGGGTGAGTGTTACCACTGTCCTAACTGGGGGTCAAAGCTGTTACAGGTCAGCCAAGTTCAAGGAAAAAGGAAATAGAGGTCAATTTTCAATGGGTGGAGTGTCAAAGCATTCAGGTCTGTCCTTAATCTGCTTTAATGAAGGAACAGGGAGATTCAAAAGAGAAATGGAAGTTGTAAAAAGCAAAGTAACACATATGATAAATGAGAATCATATACATGTAATAAATTGAAATTAAAAAAAACTTCAATGGCTGGGGGTAAAGCATATTGTAAACAGTGAAAGAAAGATTGAATGGATATGAAGACAGTTAAAAAAAAATCATCTAATCTAAAAACTAAAGAGTACAAAGGAAAAAAAAAATGAGCCACAGTAATATGTAGGACAATACTGAACTTTCTAAAATACATGGAATTAGAATTACAGAAAGAAAAGAGAAAGATATAAAAGTGGGGAAAATATTTAAAGGAACTATGCTCAAATATTTCCCAAATAAAATGAAAAACACTGACTCAATGATCTAAAGTCTATGGCTGCTGAAAATTTGAACCTGTGAGATTTACTTTCTATACAAAAATGAAGTTTGTGAGATATCTCAAAAATTTTCTGGAGTCAGTATTATGTAATAATGGCCAGAAAACATTTTATTAGACAATTTAAAGTTGAAACCTCTAGGATGAATTTGTCAAGATTGTATAGAGATAGAAAACCTGTTTTCTACTTTACAAATTTTTATTCTGAAAATAATTTTAAAATAGCATTAATAGTCTTCCCTGGTAAAATTAGAGTATATTATGCAAAATTATGATGTGTCCTTCATAGCATTCTCCAAAATAAAAATTGAGCTTTCATTGGCAAACACACAGAAAACTAAAATAACATCATCTTTTAATTGACTATTATACAATTTGATTTTAATTCTACTTGAAAAGATATCAAAGAGATTAATCATTTTTCTTAATATTCCATTATTCTTGTATAAAACTATGAAAGGCCCTGAACACTGTACTGCTTTCAATTTCAAAGTCCAATTTGGCACTAGTAGAAACAAAGAAAAATCAATATTAACTGGGAGCCTCCAGAAAGATCTGATTTCCGAAGCTTCAGGTGACATATAGAGAGCAGTGGCTCCCCTCTGAGTGTTTTCTAGTGGGTCATATCTTCTCCAACATTGCTTCTGATTCCTCTGTTTGTAATCTACTTATTTGAGAAGGTAGATCTTATAGGAAAGTAAAAAGTACACTTATCAATCTCTATTTTACACTCCACGAGATTCCAAGAGAATAGCTCATTAAACATACTTTTTTAATTTACATTTTTTTGTTCTTCAAAAATATATTTTTCCTGTTTTGATATTTGACTATTTCCAATAACAATATAAATTACTATCAATTTTCCCATGATCCACATAATTCCACCATCTTAATGCATATACTGAAATTGTCCATACTGATTTAAACAAATAATTGAATAAGTAAATAAATGGAGAAGGAACAGATTTCCCTTGAAAAGTAAGTACAGTTATTAAATGTAGAAGAGATGTGGGAAATAGAAAATCAGTATTAGAAAATCACAGGAATAATCACTGCAGGCAAGATTTATTCATGAACAAGGGTATTTATAAAGTTTCAAAGTATCTCCCAAAGAGATTGAATTTTTTTTTAAATTTATTTATTTATTTGAGACAGAGAGAGAGAGAGAAAAACACCCAGTGGAAGGGCAAAGGGAGGAGAAAAAGGAAAGGAGACTCCCTGTTGAGCACAGAGCCCTATGCGGGGCTGGATCCCACAACCCATGAGATTATGACCTCATCTGAAATCACATCAGTTGTTAACTGACTGAGCCACCCAAGTCCCCCCTCAAAAGATAGTTATTAATTCTAAAGGGAAGCATGATACTCTACAGTAGAAAATCTAGTCAACACCATCTTAAGCAAGATTTATATCACCATTAGTTAAAGATATGGACATCACATAATTCCTGACATAATGCACTAAAAAGGGCATGTCATGGGGCACCTGGGTAGTTCAGTTGGTTTAGGGGTTGACTCTTGATTTTGGTTTATGATCTCAGGATCATGAGGTGGAACCCAGAATCAAACTATGAGCTCAGCATGAAGTCTGCCTGAGGTTCTCGGTCTCCCTCTCCCATAGCCCCTCACCCTGCTTGCACATGTACTCGCCCTCTCTCTCACTCTCTCAAATAAGTAAGTAAGTTAGTAAGTAAGTATATATATATATATATATATATATATATATATATATATATATATATTTAAAGCAGACATGTCGCTTCTATGGGACTTTTGTCAAAAGTGCATAATCTCGGGGGAGGAGTCAAGATGGCGGAGAAGTAGCAGGCTGAGACTACTTCAGCTAGCCAGAGATCAGCTAGATAGCTTATCTAAAGATTGCAAACACCTGAAAATCCATCGGCAGATCGAAGAGAAGAAGAACAGCAATTCTGGAAACAGAAAAACAACCACTTTCTGAAAGGTAGGACCTGCGGAGAAGTGAATCCAAAGCGACGGGAAGATAGACCCCGGGGGGAGGGGCCGGCTCCCGGCAAGCGGCGGAGCAACCGCGCACAAAATCAGGACTTTTAAAAGTCTGTTCCGCTGAGGGACATCGCTCCAGAGGCTAAACCAGGGCGAAGCCCACACGGGGTCAGCGTGGCCTCAGGTCCCGCAGGGTCACAGAAGGATCGGGGGTGTCTGAGTGTCGCAGAGCTTGCGGGTATTGGAACGGGAAAGCTGGCTACAGAGACAGAGCCGATAGTAAGCTCGCAGCTTGGGGTGACCTTGAACCGGTCGCAGGCTCAGTGAGCTCGAAGCGCGGCCGGAGGTCAGGCAGACGGGAGTAACTGGGCGCTGTTCTCTGAGGGCGCACTGAGGAGTGTGGCCCTGGGCTCTCGGCTCCTCCGGGCCGGAGACCAGGAGGCCGCCATTTGTATTCCCGTCCTCCGGAACTCTACGGAAAGCGCTCAGGGAACAAAAGCTCCTGAAAGCAAACCCGAGCGGATTACTCACCCCGGACCCTGGTAAGGGCGGTGTAATTCCGCCTGGGGCAAAGACACTTGAGAATCACTACAACAGGCCCCTCCCCCAGAAGATCAACAAGAAATTCAGCCGAGACCAAGTTCACCTAACAAGGAGTGCGGTTTCAATACTAAGGAGAGCAGCAGAATTCCAGAGGGAAAGAAAGCCAAGCACGGAACTTATGGCTTTTTAACTGTGATTTTTTTTAGTCTTGCAGTTAATTTAATTTTTTTCTTTTTCATTTTTTGTTTTTTTTTCTCGCCTTCGGGTAAAATTTTTTTTTAACTGTTACCTTTTTCTTTTTTAACGGTTTTTTACTACTTTATCTAATATATATATTTTTTCTTTTTTACATTTTTCTTAGGTGTTTTCTTTTTTTTAAATTCTATTCCTTTCTCTTTTTTTTCTTTCTTCCTTTTTGAACCTCTTTTTATCCCATTTCTCCCCCCTCACGATTTTGGATCTCTTCTAATTTGGTTAAAGCATATTTTCCTGGGGTTGTTGCCACCCTTTTAGTATTTTACTTGCCCTTTCATATACTCTTAACTGGACAAAATGACAAGACGGAAAAATTCAACACAAAAAAAAGAAGAAGAGGCAGTACCGAAGGCTAGGGACCTAATCAATACAGACATTGGTAATATGTCAGATCTAGAGTTCAGAATGACAATTCTCAAGGTTCTAGCCGGGCTCGAAAAAGGCATGGAAGATATTAGAGAAACCCTCTCTAGAGATATAAAAGCCCTTTCTGGAGAAATAAAGAACTAAAATCTAACCAAGTTGAAATCAAAAAAGCTATTAATGAGGTGCAATCAAAAATGGAGGCTCTCACTGCTAGGATAAATGAGTCAGAAGAAAGAATTAGTGATATAGAAGACCAAATGACAGAGAATAAAGAAGCTGAGCAAAAGAGGGACAAACAGCTACTGGACCACGAGGGGAGAATTCGAGAGATAAGTGACACCATAAGACGAAACAACATTAGAATAATTGGGATTCCAGAAGAAGAAGAAAGAGAGAGGGGAGCAGAAGGTATACTGGAGAGAATTATTGGGGAGAATTTCCCCAATATGGCAAAGGGAACGAGCATCAAAATTCAGGAGGTTCAGAAAACGCCCCTCAAAATCAATAAGAATAGGCCCACACCCCGTCACCTAATAGTAAAATTTACAAGTCTCAGTGACAAAGAGAAAATCCTGAAAGCAGCCCGGGAAAAGCAGTCTGTAACATACAATGGTAAAAATATTAGATTGGCAGCTGACTTATCCACAGAGACCTGGCAGGCCAGAAAGAGCTGGCATGATATTTTCAGAGCACTAAACGAGAAAAACATGCAGCCAAGAATACTATATCCAGCTAGGCTATCATTGAAAATAGAAGGAGAGATTAAAAGCTTCCAGGACAAACAAAAACTGAAAGAATTTGCAAATACCAAACCAGCTCTACAGGAAATCTTGAAAGGGGTCCTCTAAGCAAAGAGAGAGCCTACAAGTGGTAGATCAGAAAGGAACAGAGACCATATACAGTAACAGTCACCTTACAGGCAATACAATGCCCCTAAATTCATATCTCTCAATAGTTACCCTGAATGTGAATGGGCTAAATGCCCCTGTCAAAAGACACAGGGTATCAGAATGGATAAAAAAACAAAACCCATCTATATGTTGCCTCCAAGAAACTCATTTTAAGCCCGAAGACACCTCCAGATTTAAAGTGAGGGGGTGGAAAAGAATTTACCATGCTAATGGACATCAGAAGAAAGCAGGAGTGGCAATCCTTATATCAGATCAATTCGATTTTAAGCCAAAGACTATAATAAGAGATGAGGAAGGACACTATATCATACTCAAAGGGTCTGTCCAACAAGAAGATTTAACAATTTTAAATATCTATGCCCCTAACGTGGGAGCAGCCAACTATATAAACCAATTTATAACAAAATCAAAGAAACACATCAACAATAATACAATAATAGTAGGGGAAAAAGGTTCCATGCTCCTGGATTGGAAGAATAAATATTGTGAAAATGTCTATGCTACCTAAAGCAATCTACACATTTAATGCAATTCCTATCAAAGTACCATCCATCTTTTTCAAAGAAATGGAACAAATAATGCTAAAATTTATATGGAACCAGAAAAGACCTCGAATAGCCAAAGGGATATTGAAAAAGAAAGCCAACGTTGGTGGCATCACAATTCCGGACTTCAAGCTCTATTACAAAGCTGTCATCATCAAGACAGCATGGTACTGGCACAAAAACAGACACATAGATCAATGGAACAGAATAGAGAGCCCAGAAATAGACCCTCAACTCTACGGTCAACTAATCTTCGACAAAGCTGGAAAGAATGTCCAATGGAAAAAAGACAGCCTCTTCAATAAATGGTGCTGGGAAAACTGGACAGCCACATGCAGAAAAATGAAATTGGACCATTTCCTTACACCACACACGAAAATAGACTCAAAATGGATGAAGGACCTCAATGTGCGAAAGGAATCCATCAAAATCCTTGAGGAGAACACAGGCAGCAACCTCTTCGACCTCTGCCGCAGCAACATTTTCCTAGGAATTACGCAAAAGGCAAGGGAAGCAAGGGCAAAAATGAACTATTGGGATTTCATCAAGATCAAAAGCTTTTGCACAGCAAAGGAAACAGTTCACAAAATCAAAAGACAACTGACAGAATGGGAGAAGATATTTGCAAATGACATATCAGATAAAGGACTAGTGTCCAGAATCTATAAAGAACTTAGCAAACTCAACACCCAAAGAACAAATAATCCAATCAAGAAATGGGCAGAGGACATGAACAGACATTTCTGCAAAGAAGACATCCAGATGGCCAACAGACACATGAAAAAGTGCTCCATATCACTCGGCATCAGGGAAATACAAATCAAAACCACAATGAGATATCACCTCACACCAGTCAGAATGGCTAAAATCAACAAGTCAGGAAATGACAGATGCTGGCGAGGATGCGGAGAAAGGGGAACCCTCCTACACTGTTGGTGGGAATGCAAGCTGGTGCAGCCACTCTGGAAAACAGCATGGAGGTTCCTCAAAATGTTGAAAATGGAACTGCCCTATGACCCAGCAATTGCACTATTGGGTATTTTCCCTAAAGATACAAACGTAGTGATCCAAAGGGGCTTGTGCACCCGAAGGTTTATAGCAGCAATGTCCACAATAGCCAAACTATGGAAAGAACCTAGATGTCCATCAACAGATGAATGGATAAAGAAGAAGTGGTATATATACACAATGGAATACTATGCAGCCATCAAAAGAAATGAAATCTTGCCATTTGCGACAACATGGATGGAACTAGAGCGTATCATGCTTAGTGAAATAAGTCAGGCAGAGAAAGACAACTATCATATGATCTCCCTGATATGAGGAAGTGGTTATGCAACATGGGGGCTTAAGTGGGTAGGAGAAGAATAAATGGAACAAGATGGGATTGGGAGGGAGACAAACCATAAGTGACTCTTAATCTCACAAAACAAACTGAGGGTTGCTGGGGGGAGGGGGCTTGGGAGAAAGGGGTGGGATTATGGACATTGGGGAGGGTATGTGCTTTGGTGAGTGCTTTGAAGTGTGTAAACCTGGTAATTCACAGACCTGTACCCCTGGGGATAAAAATATATGCTTATAAATAATAAAAAATTAATAATTTTAAAAAAGTGCATAATCTCAGTTTAATGATGAGAAAACATCAGATAAACCAAAATTCACGAACATTTAATAAATAACTGATCAGGACTTTTCAGAAATGTGAAAGTCATGAAAAACAAGGAAAAACTGAGGTACTGTAATAGTTTGGAGGAGACTAGATGCTATATGGGATGCCTAATTAGATCCCAGATCACATAAAGTACATTGGTGGAAAAGAAGAACTGGTAATATCCAAATAAATTTTGCAGTTAATGATTTTATTAGCCATTTTCTTAGCTTTGATAATTGTTAATATAGTTAGGTAAAATGTTAATTCAGGGAATCTGAGAAAAGACTATACAGGAACCCTCTTTATTCTTTTCACAATATTTTGAAGGTCTTAAATTATTTCAAAAATAGGAAGTTAAAGGAATGGAGAGAAAGAAGGAACTATCATTCCTTCTGGGTTAACATGAGTGAAACTTGTTAAGACCATTGTATTTATGGATTCATTTCCTCCTCACAGAAATTATATGGAGTAGGTTTTATCATTATACAAATTCTGTATATGAGGAAACTTAGGTATGGAAAAAGTAAGTAAATAATCAGTTGCTGTGGATTGAATTATGCCCCCCAAAAGCTGTATCCAAGTCGTACCCACTAGTACCTGTGAATGCACCCTTATTTAGAAATGGGGTCTTTCCAATTTCCCCTAACTCACTTCTTCTCTCCTGAGACAAACCATGAGAGACTGTGGACTCTGAGAAACAAACTGAGGGTTTTGGAGGGGAGGGGTTTGGGTAGTGGGTGAGTGGGGAGGGGTTTGGTAGTGGGTTTGATAGTGGGTATTATGGAGGGCATGTATTGCATGGAGCACTGGGTGTGGTACATAAACAATGAATTCTGGAACACTGAAAAGAAATAAAATAAAATAAAAAGATTTTTAAAATTAAAAAAAAAGAAATAGGGTCTTTGTGGATGTGTTTAAGTTAAAATGGGGTCATACTGCTTGAGATGAGCCTTAATTCAATTAATATTATCTTTATAATAAAAAGGGGTATTTAAAGGCAGATAGACAGAGAGAGAAAAACATGAAGATGGAGACAGAAACTGGAGTGAAGCATCTATCAGAAAGGAATGCCAAAAAATTTTGGCAACTGCCAGAAGCCAGGAGAGTAGGGTAGAATAGATTTTCCCTTACTGCCTCCAGAAGAAACAGACCCTGACAATATTTTGATTTTGGATTTCTAGCCTCCTTAACTGAGAGACAAATTTCTTTTGTTTTAAGCCACCAGCTTATGGTGCTTGATTATAGTAGCCCTAAGAAAATACACCAGTTCACATGGCTATTATGTATGTGAATTTAAATTCAGTCACTCACTTAAAAACCCTCAATCTTAGCTACTACTACTTTGAATAGAAATTAATCTGACCAAAGTTTTAAGACATTCACTGAACCAAAAACATGGAACAAATCCCATGTTTTCCTGACACTTCTTCTCAATGAGATCTGATAATCTGGGAACAAATTACACTTCTACTTTTAATCAATTGTGGATAACAACATAAATAAAGAATGACTATTCTGAATATTTAAATATCTCAATATTTGTATTATTTAACTATATTTTAACCTTTAATATCTATCATCCTTTGGATTCTTTAAATTTGTATATTTTCAGCAAGAATTTTTAAGCTAAGGAAAAAAAAAAGAATTCCTAAGTAAATAAATGATTCAAAGACAAATTTTGAATTGGCCTCATAATATGGAAAAGGCCACCTTTAAATGATAATTTAGAAAGAATTAAATAACTCTTTCACGTAATTGAAATATTTTTATCTTTGAGTTTTATTGAAAAATTTTAATTATGTGGTCAAAAATTGGTATTAAAAGAAGGAATATTTTGTACATAGTGTATATTTTAATAAAAAGATGACCACCATTGAATATATTTCTAAAGTCTTCAAAATACTGTTATCAGATTACTTTGGTTCTTAATGTCAGTAATTCAATGATATCATCACTGAAATACTTTTACAATTATTTCTAAAGAAAGAAATTATAATTTTTCAAAAATATCATTTGAAAATTTTTCATTAATATCATCTGTAGAACTATAGTGTTCAAATAATCAGATTGTATATTAGCAAAGGCAACTGAAAAATGAAACTAAAAATACATTTAAATCGCATTAAAGTGTAGAAAATACCTAGAAAAATTTTAACAAAAAGTATACAAGATCTGTACCAAAAGCTTTTAGTACTGCTGAGTAAAATTAAAGGACACCTTAAAAAATAGAGACACAATCTCTGTTCATAAGTCAGATAATTCAATAGTTTCAAGATGTCCTCTGTCTCCAAAATGGTTTATATAGTCATATAAATCTCAATATAATCTCAGCAGGAATTTTGTAAAAGCAGATGAAATTTTTTAAGTGTATATAAAAATGAAAATGCCCTAATATAGTCAAAACAGTTTTATAAAATAAAGAAGTTGACGTTCTTAGCACTACTTATTTATGAGTTAAGAGATAGCCATCTGATATATCAAAAATATTTTAAAAAATCAATACCATTCAAAATATTTGTGAATTATAGATTAATTTGAAGTTTGTCAATACATTAAATTATGAAATTTGATGTTAAGATTTTGATTAATGTCTAGAGAACAGAAATTCCTCTAACTTCAGGATAAGAAAGCTTTTTTCTTATGATGCTACCTGCTTATAAATGAGAGAAATGATTTAACATATTCAGAAACAAACCTACAAATATCCCATGATAAAATTTCCATAAAAGCAAGGTAACTGTCCAAATATGTCAAATAAGGTAATTTCAAATAATATAAATAAAACATCATAAGTAATTCTAGTTATTTTACTTATTTTTTATGTTTATCATATGCATATTCTTTCTGTAAGAATTTGTCAAATTCCTATAGAGAACTAGGAACTGAGGTGAATGTAAGCATTAATCAAATGCCTACTGAGCACCAGAAAATGGAATGAATGCTCAGATTGAAAGATGAATAAAATGCACAGTTTGGCTTTTCTGCATAGTGGGGGAAGATAAAAGAGGAAACAAAAAGAGAATTGTTATTTACAAGAGACAAGACTTGGAAACAAGCTAAGTGTCCATAAATAGATGAATGGACAAGGAAAATGTGGTGTGTACACACACACACACACACACACACACACACTAGAATATTACATAGCCATAAAAAGATGAAATTGTCCCACTTGAGACAACATGGATGGACCTAGAGGGTATTATGCAAAGTGAAATAAGTCAGAATGAGAAAGATAAATATGATATGATTCTATTCGTAAGTGGAATCTAAAAAAATAAATGAAAAGCAGAATCAGAATTACGAACAGATAACAAAGTGATGTTTACCAGAGGGGAGGGCGGTGGAGGGTTGAGCAAATGGGTAAAAGGGAGAGGGAGACAAATGCCTTCAGTTATGGAATGAGTAAGTCACAGGAATAAAAAAGCAGACATAAGGAATCCTGTCTATGATATTGTAGTGATGTAATGGAACAGATGGTAGCTACACTTGTGGTGAACATAGCATAATGTATAAATTCATCAAATTGCTAAGTTGTATACCTGAAACTAATGTAACATTGTATGTTAGCTATACTCAAAAAAGAAAAAAAATTGTGTTTTCTTCTAAAAGAACATCCTCTCATCCTAGCTGGGAGTCCATCTGCTTTCAGGGACGTTGAAGGAAAGAAAGAAATATAAAGTTGTTTGGTTCAAAACATGTATTTATCACTGGAGTATCTTCTAATTTGCCTGCCCGAGTACATAGGCATATTGTGAGTGAAATCTCTATTTTTGTTTAAGCATATTCAATAAACTATGTTAATTGAGACCTGCAGCATATGGAGTGTTCATTCCTATCACGTCAAACCCTTGAGACTTTTTTTCTGTCTTCTCAGAACCCAGAATCAAATTCAACAAAAGTGGTCCTTGGACACAAAATGCTCCTCTCCTTCAATGAACAACCATTGTCTCTATCCGATTATGGGAACAGTTCAAATAAAATAAAATAATCTCATTGTAGACATTTCAACAGATAACTTGGCAGAGAATAATACATAAACCAGAGAGAAGCACCACCTAACAGTTATAGCAGTAAGAACTATTAAAAATTAGTTTGTTCAGCACACAGAGCATACTCGGGGAAGTTGAGGCCATTTATCAAATTACCCCTCTATTTATTCTAATGTTATCTGAGCCCCATGTTCTACAAAACTGTATAGAGAAACAAAGGAATTAAAAGAAGTCCTCAGGATATCTCATGTGACTATAACATTGGGAGAAAGACTATCTTCATTTTTGTGATCAGAAAATCAAACAAAAAGTAGTTGTCCTTTTCCTCCATTGTGCTATATTTGTCAGAAGTAGTGTCAGAAAGTAGGACAGTATTAAAAATATCAATTGCTTATTTATTTTGCTGAGGAATTAGCGCTAATTTACCTTTTTAAAAAAAATTTTTTAGAAGCACACTACAATAGTTAATTTTATTTGTTCAAGGGCTCATATTGCAAGCATTAAACCAAGCATGGGCTTTAATTCTGTGAGCCCAGATTCACATATTTAGGAAGATAAAAGCAAACTGCGATCCATGTATATGGATGAAAAACTAAAGGCTCACAGTTAATCACATTGTAGTTTTAAATTTCTATAGCCTAGAAGCCAGGAGTCACAGATCTTTTAGGTCTTTCTGGATGTCCCACAAGGTATCTGCACCTTTCTTGAGCTGGGCAACCTCATCATCTTTCAGTTTCTGGTTGATCACACTGGTTAAGCCCTGAGCGTTCAGGATACAAGGAAGGCTCAGGAAGACTTCGTTCTCAATGCCATACATCCCCTTCACCATTGTTGACACTGGATGAATCCTGGATAGATTTTTCAACATGGACTCAATGAGATCAGCCACACTTAATCCAATAGCCCAGTTGGTATATCCTTTTAGCTTGATGACTTCATAGGCACTTTCCACCACCATTTTATGCACTTCCTTCCAATTTTCACTATTGTTGTCTGTTCCCATATCTGGATTGAGTTCCTGAAGAGAAACACCTGCCACATTCACTCCACTCTACACAGCCACACTTGAATTATCACGTTCTCCCAAAATCCATCCATGGCAGTTGCTGGAATGAATGCCAAGTTTTTCAGCCATAAAATTGCGAAATCTTGCAGAATCCAGATTACACCCACTTCCGATCACACGATGCTTAAGTAGTCCACTTAGTTTTCAGGTAACATATGTGAGAATATCCACTGGGTTGGAAACCACAATTATGATACAATCAGGACTGTACTTGACTATCTGTGGAATAATGAATTTGAAGACATTAACATTCCTCTGCACCAGATTGAGCCGGCTCTCTCTCCCTGCTGCTGGCGGACTCCCACAGTCACCACCACAATCTTAGAACTGGCAGTCACAGAGTAATCTTTATCTGCCACAATTTTAGGTGTCTGAAGAAATAAGCTCCCATGCTGCAGATCCATCATTTCTCCTTTGAGTTTATCTTCCAAAACATCCACAAGGGCAAGTTCATCAGCCAGGGACTTTCCCAGAATGCTGATGGCACAGGCCATACCAACTTGTCCAACACCTACTACGGTGATCTTATTGTTTGGGACGGCTGCCTCTTCTTCTGCAACTGGTGCAATCAGTTTTTCCTTAAGAGTTGCCATTGTGCCTGGAGAGAACCCGCTTGGAGGGCCCGGCACAGAAGACAACGTTCGCTGCCTAGCTGCTAATTTTAATTTATAACTAAGTGTAGTTAAATATGAGTTTAAACAAATATTTTCTTAATCTTTGATATTTTTCAGTGCTAAGTCTCATTCAGCAACATTTTTTTTTCATTTACAGTGAAAGAGTAGTCCCCATCTTATTTAGACATTTCACCCAAACCAATAATTCCCAGATAATCGAAGAACTTTTGTATGACTTTCCTTGAGGATTTTTAAGTAATCCTCATTAACAGAGTACAATTCCATTGGTAAAAATAGAATGCTAATAACAATTAGATTAATTTAGTATGAATGAATTCAATAAAAATAATGTTAAATATGTAATTAAGCATTTCAAATAAATGTTTTTATTAATTATTATGAAATAGTGGCTACTGGGTCATAATCATTTGGTTTTGGTTTTTAATAATATAAGTTGTTGGTTAAGAACATGGACTTTGGATTCACAGAAACCTAGGTTGATTTTTAGTTTTACGATAAATTGCTGTGCATTTTCTGATAATGTATTTTCAGGCCTCACTTTTCTCCTCTAGAAAATGGAGATGATAATGCAATATTCACGGTCATTTGGAAAGTTAAATAAAATTTTTTATGCAAAGCACTTAATACAGTATCCAGTGCTAATAGCTATTCAATAACAGCCTAAACATGTGTGTTGTTAGAAATGAATCCTTATTACATCAGAACATGATATCTAGAACTTCCCAAGGGCCTTAACTGTTTTTGTTGTCCAATGTGCAATTCTGATTAGGGAAAATGAACCAAGAAGGCATTTTCTTTGCCACCACTTTACATGGACCATTTTAGTTACATCACTGCCTGGATTGTTGCTTTCATTCCTTTCCTTTGTTTACTAACATAAGAAAAAAAAAAAAAAAGAATGAGTTCTCCTGATTTATAAGATTCCAAATCACCTGAGAATCTAGAAAAAGGTGTATGTGTATATTTCTATTTTGGAAAACAATTTGTTATTTTAAAATTTTTTGTCAAGATATGAAGAGGTTTTGTGAATAAAAAAAGAAAGAGCAATTCTCTTTCAAATTTAACTTTCATTATGTGATTACATTGTGTATGTAGCAGAGTAAAGAAATAATCAAGTCTACATTTACTCCACACTTTTATCTTCCTTTAATTATTAAAATAAAAACCCTCAAGAAAGTATAAAAAAAAACTGTCCAAAAATAAACCAAATAAATGGTAACTTCATTTCTCAAATACATTAATTGAAATATGCCTTCTTCAATTGCTATGGTAATTTATAAAATCCAAAGCAGTGGTATCTCCTAATGCCCGGTCCAGGGCAACAACACTTCAAAAATAGCATTTTCTTGAGATTCAAATGTAATTTTGTTTTTCCTGGGCAAATATAAAAGCTAAGTACACTCTATGTGCCTCCCAGCTCAGACTGATCTTGTACCAAAGACTTGATAAGGGTATGTATAGCATCTAGAAGCAGGAAACTGGAATGCTCCACCTGGAGAAAATTCTTCAAGAGGTGAATCCCTATGGAGACACTGACTGAAAGGAAAACTATGTTCAGATCAACACAGCATGGAAACTGTGATACTCTGAACACTTCTCAAAGGTATAAAATCTAACTCTTAGTTTTAGTTAATAAACTACACTGATAGTCTTTCTTCTCTTTTATAAAGATTATACATCTTCCAAATTTATGTCTACATGTTATATAATAATTCCATGTTAAAAAACATTAAATTTTGTGGTTTTACAGTAATAATAAATAATTTAAAAACTAGATAATAGAAAATATACAACGTGGAAAGGCATAGAATACTTAAACAAAATGTAATCTCTTAATTCAGAAATAACTTTAAAATCCTTAATATTTTATATAATGCATGAAAACATAAGATAAATATTTTTACACAATTTGTAAAATTGTACAAATTTTATACCATGTTTTTATATTCTTTTTTCTTCAATCTTTTAATATTTTCCTTCTCTAGTATTATATGCATTTTTAATTATTTTTCAGAGATATACTGTTACTGATTAGTTATATAGCATTCCACTGCATAAATTGCTATAGTTGAATTAATATATTCTTGGACACATGTGCATTTAAAAAATTTTTTTGCTATTTGTATGCCTTCAGAGGTAACACTACATGCTTATTCCCTAATGACTTATATGGTAAAGAATGACAAGCATATATTTCCTAAATTAAATAATTTTTAAACTCATGGACTGAAATATATTTGGTTATTTATTTCTAAATGCCTAAGATAGTGAGATCTGTGAAACTGAATGCATTATTTCATAGTCCTTTACTTTTAAAAGTCTTCTTTATTATCCTCATAATCTTCACATAATCTTCATGCTTTACTTTTTCTGCTTTGTACATACCTCCTTAGCTTTGGACAGTGTCTGGGGACCATCACACAGATTTAGGGATGAAGAAGATTTATTGGGCACATGCCATTTGGTAAGCATCAAATAAATCATGAAGAATACCACTCTGTTTTCTTCATTTCTCCCTAAGCCTTTAAGTCATTAGTTCTCAAGCTACTGACATCTTCTGATATTCTATGCAAGAATGACCTTTTCTTCCCTTCTGCACACACTTTATCAGTACAAATGACAGTTCCCATAAATATGCCTGTGTGTATTGGGAAAAGCAAGCATGACACATATAGTCATAGCTTTGTACATGTGTATGGGCCACATTTTCTAAATTGAACCTTGGCATGTGGAAATGTTTGAATGATTGACGGGTTAAAAGCTACTCTCAAAGGGATATTCTGTCTCACGGATTTGTTATTCTCATTCCCAATATATGGAACAAGACTACCATACAAGCTCCATCTCTGATCAAAAAATGTAATTCAAGGAATGTCTGGGTGGCTCAGTCAGTTAAGCATCTGCTTTGGCTCAGGTCATGATCCCAGGGTCATGGGATCAAGTCCCATATTGGTCTCCTTGCTCAGCAGGGAGCCTGTTTCTTCCTCTGTCTGCTGTTCTCTCTCTCTCTGTTTCTCTGACAAACAAATAAATAAAATCTTTAAAAAATTATAATTCAATATTTGGCTTAAGTCTTGACTTGTGATTCAGTGGGTTTTTCAGTGAAAAATAGTATCTTTAAAGCATTCTATAAGCTAATCCCTTAGAAACCCCAATCTATAAGACTTTATTTACAATGATTATGAAACTTTAGAAATTCAGTCAAGGAAGCTCATTGGACAAAAGTTTTCTATTTGGTGTGTATAATTACAACTTCACTTACGAGGATATGAACCACCAACTATTACATATGTATATGATTAACTGGGATCCTTTCCAGCTATTAAGGAAGCCCCACTATGTTTCTATGTTTTCTAATAAAAATACAAGTTAGCTTTACACTTGGCAAACAAGTTGCTGGCATAGAAAGGCAAAACACATACAAACTGGCAAGAAAAATACCTTGTGTACGAAACCATTTCCAAAAACAAGAGGTGCACAGCCAAATTCGCCTTATCCAGTCTGTAATAAACACAAACTTATGTAAAAAAATAAATACTTGTCTAACTTAATATTATTCTGGATGCAGGCTTAGATTCTCTTGTTTCATTTTTTGGAGAAGGGAAAACTTGCTTAGAATGCAGGTTAAAAATCTTTCTGTCTCCAAGAGGAATGATAGATCTGCATTCTGGTGAATGCAATATTGTGTGCTGTTTCATTTTCAGGTGGTATACGCATAATTTTCAAGACTCCCATCCCATTTCAATGAACAAGTGGCTCTTCACAAGTGATTTCCCACCCTCCATGTCCTCTCACTTCCATGTTATCGTTTAAATTTTTCTAGCAACGATTACTTTATTTACAGTAGGTACACATATGGGAGCTGATTTTGGCTGTTGTGAGAACAATAACATGATCTCTGTGTGTGTGTTTTATTTTACAAACAAATTATGCTGATTTTATTGTTCATCAATATTCACTTTAAGTGAAGTTTTGTTATTGCTCATGTTCATTTGTCCTATAGTGGAAGCTTCCATTATAGAACATGTTTGGGCATGAAAAAAAATGCTGTGGTTAGCTTCTCCCATATATTCTGTGAATTTGCCATTCATCCAGATGTCAATCTCAGAAACAGACAACCACACACATCAATGTGGATGAATCTTGCAAAAAGTCACACTCACCATAATGCCTACTATGTAATTCCATCAGAAACAAAAAAAAAAAAAACAAGCAAAATAAAAAACAAACAAACAAACAAACAAGCCAGAACTAATATATCAAATAGAATTCAGGAAAGCAATCAACTTTTACAAGAGGATGCAAATCATAGTAATTGGGCATGGAGAGAAAGTCACCTAGTATTTCTCTTTCTTTGGGTGGTAATACACTGGGCTGTCCAGTTGTGATTTCTGTACATTTTACATATTTGTTATACTCCAAAAAAGGTTAAGAACAGGAGAGTGCTTCTGTTCTTATTCTTAAGAAGATTTAAGTGGATATTGCATCTATATTTCTGGAATTACACAATCATTGTAAGAAACAGTTTGAGAAGAGAAAAGTTACAAACATTATGCCCAAATAAAATGAAATAAAATTAAAAAGAATGTAAGGAGCAGGTATAATATCATATAATGTACAATTGTTAAAGGAGAAGAAAGATTAAAAAAAAAAAATCACACAGAGCTAACATGTTAAGCCTAAAGGTAAATGAGAAAAAGGAGAGGCATGAAGATGATCACATTCATTCCAATAACTCCTTATCTAACAGGATTCCTAGGAAAAAAAGATCAAATCACACAGAACAGAAACAATACAGAGGAGCATGGGGTATAGAGGGAAGGAGGGAGAGATTGATTTATACAATTTAGAGAATTATCTAATTAAAAATTAAAATAGGTTATTGACTATGGCAAGATCAATAAAAAGAACATTTTCATTGAAAAGGTTATATAAAAATATAATAAAAATAAACAGCAGGGTAATGAGGTTTCTTCTAAAAACTATTGCTCTGTACTTTCAATTATTAAAAGCAAATGGAACCTGTGAGCCACAAACTAAACCCCAAGAATTTTATGCCCAATTTGTCAGTCTTGTGCAAGTAATCATAAAGGTATTCTTACACACTCAGAGGGTCAGAAAGTTTATATCTACAATAGACTAAAAAAATGATATATTCTTTTTTATTTAATTTTTTAATTTTTATAAACATATATTTTTATCCCCAGGGGTACAGGTCTGTGAATCACCAGGTTTACACACTTCACAGCACTCACCAAAGCACATACCCTCCCCAATGTCCATAATCCCACCCCCTTCTCCCAAACCCCTCCCCCCAGCAACCCTCAGTTTGTTTTGTGAGATTAAGAGTCACTTATGGTTTGTCTCCCTCCCAATCCCATCTTGTTTCATTGATTCTTCTCCTACCCACTTAAGCCCCCATGTTGCATCACCACTTCCTCATATGTTATGAGAATATAATGTGTGCTCAACAAATAGTTCTTACCTTTTTTTTTTTTTTTTTTTGGTCCTTGAAACACCTGCTTTTCTATCATATCTACAGGTCTTAATTTTTTTACATTCACTATATTATTCACTTAATTCCATGCCTTTTCATATATGTAAAATCTACATTGCTTACTTGGATATTCTTTGCATTGACTTTAAGGTTATATACATTATTTTTTTCTTCTAGTGAATAATCACATACTTTCATAAAATATACTTGAACTTACTTTTTAAAAATTATTAAAGTTATAATATACTGAGACCTTGGGCTCATGTATTAATATGATAAATTTAGCATTACATCCTTGATTTCTTAAATTGTCCTATTTTTCTTAGAAATTTTATCAAACTATTTGTTCAGTTATTATTGGATCTTGTGATGCTAATTTTTTACATGATTTCTTAAGTATATTATTACCATTTAGGGATTCATAACTTGTCATTTAATTATTGACTGCCTACCCATTTTAATGTTTTTTTAGTCTCTAGTTCTTCTTCAAATTGACTGATATTTTTGTTGGTCAAAATATGTTTAAGATTATATAAAAAAATGATATATTCTTAAACATATTTTGACCAACAAAAATTTGAAGAAGAACTAGAGACTAAAAAAAAATCAAATATCAATATCAAATTGACTGATATTTTTGTTGGTCAAAATATGTTTAAGAATATATCAAAAAATTATTTCCCAAACTCTGAAATCCTGTTGGTATATAAGTACAGTGTTCTAAGATGTCTTTGGCTTCTTTCTTTATATCTGGATTTTCCGCTCCACCTACTATTAGGAAATGTGATAGGATGAGTAACAGAGCATAATTACTGTGCATATATATATATATATATGTATATATATATATATATATATATATTTGAGAAGATTAAATGAGATTATGTTTAAAATATGGGGACCATATTTAAAAATACCACTATCATAGTGATCTCAGTCAGACTGAACATCAAGCCAAGCATGTTCTCCTATCTAGCACAAAGGAAAACAGAGCTTGTTATGTATAGGTGGTTAAAAGCATATTCTTACTAGACCATGGAGGTAGAACATGGCCTCGATTGTACGCAAAAGAGTCTACTAATGCAGTGAACTAGTCTAGGCAATAACACAGTTCTAGAAATTGATGGAGTAAAACGTAATAACCGTGGTATCTTTCCAGACTTTGTAAGACATGAATACTCTGTAAGGCAGACATTCCTTAATTATACTGACTTCTCAGGGTTCCTGGGTGGAGGGCTCAGTTGTTTAAGCATCTGCTTTTGGCTCAGGTCATGCCTGGGATCCAGCCCTGCATCAGGCTCCCTGCTCAGTGGAGAGTCTGCTTCTCCCTCTGCCTCTGCCCCCCACTCATGCTTTCTCTTTCTCTCTCTCTCTGTCTCTAATAAATAAATAAAATATTTTAAAAACTATATTGACTTCTCTGATACTGTTCTGAATGTTTTAAATTTCAAATCTCAAGTGTATTGCCCCAAATGTGTAGCATGATGTTGAGAACTCAAATGACAGAGGACCATGGTCAGGGTGCATCTTACATGGGCTAAAGGATGAGCTCATGTGGATTATGAGTGGATACAAGAGATAGCTCCTGAAAGGTATGGAGAGGAGACCAGTAGAACATATGGATTCACAAAGCACAGTGAGGAATTCCTGGATGTCTTCAAACTTATTCTTGAGGATTATTTTTTGTAAATTGGGAAATAGGGAGTCCAGCAGAAATGGAAAAAAATTTAAAAAGCTAACAGTAAAAAGGACAGTCATTTGTATAGAGAAATATAAATTAAAGAATAACATTTAATTTCAAGAATTCTGTTGGTTAAATAACTCTATAAAATATCTGCAAACCAAATCATCTTTTAAGATATTGTTTCATTGATAAAAAAAAAAAGAGCTTTTGAGCACACAAATGTCTTATAAATGAAATTATGATGTGCAACCCTTGTGCAAGTTGGGACTGCCTACAAATTGCATTTGATTTTTAAATAGCAATGAGTCCAGCTTGCTCACACAGTAAAAAGCTGTCTTTTATGTTCTTTTAATTAGAGTAGACGTTTCTCCCTTGATACTTAAAATTATAGATTGTACTTGTACTTGGAAAGCCATAATGAATTTCTGATGACGGTTAAGACTATGGGAACTTGGGAATAGTTGCCCTCAGCAAGAAAGCCAAAACTGTGTGTTGGTAAATAGATTAACATAATTTTATGAGTTCTTCATGGTATTATTACTAACTGGTAATAAAATCTTATTAGAGATTCACAGTGTATGAAAATTTTAAAAGATTTTATGATTCTATATGACACAGTCTCATTTATGGTTTGTTTACTTTTGTACAAGTATTTGCCAAGTACTCTTCATTTATCCTAAGTATGGGTCAAATATTTTGTCCTCAAAGAAATTACAGGATTAGTTAGTGCTGTCAAAAAGATGTTTTAATATTTTTATTTCTCAAAAAAGTAGATTTTTAAATTATTTTGTTTTCTCTAAACCTGGACACTAGAGACCATTATTTTTGTACATAATTATTTTTGATTTGATGGAGAAAGTAGTCAACATGCAAATCATGATGTAAAAAAATAACCTTATCTTCTCAAGGAAGATAATCTCAAGAGCAATTCAGTTATGTTATTGTATCAAAGTTTAGCATCTCTAGGTGATGACATCTGTGACTTGCTTTTCTCACTGAATGCTTTATTTTAGAGATATACCTATGTTTGATATTCATTTAATTTCTCCCCACACTGTATTTTTATTTTCTATGAATATAAAGCAACATCTTCATTTATTTTCCTATTATAAATATTTATGTTGTTTCTATTTGTTTCATAACAGAAACCTACTACATATCTCTCTTATAAATGTGTAAGAGTTACTCTGGACAAAGAATATATTTAGAAAAAGAAGTACAGGATCTTAGATTGGTCTTTAAAATACAATATCTTTACACATAACCAATAGTTAATTTCCTACTTATTTATGTTTTTGACAAAACAATACTGTTAAAATTTCCTATTGCCCCCCCTCATAAAGTTTTGTGATGACTGTTATGATTTCATTGTTGGCTCACTTTGTTGGTTCACCTATTACTGGTGACATAGAGAATTATATCTTTACATTTTTGATAGCAGTTTATTTTTCTTCTTACGGAAATTGTACACTTATAATATTAACTCGGTTATTTAATTCTTTGTCATTTTCTTGGTGATTTGTAGGAATTCTTTATGCCTTATGTAGCAATTTTATGCATCAAACACCTCCCTTCTCTGTGTGTGGCTGGTTTTAAAATTTCATTTGTACTACCCTATGATATGCCTTTGTCCTCCCATATGAATACCTAGTATTAGTTCATCTAGTCATAAAAGGAATTATATTTAAAAGAATGTAATGGAGAAAAATGTGAAGTGATCACTCATTTCTCCATAAATGATAGAGATAATTTGGTATTATCCACACTGAAGATTACAAGACTAAGTTACATTCGTTTAAATGGAAAGGTACCAGATAGGAAATGCTTTAAGCTGTCCAAGCCACATACATCTCTGTTACTGGTCAGTTAAGGAAACTGTTTTCAATAAAAGCAAGATAACATGTATGTGTTAACTGTATAAAAGAAAGCTATCCACCCCCACAAATTTTAATTATGATACTGCAATCAAAACTCTAAATAAGCAGTTAAATAAATAACATTGTAGTTGAAGTGCTTTTTAGTTCTGGGTAAACACATTTTCTGGTGTTTTTTTTTTTTCCCACTACCAAGTAAACAATGAACCATCAGGTATTAGGAATCTACTAGATAGCTTGAAGTCCAAAAGTTCATTAACCAAGAAATATTTGTAAGTAACTATTAGTAAAGTGTCACCATCTTCTTTCTATCTTGTCTAGTCTGAATACAGTTTACTATTTTCCCTTGTTTTTAATATAACAAATATAAACATCATAAGACTAATGTCACACATGAAAATTCTAAGGCTAGAGAGGGAGAAGCAAAGCAATTAAGCAGGTTTTTTAGAAAAGAAGGTGGTTTACATCAGACGTGTGCAATTAAACCAATCCTATAAGTAAAATCCTATCCTAAAGTAAAGTAAAATCCTATAAGTAATCAGGAGTCCATCCCTGATTATCTGTGAATTAGTGATGTGTGAGATGGAATATTTGAGGTAGTAATGTGAAGTGTAACCCTCTGATAAAAGCCAAGATCACTCACAAGGTGCTTTTAGTGATTTAACGGATAGTAAAATCTCACTATGGGATTCTAGTACGGTGAGGCACACTATATAGTGATTTTACTATATGTTGTCAATGATATTTATAGTGGAGTTATTTATTCATGGACCAAACTCAAACACCATTGCCTGTGTATATAGTTTGAATCTACTTTTAAGGTAAAACTTGGAAACACCATGTTAGAGATTATTTTGGTAAAGGACGCTGAGTACTGGGATACACATGCTCTTCAGTGGAGCTTAACTGATGAATGTGAGGGCTGAAATTCAGTCTCTTTGCCCAGACATGCACCCTGACACAAGTCTGCCAACACTAAAGAGAGCACTTTTTTTTTTTTTTTTTTTTTTTTTTTTTTTTTAAATAATGCTCACAAAAGCCATATGATCTAAGGCTGGGCTGATTAGTTTCCATCCCCAACATGGTATCACAGTCCCCTTGTATTGCTAATCAAGTGTTAAAAGCCAGCAGTTTAGAGAAAGGATGTCTGTGAAAAAGTGGTATCAAAACTGTGTCATTGTAAATTAACATCCTCAAGAATAATTTTGCCATCTGGAAAGTGTCAGTTCTCCCAACCTTCTAGACCACATTTCTAAGTCATTGCTAAGTAAACGTATTTCTGTTTTTTTCAGCCATTATGAATAATGCTGTTAAGGATATTTGTGCAAATGTTTTCTGTGAAGGAAGTATATTTTACATTTTTCTTGAATATATACCAAGGAGTGGAATTGTTGGATCATATTGCAACTCTAAGTTGAAGCTTTGAGCAATGGAAATTTTTCAAGGTGGCTGCACAATTTTAACATTCCCATCAGCAGCATATGAGGGTTTCAACTCTTCCACAGTTTTGTTAGCACTTGTTATTATCTGAGTTTTTGATTATAGTCATCCTAATGGGTGTATGTTATTGTGGCTTCAATTTTCATTATCCTGATGGCTAATAATGTGAGGACATTTCATATATTTAGTGGTCATTTATATACCTTTTCTGAAGAAATACTATTAAGATTCCAGCTTATTGTTTACCTGGGTTATTTTTCTTCCTATTATTGAGTTTTAAGAGTTCATATTATAGATAAAAACTCTTGTTAGATAAATGATTTACTCCCATCATGCAGGTTCTCTTTACCCTTTGCGAAACCATCTAATTTCCTTTTTTTGTTGTTGCTAAGATTAAGAAAATATTAGAAATTATTAGATTAATTATAGCAAATGAAAAGTTCAGAAGGTGTTTTCTTTCCGATATATGTGGGAAAGTTATTAGAACATATTGGAGAAAATATAACCAGATACAAAAACAATAGTGATATGAGGCAATATGCTAATTTCATTTGAATGAGCATGTTATGTAAAAGAGTTGATGGAGGAAATATTTAAGAAATACAGTGCATGGGCCTTGTGACTATTACTGAAATTTGTCAATTTGATAAATTTTATTAACTGAACTAGAGTGAGCAAATCTTTTACAGCTATGTAACTAAGGATAATATGCTTAAAATTGTTTGAAATATTGATTAAAGTATTAAATAGTATTTGTTTCAATCTTGATATATTTTTGTTGTCCTAATTGTGTTTTTGCCAAATAAAACTGCTGATATTCTGAAATTCTCACATTAAAATAATTAGGGAGCTTCTCTTATTTCAAACTGGAAATCACCTCTGTTGAAATGATTTCATTATTTCTATTTACAAAAATAGCAATCCATTTATTTTTCATACCCAGATGAATTTTAAATACTGCATTTTCTTATAGCATATCTCTCTTTTTAAAAGAGCTTATGAGTCAAAAATTAATAATATATACAATGGCACTAAATTCAGATCTCTCAATAGTTACCCTGAATCTAAATGGGCTAAATGCCCCAGTCAAAAAACACGGAGTATCAGAACGGATAAAAAAACAAAACCCATCAATAGACTGTCTACAAATAACTCATTTTAGACCCAAAGACACCTCCAGATTGAAAGTGAGGGGGTAGAAAACAATTTACCATGCTAACGGACATCAAAAGAAAGCTGGAGTGGCAATCCTCATATCAGATCAATTAGATTTTAAGCCAAAGACTATAATAAGAGATGAGGAAGGACACTATATCATACTCAAAGGGTCTGTCCAACAAAAATATCTAACAATTTTAAATATCTATGTCCCTAACATGGGAGCAGCAACTACATAAATTAATACATAAATGTACTAATAACAAAATCAAAGAAACACATTGACAGTAATACAATAATAGTAGGGGACTTTACATGCCCCACACTGAAATGGACAGATCATCCAAGCAAAAGATCAACAAGAAATAAAGGTCTTAAATGACACTGGACGAGATGGACAATCACAGATATATTCAGAACATTCCATCCCAAAGCAACAGAATACACATTCTTCTCTGGAACGCATGGAACATTCTCCAGAATAGATCACATCCTGGGTCACAAATCAGGTCTCAACTGGTACCAAAAGATTGGGATCATTCCCTGCATATTTTCAGACCACAATGCTCTGAAACTAGAACACAATCACAAGAGGAAAAGTTAGAAAGAATTCAAATACATGGAGGCTAAAGAGCATGAATTTACTAAAGAATGAATGGGTCAACCAGAAAATTAAAGAAGAATTTTAAAAATTCATGGAAACAAATGAAAATGAAAACATAACTGTTCAAAATCTTTGTGATACAGCAAAGGCAGTCCTGAGACAAAAATATATAGAAATACAAGTCTTTCTCAAGAAACAAGAAAGGTCTCAAAACACAACCTAAGCCTACACCTAAAGGAGCTGGAGAAAGAACAGTAAAGAAAACCTAAGCCCAGTAGGAGAAGAGAAATCATAAAGATCAGAGCAGAAATCAATGAAGTAGAAACCAAAAGAACAGTAGAACAGATCACCAAAACTAGGAGCTGGTTCTTTGAAAGAATTAATAAGATTGATAAACCCTGTACCAGACTTATCAAAAAGAAAAGATAAAGGACTGAAATTAATAAAATCATGAAGAAAGAGGAGAGATCACGACCAACAGCAAAGAATTACAAACAATTATAAAAACATAGTAAGAGCAACTATACACCAGCAAATTTGACAATCTGGAAGAAAAGGATGCATTCCTAGAGATGTATAAACTACCAAAACTGAACCAGGAAGAAATAGAAAACCTGAACAGACTCATAACCAGTAAGGAGACTGAAGCAGTCATGAAAGCCTCCCAACAAACAAGAGCCCAGGGCCAATGGCTTCCCAGGGGGCTTCTACAAAATATTTAAAGAAGAATTAACACCTATTGCCCTGAAACTATTCCAAAAAATTGAAATGGAAGGAAAACTTTCAAACTCATTTTATAAAGCCAGCATCACCTTGCTCTCAAAACCAAAGACCTCTTCAAAAGGAGAATTGCAGACCAATATCCTTGATGAAAACAGGTGTGAAAATTCTCACCAAAATACTAGCCAATAGGATCCAACAGTATATTAAAAGAATTATTCACCACGACATTAATAGGATTATTCACCACGACCAAGCCCATGACTATTCTTGGGCTACAAATTTGGTTCAACATCCAGAAATCAATCAATATGATACAATACATTAATAAAAAAAGAACAAGAAACATATGATACTCTCAGTATCATATGTTTTCTCAGTATCATATGTTTTGTCAAAAGCATTTGACAAAATGCAGCATCTTTTCTTGTTCAAAACTCTTCAAAGTATAGGGATAGGGGGTACATACCTCAATATAATCAAAGCCATCTATGAAAAACATACAGTGAATATCATTTTTAATGGAGAAAAACAGAGCTTTTCCCCTAAGGCCAGAAACATGGCAGGGCTGTCCACTATGACCACAGTTATTCACATTGTACTAGAAGTCCTAGCCTCAGCAATTAGACAACAAAAAGAAATAAAAGGCATCTGAATCAGCAAAGAAGATGTGAAATTCTCACTCTTTGCAGATGATATGATACTTTATGTGGAAAAAAAACAAAACACTCCACCGAACACTGTTAGAATTCATAGAGGAATTCTGCAGTGCAGAAAGTAAGCAACAGGAGAAACTAAGTCAATTATGAAGTTCTCTGATTTCTGGGCCCTGTACATTTCTGAGAAAACCATCACTATATTTCAGCTGTAAGGTTTCAGTAAACAACAATGTGTCTGTTAGGTCCCCCAGTAATGGGTCCATGATCAAAGGAGCTAGAATGATACAAAGCAAAGGTCAAGTAAAGCTTTATTTCGTGCCAAGCATCAAGAATCAAAACAACCAGCCAGGGCCATCTCTTACAAAGAGGTGACCTCTTCCAGCCTCACAGACTAACTTTTATACAGCAAATATCATGTGGTTGAGCCTGGCCACACACAGGTGGCCAATGAGATTGCAACACACAGAGAAAACTGCACAGTCATGCTAGGTCACACACGGGTGGCCAACTGAATTTCAATTTACCCTACTAGATATTTGAACTAGCCTATCACCTTGATCAGAATTGGTACCCAAAAGGCGGGGCCCACTCTCCTTGGTAGCTAGGGAGAGAGTATGCGTGCCCCAGTGATTGGATGTCTCTACCTGGCCTGACCCGCCTTTGTATCTGGGCTTTGCTACCTGGGACTGGTTTCCCGGACTTGCTTTTAAGTAAGTTCCTCTGGGAGGGGCAGGGTCAATCCAAGTTTACTGCATAAACAACAAAATGGCTTCCTCTGACTAAGTAGGCCCTTACAGTGTCCTTATCTCAAATTATCCTTTTGAACATAAAGTTGCTCAAGTTATTTTAAGTTAGTTGTCACTGCATAATGGATAAAAGTTCCAAAAATTAATAATTGTTAAGTCAACAATTTTAAAGAAACTAGTTTCTCAATGCTTCTAAAATGCTACCCTCAAAATACACAGTTGAGACAAGACAATACACATGCTGTTCTCTCTACAAACAAAGAAAACCACTGGACAGGATTTGAACACAAACTTGTTAAATGTTAAAGCGCAGAATATTCTATTTTTCTTTATTTCATCTCTCTACTAAAAGTTCTAGAACTTCAGTTTTTAACAAGGATGTTTTAATTAGTTAAGATAAGAATGTTCCCTCTCAGAGATCCAGGCTGGGTTTTTTCCTGCTTTTTTTATATCCTTCTTTGATTCTCAGTGATTAATAACAGTGTCACTAAGTCCCATCGATGTAGACTGGCAACATTAACCAAAGGATTCCTATGAAATTGTCTGAACCAGCCTATGTAATAAATCATGCCTATTACTTAGACCAGAGTAAAAATCCTCTGCTTACACCAGAAGGGTTCTTTTGCAGAGAGAAGGTAAAAGTCAAAGAAAGTCTGAATTCTACCCTTAAATTTGTCTACCATTAAAAATAATGACAGATTTCTGCTTGTCATTAATGGATAGATCCCTTTTTCAATACACATTTCTTAATTATTGTCATATAAATATTTCTTAATATAAATATTTTCTTAATTAATATAATTTCTTAATTATTGTCATATAAATAAATTGCTATTTAGTTTTCAGCAAGATACTTAAAAGTACAGAATTATATAATATTACAACTGGAAATAATGTAGGTATCTTAATTCGTCATCTCCTTTCTCAGATTAATAGAGAAAACTACTTCTACAAGGTCATATAGACAACTCAATCATCTTGTTAGAGCTTGAATCCAGTTCTGGTAACTCTTTGTATAGCTGTTTCATTTTTAAAATATATTATATAAACTTTCAATTATAAGTAATAATGTATTACTTAATGAACAATTTAGTAATTTAATCTTCTTAATTCATTTTTTAAAAGATTTTATTTATTTACGAGAGAGAGCACGAGTGCTTGGAGAGGGACAGAGGGAAGCAGACTTCCAAGCAGGAAGCCTGACACGGGGCTCAATTCCAGTACCCTGATGAGATCATGACCTGGGCCAAAGGCAGACACTTAATCTGAGCACCCAGGCAAACAAAGCACCCAGGCACCCTTTCTTAGTTCTTTTTTTTTTTTTTTTTTTTTTTAAGATTTCATTTATTTGACAGAGAGATGGAAATCACAAGTAGGCAGAGAGAGAGAGAGGGGAGAAAGCAGGTTCCCTGCGGAGCAGAGAGCCCAACGTGGGGCTTGATCCCAGAACCCTGGGATCACGACCCAAGCCGAAGGCAGAGGCTTTAACCCACTGAGCCACCCAGGCGCCCCTCTTAGTTCATTTTTAAAGACCATCCTGTCATTGTTTCTGAGGTCACTGTGAAGAGTAAATATGGTCACAGTCCTCAAGGACCCAGGGATAGATAGAGAGACTGGAGCCACAAATACTTATTTGTGTTGTAAATAAATATATTTATATGTAAATATACTTATATACAAATATATAAATATAAATTTATATATGAATATATATAAATAAATAATTAAATATATTTATATATAATTCATATATAAATAAATATTTATTATATAAATACATGCAAATATAAATATTTATATATAAAACAAATATTCATTTATATATAAATAAAAATATATATAAATAAAATATTTGTATATAAATAAAAATTATATATATAATATAAAATCCATTCCACAGAATGATGTATAATATAATAGCAAGATTGATAATGTAAGAGAGAAATATACAAGATGCCCTGGAACTATAGAATAAAACTTTGCAGAAGAAGTAATATTTGACTGAGCTGTAAAGTTTATGTTTGGGTTTGCAAAGCAGAGAAAGAAAAAAATGCTTATTATTGGAGCATCCTCTGAGAACCTGAAATTACCTCAAATATTTTATAATATTTTTCTATCTATCATCTATCTATCATCTTCCTCCCTCTTCCTCCCTTCCTACCACCTAACAACAAAATTATATGGAAAGTTACTGTCCACTTAAAATATAGAATGGAAGAGGAAAGACCCAGGAAAATTAGTATTTGTAACAACTGTACAGTTAGTCAATGGAAGAATCATGATTCAAATCTATTATTGCCTGATTCCAAATTCACTCTTGGAAATATTGCATATGTAAATACATGCACATATGCACAGAATCACACTACTTGAGGAACAAAACAGCAAAGAAAGTAAAAGAAGACAGTTTTACAAGTTGATTCTGTTCCTGCAGATAGTCAAATTATGAAAATGTATTGTTTTCTTAAATTTTTCCTAAAACATTCTTTTTTTCTCAGATTTATGCTCCATGTAATAAGTCAAACAATACAAAAGTATACAGAGTTAAAAATAAAAATTAATAGTATCAAATAAATATCTATTTGCTTTACTTACATGTAGATTGTACTGTACATGAAATGGAGTGACAATCTACACAGAGATGTGTTATAATCTATTTTTAATATAAGAGTTAAGCCCTATTAAATTAACACTGACACTTGCAAAAGTTTGTATGGGCTTTTGTTCCCCAAACTATAATGCTGTCAGACAATGTCAATATCTAGTACAAAAAGTTTATGTATTTAATTACTTCTCAGATTTTTCTTTTATTTTTTCAGATTTCTCTTATTAAAAAAGGTTCTTTCTCCACATTTAAAATTTTAACAATACAAAATTAGTAAACTGAGTCCAGTCTTTCTCTCTCACCCCTCTCAAATTCCTCCAGTCTGTGATATCTATTGATGTGTAAATTTAATCTAGACATTTAAAGAGTCCAGTTACAAATATGAAAATATTTCATTATGATTGGCTTCCTATTAGAAACAAATTTTTTCTAATGCTTAAAACTACTTTAATTATGGGTAGGCTTTTGGGGGTAAAAATAATAGGAAATGAGTGCTTTGCTGCATAAATAAATTTTACATATGTAATTGTGCACATCTCATTAGAATTAAAAAATATGCATCAATTTTATGGCCTTAGATTTCCTGGATTTAAAGTTTTCATCATCTTCTGGACTGGCTGGATGGAAGAATACTAACGAAACACTTATGCTAAATGAAATAAGTCAGACAAAGAAAGACAGATACCATATGGTTTTACTCATATGTGGAATTTAAAACAACAACGAATGAATAAACAAACCAATACAAAACCAAATTCATAGATAAAGAGAACAGACTGATGGTTGCCAGAGTAAGGGAGGTGGGGAGAGTCCCAAATGGATGAATACACCTCAGCTGTATGGTGAGGGATGGCAACTAGATTTTGGTAATGGTTACTCTGTAGGGCATACAAGTGCCAAATTATAATGTTGTACTTTTAAAACATATGTAGTGTTATATACCAATTTTACCTCAACAAACAAATAAAAAAAAACAGCTGTTAAAAGACATGACAAAGGATGCCTGGGTGGCTCAGTTGGTTAAGTGTCTGCCTTCCACTCAGTCATGTTTCTGAGGCCCTGGGAATGAACCTGGTATTAAGCTCCTTGCTCAGTGGATAGTCTGCTTCCCCCTCTGTCTGCCACTGTCCCCTACTTGTGCATTCCCTCTCTCTCTCAATCTGGCAAATAAATAAAATTTAAAAAAATAACAAAAGACATGATGAAAATCTTAACTGATATCAGTCATCCATTTGGGCAGGAGAAATTAAGTGACTAATTTATTTGCAGGTTTAAACAAATATTGATACTTAGCCCCATAGATGTCTAAAAATATACTTGTAATTCAGTGTACGTACTTGTAGGTACAAATGAAGGACAACAAATATGACAGTACTAGTAATCTGTTTGTATACATTATACTGTATTTGAGGTAATACAATGTATTTTACATTAAAAATGAGAGAATATCTTGGATTATCCATAAGAGCATCTTTATTCCCATACTGCACAGTTTTGTTTTTTTTTCTTTTCTTAGGGGGCATGATGTGCCCTATTAATATTAATTAATTCCTTTTAAACTGAAGAGAAAAGTTGTTAATTTGTTTGATTTTTACTAGTCTTCTTTCCCCTGTAAGAAAACATTCTCTGGAATTAGGAGTAGTAGTATTTTATTACATTTCAATCTCCTCTATCAATAAATGTGATCCCCTATTTATCTATTTCTCTCATATTTCTATTTCCATTGTATCAGCATACACATAGTTTTGAATGATTTTAAATAGAATTTATTTTAGTCACTGAATAGCATATTTATTTTTTTTGCACCAAATTTACTTTCCAGTAACATTTCATTGAAATTCCAACTATCCCAGAACTTTCCCTAGGATTCACTATAATTTTCAGTTATTTTTAATCTAACAAACTTGTAAGGATTAAAGAAATAAAAGGGAGGGAAAATTCACTGATAGTTATTAATTGATGTAAAATGTTCATATAACAGCTAATTTTTGCAACAAGTTCACAAAATTAGAGGTATTGCCCTCATTAAAAACCAGAAAGCTTAGGCTAAATCATAGGGTGTCATACTCATATAAAAATCAATTATTCAAATTAATTTATTGTACTGGGAATTTGAATTTTACTGGATTAAATGGAACATAATATATACATTATTTTTTTCACTCCACTTCCTAACATTTCCTGTTGATTATTTCCCTCCCTTTTTCCATAATTATGTATCTATCCATCACCTAAAGAAACTGTCACTTGACTGAAATAGATAGAAATGAAGACAGCACAACCCAGTTATTTTGTCTTGGACTGAAAAATAGCTATTGTTTCCATGCTCTTTAGGGTAAGGCCCATCATTTTGTCATTTTTCTCCTTTGATGACTGTCTACCTTTCATATTATTTGTTTCTTATGTCTACTGATAAAAGTTCTTACGAACCTGCCAGAATCATCAATTATGAAGTACCTAATTCCTTGCTCTGTCACATGTTTTTAAAGGGGTCCTTCGATGATGGACACTTAAGCTATTTACAGTATATCACTTTTACAAAGAATTGTGCAATATTCACCACTACATGTCTACTAAGTGGTAGCATGTGTAAAGAATAAATTCTAAAATGAAAACTATTGTGTTAAAGATATATTTTTTAAAGTTTTTGTTTAAATTCCAGTTAGTTAGTGCAATATTAATTTCAGGTGTAATATTAGTTTCAGGTGATTCAACACTTCCATACATCACCTGATATTCATCACAAATGTACTCCTTAATCCCCATGACCTAATTAACCCATCCCTCCACCCACGCCCCCCTTTCTGTTAATTTATTTAGATGTCAACAATTTTTGTAGTAAAAATACTTTAATTTTTACACATAATATGTGTAAAGGAAAGCGCTTGTTACTCTGTGTTCTTTCTGACTCAAGGTTTTATTTATCTGTTTTAATAATAACTTGTTGCTAATGACATGAGAAAAAGAAATATAGGAGAATTTACAGTGTAAATGTCTTACAGCAGTCCTTACCAAGACAGAAAGTTCAGCAATTTGAAGTACAGTTTAAGCACATTCTCTCTTTATCTGAAGATGAACATGCCTCTAATTTAAGATAAAAAGACCATTGTTCCAGCTTTTCCTGCTTTGTGTAAAAGTTCAGATCAACCCAACTTTTGTGGATAATGGAAGCAGTTTATCTGCTAGTAAACTCTGCCAAGGGTAGTGTGATGATGGTGAATATATCATCTCAACTAGATTTGGATCGAGACTAATTAAAACATTGTTTGTGTAGCCAGACCCCTTGATTCTGACTCCTGGCTCCACCATTTACTATGTAGTCCTTAGAAAGTTAGTTAACCTCTCTGTGTGTCATTTCTTCACCTACATTATAGGACTTTTGTAAAGATTAAAGGAATATGTAGAGTTCTTAGATCTTTGTCTCGTATGAACATTAGCCAGTAATTTAATTTTCTATAGTGCATTAAAATAATTCTAAACATTTTGCATTAAATAATAATTATATCAATAGACAAATAATTATTGTCATATTAAGTCCAATATTTTATTACAAAAATATCAGTCATAGGAAAGAAAGCATATTTAAAATTATAAATAGATAATAAATATATATCTCCAGATTTTGAGGAATTTGTAGTCTGTTAGAGGAAGCAAGTCATGAACACATAAATATGTGTGTAACTATAAAATGCCAGGAAATGTTAGTGCCAGTGGTGTGATCCAGACAGCTTATTCAGTGGTACTGGAAAGCCCATACCTTCATGACATGTGAAACCATATTGTACTATGAGATCATAGTTGTATATCTAAATTCCATACTTGTCAAATGAAAGTATGGGACTATAAGTTATCTAGGAGCCTTTCCAACTCTAAAATTTCATTTGTTTTAAATCTATGAACAATTTCTACAAGTTCGGAATAGTGAGAATGAGAATGAACAGTAGTAATGAGAGTGGTCGCTACATTAGAGAAGGAACTTAAATGGATTATTCACATTCAGATTCAAGTGGGAATTATTTTCTAGGAACATTGTGCCACGTAATTGTATTTATTTTTACTGTGCTTGTCATTATTTTCACATATTTGTCACCAGGGATGTGGTAGGTTTTACATTAAATGTTTTAATTTTTATCTAATAGCTTTTTTATCATGTAATTATAATTATTAATAACTAATTTTAATATAGTTTGCCATTGGTATAACCTCTTAAGAACCATCACAGTGGCTTCCTTGCTTGCTGGCTTTTCAAGAAATTCAGTATAGTCTAAAGGTCTATAAATGGGATATATTGAAATATTTTAAGGACAATAATATACAGGAAAAATACATTTTTGTGAACAAGCAGAACTAGGACAATCAAGTGGTCTTAGTCTTCTATTTACAATACTGGGATATCAATGCTTGTTTACTAGTGTAATGGATTATTAGTTACAGATTAGTTACAAATTAGTGGCTGCCCAGCAACTTTCATATAGTCTTATGAATGTCCTTAATTTATTATAAATCTTATTTCTAATAAATAGTAACCAAAATGTGACCTTGCTTATCCCAATCACATGAAATCTTCCCAATCCTGTAGTAGATAGAGAGCAACCTGAGGAAAGAGGACATAGACTCCAAACCTTGGTAAAGGTTCTAGGGTAGAGCAAACATCTGGCTTTAGAAGTAGCAGTGGAAGAAGTACTAGTGGTGGGGTCATATGTTCTTCATCTATATTGTAAGCTCTCATATCGACCAATGAGAATAAACAGTGTCAGTCATGTTCCTGATTACAAACCCTCAAACTACGATTTTGGTCTTCCTGGATATATCGTGAACCATCTAACATCTTAACATTAATTATGGTTATGCTACTACCAGTATTTTGTTTAATATCATTGTTTGAAGAAATAACTTAAAAACCTCGATTATGTGATTCTGCAAAATTTATTGTAATGAGCACTTATTTAAAAGAATGTTTGGAAGTGTGACTTAAGGGTAGACTTAAGGGTGACTTAAGGATGCCTCAAGTAGATGGATACAACTCAACACTCAGAGAGAAATCAATGGAAGTAGCCAAAGTTATAGTGAAATTATGAAAAGAAAATGAAAACAAAAACTAGTAGCATTGGAAATTAGAGAAGTGTGTCATCTATATCTCATTAATTTCAAGATACTTATGATAGATGGTATGGAGTTGGGAAAGACACTGATGTCCCAGTCATAAACCTCAAACTGCAGTTGATAATTCATATATACATTTTGGATCCCCGAGAAGGAATCAGAAAATTTAAAGTAAACATTTTACCAGAAATTTTAGGTTTTAATTTTATAATCAAAAATAAAAGTAGACCTTATTTATCCAATAAATAGTTGGCAATAACAATGATATTTACTTCTGCTCTGCTAAAGAATTTACTTTAAAAAAAATAAAGATGCTCAATAGTGTCTTGGGGACCTCTTGTCTATGGGTTATGAGAGAATTCAGCTTAAGCCTTGATGAAGGCTAAATTCCTGTCTGATGATATGATTCACGGCTTTCGTGCTATGAGCACAAAGCAAATCCATAGCAACAGTTCTCTGTTACCAATTTCAAAAAGTTAACCCTTTAAATATTTGAACACAAGAGAAAACTATTTCTAACTGAAATATTTAACATTTCCATTTAAAATTTTATTAAATCAAAGCAAATTTTAGTTTGATTGTAGTTTCATATCCACTAGTCTTCTTTATTTAAAAAAAATATTATTGAAGCATAGGGAACATACAATGTTCTATATTAGTTTCAGGTCCAAAACATAGTGACTCAACAATTCTATACATTATGCAATGCTCACCACAGTATGCATCGTCACCATCTGTCGCCATAACATTATTATAATATTATAGACTATATTCCCTACACGGTGCTTTTCAGCTCCGTGACTTATTTATTTTATAACTGGAAGCTTGTACCTATTAATTCCCTTCATCTGCTTTACTCATTCCCCACCCAACCCCCCCTTCTGTCAACCAACAATTTATTCTCTATGAGTCTGTTTTTACAAAAATTTTTATTTATTTATTTATTAGATATCACATATAAATGAAATCATATGGTATTTGTTTTTCTCTGTCTGACTTATTTCACCTAGCATAATATCCTGTATGTCCATCCATGTCTCAAATGGCAAGATCTCATTCACTTTCTTAAAAAGATTTTTTAAAAGATTTGTGTTTTTTATTTTATTTTTATTTTTTTATTTTATTTTTTTTATTTTTAAAGAGAGAGAGTGAGCCAGGGGAGGGACAGAGGGAAAGGGATAGAGAGAACCTCAAGCAGATTCTCTGAGTGTGGAGCCTATGTTGGCCTGGATCTCATAACCTGTGAGATCATGACCAGACCCAAAATCATGAGTCAGATACTTACTGAGTCACCCAGGCACCCCAAGATCTCATTCTTCTGTATGACTTCTAATATTAAATTGTTTGTGTATATTTATCTATATCTGTATCTATATCTATATACCCATGCATCTATATATCTTTTATGGATGGTTAGGTTGGTTCCAATAGTCTTTTTTTTTTTTTAAGATTTTATTTATTTATTTGACAGAGAGAAATCACAAGTAGACGGATAGGCAGGCAGAGAGAGAGAGAGGGAAGCAGGCTCCCTACTGAGCAGAGAGCCCGATGCGGGACTCGATCCCAGGACCCCGAGATCATGACCTGAGCCTAAGGCAGCGGCTTAACCCACTGAGCCACCCAGGCGCCCTCCAATAGTCTTTAAAGAACAAAAGTCTGACTCAACATTTGTAAATCAGGATTCAGAGATTAGAGATACTCTGAAAAATATATGGAACTAAAAACCTATAAGCCATAGATAAAAACCCATATATTTCTCTTCTTGTAGATTCCAAGTACAAGGATAACAAGCACTTGTCTATTTCTCATTCTTCTGAGGAAAGAAAAGTGGAAGAATAAAGCAAAAAGAACAGATATTTTGGACTGTCCTATCTTAAAGACTTTGCAATGATTGCTCCCACTAGTTATATTGTGCTTCCTCCAGATCCCTGTATGACAATCCCATCTGTCTCCTTGAAATGTTACCTTCTTGGCGAAGTCTCCTCTGATCATCCTGCATAAGATTTTAAGTTCCTCACACCTCTGATCTCTCTTATCCACTCTATTTTATTTCTATGGCACTTATAATTATAAAATACATAATTTATTTTTTGAATTATATAATTGTATTATTATTATTATATAATTTGAATTATATAATTTATGCATTTATTATGTATGTGTCAAAAAAGAAAAAGGTTTTTTTAAATCTATTTTGTTAGGTGCCTGGGTGGCTCAGTGGGTTAAAGCCTCTGCCTTCGGTCATGATCTCAGGGTCCTGGGATCCAGTCCCACATGGGCTCTCTGCTCAACGGCGAGCCTGCTTCCTCCTCTCTCTCTGCCTGCCCCTTTGCCTACTTGTGATCTCTGTCTGTCAAATAAATAAATAAAATCTTAAAAAAAAATTAAAAAAAATCTATTTTGTAGCCAAAGTGCTGAGAATAGTTCCTGGCATATAGCAGGGCTCTCTCTATTTTTAAAATATGTGACTGATATAAAAAGATATGCATGGTATGTTGTTAAATAAAACGAGTATGTACAGAAAAAAATGTGCATTTTAACATGAATTGTCATTATTAGTAATTTAAAAAATGTATATGTAAATTATGTGTGGATAGATACACTAAGATGCTAACAGTGTTAGTCTCAGTGGGGTCACATTGTAGATGATATATATTTATTTGCTTGGTTGGTTAGTTTTTTACTTTGTTACTTTATTTCTTTTTTCCTAAATGAATATTGATTACTTATTTAAAAATAGAAGTGGGAGGAAAGAAGGAAGGACAGAAAGAAGGGAGAGACAGAAGAAAAAGATTAAAGGACTAGTATAAATCTGATTCTCTCCTAAAATTAACAAAAATACTAAGAGAGAAAGTAAAAATCTGGGAAAATGCATGAGCTCTAGAAGAAATGCATCAAGAAGCCCACTTTTCTGAATGGATTTTTATTCTGTAAATACTCTGCAAAAATGGGTTTATCTGCCTTTACCAATTTAGTGTTCATACCAGTTTGTATTTTTCTAGACTCTGCTCATAAAATTCATTCTAGTCTCTTCAAGTGGTAAACACATGTTCAGATAGATAAGATAGATTTGAGTGTAACTAAACTTTGTTTTCATGGGGTACTATAATCATCTGTTAAAGACATAGCCTCTTGAAAGACTAACAATGAAGTATTAATTCTACTTTGCATTTATATTTGCTAATACTGTAATTGCATTTGTCATCACACTGTTTATTTCCCTCACTCTTTAGAATGAAGAGTCATAGATTCTATTCCCAAGGTTTGGTTGAATTGATTCAAACATTGGCATTTAAGTCCCTTCAATCAAAATGCAACAGAGTCATGAAAATGTAGAAAACTAAAAAGTACAGATTGCACATATATATGTCCCTCAAAAGTGCATTAATATTTAAATGCATTCTTATCAGCACTGTTAATTATAAGACGGAAATATAAGTATTTAATATCTTTGAAAAATATATTTAATGTGGGTAAACCCATAAGATTGATTTTATAATCAATGAAGTTGCTGTCAAATTGCAAGAGCACTTTAAATTACCTAACTTTTTTATTCAGAATTATAAAGACATTTTGTATTTCAAATAAGTTGTCCTAATCTCCCCCCTTTGCTCTTCTTGTAACAACTTCTTTGTTTTTATCATTCTCTTTTGGATTAATAGATAAATATTTCACTTGTTTGCAATGACCTAATTATCTTCCTTTATATATATCTTTCCTATTTTTGCTGGAATTATCTTCCTAAAGACATTTTAATGTTGCAGTCTACTGCTTAAAATAGTTTTTCACAACCCTCAATTTAAAAAGTAATTCTTTCATATGACTTTTCTGTGTTAAATCTGTTTTACATATTTATGTTCAGAATATTCCTGCATCAGCTGGATATACACAGCTGCAGTTTTACAGTCCAATATAGTGGTTTCTTTGAATTCAAAAGAAAAATGGAATTCCTATCAATGGGTAGACTATTTGACTAAGAAAGAGGTGTGTTAGTCTCCAGATAGCGCCTCCCTTTCAGCCAGTTCCTCTGACTATTGTCCCAGAGATCACCTGTTACTCTGGACTTCTTTACTCTAAGATGGTAGTTTTGCCATCTTTGTATTTTACTCTAGCATAAATTGAAATTTGGTCTTCCAGTGCTTTTGCTAATTTAAGCTATATATACTTTCTAACTTTGAGAAATGATTCTAATTTCTGGTCTGCTCATACTATATTTTCTAATTTTTGAGCTATGATGGATGTATTTGTGAAAATATGTATTTCAGTTACTTTTGATTTGGGGTGTAAGAGAAGGCGGGTGTATACATACTGTCTGATTTTAGCTCTAAATATATTAAACCAAGTTCAAGGATAATATCTACTCTAAAATATTGTTTTTTTTTATACATACTTTTCCAGTCTTTCTCTTTTTTGATGAAATATTTTTTACTTCTTTTATATTTCAGTTTAGCTACACTTATTCTAGAAAGTCTCACGAGTTTTTGAAATCTAGGTTAGGGGCTCAATCCTTGTTCTTCCAGAATTTACTGTATTCAACTTATTATAATATCTGCTGTAATCTATTTTAAGTGCCTTTTACTGTTCTTTCCCTACCATCAGATTTTAAGCTCCTTTGGAGAAATAAATAATTTGTATTCATCATAGTACCTTCATATTTGATATGTACTGAATGAATCAGAGCAATAAATTATCACACTGATAAACTGAGAAATCTAAAAAAAATTTGTCCAAATAAAATTATACAGCTGTGGCAGCCATGGAAACCCAATGCTTTGGTATCCCTTCAAGAAAGAACTTCTTGGGACGCCTGGGTGGCTCAGTTGGTTAAGCAGCTGCCTTCGGCTCAGGTCATGATCCCAGCGTCCTGGGATCGAGTCCCACATCGGGCTCCTTGCTCCGCAGGGAGCCTGCTTCTCCCTCTGACTCTGCCTGCCACTCTGCCTGTGCTCGCTCTTGCTCTCTCTCTCTCTGACAAATAAATAAATAAAATCTTTAAAAAAAAAAAAAAGAAAGAACTTCTTGATTAACTGAAAGAAGTGCAATTAGCTGACTGCCCTATATTTCAGCATCTTCAGGATAAGTTTCAGTTTATGATCCTAAATAACTCCTCATGGGCAGCCTTCAGTCAATGACTGAACCATGGTGTGCAGATTAAGGCAAAATAGGATTCCATTAATGGGCCATCTTTGATTCAGATGGGTTATCTGCTGGGTTATCTGGTAAGTTTTCAGATCTGTGTCAGTCAAAAACTCTAACTAGTCCTTACCCACTTACCTTCCTTTGCTTTCACAGGTGTCCTGAGAGTGGGGGGAAGGTTTACCTGCCCCAATTCAGCTCCCACCGTCTTTTATTTCTCACTAGAATTATTCCCCAGTGAGATGCTTATATTAACAACTCCTACCCATCAACTGCACCCTGAAGGACTGACTGAAACACTACTGATATAAAAAAAATTAAATCTAAAATCACATAAGAACATGAAGATTTTGAAGTTTGAAATGAATATGGATGTCTGCACAGTTTTGAATTGATAACCATATTTCATTTAGCACTCCTTAGTAAAAGCCTTTTGCTTAAAGCTCTGTATGTTTAAAATTAACTCTTATTTATTCTCTTCAGTACAGGTTTTTCTAATAAATAGATATAACAGTTATATATACTTTTAAAATTAGGGGCACCTGGGTGGCTCAGTGTGTTAAACCTCTGCCTTCGGCTCAGATAAAAGAATAAATGAATCATTTGAAAGTTTGATGAGGTTTAGAATCTTTATATAGTATAAAAGTATTTTTCTACAAAGTAATCATTAATCTCCAAATAAAATCAACGTAACTTTACAGTGGAGAATCTTGTGAGATACTATCCTTTTTTTTAAGATTTTATTTATTTGACAGAGGGAGATCACAAGTAGGCAGAGAGGCAGTCAGAGAGAGAGGAAAGCAGGGTCCCTGTTAAGCACATAGCCCGATGTGGGGCTTGATCCCAGGACCCTGAGATCATGACCTGAGCTGAAGGCACATGCTTTAAACCCAGGCTTTAACCTCAGCCATCCAGGTGCCCCGTCAAATACTTAATAATGATAAAATTTTACATTCTTTGAATAAAATAGGAGTATAGGAAACCATACTGATATAAAAGAATAAATGAATCATTTGAAAGTTTGATGAAGTATAGAGTCTTTATATAGTATAGAAGTATTTTTCTACAAAGTAATCGTTAATCCCCAAATAAAATCAAAGTACCTTTACAGTGGGGAATCTTGTGAGATACTATCTTAATCAAGAGGTCTATGTAAAGGACAAATCTAAATCACACACCATGAGATAGAAGTGATGAGAAGAATACACCATTACATCTTGATATTCTTGCCAAAGGGACAAAACTTGAACCTGAGCATGGGAGACATTAGGTAAACTGAAACTGAGTAACATATTTTAAACCTATCGCCTGCGATCCTCAAAAGTTTCACAGTAATGAAAGTCTAAAAAAGATGGACAAATTCTTTCTGGTCAAAGGAGACTAATAAAACCATCCTGAAACCAATGTATCACCAAACTCTGGCCTGGATATTTTGCTACAAAGACATGGGAACTATTGGAGATATCTGAATGGGATCTAAGAAGAGAGAGTATAATATCTTAATGTTATTTTCTTGATTTTGACGTGTACAACCTGACTGCCTAGAAGAATGTCTTTGTAAGACCCCCACACACAAGTACTAGGTGGTGAAGAGTATGATATCAGAACCTGTGTTTCAAATGGTTTACAAAAATTAAAGGTTAGAACTTTTCTGTAAATTGAAGTAGTTTCAAACCAGAAGAAGAAGAAGAAGCAGAAGAAGACAAGAAAAGAAAAGAATAGAAAAGAAAAGAAAAGGGAAGAAGAAGAAGGAGAAGGAGTGGGAGAGGGGAGGAAGGGGAGGAGGGGGAGGAGGAGGTAGAGGGAGGAAGGAAGGGGAGGAAGAGGAGAAGAAGAAGGAGAAGAAGTGGAAGAAGGAGGAAGAGAAGAAGGAGAAGGAGGTGGAGAAAGAGAAGGAGAAGAAGAAGGAGGAGGAGGAGAAAGAGAAGGAGAAGGACAAGGAGAAGAAGGGGAAGAAAAAGGAAAAAATCCTACTTTAAGATACCTGACCACATCTTCTTCAAAAAGTATAGAGAAGTGTTAGAAGGAATAAATGAAGGTGGTTATCCTGTGATAGTTTTATAATCATTTTAATATTTAAGTAAAATACCTATAATTTCTGCTTTCTAAGAAATTTAACAGAAAAGAATAACATTATGAAAAATTAAAATTCTGGTATTTTAATATCACATGAACTTTAGTTTTTTTCAACTTCTTAATGTAATATATGTAAATATATGAAATATATACATACAGACATACACGCACACACACACATATGTATGTGACACTTCCGTTGATGGTCTATATAGTTGGTATGTATAATATCACAACATGGTGGTATGTATAGTATAACAGCCAAACAAGATAAAAAACCATTTCATCTCCACAGAGAGTTGCCTTATACCACTTAGCAATCCCTGTCACCAGCTATTTCATTTGTTCCCCATGTTTGGCAAGGACTGATCCGATTTCTGTCACTAGAGAGTACTTTTATCTATTCTACAAGTTTATACAAATTGGATCATGAAGTATTTATTCTTTTGCACCCAGCTTTTTTTGTTCAGCATGATGCTTAAAACTTTCAGCCATGTTTGCTGCATGCATCAGTAGTTCATACTTTTAAATTTTTAGCCTCATAACAGTTTTATGATATGGTTGAGGATAGCACTATTATACTAACTTTGCAAATGATACCTTGAGAATAAACTAGTGGAGAAATATAAAAAATACAGAAAATTGCATATAGAGAAGAAATGTATGCAAACAGTTTATAAAATTTTACATTCTAGGGGCACCTGGGTGTCTCAGTGGGTTAAGCCTCTGACTTCAGCTCAGGTCATGATCCCGGGGTCCCGGGGTCCTGGGATCGAACCCTGCATTGGGCTCTCTGCTCAGCAGGAAGCCTGCTTCCCCCGCTCTCTCTGCTTTCCTCTCTACCTATTTGTGATCTCAGTCAAATAAATAAATAAAATCTTTTAAAAAATTTACATTCTAATTAAGAAAATGAACCAAGTTATAATATTGATAGACCCAGATAAAATATTTTCTATGTATGTAGGACAGTGGATTACTATCTCTAAATAGAGAACTTATAGAAAATTAAGAGTCAAGAAGAAATCACAGAAAGGGAAAGAAATTGACTTATAAAGCAAGAAACTATGCTTAAACTGATGACATTTAACTGTGGATTATTTTTTAAGATTTTATTTATTTATTTGAAAAAGAGAGTACATAAGCTGGGGGAAGAGGCAGACTCCCTGCTGAGCTGGGAGCCAAATACATACGGAGGGCTCAATCCCAGGACCCAGAGACCATGAAGGGAGCCGAAAGCAGATGTACTACCCAGGTGCCCCTACCTATAGGTTTTTATGTTTAAAGCAACTGAAATGTAATATGGAGTTAATTTAAATAAAAACAATATTTATTTTAAAAAAAGTTTGGCCCAAGAAATCATGGGTAGACCTGAGAACAAGGCACAGAGATAAACTGCAATGAACAATGTCAAAAAAGGAGGCCATAGAAACTGGTATTATAAAAACACCACTGTTGCATCTGTTGAATATAAACACCATGTTTGCAACACTAACATCAGTGACACTTGATAGTAGACATGCTACTGCTCCAAAAAATAATTTGGTGAGGTTGCTTTTTACTGCATCTCTAATTTAATAACCATGGGAGTATGTGTCTAAATGGTAGTCAGTCCCATGTTTCCTTAGTTCAAGAGAAGCTGGACCTAATAACCAATCCATGTAGATTCCACACAGTGTGGAAGTGAGTTACCAAAAGAAAACAAGGAGCTGTTCCAAGAATGGTGAGTAGCCAGAAAAAACAGATGTCCACCAGAAGGGATTTCAATATTTTGGATTCTTTAGTTCTTAAAGTTTAGATATACACATGCACACATACACATTTAAAGACATGCATATAATTGAGATGCAATATAAACTGTTGTTAATGTATGTGTGTATATGTAAAGGGGTTAAAAGAACACTGAATCACAGTGGTAATTAAATTGATTCAAATATGAGGAATTTGAGAAAAAAGGCAGAAGATCATAGGTGAAGGGAGGGAAAAATTAAACAAGACAAAACCAGAGAGGAAGACAAACCATAAGAGACTCTTAATCTTAGGAAACAAATTGAGGGTTGCTGGAATGGAGCAGGGTTGGAGGGATGGGGTGGCTGAGTGATGGACACTGGGGAGGGTATGTGTTATGGTGACTGCTGTAAATTGTGTAAGACTGATGAATCACAGACCTGCACCCCTGAAACAAATAATACGTTATATGTTAATGAAGAAATTAATTCAAATAAAACAACAACACAGAGCATAGGGCCCCTCCGTCTGCACACCCCTCTCACCCTGCCCCACAAACAGCACTTCCACACTCTATTTCTAACAGGGTGGGAAGGAACAGAAGGAATTATGCCACTCAGTTATTTTCTACTTGTGCAAAAATAAGAGAAAAATTATTAAACTCTACAATAATTTTAATACAATTTTTGACTATATATATAAAAATTCTTGATAAAGTAATTAAAATTCAATGAATACATTTTTAGTAAATAATAAAGTATGTGTAAAATTATTTAGATAAGAACATGTCCATCTATACCAGAATTGTTTTTTTTTCCCAGAATTAGTTTTGATAGGGAAAATTAAAATAGAAAAACAAATAACTTTTAGGTGTATTGATAAAAGAATGAAATGCCCATAAATGATGTATCCCAAATGTTCACAGCAAAAATTGGAAACAAGCCAAATGTACTACAAATTGTGATATATTCATATAATGAAATACTGCTCAACAATAAAAACAAATGAACTACTGATGCATGCAGCAAACATGGCTGAAAGTTTTAAGCATCATGCTGAACAAAAAAAGCTGGGTGCAAAAGAATAAATACTTCATGATCCAATTTGTATAAACTTGTAGAATAGATAAAAGTACTCTCTAGTGACAGAAATCGGATCAGTCCTTGCCAAACATGGGGAACAAATGAAATAGCTGGTGACAGGGATTGCTAAGTGGTATAAGGCAACTCTCTGTGGAGATGAAATGGTTTTTTATCTTGTTTGGCTGTTATACTATACATACCACCATGTTGTGATACTATATGTACCAACTATATATACCAACTATATATACCATCAATGGAAGTGTCACATACATACGTGTGTGTGTGTGTGTCTGTATGTATATATTTCATATATTTACATATATGTGTGTGTATACATATATATTTAAAATGTCAAACATCATTGTGAATCATATTGTCTGTGAATTAAACCTCAATAAAAATAATGCTTTAGAGATAAATTTTAACATGGAAAATACTCAAATATTATTAAATAAAAAAAGAAAGTTTCAAAATCTATACAATGCATATGTAAAGTGTATGTGTGTGTTTGTATATGTAAAGAAAAAAAATGCCAGAGTGCATAGACTACAATGTATACTGAGTTTTTTAAATGTTTATATTGAATTTATGTTGAATTTAAAAATTTTATGCATTCCCTTGTTTTCCATAGCTAAGAGTATTAAAATAAAAGCACAAGTATTATTTAAGAAATTATTTTGAAAATAGAAATAAGAACACATGGAATTTTAAACAACATATTTTTGTAAAAAAAATAAAAGTAGTCTTAAAAGCAGTCTCAAAAAGTCTCAGCAGAAGATGCAATTAATTTCTCCATTTGACTAAACTAAGAGTCCGGGAAGACCCCTTTTACTTTTGGGGGGCAAGGCTGTGTAATGGCAATTTATCATCCTTTCAAACATTTGTCAATATTTACTTATCTATATTTCTTTGTTAATAGTTTCCAAATATAACCTGATGACTGGTTTTAAAAAATCAAACCTCTTTCCTTAATTTCAAAGAAATGGCTCAATTAGTTATTTAATAAAATTTATCTGTTGTTAGAATCTACAAATAAACTTTAAACAAGCAAAACTCTCTCAATTCTAGTTAGTTTTAAAGAAACTGAAAGATGGAGACGTTGATTGAAAGTTATTTTCATTTACACTTGCCTTACCTGATATTTTCACAGATTTGTAATGAAACCTGTCTCTTGCAGGAAATATTTCTTTCAGCAGAATCTAGATACTTAGTGCACTCAGCCTTCTAATATATGTTTAATTAGGTTTATATTTATTGAAAAATAGGGAGTCCAGCTGACTTGTTTTCAATTCCAAGACACAGCCATCTCTAAATTCTGACAAAATGGCTAGACTAAAGCTTCATTAAGGGATGGACTTTGGCTACTTTGGGTATTAAACATCAGGACCCAGGGCACCGTTCGTCTATGGCATAATCAGCTATCATTAATATGATTGGAGGGACAGATGGACAAGTAGGTGGAAAAGCGGAGGGATAAGTGGCTAAATCAGAAGAAACGAGGTGGGTACTATGTACTTCGGTACAGAAATAGAGTTAGTGCAACTATTTGGGGTAATTCTCCAAAACTCTAGTCTCTGTATTTGTCTCTCACCCCACCCTAATCTGATATTTTATCATTTATTACATCACATTTTAGTTTACTAATTTTTTATTCCTATTATTATACTTCCTAATTTTTCCTTGTGCTATATTATCTCTATGTGTAAGGTGAAAACAATTTTATTCATATTAACATCTTGATGAGTAGTAGAAATTAAGAATTAAATTGCTAATATTAAATGGATGAGTAGATGCCCTATAGGTACAGAAAATATAATAGCCAATGAGACCACACCTAAAAACAAATTTCTCCTGTAGATTTGGTCTATAATGGCCCAAAGACAGTTAGGACAAAAATAAATGTCCTTCGAGATTATTTTGAACACGTCCATTTGTAAAAATTCTGATTTGACGATAGGTCAAATTATTTGGTAAATTATATTCCTCACTTTATAGCAAATTTCCACCCCTCTCCAATCATTAGTTTAGCATAGGGAATTTTATACTTAAATTTTCTCACCTTTCATCACCACTCCTACTCCCCCACTGTTCTAGAACTATATGTTGTGTTTCAGATAGGTACTTAAATATATGTGTAGTCTTGTTAAATATATATTTGTGAGATAAATGACTTAATTTATATAAAGAGAATTATACTGTAAATATCATTCCCTTTCTGTTATTCCAAATTATATGTGCATTCCAATTTTAGTATATGTGCTGCCGAAGCGAGCACTATATGTGCATTCCTATAGGCCTTAGGAGACTGTTGGGGATATACACCTAGAAGTAGAATTACTGAACCACAGAGCAAACACACACTTAATTTCAATAAATAATGCCAGATTGCCTTCTCGAATGACTGTAACTGTTTGTACTCCTGAGATTAGAGTATGAGGTTTCTCTTTCCTGCATCCTTTACAGCCTTTGGTATTACACTCCAATGTGGTATTTTGTTATTCTGATAATGTGTTATCCCTCCTGCAACATGTGTGAAAAATAAATCCTTATTATTTTAAGTCATTGAGAGTTCTGGATTTCCCTTACCAAAGCACCTTTCATGATTGATTCAATGGCCATTCAGGTTTTCACTCTGCTGAATTTAAGAGCTATATCAGTTGGGTGTCCCTGAGGTTGTTAAGCTCAAGGTTTTACTTTGGCAATTTGGATATTGAAGGCACATTTGCTTGTTACCACCTCACCAGCTATTAATACCAGAAAGTGAAAAGAATGATTATAACACCATCCAATTCTGAGCAAATAAAATGCCCATTATTCTATGTAAACCCTAAAATTATTTTTAAAAAATCATTATTTTGGAGTTGTTAAACTGTGCAGGCTACTAATACATGGTATGTCTTTAATCCTCCATTAAAGCATTATATAAAATTACAGCCACAATGTTTTGTAGAAAATATTCTAATCTTGAGTATGTGATGGCTGAATCAGGTGGATGGGAAGCTTGATTAAATCAATAGTAATCAAAGTACTGGTCAAGGAAGTAAAATTAACCATCATCCTTAGTGAATTCCAGAAACACTTGCAATTTGGTGTACTCTACCATTTGGAATTAAATCAGAGCTGTGATAAGCCATCACAATTTCAAACAATCATGATCTTTAATTAAGTGTAGAAATGGAAGAGCTACACTCTTAAAATAAATAGGGTTTATACTAGTAAGTAGGTTACAAATAGCAAAAAGTAAGCAATTTGCTGGCCAGAAAGCACAGAAACAAGACAAACCCAGAAATACTTCTTTCTAGAGTTCTGCTTTTCTGCTTTGTATTTCATTCTTTACCACAAGCTTTTATCTCAAAATAGAATTCCAGTGTCTTATATCTCACTCTTTGGCTGACAGTGAGGTAGTCATTGACATTTCCTCTTTCTCGGCTTTCCCAGTTGAACAACAGGAATAATTAATGTCTGTGGTATAGACATCTATAAAATGATACATTTAGTTGTATAAGGATAAAGTCTGGGGCTTTCTTTTGATTGCAGAACACAGAAATCCATTCTGAACCACTTCAGGCAATACCAAGAAACATAAAATTTGACAGGGGATAGATGAGTTTCCATGGTTGATAAAAACATGGGAAAACACAATCAAGACTCTATAAATGTGCTTCTCATTTGTCTACACGTCTCAATGCTAATTTAATTCCCTGACCAGAGATTTGATCTTCAGGCCGTTAGCATGGCTTTACATATTCCCAGTTTTGCCACAGAGAATAAAACACTTCATTTCCCTTACTTCCAGCTCTAAAATTTGATGACCAGGAACTTAAATAGCTTGGTGTGAATTACATAAACATCACTATGCAAAGGTCTGGGCAGGATACTGATCATAACTGATTAAAATGCCTGTAATTAAGAAAAAAAAGAATATCTACAAATAAGTATGGCTAGGGGCAGAGATGGAGGGAATAGATTACATAATATGTGTAATTTTTCTAGATTTAAAGTTAAATGTTGGTAACTGTTTAAAAATTTCTTATAAAATACAAGTCAATGACAATAGCAAACAAAAACAATGAAGTATTCATTGAAACTTGAATGTCCCCCCAAGAATAAAAGAAAACAATAATAAATCTAACCAGAGATGTGAATGATCTGTACTGTGAAAACTAAAAAGCACTCATGAAAGAAATTGCAGATAACACACAGAAATGGAAAGACATTCCGTGTCCATGGTTTGGAAGAATAAATATTGTTAAAATGGCTACACTACTCAAAGCAATCTATATATTTAATGTAATCCCCATCAAAATACCAAAAACAATTTTCACAGAGCTAGAACAGACACTCCTAAAATTTGTATGGAACCACAGAAGACTTTGAATAGTCAAAGCAATCTTGAAAAGGAAAAGCAAAGCTGGAGGCATTACAATTCTGGACTTCTAGCTATACTATATTACAATGCTGTAGTAGCCAAAACAGTATGGTGCTGGCACAAAAACACACACAAGGATTAGTGGAACACACTAGAAATCCCAGAGATAAACCCACAATGATATGATCTTTGACAAGGCAGGAAAGAATATGCAATGGGAAAAAGCTTGTCTCTTTCACAAGTGGTGTTGGGAAAACTGGACAGGTAACATAAAAAAAGAATGAAACAAGACCACTTACTTACACCATGACACAAAAATAAATTGAAACACTCAATTAAAAAAAAATAGGCCTGTTCTCTAATTAAAGAAGATCATTTTATTATAACAAGATTCTGGCTTATGAGATTAGAAGTTTAACTATGTTATATTTTCTTTGGTGAAAGAATTATTTCTATGACAGTTTAATTCTGCATAGCTGGCTATTAAACTCTTTAGTTTATATTTTCACGAAACCTCCTCTGGGACCTGACTGTGTTATGTACCTTTTGAAGGAAAACAGTCACTTACTATTGAGGACATATAATGTGGATACAGAAAGAGGTTAAATGCTATACCATAAACCTAAATAGTATTGACTGATAACATGCACACCAGAGTAATCCATGACTCAGGAGTTCTAACCTATCCATTCCTCCAATGAACAGCACCATTTCTCAGTGAAACTGAGCTCAACTACATTCAAAAGGAAGGAAAGATGGCTGAATTTAACTCATATGAATATGGAAGACCAACAATCTTCTCAATTCAGAAAGATATTTCACTTAAATATGTAATTTAACATATTATTACATATTAAATATGTAATATCAACATTTTTAAAAATGTTGAAAATAGAACTGCCCTTTGACCCAGCAATTACACTACTGGGTATTTACCCTAAAGATACAAACGTAGTGATCCGAAGGGGCACATGCACCCGAATGTTTATAGCAGCAATGTCCACAATAGCCAAACTATGGAAAGAACCTAGATGTCCATCAACAGATGAATGGATCAAGAAGATGTGGTATAGGGGCGCCTGGGTGGCTCAGTGGTTAAGCCGCTGCCTTCGGCTCAGGTCATGATCTCAGGGTCCTGGGATCGAGTCCCGCATCGGGCTCTCTGCTCAGCAGGGAGCCTGCTTCCTCCTCTCTCTCTCTCTGCCTGCCTCTCTGCCTACTTGTGATTTCTCTCTGTCAAATAAATAAATAAATAAATCTTTAAAAAAAAAAAAAAAAAAAAAAGAAGATGTGGTATATATACACAATGGAATACTATGCAGCCATCAAAAGAAATGAAATCTTGCCATTTGCGACAACGTGGATGGAACTAGAGCATATCATGCTTAGCAAAATAAGTCAAGCGGAGAAAGACAACTATCATATGATCTCCCTGATATGAGGAAGTAGAGATGCAACATGGGGGGGTTAAGGAGGTAGGAGAAGAATAAATGGAACAAGATGGGATTGGGAGGGAGACAAACCATAAGTGACTCTTAATCTCACAAAACAAACTGAGGGTTGCTGGGGGGAGGGGGTTGGGAGAAGGGGTGTGGAGTTATGGACATTGGGGAGAGTATGTGCCTTGGTGAGTGCTGTGAAGTGTGTCAACCTGGCGATTCACAGACCTGTACCCCTGGGGATAAAAATATATTATATGTTTATAAAAAATTAAAAATTAAAAATTAAAAATAAAAGAAGACTTGTTATTCAAAAGAATATCTGGCTAGTGGAATTCTTGGAATACAAGAAAAATAGCATTTGGTAATATGAGGTCAGATTGTTTTTTTTTCCTATAGGAGGGATATCACATAGGTCTTCACAGGGGCATCTGATTGTGACCACTATCTATTTCATAAAAAACTTTTTCTTTTTAAAAAATTATTATACCAACAACAGAAACAGCATCAGTGACTACTACTATTTACTATTAGGCACTGTGCTAAGTACTTTACATGTGTTATCTCATCTGATCAATAGCCCCATGAGACAGATACAGGCATTCAATATGCCTATTTTATCCATGAAGAAAATTAAGCTCAGAGAGACAACTTATTCAAGATTCCTCAGTTAATAGGTGATAGTGCAAATCAAGGCAATCTGACTCCTGGGTTCTCCATATCAATTTCTACATTAAAATAACTCCTACATCTTTTGTGAGCATACCCAAACTGTAAAAACCAAAACAAAAAGGCAAAGTCACAAAGAAAGTGATTTTAGCACATCATAAGTAGCTAAATTCAGAGTAATCAAAGGGCTATGGAAGGTTGACCATTAGGATTAAGATAATAATAACTAACACTAATTGAGCCTTCACATAATTTTTTTTCATTTAACATTCACAATAAACTCTATGAAGTAGATATTTTTCTTCTTTTGTTATATATGAGGAAATTAAGTGATATGGAAATTAAGTAACTTGCTCAAGATGACACAGCTAATAAAAGTATCATGAATTAAAATCAATCTCTCTGGTTCCCCAGTCATTTCTCAGTCTCTGTAGTTCATAGCTGTATTATACGCCACAGAGTCACACTCTACTTGCTGACTCACTGTTAACAAACTTAAGGTAATTAATACTGAAATAAAAATATATATATATATGTTTATATTTATATATAAAAATAAATATATATATATTTATTTATATATATATATATTTTTTCCCAATCTGCAATGGACTATAACTATTTTGAAACACTATTTTCTTTATATCTAAATAAAATAGGCCATCCAAGGCAGGAAATAATGATAAACAATGTGGTAAGAAAGGGGCATCTGAGAAAATATGCTGATCAGACTAAGGTGAAAGCTGTTGTCAGAGAAAATTACAAGATACCATTCTGGAAAGCTCTGAAGAGCAGAAGGCATGGTTAAATTAGTTATCTTCTTTATTCTACACAACAACCCTGAGGAATGCAATCTTACTGTCATTTGGGGAGATTAAATGACTCATTAAGCTAACAATTGATAGTGGTAAAAATTTAAACACAGCTCTAATTCTGAATCCTGAGATTTTAATATCTGGAATGCTTACCAAAAAAAGGAGTAAGTAGTTAAAGAGACCACTTAGAAATTCAGTAACTTTACAAAATAAACAAGAAGAGAAAAGGAACAATGGATGGGAAAAAAAAATTTTTAAAGCCCTTATTATCATTGCAGCACTCTTTTTTAAAATTTAATTTAATTTAATTTTTTTTCAGTGTTCCAAAATTCATTGTTTATGCCCCATACCCAGTGCTCCATGTAATACATGCCCTCCATAATACATACCACCAGCACTCTTAAATTACAAAGAATTCAATCAGATGAGTAAAAATAAAGTTTGTATTTTATAAGAATTAAGTTTAATACATCCAATATAAGATAGCAAAACTTGAGAAAATAAAAATCAAATAAGAAGGAAAATAACATGAATTATTTTACAGGAAATTTTATGAATTCTACTCTATTCAATTTAGAAAAGGACAATGTCCTTTAGGAGGTAGACAGAAATATTTTTTTTTTTAAGATTTTATTTATTTATTTGACAGAGAGAAACCACAAGTAGATGGAGAGGCAGGCAGAGAGAGAGAGAGGGAAGCAGGCTCCCCGCTGAGCAGAGAGCCCGATGTGGGACTTGATCCCAGGACCCCGAGATCATGACCTGAGCCGAAGGCAGCGGCTTAACCCACTGAGCCACCCAGGCGCCCCGGAGGTAGACAGAAATATTAACAAACTAGATTTTTCTTTATTTTGGTAGAAAAGTGTTCTGTGGGGAGCACTTAGCATGAATTGAACACAGGTTTTCATACAAAAGTGATACTGAGATGGGAATAGGATAGGTAAATGGTAGTTAGATTTAGGATAGAAAATGGAGTATCAAATTCAGGTCAATGAAATGGTAAGAATCTAACTGAAATTGATGGGGTCTTAACCAGAAGCTTATAATTTCCTGATGGTAAATAAAGTAGCAGCATTCTAGGTAAGAGCACGGCCTTAGATGTGGACTGCCCAAATGAGAACCATCACTCCATCATTTTTAAGCAGGATCCTTGTCACCAATGTACCAAACCCCTCTCAATCCGTTTCTTCATTTATAAAATGGGGCTGATAATAATAGCATTCACATCATAAAGTTGATGTATATATAGAGTAGGATAATATATGTAAAACATTTAGCTTCATGTTTGGTATGTGATAAGTAATCTGTAAATTCTACATAAAGAGAAAAATCACTGGGCGAGATTTGGCTTGGCTAAGCACTCCTCATTTCCCCTGGATATTCTTCCCGGAGTGGAAGAGAGTAGAATCTTAATTTACACAGAAGAAGCTGATTATGATCTGCAATAATGATCCTTTTGAGTCTCAAAAGGAAAAGGAGGAGAGGCATCCAGACAATTCTTTTGTTAACACCAATTTCCAGGCATTCTGTATTCTGAGCCTCTTATAATCTCTCTCTTTCTCATTCACACACTCACTCACTCATTATGTATCTATTTAGTTAGTTTACAGGTCAGTTTTTTGTGTGTGTGTGACTGAACTATGAAATCGATCCAGCACTTGTTCATTGAATATGTATAAATTATATATTTTATATATATACATGATTATAATATATATTAGATGTTTACTTTTGACAGGCATTTTACTAGATCCTGGGGAACAAAACAGAATGTAAATGCTTCCTTGGAGCTTCTAATCTGGTGAGGGTGAGAGAAAAACTAAACTAAATAAAAGGATTATTTTTATTTAAATTTAAATTTAATTGATTAAATTAAAGAAATTAAATTAAAAAATTAAATAATCTGTGAGATGGCTATGATCATGAAGACAAAGTGAGATAACAGGATTGAGAATAGTGGCAGAGTTTGTTTGTATAGACTTTCAGGGAAAACCTCTCAGTTATAAAGTCAGGTATGAAATTATGGAAAGTTGGGACTGTTGTTGGTTTTCACTAATATGCACAGAGATATACATACATTTATTATTTATTTATTTTATTTTTGGTCGGGGGAGAGGTAGAGGGAGAGAGAGAATATTAAGCAGGCTCCATGCCCAGTATGAAGCTCACCATAGACTAGCTCTTTGATTTTACCACTCTGAGATCATGACCTGAGCTGAAATCAAGAGTTCATGCCTAAAGTATGAACTCACCCAGGCACCATGCACAGAGACATTTAAAGTAAAAGGTCTAACCATATGATTTTACTCATATGTTTAATTTAAGAGACAAGTAAATGAACAAAGGAAAAAAAGACAACAACAACAACAACGAACCCAAAACAGACTCTTGCATCTGGAGAACAAGCCACTGGTTGCCAGAGGGGAGTTTTGTGGGGAATGGGTGAAATAGGTAATGGGGTTTAAGAGTACATGTATCACAATGCGCATAGAGTAATGGACAGAACTGTTGAATCACTGTATCGTACACCTAAAACTAATATAACACTGTATATTAATTTTACTTAAATAAATAAATAAATAGTCTTCAAGAATGAGAAAGAAATAAAACACTCAGAATAATGCAAGAGATAAGAAACAAGATATCACTGGGAATAATGTGATAATAAACTCAGTTCACATACAAATTCCTGCTTTCAGTCCCTCACAGGGTCTAGCTATGTTTCCTGACTATGCATCATTCCATTATTTCACCCTCTGTGATTAAGCTAGCTGTTGATTATTTGCAACCAAGTGTTGCTTGAATATACAATCACATTCGCATAGTGAAATAGAGTTTTCAATTTGACTTGCTCTTCACAGAAAGCTCCTATTTTCAGGCTAGGAGACACACTGGGAAAGGAATATGATTAAAAGATATTTATTATTCAGATCTCTCTTTTAGTCCTTCTTCAGGAAACTTGAATTGTACTTGAATCCTGTATTCTCCCTCCCTTAGGATATTCATTTCTCCACCGAGAACACTAACACATACACACACACACACACACACACACACACACACACGAGGTTCCTGGGCACTCATGCAAATGGACACCTCATGGGACTGAAGCATATCTTTCAGACATTTCCAGAAAATTTTGAATCACAAAATGAGTCTTTACTAATCAAGGATGATCTTATTTTTTTATTTTTATTTTTTAACATTTTTAAAAAAGATTTACTTATGTGACGGAGTGGGGAGAGAGACAGAGAGAGAGAGCGCGCAAGTGAGCGCATAAGCAGAGAAGGAGGAAAGGGAGAAGTAGGGTCCCGCTGAGCCGGGATCTAGTTGCAGGGTTTGATCCCAGGACCATGAGATCAGGACCCAAGCCTAAGGCAGATGCTTAACCGACTGAGCCACCCAGGAGCCCTTTATTAATCAAGGATGTTTTTAATAAAGGGTTAAACTTTAGAAAATATAAAGTTCCTTCTTTAACTATATCCTGAGAGAATGTGGATATAATTAATAAAGTTTGGAAGGAGCCCCAGTGCAATAAAGTGAAGTAGGTTTCCTCCAGCTTGAAGATTAAAAAGGAGGAACAGAAAGAACAAAAATTGCTTTGCCATCATTCTCTAGACGGTTACCTGAGTTTTGGTCTCTCAACTAAACTTCAGTAGGAAAATAAACTTGGGAAACTATCATCTAATACATGAGTATAATGGGATATACACATTCAACTTGAAACATACTTTTACCAGCAAAAAAGATAATTGTGATACCAGGTTTTGTCCTTTCTGAAATAAAAATTCTCTTCTGCCTGGCCCAAAGTGAGACTTCTATCATTGCTCTCATCCTTATCCTTATCTTCATCGTCCTCCTCATCATCTTCCTCCTCATCTTTTGTATGTGTTAGATGAAGATAATATTTCAAGAAGTAGTAATAATAACTACAGAGAAAAAGTCTTCAGGAAGCATAGGAGTTAAACAGATAGAATTCCAATTGAATACAATTTGCCTATAAAGCTCTGAAAGTGAAACAGCAGAAATTTATTGCGCTTATTAACACCATGGATTGCTGAATTTAGTAAGACTGTGACCCCATAAAAATAATAAAACTACTTCACACTTTATAGAATTTAATAATTTTACTTAACACTTGTACATACCTATTTTTCATTAAATATACGAACAGTGTTACTAGGGTTTTTTTTTTTTAAGATTATATTTATTTATTTGACAGACAGAGATCACAAGTAAGAAGAGAGGCAGGCGGAGAGAGAGGAGGAAGCAGGCTCCTTGCTGAGCAGAGAGCCCAATGTGGGGCTGGATCCCAGGATCCTGAGATCATGACCTGAGCCGAAGACAGAGGCTTTAACCCACTGAGCCACCCAGGTGCCCCACTAGGGTTATTGTTAATATTAGAAGTTCAACCTTATTGGGAATATTGTCTAAAGATTGTGATAATAGTAATTATTTTTCTAATGACTACTCTTTTCTGAGCTCAAATGTGTCAAGCACAGTTTTAGTTTATCCATATTACGTTATTTACTTCTTATAAAATCCTATGAAGCCCGTAGAGGTCTTTTTTCTCTCCATTTTAGAGATGAGAAAGTTGAGCTAAAGATCTACTCAGTAACTTGCCCACTGTCACAATAAAGTGGAGAACCTTAGATTCTCAAAGCCGGGCAATGTGGCTGTATAGTACCTGCTACATAAATGTAATGTGAATACCAAAGACCGAGAATGGAAAAGGCAGAAGAAGCTGCAGTAATTTAAACATTATGTAACTCCACTTTAACTAAAATACTAATTCTCTTTGGTACATTTAGGTTGTATTCTCATTCCACTCCCTAAATAATGGCTTCATAATGTGCTTTTTGGTCGGCATGAGAGAGGCAATGATGACCTTTTCTGAACAAGTAAATATTTTGCTTTAAGATAGATAATACCTTTGATAGACTCAAGTACTGGTTCAGAAATATATTAGCTTTTTCTTTTGTATTCTACTAAAGCTCTTTGAGTCTCAACAGTCTGTTAAGAGTGAAATGATGATGATAACATCTACATTTGGGGCTGCTGTGAATCTTAGATAAGGTGCATGGACTTCAGGGTGTCTAGTACATAGTGATTGTTCAGTAGAAATAAGATACTTGCCCTTAACCCTTAGTCAAATTTCATTTATAAAAACTAGGTTCCTAGAAAGACTTAAGAATAAACTCAGTGAGGTAAAATTCTTATAAATGATAAATAAAATTGTAAAGTCCTATGAACTGTAAAGCAGGATGATTATCTCAACATGAAGACTTGTAAAGTTCAATACATCATATTATTAATAGGCACAGTATGTTTTGGCAGTTTACTTTCAGAGATTAGGAAATCACAGTCATTTGAAATACTTAACTTTTTTTTTAAAGATTTTATTTATTTATTTGACAGACATAGATCACAAGCAGGCAGAGAGGCAGGCAGAGAGAGAGAGGAAAAAGAAGGCACCCTGCAGAGCAGAGAGCCTGATGTGGGGCTAGATCCCAGGACTCTGGGATCATGCCCTGAGCAGAAGACAGAGGCTTTAACCCACTGAGCCACCCAGGCACCCCTGGAATACTTTCCTTTTAATTAACTCATATGTTACCTGAAAACATTTGCTTCTTTTCTTCAGGCAATGCTGTTAATTTCTGACACTGCTGTCTAATCCAACAATCTTTTTTTTTTTTTTTTTTTTTGGCGAAATTTTCTGAGCAGTATCTCTTCTCTTTTCCTCTTTTTCCTAGTTATCCTTTTATGCCTTTGTCTATAGTTTGGACTATGCCAGGGATATTCCTGGAATATTACTAGGTATTTATAAGCCCTTCTAAATTTACATGAGGTTCAAAAATCTTTTGACAAGTAGACTGAGAAATATTTTAGTTAGAAACACAGAATATTGGATCTAGAACAAAATTTAAATGTACGTTAATCTACTTCTATTTATTATTGATTAAAATGATGGAAAGAGTCTAGTATAGTGACATATCTGCATGTCAAATCCCAGCCCTACCACCTTTGGCTGTATGAGCCTAGGACAGTGACCTAATCACTCTTAAGCTTCATTTTCCTCAATGTCAAAAAATAATAAAAAATATATTCATCATAAGGTTGTTGTAAGGAATAAATGAGTTCATATATAAAGGTACCTGACACATATCAAGTAATAGGCAAAATTTATCTAATATTGCTATTTTTGTTAAATAGAGCATATATTATTTATCTGGAATTATAAAACAGTTTAGCATGTATCTCACGTATGACAATCCAGTTATCTGATAGAAAAGAAAGCATACGTCTCATTTTATAGGTAAATCATGTGTTAGGGTGTAATGAGGCTGGGACAAGAACTAGAATTTTGTGCCTTCTAATTCTTTTTGTACTGTAAGTATTCAGTCACTCATCTTTTTACTTAGCTCCTACACAAAGTAGCACATTCTGCAGATATTTAAATAACTCACTTAGGACATGTTTCTTCCCTATCTTTGAAGACAAGTGCTCATAACTATTTCTTTCATTTGGCTTTTTAATGTCTTTGAAAAAATTTAAGTCAAAGGTTGGTACAAAGGCAACAGTTAAGTTTCCTTCCATATATAATAAGCCCTTTCATATATTTCATATATTTCTATTTCTTATTCAGTATCTTGTAGAGGCCTGAAAAAATTTTTTGAAAAAAATATAATTTGAAGCAAATGATTAATAAGAAAAAAATAATTAGATGGAATTAACCCAGGCAATGAATACTTCGTAAGGACCTATATGAATATTCTTTGCTAAGCAATATATTCACTTAGAACCCAAGTCCAATTTATTGAAAGCATCATTTAGTCAATAAAGCAGTTTCTCTAGCCAAATCCTTATGAATGATGTAACTTTAGATTCTTCCACTATAAATGCTCTTCTAAAATATTTCCATCTGTATTATCAATTACACTTAAAAAAAAGGACTATGGACCCTGAGAAATAGTCTGGGGGTTTTGGAGGGGGAGGGGGTAACAGGGTGATGGGTACTGAGAAGGGGCACATGCTATGATGAGCCCTGAGTGTTATACTTAACTAATGAATCATTGAACACTACATCATAAGCTAATTATGGTACTCTACAGTGACTAACCAAACATAATTAAAAAAAAGTAATTATCATGGAAAACTTGCACATATTCAAATAATCATACCATAGTCTAAATCATTTTTGATAATCCTCTTTCAGAACTGTTCAAAAAGTTATTTTATGTGCTGAATATATACACATTTACAGAAATATATAAAACAAAACAAAACAAAACAAATAAAAAAAAAACAGAGAAAATAGGACTCAAAGTATCCATGCTGGCCAGACCGTGTTTTCAGGTAACTCTGAAGCAGGATTATTTATAACTGAAAATTTATAACTGGAATTTTTTTAAAGTTTCTTAGAGAAAGTAAGAAGTTCTACTGAATATATCTCGTCAGTTTAGAGATGCTTGCGTTCCATTCACTCATTCATTTAATATTTGTTAAATGCCTAATACATATGAGCCAGTGTTTCCATTTCTGTGGTTTTATTTTGACTTACTTTGGTCTCTTGGAACCTACATTCTACTTGAAAAGTTAGAAAACATATCAGCAAACAAGGACTTCTATTATGTGAGGAAATCTTAGAGCTAAGAAGCAAACCTGGGATGTCCAGCTTCAGAGACCACCACTCTCCAGTATGTCCTCTCATGAACAACCACCACTGTCAAGACAAAACCAAGCACTGCAGAACACTGCAAAATGGCAATCTCTTAAAGAAACAGCACACAATTCTGAAGGCAGGTGAAAAGACACTGCATTTCAGATAACTATTTCAATGAGAATTCCAAAAGCAGATGATGATGACTAGTTTATAATAGAATCTGAAGCACATAAGAGAATAAGAGAAAATAGGGGGAAAATACGGACATTTGTTAGTCTTTAGAGGTCAGTAGTGAATAGTGAGTAGAAGGTAATGGAAGACAGGAATAGCTACTTCCTTGTTTATTTATTTCAGCTCCTGCCATATATTCTTTTTTATCAATGGATGAGCAGTATTAAAATGGCCCTTCCTTTACTCAATGTACAGATACTATCTCAGAAAAATTTAAGATATCAATGCTAATTCCTAGGAATTATTTTTATTTAGTTCATTATACAAGTATTAAATAGATCAAGTACTTATACTTTAAGCCCAATTTATTTCATTTTGCCTTCAAGGATGCTAAACTTCTTTTCATTTTAAACTTTATAACTAGTACATGTTTAGTATTAGGAGAATCATTGTAAGGAATATTTGTATAACTGAAAAATTTCCAAAAGAAGTGTTTATCAATGTACTTGGTCTACCTACAATAAGAAAGCAATTGAAAAACAACAACAAAATGATTTTTTATGACCATCATTATCTGAAGACCACACTTAGTTGTCTTACATGGTCTATATGTATCTGGATATGCTACAGAAAACTTTCAAGACCCCCAATCTTTAGTTCCTTATCTTATTTATGCTTTCCCATTTCTGTTTATTTTTTCTTTTGGTTTAGATACTGCAAATACCTTATCGCATATTATAAGAATCTATGCTAGAATGTCCATTTAGCTTTTAAGTTCGAGATAGTAATATCTACTTTAGCTCAACAATCCTGGGAATACTTCCACTATACCCTCAAAACAATCCCTACTTTCTAGGGACTCAGTAAGACAAACCCTTCCCTTTTATTAGATTTCAGGATAATTCATTACTTCAGCTCCAAAAGCCTGGACCCTGCTCACCATCTGTGCTTTATCTGATTGCAGATTGTAGAGATGGCAGAACATTTCCAAGAACTGCAAACCCTTGGATCCTTTCGTATCAACCTTCCAGATTCCCATTTTCTGTACTCTCTGTATACTCAGCAATAAAGATGAATTTAGAATTCTTTTGTAGCAAATCTCCACAAGCCCATCCAACTCCTAATTGCCAATTTTTAATGTTGAAATGAAGCATTTAATTGAGAAATTCAGATAAGCTCTACTAACAACAAGTATTACATTACTTAGAACACTTTTTCACATAAACAAGAGCCACTCCTTCTACACACACTCATAAGGATCCCTGCACATACTGACTATGCAATAAAATTTAGGGATTCTTTAATCTTCCCCACCCCTTTCAAAAAAAAAAAAAAAAAAAGATCAACAAAGCACTCTTCCGTGAGAGAAATTCATGAAATATGCTGAAAATCTCTGCGCCCTGAAGAGTATTCCTGCATCATATGCTTTAAATTTTTGTAATACTGCCACTTGTGTATTAGGTCCAGTGAGATTCATCTCTACTGAATCCCTCTAGTTAATCAGTAGAGAAAAATTATATGGACAAGTGTTGGACTCTGAGATGATATATTTCCTAAAACCTTGTGATTACCTGGCATTATCTTGGGGTCTCCTGCCATGCATCCTGGGAAATACATTGCTGTACAATTAGCTGGAGCATAGTCTTAGTACGTTGATCAAGCTGGAATTGCTTCTTTAACAGCTCCCTTTCCACACACGGCTTAATTTAAAATCCCCAATAAAACTTACCTATGGCTACTTGGTAAAGACTTGGGGAGTTGCTTCATGCTCTGTTATCTTCAAATCCTGAGCCCCTTTGCTCTGGTTGGTTACCCTAAATTCCACTTATTCTTTAAAGTTATCCCATTTGAATGAACTCCAGACATTTTGTTTTTGTGATTATCTTTATCTCTGTACTTTGCAACTTGGAAATTATCTGCATCCTAATTCCTGGCTTTAGCCCAGGCTATTAGGACTTTTTCTACAGACTTTCATGTCTTTATAAAACTAGATCTCTAATTTTTAGAGTTACATACTAATTTGAAGTCAACTAGAAGGTAATCTCCACAAGAGAAGGAATATTTAAGCTGCTGGGTCCTAATGTCTGGAATAATATGTTAAGCGCTTAGTATGTTTTTGTTGAATGAGTAAATAGGTGAGAAATCTGTGTTACCAACAGTGAACCTTCTGAAAGTCGCAGCATTAATCTAAAGGCAGAACAAGAAGCAGAATCCAGTCTATCACCAAGGTACTTTCTAATAGACTTCATTGTCTATAGTCACCTTTAGTCTTATGGTGAGAAAAGCAAATATAGTCACTAAAAATATTTAGCAAACCTACAAACACTAGTTAGGGGTATGTATTGTATTTGGATTCTGAGTTTTAAGTGAGAAGGAGTAGCCACCTTTCAAGATAGCTCCAATGATCTTGCCTCCCAGTATGCATGATCCTGATTATCCAGGGCACTTACTGACTCACTTCTAATGAACTGAGTAGGTAAAAGCCACCTTTTCAGAGACTTGAGGCAGAATCACCTCACTTCACCCAATTATGCCTTTATCAGATTCTGACTCTTCAGAATCTGTGTGAGATAATATATGATTCTATGGAATTATTTGTTGAGCAATAATAGATTAGTAATGAAATACATTTCTATAATTTTACTACCATTAACAACCAAAATGATAAAAGTAAAATTGCTATGTGTGTGTGTGTGTGTGTGTGTGTGTGTAACAGGTATATTATTTTCAGTTCAGGCTCACTTTATATAAATTTTATATGCTATATCATTATATATATATATATATAGAGAGAGAGAGAGAGAGAAAGAGAAAGAGAGAATTTCTATATCTCTATATCTATGTATAAAATGCATTTACTAGACTTTCAAGGCATTTTAAGGCAGATAAGTAAAGATAACATCATGGTGATATTCCAAACATTGCTGCCCATTGTCTTGCTCTACTTTGGCCATATTGGCTTATCTGGGTGTGTACTGCTGCAATGAAGTGTGTAAACATCCTTACACATGTAGGGAAATCACGATATGATTGTAAGGAGGATTTTACATATTATTTTGTTTTAGAAGTGCATTCAGGCCACCTAAGAAGACACTTACCATGAAGCATTATATTCTGATGAAAAGAACAGAGAAAAGAAAAACATTTAATAAAGATGATTTTTGAATTCTGGCTCTGTCACTAATTAGTTATATGACCAAGAGCAATATAACCTATCATGTTTGATGACCTAATAAAACTGATTTTAATTAAAAAGTCATAACAAAGTTAATGGTTTTGAGAATAAACTAATATAATTTATGAAGAGTGGTTTTGTTTTATTTTAAAATGTGCTACAAGTCAAACAGGAATTTACTTTTTATTCTTTGAAGAACTTAGATTTAAATAGATGAATGGCCAAATATGTCTTGTTGTAAGGACCTATTTTATATTTTTATTTTAGCCAGAGGCTTCCATTGAGGTTAAACAATAACTTTGTTGTTTAACCCTTAAACTGTCCCTGCTCCCCTCCCCACAGGGGACTTAAAAACAAGTCCCGGAAAACCAGCTCCAGGTGTGAAGGCCAAGAAAAACAAGGCTGTACCCACCTAGAGTCTAGCCCTGACATAAGTACAGCCATCTTGGCAAAGCAAAAGCTGGCACCTTGCACTGTAAGAGTGGGTTAGCATAAGAATGGCCATCCTGAAGGCGGGGAAGCCATTTTACTGAGCGTCCCTAACCAGTCCACAGGCGCAGGTAACCCCACCATAAAACTGAAGGAGGCTGAGGCAGAAGGAAATGTAAATAAAGTTAAATTTCTTCTAAACCTAAATCTCACTTAACTGCCAGGATGGCACCAGGGTGATGCAGGGGTGGCAAAAGGTTAAACCAAGTTAAACTGTCAAAGTGGGGTGCAAGATATGTATGAAGCTATGAAAAAGTGCTTTGAAAATGCTATATAAACCCTTGGCTTTGAGTGCTGGGGGTCCTTGTTGAAACCCGCTGCGCCGGGCGGACACTTGGACCCCAGTTAGCTGGAAATAAACCTTGCTGTGTGACTTGCATTATTGAGAGTGTTCTCTGTCTAATTGAAGGGTGGTCAATACCGTACCCTAACATTATCAGTTCTCAGTAGTAAGGCAAGGAAGAAATTCATACTCTGTTCCACAGAGGAGCTTTGCAGAAGAAACAAGCAAAAGATTTTGACATGCTTTATACTGTGGGTTTCTCAGAAAAGCCCAGGCTTTTTTTTGCCTGGTAAGAAATAAGTAAAAGTATTCCTTGAAACCTTTAGTAAAGTCTTTTTCTGGCTTTTCCACTTCCTCTTAATTTTGGTCAGTCTCATGAAAATTTGGAAGTATTCAGATTTAAAGTCCCCCTGTAATCTTTCATCTAAACATTCTATTCTCAGTTCTGGAACCCACCATGCCCCACCAACACATTACAAAGTATGTAACTTCTCATGACAACCACCCAGAATGGAGAAATTGGCTAGGCTAGAGCAAAGTAACAGGGTTTGAGTTTTCTCAATTTGCTGGGAAGAGGTATCTCCTAGAGGACTCCAACTTGATTTGGGATTATTAGTATCATACAAATCCAATCTTTTCGTAATTTATTGAAAATCAACAATAAAATGCCAACGAGGCAGCCAACTCACAGATTCCAATGACAACTGGTTTCAAGATTCCAGTGCAGCATAGGGCAGAAGACATGACCTTGTAAAACAGAAAGCACCCAGATTAGAATGTGCATCCTCTCAGACGGCTTCTTTCTCATACAATATGCATTTAAGGTTCCTCCATATATTTTCGTAGCCTGGTATCTTATTTCTTTTATTATTTAATCATATCCCATTGTATGATATACCACAGTTTGTTTAGACCATTTACCTAATAAAAGACATTTGGTTGCCCCAATTTTTGACAAACTGCTATAAACCTTCATGTGTACGTTTTTCTGCAGGCAGTTTTTTTTTTTTTTCAACTCATTTGGGTGAACAGCTCAACTGATGGATCATATGATAAGACTATGTTTAGTTTTCTAAACATAGTAAAAGTATTCCTTTTACTTAGTTTTTCTAAGAAAACTAAGTAAAATGCCTTAGTTTTCTAAGAAATTGCCTTCCAAAGTCACTGTGCCACTTTGTTTTCACCAGCAGTGAATGAGAATTCCTATTGTCTCAATCCTTCCCAGCATTTGATTGTGGTCTGTGATTTGGATCTTAGACATTATAATAGGTATGTAGTTATCTTTTTGTCTTTTTAAATTTGCAATTCCTTAATAACATATGATGTTGAGCATCTTTTAACATGCTTATTTGTTATCTGTATATATTCTTTGGTGTTGTGTCTCTTCAGTTTTGTCTACTTTTTAATTGGGCTAAAAAGTCACATCCTTGCTGGGCTTGCAGACAGCCCAGCAATGTGTGTGGTATTCCATATTCTTAAGAGTGTACTGGGCTTTACAAAACTTGCTATAGTCATTTTATTCCATAGTTTTTCCTTTGAAGTATTTTAGTCAATCTCGTTAGCCCCAACTGGTATTGCCTCCTTAGGGGGATTCAGTGTTAATCAATAGCCATTGATTGTTTTCTACAAACACTCTGAAGATAGGATTGTTCTGTAAACACTCTGTGGATAGGATTGTTTGCATAGAGCAAACTCTGAGTCAGATCAAATAAAGACAATCCCTGAGAATGGAGCAATTCCAGAAAGCTATGCCCTGGGTCAAATAGTAACAATAATGCAGGAGCAGTGGTTTCTGTGGTGTTCTGAACACATATTGCCTTTCTTGTGGCTAGGTGCTATTTTTCACAACTACCATGGTTGTGAAATTGTTTTCAAGGCTACGCATTAGGGAATGGGAGGTGAGACTAGGACTATTAAAACTCCACAGAAGTTACTGTTTTTACCAGGATTCAGACATTTTTTGAATAAATGCTCTTGGGATTGTCATAAATCTTTAGCTAATTTTAAGAGTTCTGAGAAAGGGGGTGCCTGAGTGGCTCAGTGGGTTAAGCCTCTGCCTTTGGCTCAGGTCATGGTCTCAGGGTCTTGGGATGGAGCCCTGCATCGGGCTCTCTGCTCGGCAGGGAGCCTGCTTTCTCCTCTCTCTCTCTCTCTCTCTCTCTGCCTGCTTTTCTGCCTACTTGTGATCTCTCTCTGTCAAATAAATAAATAAAATCTTAAAAAAAAAAAAGTTCTGAGAAAGTAGGTTTGTTTGTTTTGCTGATACACTCATTGTTTTAATGGGGGAGCAGATTTTAAAAGGTGCTTCTCCTTGATCTCTTTTTACAGAATCCAGCTTTCTTCCATTATTCTATATTTTGAACATATCCATTATGGTTATTTAAAAATCTTGTCTACTAATTCCAAAATATAGATCCTCTATAAGTCTGTATGTGTTTCAATTTTATTTCTTGATTTTCATTCATATAGTCTTATTTCTTTGCAGCATTGTTTATTTGAATGAAGGCCATTGTATGTACAAAATTATAGAATACCTAGATCATATTCTCTTCTCCTAGAGATTATTCACTCTTGCCTGTTTTAGACAAATAAAATGGGACTCAATCACCTCAATCCAATCAGAGCCAGTTAGCTTAAGTCTGGGCTAATTGGAAAGGTTCTATCTACCTCTAGGTCACCTCTGCTCCAGAGATGTAGCCCTCCACTTCTAAGGACTGTTCATGATCAACCTTCCCCACTGTCTTGAACTCTTAATATTTGTTAGGCAAAGCTCATTTTCATTCCAGACAGCATCATTTTTATCCCTGTTCAAAACAAAAAAAAGTCCCCATGAGCAAAGTAGCTGTAGAGATTTAGCTCTCTTTTTCCCCTCCTTATTCATTTTTTATTTTATTTGATAGTAGATCATGTGCTCACATGGCTCAAAAGTAACAGCATAAAAAGTGATACAAAGAAAAATTTCCTTCCTAACCTTGCTCCTATCTACTCCCTTCTGTTCTTCCTTCTTCAAACCTTCTTGTACATATATATGCAGGAAGAATTCTTCTTCTCTTCTAGATTTTTTGGCTGTTCTAATAATAAGTTAATATAAGACATAGTAACAGAAGGAAAAACAAAGAAAAGCAGAATGAGTTTTTAGAATGTTTGTTGTTTGTAAGCTACTTGCAAGCATGTGTGTATGCACATAGACATACACACACACACATTCTACCTTCTACATTTTTCATAGAAAGTACATTTTCATTCATGCCTACATGGGCAATTCTGTTACTTTTTTTCTGAATTAAAACCTATTCATTTACATTCTATATTGATTATGAAGCATATTCTAGATATTGTACTTTTATAAATTGGTTAACTGAAAATTAAAGAACATTCAAGTTTCAGAGATATCATACTTGTAAGTTCTACTTGGTTGATTTTGTATGTAATATAGATCTAGTTTTCCTTCATTTCTTTCTCTTTTGGGTCTAAACTGATGGATATGTTTGTCACCTTACTCTGATTTAAAGAATTTTTATCAAAGACTAATGGAATGTTATTGAATTACACCAGTGAATTTTTAATTAAGACAAAATTACCCTGCAAAATATATAATGATAGAACTAAATAAAACAAATACAGCTTATAACATTTATCTTCATTAAAACTGTCATTTGGAGTCACAATGAAATATTTCATAGTAGAATGTCAGATTATATTGGTCAGGTTCATTCCATCCTCATCTTTTCTTTTTTGTTTGTTTCTTATTCTTAGATAAGCCATTAATTGGAGGAGAATGTAAAAGAGTGCTAGTACCATCTTTAATAAATGATTAAAAATGAGTTTCAGTGAATTAATATCACTGTTTAAAACATTTCAAAGTCTAAGTTATCATTTCCTAATTTTTTGAAATCACATCAACAGGTAGAAATTAAGTAAAATGTGCAGAAACTTACAAAATGATTAAATTATGTTTTTTGGTGAATTACATTACTATTCTTATCTACAGGTATTGCAATATCAGATTAAATTTAAAAAACATTACTGATTTGAAATCAGAAGATATACATTGTGAAGTATAGTTACGCTAATTTCTAGCAGTATGATGTCTTTTTTGGCAAGTTACTTAAAAACTTAATCCTTGCTTCTGTAATTGTAAAATAGCTAAAAATATAGTATATTTCCTTTTTCTATACATGGGCTGATAAAGATTATTTTATTTCATTCTCACAGACCTCTAGGAAGAAGGGAATGATATCTTCATCTTACAGATAAGGAATAAAGTATCAAGAGTAACTCATTATGATGGGTACAAGTGTATTCCTTATTTTGACATGATGTTAGACTTATAGAAAAATTGCCAAAAATAGTATACACACTCATAAGCCCTTTACTCAGAATTATCAATTAATCAAAAATTTACCAATTTGTTTTATCAGTGTCATTCTCTTTCTCTCTCTCTCTCTGCTTTTATCTCTATGTCTATTTCTGTCTCTCTGTATTTTCCTCCCAGTATACTATGTGTATGATTGTGTGATATATATATATATGTATTTTTTTTTTCCTGAGCAAAGTTTTCAGTGTAAGGTGAAGACATAGTATCCTTTGTCCTTAGCATTTCAGTATGTATTTCCTAAGAATGGGGAGTTTCTATTATATAAACACAATATAATTATTAAAATCAAGATATTTAACAGTGATAAAATGCTAATATCTGTTTATCTACACAAATTCCTTAATTTATCCCAATATTGTTCTTTAAAGTTATTTTGTTTTTCTAGTCTAGGAACTAATCCAAACTGCATGCACTAATTGCATGTACCTGCTGTTTTTCTTAGTCATCTATTACATGAAACACTTTCTCAGATTTCTTTGTCCTTTTTAAAACAATTAAAAAAATAGCACATGATGATCTTTGACCTTGGAAAATCTATAAAACTAACTGAGCTCACTTTCCTCTTGGTAAATGGTTTGTTGTGATAAATGAGGTACAACATATATTAAACATTCAGCAAAACAGTAGATCAAATTACTATTTAGAATTATACTAAGAACAATATATGGTATACACCCAAAAGAGCATTAACTAGAGGCATTGCCTTTAAATAGTTAAAGTGGGGTTTCATTTTGAAGAATAATCTATACACTTTACATTATTATCCTTTATTATTCATATTCAAATGTTTTTTTAGATTGAAATTTAAATAGATTAATCTCCTTATTGACTAACAAACACATTTTCAATCTTTTCCTCTCCCTTTTGATTATTTGTTTTCTTGAAATTATTAGATTGACTTGACATTAGTTAATATATCAGACTATTACAATTCTGATTTTTTAAAAAACTTTTCTTTTGCATGATTTCACAAATAATTCTTCAAACATTTCCTTAAGTAGTGTAACGGTGTGGTGAAAAATACAGATTATGATATCTGACCACCTTATTTAAAATCTTAATTATCCCATTTCCTAACTGTGTGAAGTTGGTCAAATTGCTATTTCTTTGTCTTAGCTTTCTGTACTTTCAATTGAGTTCCCTTCTTATGAAGCAATGAATCATATGTATTCAGTAGGTGTTCAAAATAATTTTCAAAAACATTATTGCCTGGAAGTTATGTTCAGATACTATGGACTTAAGAATATATGAATCAAAATCCCAAATAATGTAATTATTAATTATATGCCTTATGGTAATTTTATTTAGTGATTCCCTTTGTTTAAAGTAGAAACAATAATAATACACTTATTATAAAGCTATGGCAGTATTTAACTAAAGTAATGCATGTACAGTGCTTAGCACAGTGCCTAAATCATGAAAAAGTTTCAGTCAAATGTTCCTATAGGCTATATATTTATGTCTTTCTCCTGTGAGTCCCATAAAGATAAGTAGTATGCAAGAATTTTTTTTTTAAAGATTAGAGTTGTGTAATAAGGAAATAATTGTATGTGAATGCTCTGACACTGAAAATACTTGTTAAGAGTAAGATACTCTATGAAGTCCATTTCTGTAGTCCGGCTTGGCTATCTATGTAGATTTTCCATCAATTTGATGCTTTGACTTTATGTTTAATATCTGCCAAGACTAGAAAGATGAAATAGAGGGAATTTTATTAACCTAAGTAGACCTATCAAAAATTTTAATACACATCACATTATATTTTATAAGATTTTAAAATGCTACTCAGAGATCTTTGTATTTTCAGTTATTGTGCCTTATCTTCTAGAATGTGTACAGCATACATTGTGGGAGGACACAAAAACTGTCTTGGTAGTTTCAGTTAGTATTCTGGTCAACTTAATATTTATTTTCTGTTTTATGAAGAAATATCTAAATGTGATAAAATAGTAATAATGATGATAACAGGCAAAATTTATTTATTTATTGAGCATATAGTATTTGTCAAGCACATAATTAAATACAGGGAAAATGTATTATACACTTCTACACAAAAGTAGAAGTTTAAAAGAAGTACAAGCTCTAGGGTTGAATTGATCCTAAGGAATTTATTTTGGTTCACTTCTCACCCTTCAATCTCCTCGAATTCCCAGCTTCATCCTCAGGCTTCCTCAGAGAAATGTCTCACACTTCTGGCAAACAATGTTTAAAAACAAATATACAAAGAGTATATGGAATCTCTTTCTAAAGACCTATCAGAATAAAAAATCACAAAGACCTTAGAAAACTTATTGTTACATTACCACATGCTCATTGGTAAATGCATTCCTATCTGAAGGCAATGCTATGCACTCCTTAACTTAGTTATATAATCCTGAAACAAAAAAATAACATGACCATCTTGGGCAGTCACAGCACATAGCACCCTGGAAACAACTACACAAGATAAAGGGAAAGAGATAGAAAGGTTTTTGTGGAGACAAGATCTATATTCGCTTTGATATTTACATGCAGATTAATATAATAAATGTTCTGAGAACTTCTAAATTTTTTTAAAGATTTTATTGATTTATTTGTCAGAGAGAGAGATGGAGAGAGAGAGCAAACACAGGCAGAGAGGCAGGCAGAGGCAGAGAGAGAAGCAGGCTCTCTGCTGAGCAAGGAGCCTGAAGTGGGACTCGATCCCAGGACGCTGGGATCATGACCTGAGCCAAAGGCAGCCACTTAACCAACTGAGCCACCCAGGCATCCCTGAGAACTCCTAAATTAAAAAAACCTATTTAACTTCAAATATCCCAATATTTTCCCAGATTATATGACTGTGGATCCTTGTTTCATAGTGTAGCTATTAGCATATCAAAACAATAATATTCATTGTAAAAGTTTGGGTATATTCTGCTCCATCTTAATAATTGTCAAAATAAATGATAAAAAATAGCTAATTGTATCCTACAAGAAACTCCCTCCTCCCCCAAATAGGAACAGAACTCTATAAAGTCTGTGGTTACAAGGTCTAAAAAAAGTTATTTATCATTGGATTATGATTCATCTCAAATTTTTATAGTGACTAAAATATATCTGAAAATTGGTCTAATACTAGGTGAAATTACCAAGATTTAATAACAATCAATTAGAAACTTGGGAATAAATCTGCAAAACTAACTTAAACATTCTCTGTCACCAAATCTCTTCAACTGTACCATCTCAAATAAAATTCCTTGATATATTTTCTTTCATATATGTGTTCGTCATTGTATTAAAACTCTTAATCAGAAATTATAGAAAAAAATTCCAAATACCTTGCTTTCTATTCATCATCAAAATGTGTCAAAAAAATAAATCTAGGAATGAGAAAAATTCTGAAATTGTGAGGACATGAAATAAAAAAAATGTGTCAGATTCACACAGTGCCTTAGAATATATTATCTGGTTTGGTACTAACACTGACTCTATAAAGTAGATATTATAGTCATCATTTTGCAGTTAAAGAATATTGAACCACTTCACTTCCATTTTCAAAATGCTGCATACTTTTTTTTTAATAAAAATAAGCTAATAAAGACCTATAAAAGGCAGGTGATATGTCACCTAAGTTCTAAATCTGGGACTAAAATGATTTTCCAAAGATAAAGCTGGTATTTTTAATACCTGACCACAACTGAGCAGTAACATATGCAATTAAGATGCAATTAAGATGTAACTCAGGATATTAGCATACCTGATACCTTACACCTTGGATGCTGAACTAAATATATATATTTTTTATATTTATTTTAATCGTTTTAAAAATCATTATTTAATCATTATTATTGTTATATATGATGGATGATGATATAATATATATATTATTGTTATATATTATTGATTATATGTGTGTGCATATATATACACGATTAAAATAAAAATACTTTGACAGTGACTATGCTAGATGCTTTATACACATAATGCATTCTTCTCACAGTAGCCCTACAGGATTGATATAGTTACCGACCCAATAATAACTGAGGCCCAAAAACTTTGGTAATTTATGTAAACTCTTAGAGTTAAAAGTGAAGATGTAGAGACATTTGCACTCACAGGATAAATCCTTGATACAGCATAGTAGTCTATCTACAAGTTAACAAGTAATCTTTCAAACTAAATTTTAGTGAATATAGGAATTAATGCTAATTTTAGAAGAGTTAATTTAAAGAAAGAATTTTTTTCCATATAGTTTAAACATAGATATGGTAACTAGGGTTTTTGTTGTTGTTGTTGTTGTTATTGTTTTAAATATCAGCACCGTTGACATTTTAGACCAGATAATTTTTTGGATGGGGGATTCCATCTTGTGCATTTTAAGATCTTTAACAGCATTCCTGGCTTTCACTCATAAAATGCTGGTAGCAGTTCCCTTCCCCAAGTGTCACAACTAAAAATATTTCAAGATATTGCCAAATGTCCCCTGGGGACCAGAATAATTTCTTTGGTAACCACTAGGAAACACCTACCGCAGAAAGAAGAGTTACTCAGTGTGTGTTAACAAGAAGATGAGAGGGAAGAATGGAGGGAGAGATAACGTATAAAAGAAGGAAACCTCCATTTGAGAGAAATTACATATATATAATGAGGAGAAGTAAGATCCAAATGAAAACTATTAAGATCATTTTTATAAATTTAAGTAAAGTTAGCTGATCCTCTGTGTCAAAAGAAGTAAAAGGTTTGGATGAGGGTCTTGGATTTTGGTGTGCATTCATACCATGATAGCATAAAGTCAAATTCCAAAAGGTTGCAGCCCAAATTTTAATTCAATCTGCCTTTCTTATAATATCAGTATTGAATCACGGTGATTCAATGCATAGAAATAGGAATGTTATGAAAAGAGTCCACTTGTGTGATTTTAGATATCAGCATTATTTCCAGTTGATGGTATCTTTCTTTTTTAAAATTTATTCATTTGAGAGAGAATGAGAGAGAGAGAGCATGCATGAGATGGGGGAGGGTCAGAAGGCGAATCAGATTCCCTGCTGAGCAGAGAAGCAGATGCAGGTCCTGGAACTTCAGGATCATGACCTGAGCTGAAGGTAGTTGCCTAACCAACTGATCCACCCAGATATCCCTAGGTATCATATGGATGGTGTCTTGTAAATAGAAACACATGCTGAAAAATCCAGTTTCAAACACTTCCCCTAGTTATAGATGAAAAAATCAACTAGGAATTACTAGGCAAAAACCTGATTTTATAGATGAAAGAGCTAAAGTAAAATTTAGAGCAGGTGCTGTAAATTCTTCTTACTCATACAGAAACCACCTGAGGCGAGACTGAGAAATTCTTCATAAATATCCCGTTGCACATACCCTGGCTCACACATGCGGTACCTAAATTTAACTGAAATTGGACATTCTTCTCTTGAGATGCTATTGCTTTTTTTGAATGAGCAATATGTAAATACAAAGATATAAAGGTCTATTTGCAATTTTAGCTTCAGAATCTCATTGTATGAGAGATTATGAAAGGTCATATAATGGAGAAAAGGACTAGGGAAAATTGGGAATTTTTTTAATGGAGGGGATATTGCTTTTATTCCCACTGTTTATTTAATTAGAACGGTTTGAGGGAGGTGATGTAGATTGTTGTGATATGAATGTGTATGAAGGTGATATCTACAAAAATTAAGCTTTTCAATCAATAAAACTAAAACAACCTAAGAAATATATTACTAAATTATGAAAATTCATAAGTAATATATTAATGATATTGAATACAAACTCATAGATGAAATCAACTATTGCTTTCCATATTAGAAAAAATTAAATATGTATTTTATAGCAGTTATGATTTGAAGTATTTTTATTTTTATTTTTCATATTACCAAGCATCTCAAAGCTTTCTGAATTTCTTAGTTTGCATTGTAAGCATTTATTTTTATTGAATTATGTATTTCTATAAGTTATATATAATGAAAATTAACTAAATTATAGAGAAATAAAGATAATAAGTAAGAATACAGAGCACTTCCACATTTCTTTAGCAAAATCACAAAGCTATATATTTAAAAATCTTTATGATTCCCTATTTTCTAAATGTTTCTCTTTAGCAAATCACTAAATATAAAATAACTCAAATAGAGAATATTATATGTATAAATATTTTTATATGTGACATATTCAACTGCAATTTTCTCTTTGACAGCAAAGAAAAATCTGACTTTTTGGAAGTCATAGATATACATATTTATAATAGAATATAAAGGAACACATACACAATAGAATATTTTATATATCTTAATGAATTAATACTATACTGATGTACAACAAAGAAATAGGTATTATTATCTGTCTATATTTATACATAGACATATACACATATAATACTCCAATAAAAAGGTTCAAAATGTCTTTGTTATCTACCATCTGTGGCCAATAGGACTTAAAATTCTGTTGTTTTTATTTGTCTTCTCAGTGTTGGTTACACAAGTGTGTTTGTTTGCTAGGGATGCTATACCAAACACCACAGACTGGATGGTTTAAACAACAGAATTGTTTTTCAAAATTCTGGAGGTTGGAAGTATAAGATCAAGGTGTTGTCACTGTGCTTTCTTCTGAAGCCTCTCTTTTTGGCTTATAGATAAATGCCCCTCTTCTCTTCCCTGTATCTTTACATGGTTTCACTCTGTACCTGTATACAAATCTCCTTTTCTTATGAGACTACCTGTGATATTTGATTAGGGCCTACCCTGATGACTTCATTTTAATTTAATTGCTTTTTTAAAAAGATTTTATTTATTTATTCAACAGAGGGTGTGCAAGAGAGACAGAGAGAGAGCACAAGCAAGAGGAGCAGCAGAGGGAGAGGGAGAAGAAGCAGGCTTCCTGCTGAGCAGGGAGCCCAAAGTGGGGCTCAATCCCAGAACCCTGAGACCATGATGTGAGCTGAAGGGAGATGCTTAACCAACTAGGCCACCCAGTCACCCTTAATATTTCAGGTTTTTTAAAACAATAACATTATATTAATTTTAGTAATAGAGAAATAATGAAGGTGAACACTGAATGCTCACAGAAATCTAATCACATTACATTTAAAAATCTGAGACTGTGCACGATTATAGTACCAGCCCAACTACATGCTTGTCAGTTTTCTGGGCATATGGACTAAGAAAAAACTTAAAAACTGTCAGTTATTAATAGAGAGGTGGTATCTAGTAAAATGTATTCACAGAGTTAATGGACTTTAAGAGTTTCAATATATTTAATAACCCTTAAATATTAGGCCATATTCAACCTGAAATTATGATTTTAAAAAAATAGTCCAACAAACAAAACTTGGGCATAAATTCCCAAAATAAATGGAAGATATGTTACCTTATATTATCTATTTTATATAAGACATACATGTTATATATATAATTAAAATAATATAATTTAAATATACATGTTTCTAATTTCAATGTATATGGCTCATAATATCTCCTTAATAGAATAAAGGGGATGTTATATATGTTTCATTTGAATCTGATTTTTGTGATATAACCATTATTAATTTTTATTATATATCCTCCAAGATTTTTAAGTGATCTGAATATTAATTTATTATTATATAAATAGGAATATCCTATACATTCTTCTGAACATTACCCTTCCTCTTTAATAACATCTTAGGTACTCTTCCATATTAGCATACAACTCCTTCTTCTATGATTTGCTAATATCCCATTGAATAGGCATCCCCATAATATATTTATGCCAGGCCTATTGAGGAATCTATCCTTTGTTTTTAGTAATTTGCTGTTACAAACAGTAGTGCAATAAATATCCATACAGCTAGCACAGTTTTGAGTGTTAAAAAAAATTCTCATGCAATTCAAATGTATACACAGATTTATATGCTCAAAAAATCATAAACTCAACAAAACAGGTATCAAAACTAAGAAAATAGACTAGTATCAACTACAAAGAAAATACAATGAGAGAATATAAAGAAAAAAATCCATTTCAGAATTCAAGACTAGAGCTGTACCTGCTAAAACTCCCTGGCAGAACTTAAAAGACTAACCTTGTAGAGACATTGTATCAGATTAGCAACCAACTTCTACATTAAATGGTTAAGATATTTAAGTTGTATGTAAAAAAATAAACAAAAAATACAGTCTGTAAGGACAAGCCTTAACTAAACAACTCAGATGGTTTTACTATAAAAAAGAATTTCGGGGTGCCTGGGTGGCTCAGTGGGTTAGAGCCTCTGCCTTCGGCTCAGGTCATGATCCCAGGGTCCTGGGATTGAGCCCCTCATCGGGCTCTCTGCTCAGCGGGGAGCCTGCTTCCCCCTCTCTCTCTGCCTGCCTCTCTGCCTACTTGTTATCTCTGTCTGTCAAATAAATAAATGAATCTTTAAAAAAAAAAGAATTTCAAAGGTATAATTAAAATAAATGCAACATTTCAAATATTAATGGATAAGAATGTAATTCAAGAAAAATCAAGACACACAGGAAATAAGCCATTTTGATATGGTATCTAAAGCATACTGAACATCAGTTGAACATAAGTCTTCAAACATTAAGAGCACAAACTATATGAAGTAAATATTTAGGAAATAAAGGGGGAAACCGACAGGAAAACAATGGTGCCATTCTTAATAATTTCACCCCAATCATAACAAATGGAGTAAAAATGGAGTAAATAAAAATATCTAGAACAGATGTGCTAAATCTCCACATGTTCTGGGACTAACCAGGTAAAGCTGGTGTGTGGAATAATCTTGTGTAAAGAAGTAGAAACTACAAAGATTTCGATAAAAGGCTGAAACTACAGACTTCAAATGGTATGCAAATAAAAAAAAAAAAAGGAAAGAGAATGTACTGTTGAAACAAATGTTTCTGTAGGCTGGTTGTTACTTAAGTTGTATTGAGATGCTTAGGGAATAAAATTATGACCATTACCGCAATTTCTGCTTCTGTACCTTCCCTTGTTAATCCATGAGGAGATGGAAAAATACCAGCAAACTTTCTATAAGCACTCTGTAACCACACAACCCCCGCCCAGAATTGCCCCTGAGAGTGGCTGATCCTGGACTCCCACCTGGCTTGGGCCGAGAGATAACAGCCATCTGGCACCAGAGAAACCCCCACCCAGAACTGAACGTGACAAAACGACTGCTCCCGGACCTCCCACCCAGCTCTGGGTGCAAGAGATAATAACCATCTGGCACCCCGAGGCTTCACAGGGAGACCCCGGCCAATCCTGAGGTGACACATACCCTAGCGGTGCCAACCAAGCAGTTTGAAGAATGACAGCCCTTTGACCTAACCAATAATCTGTTCTCAGCCTTTTCCTGCTCGGTAGCATGCCAATCATATTATAGAGTTGCTTTATGATTTTCCCGCGGTATGTGGCGATTTGTTACAAGATACTATGATGTATGCTAAGTCCCTGCCTCCCCAAAAATAGTGTATAAAAGGTGTTGTGATCCTGAGTTCAGGACCTCTTAGCGTCACCGGCAACAAGTGTGTGGAGGTCCGGGTTCGAACTCATAATAAACGACCCTTGCTGTATGGCTTTGACTCTGGACTCTGGTGGTTGTCTTTGGGGGGGTCTCGGAATTTGGGCATAACAGTATAAACTTATAAAAGTTCTTTGCTCTCTGAAATGAAATTCACTAAGTCCATAAAGATGTAAAATAACTGGTCATTTTCCATGATCATAATATGATAAAGCTTGCAATTCCTATTATAAGTGAATGTATGACTGACATCAGTGAAAAGAGTTAAATGAAACTCATATTTATAGCAAAAGATAATCTTAGCATCTATTCCTTATTTTAGGTGTATATTCATAATAACTGCATAAAAACTCTTGCACATATTAAAGATAAGTCTACATAGAACTGGAGAAATTACATTAGATTTAGGAAAATTTTACTACTCTACATACTATAACACTGATCATCATTCAATTAAGAATTATTGAACTACTATATCAGATACAATTACAAGCACTGGTGGTTCTAGCACAGATATTCCTTAAATTAGAGATCTGAATTTATGACTAAATTTGATAACAGTACAAATTTTACACATAACATGATTACCTAGGACATAGACAATCAGTGGGAAAAAAAGTCATTTTAGAACATGAGAGATCAGAAAGATAGTTAATTAAATAAATATACAAAAGCTTAGAAACTTCTTACACCTTTGCAGCACCCACTAGGAAACTGAAATAGAAAAGTAAAAACTAATTTTTTATGATAGGAAAAATGCAAAATACCTATTTATGCTTTTTAATATAGATACTAATGTTATTAAACTGTAATGAAAATAAAAAAAAAAAAACTTGAATAAACAAAGAGCCCTATCATGTTCTTGGTTAAGAATAGTAAATATAGGAAAATACCAATAAAAATTATACATAAATATACAAAAAATATAATTCTAAAAGAAACCTTTAAAAATTTTTGAAACTTGATATCAAGAATATATACAAAGAATGTGAAAATACTTTTTAAAAGGAAATGAGGTATAAGATTCATACTGCTAAATAGTTAAATAAAATACAAATCTCTAATAGCTTAAAATGGGAAACCTGGACTATACTGGTCAGTAAAAGAAATGAGGGGGGTAGAAAAATAAATATGTGCATGTTTCAGTGTGTGTTCTTCTGATTGTTTATATGTTTGGGTGTAGGTTTTCTAGAACATTATGTTATATATTAAATTAAATATACAGTTATGAAAACAGGAGAAAATAATTTGCTAATGATTTGTTACCTCTTCTGAAGATGATGCTACATTGTGTCTGCCTAGGATAAAATTAGAAAGAAAATATAACAAACAAATATAATGTTTAGATTATAACTGGTACCTCTGTTCTTACATCATGAAACGACAACAAAGGTGTAGGCCCATAAAGTCAGATTAGTTTTATTAAGGAAAAACAAGTAAAGAATTATTTTGTGCTAGGTCTTTCTGTATGAGGTCTGGGACATGTACAAATTCATTTTTAAAATTCTAAGAAATGTTCCTCTTTCTCACCTAAGCGGGTGTTAAGCAAGGCACAACGCTTTCTCATTCCCCTTCCATGTTGCTAGACAGGATTACACAAATGCTGTTCCAGGTCACAGTGGTGCCACCGATCCCTGTTCAGCTTTGTAACTTCTACACTCTGTCCATCATTTGTGTAAAGGGGAGTAAGTCATTTTCTCTGACATCCCTTAGAACTAGGCAAGCAGGCAGTCTGGCAATAGAGCACCAGGGACTGACATTATCCATAATTCAGCTTGCTGACAAGGATTGGTTGATCAATAAAAACAGTCTTTTGACACAGATGACAATTTATTTTTCATTGATTGTCAGGTGATGAGTGATTTCCCACATCTATCATTCATGCTTCTTATATATTATCCCATGGCTCCATTTCTTGTCTTGAATGTTTCTTAACCCTGATTATAGGTTCCTCGCCTTAATCAAAGTGGGGAGGACAGGATTTTTATTCTCACTTTATCCACACATTAACACTTGGAATTTGATTCATATCACCAGATTCAATTTGCTTTTCAAAGTTTTCCAGAATTTGCTGTTGCAATTATTATCTACTGATTACAAAATAGATTCATCTGTCTGGCTCTTGCCTCCAGCATTAGGGCAGTATCTCCAAGAACACTGCAGTTAACCTTGTAATTGTTCTTTGGAGTTCTCAAGAGCTATTTAGGGTGTGTTCACTACACACATTTCCTTTTCTTCTTTGCCTTCCCTTTTAATTTTGTTCTAAATGTCCTCCAGTGCCTAGGGGAGATTCTTTGGCACTCTCTCTGTTGACAGCCTATTCAGGCATCACCAGATACAGAGGGGGTAACTTTAAATATGAAAATATGACTACCCTTGAGGACTGAACTGTCTTTCCCAAACTCACATCTGAGTATCTGTGTGACAGATTAACTGTCTTCCCTGGTGCCTGCTACCTCTGGTAGTCAATGAAACATACAAACACAGGTGTAGAATCATTAGTGTGATAATATCACCTTCATTCTCTGCTTGCAGATCTTCTGCCCCATCCCCATCCCTGCAGGGTATAGGAGTTTTTCAGGGGTCAAATCTTATTACACACATGCCTGTCAGAATTACCTCTCTCTACAGAGGACTGAAGCTTTGCTGTGAAATCATGTTTACCTGTGTCAAGTCTTCTTTTTTCAGTTCTTTCCAAGAATGATCCAGTGAGCTCATATGGGAAGGAGGATCTCTATGTTAGTCAGCCAACTATACTGAGGATCTGACAGTATTTACACTGAAATTGGGACACTGGTTATACTTATTTTCTTAAAATAGTGTTTTCCAGGGGCACCTAGGTGGCTCAGTGGGTTAAAGTCTCTGCCTTCGGCTCAGGTCAGGGTCTCATGGTCAGCGGGGAGCCTGCTTCCCCCTCTCTCTGCCTGCCTCTCTGCCTACTTGTGATCTCTGTCTGTCAGATAAATAAATAAAATCTTTAAAAAATAGTGTTTTCCATTTATCAGACAATTAATGGATAGTTGCTATACTTACAAGAAAATAAGAAAAGACACACAACTCTCTGTCTCAGAAATAATTAGCAACTTCTTAAAATTTCATGAAAAACTAGAAAACATCTATTTCTACATAGCAAGATAGATATGATTTACATAGTGTTTTAGGTTAATGAATAAATGGAATCATATGTATGTTATAACATTTATTTATTTATTTAGACTTATTTATTTTAGAAAGAGAGAGCATGAGCGAGGGGAGGGGGAGAGGAAGAAGGCGAGAGAGAAAGAGAGAGAGAGAGAGAGAAGCAGACTCCTACCAAGCACAGAGCCCAATGTTGGGCTCTATCTCATGACCCTGAAATCCTGAAATCTTGAGGTAAAAGCAAGAGTGGGATACTTAAACAACTGAGTTGCCCAGGCACTCCTTAAATTAATATTATAAGGGGGCACCTGAGTGGCTCAGTGGGTTAAATTAATATTATAAATTGGCAGCTATTCTATGTTACTATTCTATGTCAATATCAGTAAGAGTGTTCTTATTAAAAATAACTATAATAGTAATCATAGCTAACATTTGATGTGTTTATTATACACCAGACTCTATTCCAACTGCTTTACATATAGGAACTCATTCATTTGCCTCAACAGCCCTATGAGTCATATACTATATATGCTATCTTAGAGATACAGAATTAGAATTTGGGACTTTCTAGGTATTAAAGAATAGTTCTTAGATGGCAAGGGTCCCATAAAAGAAAACAGAGAAAGGTTCAATAAAATACAACACTCAGGCACACTAATGACTAAAAATTCGAGTTGAGGTGCACTTGAGTGGTTCAATCAGTTAAGTCTCAGACTCTTGATTTCGGTTCAGGTCATAATCTCAGGGTTTTAAGATTCGGCCCCACATCGGGCTCTGTTTGCACTGAGTGCAGAGCCGGCTTAAGATTTTCTCTCCTTTTCTCTCTCTGTCTGCCATACTCCCTGTGTGCTCTCTCTCTCTCTCTCAAATAAACACATAGGGGTGCCTGGGTGGCTCAGTATGTTAAGTGTCCGCCTTCAGCTCAGGTTGTGATCTCAGGGTCCTGGAATCAAGTCCCATATAAGGGTCCCTGCTCAGCGGGGAGTCTGTTTCACCCTCACTTACTCTCCCTCTGTGCTCTCTCTCAAATAAATAAATAACATCTTTAATAAATCAATCAATCAATAAATAATACAAGTTAAAGTATTCTTCATCCATAATATTTTCAAATTAAAAACTCGAATTTTTTTTCATAGTAGTTGAGTGTGGTATTAGAGTTATCATCATACAATGTAGTTAATTAGGCATGCAAATGATAACAACAAACAGATGCTATAAATCAAAATTTAATTTGTAGTATTTTATTCCTAATATATTTGGATGTGTCTGAATATTATGCAATAGAATGCTTATTGCATAGGTCTTCATATTATGCTAATGTTTGAAATAAACTAAATGTTCACTAATTGTACAAGGGTTACATAAATTATATTTCATTTGTATAACTGAACATTGTGAAATGATTCATAATTGTCCTAAATATATTCTATTGTGTGGATGGACTTAACAGTGATGCATGCAAAAAGCAGGGACAAAAAAATTGGGTGTGATATTATTTATGCATTTAAAACATGTGAGTATATGCATTGCAAGAACTCTGGAGAACATATTTACCAGAGATAAAACAGCAATGTCTGTTGCTGGGTGGTAGCACTCTCACATAGTTCTGCTTCATTTTAAATATATACTTTCATAACTCACTTTTCAAACAAGAAAATAAAATGTTAGTAAAGACAGAGGGAAATATATTTAATTTAATAAAAATTTAATTTGATAAAAAAATTTGTTTCCAAAAATTTTATATTCAGTGATCTCTTCTAAATTTCTTGTGTTTTAAATTTTAAAATATGTCTATTTTAAATGATTTTATATGAGGTTTTGAAATGTATATTTAAGTTTATTCTTTAAAAATGGATAAACAGTTGATCCTGATACTTTCCTAGATATTTATTCCATTTTTTAATGATGCCTCCTGATCCTACATTACATATTTTATGTTCTCTTTCTGGGTTGTATATTGTATTCCACTTAATTACCTGTTATATTGTCTCAGCTCCACACTGTTTTCATTAAGTCTTTGAATGACAATTTCAAGAGGTTTCTATCTGGTAAAATGTCATGTTCCCAAATTCATTATTAAGTTTTTATTTCTAATTCTGATAATCTTATCCCATCCTTTAATTATAGGAAATAATTCCTTGCACCTTCCTGGTAACTTGACATTTACAAAGCATATTCTTATACACCATTCCACATACCCTTATAAAAATACTGTCAGTGAGATGTTATTATGTTTTTTTAGCAGATGAGCACACTAAAGGTCAGAGAGGCTATCACCACCTGAGGAAATGATTACACTGTAAACATGGATTCATATCTAATGTCTATATCCTACTAAATTTAGGATGCCATTAATTGTAGTATTTACCAACATTTCATACATCAGAAATAAAAGTGAACCTGCTTCAAAGCATTAAATTGAGCAAAAATCAAAATGGCTGCACTAATGCTACAGCAAAGCTCCATTTTGAAGTAATCTTTTTCCTCTTTTCCACAAACCACCCCTCCTCCCTTCTTATTAGCCTTTTGTTTCAGGAAGCCAGTACCACCCTGAAAAAGACTACTGAAGCCTGCCGCACCTACACAATTCCTGTACAAACTGGCTAGGTCCTGTATTTCCGTACAAAACCACACAACCCCTTACTCCCAGGTGGGCTTGCAGTTTTCCAGGCCAGAGCTCGGTGCAGACTTCTTTGCCTGGCAAAGCAATAAAGCTATTGTTTTTTTTAATCCTAAACTCTGTCTTCACATTATATTCTGGCTCCAAAGCACAGAGGTCAGTTTTCCACAACAAAGCACTGCTAAACCGTGGAAAAAGTATTCATATCACTTGAGCTTTATACTTTATTCTTATTGTAAAAACATACTGTGGATTCTTCTACACATTAATTTTTATCATATATTGTGCTGCTTTATCTTTCTATATGCAAATTACTTTGTTTAAATGCTGAATTTTTATGAAGTTTTGAAGATATTTTAAACAATTAATCTCTCCATATATATGCAAAAATAATATATACATATATTATATATGCATAAATAATTTAAATTATGGCTACAGCTTTGACCACATGCATAGGAAATTAAATGAACAACATATTGTTGATTAACAAACTATGGGTTTAAGTTGCTACTGATTATAAGGCAAATCCCCAGTTGGGATAATAAAATTGAAAAAATGCTCATCATTGAATAAATGAGATAAAACGTTTTTATGCTTTCATCTCCAGGTCAAAGACATTTAATATCTATTTAGTATCATTAACTCTCACATAAAAGAATTTTTTAAAAAAGGATAAAGCAGCATAGCAACATTAGATTCTCTTAGCTCCTCTGACTCACATCTTTCCGTAGCATTAACAAATATTTAAGTATCTAACTTTTACCAAGACTCTAAAATGGATTCCTAGTTCCCAGAATATATATACATTTACATATAAATCTGTGTAAGTGGACATTTCAGTTTATCTCAAGCTATTCTGTGTCCAATTTCTATATTGTGGATAATTCAGTTCAGTTCTCCTGGGCTTGTTTTCTTGTGAGGATGGGTGTTATTACCTCCAACCTCTCTGCATGTGGGAGGTAAAACCAAACATCTCAAAGTTTTTTATGACATAGTAAGATGTTTTTGATATATTTTTTATTAACATATGATGTATTATTTGCTTCAGGGGTACAGGTCTGTGAATCGTCAGGCTAACACATTTCACAACACTCACCATAGCACATACCCTCCCCAATGTCCATAACCCAGATACCCTATTTTTGACACATTTTTAATAAAAATAAAGCAAGATACAAAACTGCCTACCAAAGATGGTTTCATCCATTCAAATAAAAGCGACACAAATAGGAAAAACAACCTGAAACTAAATAAAGTGGTAATCCTGGTAATATCTTGGCTTATTTTTTCACGTGCATTTGGTTTTGTAAAATAAACCTGTATTAAATAAACTCAGAAAAATGCACATTAAAATGTTTTAGTATAATGGCTTGGGAAAAAACTAGAGAAAAAGAATAAAATAAACCAAAGCAAAGTGGGATACAACTTTCCTTATACTGTGTATTGAAAATATATTTTCATTTTTACAAAATGTTGAAGGTGAGAACATAGCTGATAACAAGGTTTCAGAGTGTACCCTCGAAAACCATCTCTAGTTGACACTCATTTGTTATGCAGTTCCAGCACTACTTATATTTCCACTATCTGCTTACCTCATTCAATTTTTGTCATTTCTTGCTGTCAGAGGATTTCACTGTTTGAGGACCTTAGACCACAGTGTTAAAAAAAGGTGTAATAAATGTTATTGTAAATCTGATTATGCTACCTATCATGTCGCAAACTTCAAATGGATCCTCTTTCTACAGAATAATATTGGACTGTAGAAGATTTGCTTCTTTATTTAGGTGTCCTTGTTTCTCAGATACATTATACTTCCATCCTCCTCCCCAAAATGAAATAGCATACAATGGCGCAAGGCCACCAGGACTTTCATCTTTGTGTCCTCAGAAACACTGACATTTCTGACTTGAATGCCTAATCTTATTAACATGGAAAATATTTTATATTTAATTATGTTTTCTATGTCTAAAGAGGATAGATTATGCATATACACTTCAATACTCAAGTCAGAGGCATATATAGTTTCCTGCTCTGTGCTACTATTGCAAAACATTGGAGATGATCCCAGATTGACCCTTTTTATATCACACTGTTGTTACCAGTAATTTATTTGTGACTTGTCCCCTCACCTCCTTCAGATCTTTTCTCAATGCAACTTTTCAGTGAAGCTTTCCTTCAACCCACTTTAAATTTGATTCTGTCACCCAACACTCCTTATCTCTAGTCTCTCCTTTTTAGAAATACATATCATTTATCCTCTTTCTGTTAAGTATACATTAATTACTTTATTGTTTATCTCCTTTTCCTCATATAAATAGAATCATACAGTGTATAGCCCTTGAATCTGACTTCTTTCATTTAGCATAATGTTTCAAATTTATCTATTTTGTGTGAAACAGCAGTCCATTTGTTCTTATTGATCAGTAGTATTCCACTTTATGACTACGTCCTACTTTTTTATCCATTCAACAGTTGCAGCACTTTTTTTTCTTGGTCATTTCCAAATTTGGGAGATTCTGTAAAAATCCACCATAAACATTTTGTAAACACGCATCTGAATGAAGAAAAATTTTCATTTATTGGGCAAAACTTAGGACTGTGGTTGCTGGGACATACAGTGTATGTTAAAATTTTAAAACTGGCAAGGGGCTCGTCAAACTGTCTGTGTCATTTTGTGTTCCCCAGGAACTTATGATATTTCCAGTTGCTTTGCATCCTTTCCAGAACTTGGTGTTGTCAATTTTATAATAATGATGATGGTATCTTGATTTTAGTCATTCTAATAGGTGTGCATGCTATTTCACTGTTGTTTTAGCTTACTTTTTTCCCTAGTGACTAGTAATGCCGAACACTTACAAGTGCTTATTTTCCATTTGTAAAGCTGAACTGTCTGTTCTAAGAGTGTGTCCTTTTTATTTAATTAGGTAGTTTTTGTTTTTATTTTTTATTTTTTTTAATTAAATTTATTTATTTTCAGCATAACAGTATTTATTATTTTTTCACCATACCCAGTGCTCCATGCAATCCGTGCCCTCTATAATACCCACCACCTGGTACCCCAACCTCCCACCCCCCCACCACTTCAAACCCCTCAGATTGTTTTTCAGAGAACAGTGTGGAGATTTCTCAAGAAATTAAAAATAGAACTTCCCTATGACCCTGCAATTGCACTCCAGAGTATTTACCCCAAAGATACAGATGTAGTGAAAAGAAGGGCCATCTGTACCCCAATGTTTATAGCAGCAATGGCCATGGTCGCCAAACTGTGGAAAGAACCAAGATGCCCTTCAACGGACGAATGGATAAGGAAGATGTGGTGCATATACACTATGGAGTATTATGCCTCCATCAGAAAGGACGAATACCCAACTTTTGTAGCAACATGGATGGGACTGGAAGAGATTATGCTGAGTGAAATAAGTCAAGCAGAGAGAGTCAACTATCATATGGTTTCACTTATTTGTGGAGCATAACAAATAGCATGGAGGACATGGGGAGTTAGGGAGGAGAAGGGAGCTGGGGGAAATTGGAAGGGGAGGTGAATCATGAGAGTTTTTGTTTTTATTATTGAGTCTGAAGTTTTAAAATATATTCTGGGTATGTTACTTATTATACATATAAAGCACACAATACTTTTGACCTACAAGTCACAAAGATTAAAGATTTTTTCTTAGGTTTCCTTCTAGATGTTCTATTAGAATTCCAAGTTTTACATTTTGACTTATATTCATTTTGAGTTATCTTTTATACATTATATAAAGAATTACTGGTCAATGTTTTCCTTCTCTTTTTTTTTTTAGCATGTGGATTTTTAAATAACAAAACATATTTGTTGAAAAAATCCTTTCTTCATTGACATTTTTTTTATATACCTGCCAAAATCGATTGGCTATATACTTTTGTATCTATTTCTGGACTCTCAATTAAACACCCTTGTTTTTTGTCTGTATTTTCACGAATAGAATACTGTCTTGATCACTGTAGGTTTACAGTTATGTACTTCAACATAACTAAGATCTTCTTTTCAAAACTATTGTTAAGTAGTGTACATACTAAAACTTTTATCAACTTTTACCAAATTGTTTTGGCCATGCTAGTTTCTTTGATTTTCACAGAGATCTCAGAATCACATAATTGATTAATAAAAACAAAAGTCTGTGATCTTAATAAGAGAATGAAAATTGTGATATGAATTAAGCAGTACATTATAATGCAATTACATTATAAGTTAATGTACTAAACATTCTAATTGAAAAATAGGTTGTCAGAATAGACAAGTGTAAAAATCAACTTTATGTTATCTATAAGATACACTTTAAATATTAAAATTAAAAGATAGTTTGAAAATAAATAGAGTGAAAAAGATGCACCATGCAGAGAGCAAGCATTAGAAGGCAAGAATGGCTATAATAATATCTAAGAAAATTAGATTTTAATATAGTGAGTATTATCAGAAATGGTGACATTTTATTATAATCATCAATTCATTAGGAAGACCTCATAATAATTGCTCATGTGCTTAGTGTTAAAGCTCCAAGTTATATGTAGCAAAAATTAAAAGAACTAAAGGGAAAAACAGACCATTCCATAGTAACAATTGGACATTTTGCACTCCTTACTCAGCCACATAGAACAGGCAAAACAAAAATCACTGTAACTGAGTATCTGAATATCACTATCAACCTACTGTCCTAATAGATATTTAGTGAACAACTACTCCAAAAAACTTCAACTTAAACATTCTTTTTGGACAATACGATATGTCCATTAGACTATACCACATATTGTGCTGTAAGGTAAGTTTCAACTATTATAAGACAGTTCTCTATTTGCTCTCTTTTTAGCAGAAACACTACAGTCTTTTGTTTCTGACAATCTTTTCAAAGATATGTATATAGTGAACAGGAGATAGTAACTCTCTCAAAAGGAAGGACAGGGATCTTTGTGGCCCATAATAATAGATTTGGTTTCCCTAGGTCTATTTACCTCACCTGTAGCTGCTTGGATATGCATCTATCTAGGTTCATCCACATCACATTCATGGGACTTGGGGGCAAGAAGAACTGATGTGGTACGATGCTCTACTCAGCTTGTTGTGCTGTAACTAATAAAGTCTTTGTCTCTTATCCAGGAGTTGTATGTCTTCTACCAGTAAGTATGGAACTAACTTGTTAACGCACATGTAGCATAAAATCTATTCACAGTTCTTGATAGTTCTGGCAATGAAGATGGGATTTTGACAAAGGAATGGCTTTGTGGAAGTGGAAGGTTGAGAGTCTGGTGGAATGACTGACAAGATCTGATCAAATTGTAGGTCAACAGGGTAATAAATGACCCTGCACATTACTGACTACCAACGAGGAGGTAACAGCTGGTGATTACAGGCCAAATACTAGAACATAGTTTTGTTAAATGGTGCCATCCTCTTGCCAACTCTCCATTGATTAGGTAGAAGGGGTGTTACTCACCAGTCTGCCACTCATCTTTAGATCTGCTCCATAAAGATGCATTCTAAATGTTCAGAAGGTTCACCACCATTTCAAAAGATAGTTACAGAGATATGTACTTCACTGAACATGAAATAAGGGAAGTTTGTGACCATCATATACAGAAATGAAGTGAATCATTAGAACTTTGGACCAACTGAAAAATAAAAGATGGGTAGAACAATGCTTGTCAAAGCTGAAAGTCTAGAGCTGGTCATCTTATGCCTTTGTCTCATTTTACACCTCTTATGTTAACTCTAAATCATTCAAAGATAACAGAAAACATCTGAGTTGTGTGTGTGTGTTGTTTTGTTTTGTTTATTTTATTTCATTTTATTTGTTTGCAGTGGGCCCTGGTTTCTATAAGAGATATCTGGACTCTCAGATTGATTTTTCCAAAACAGACAACTCCTAAGCTAAACCATAGATGAAACATTGCTTAATATTCTTATTGGTTATATAATGCGGCTGAATGTTACCCAATGGGGAATGAGACACTGACCAAATGAATTTTGGTCAATTTGCAATCATCCAAACTTTCCTAGAAAACTCATAAAGCCCTTATCTTAAAATTTGGTCAGAGCCTAAGAGATGTTATCATTACAACTGGAAAACAAATGCTTGCAATTAAAGTAAAACTCTTAAATATTACTGCTGTATGAGACAAGCCTGAGTCAGCCAAAGGGTGCAAATCAGACAGCCCCTTCAGAAACAATATGGCTGTGACTACAGAGTCAGGGGTTCACCAAAGAGAAAACAGATGGTGTCAACAGTGATGACCTTGCCACTGCATATGGATGGCTTTCCAGTGGGCTTTGGGAGGACTGAAAACACTAGAAAGTCTTTTTGTTAACTTGTAAGCAGCTACTGAACGGCTTGAAGAGGAAAATAAATGAGCCTCACTTAATGGCATAAAACTGTTATTTCTCTTTATGTATCTTGATTGTTCACTTCCTCTTTAAATTCAGGAATTTAAGGAAAAAGGCTATTGGGGCCGGGTGGAGGTCTCTCTGTCTCTAAGAGGAATTTAGGGTCATATGTAACCATCGTATGCTAGAAAATTTCAGAGTAGAGAGATTCAAACTTCTATTGTTCTGATGGCTATAAACACCCAAACCACCCAAACACCCAAACCTCTTCTAGGTTCTGTTGAGGAATGAAATACCAGGGTTGAGCTAATAAAGTTTGACTAATGTTCACAGAAGTTAAAATTGATCTTATGGTGGGGCCTTTTGGACCAACTCAATTACTTTTGCAATTCTATTATATGAAAGATAATAGGAATTAATGTGTTTTATTCTCATACCTCACTGTTCCATAAATTGCAGAATGGATTTGTCTAGTTGGAAAGAATACATAGAAGTGTTAATGGGGCAGGGATAACCCAAATCCCTGCCATTTGCCATAAAAGAGTGTGCCAGGATTTAGCTTTAAGTATCTCTACTCTCTGATATGCAGCATTCACTATAGGAATACTATTCTCTTGTTTGGCAAGTGAGATGCCTCAGAATCAATAAAGTTGACTACAGCATTATCACACCTATACCAGCAAGGATGGTTCATAAATCTCAGTAAAATTCAGAAAACTGCTAGGTAAATAAAACTTCTTGGAATTATGTGAGTGAATTCATAATGCACAATCTCTTTAGCAAAGGAAGATTGCTGTGTTTGTTCCCACACTCAAAAGGGACACTGAGCGTCTTATTGGGCTCTGTGTATGAGACAGTGAGGGCCTCACCTGAGTTGTCAGTTTGGTCATTTATACTGGTTAACCCACTAATCAGAATTCTGTGAGTGGCATCCAAACCAATAAGCTATTTTGGAAGCTGGCAGGCAAGCTATAGGCTTTCTACATTTAGAGCCTACAAATCTAACAACTCCTTTAAGTTATAATCTTCGTAACTAAGGATTTTATGGATTGGGTCCCTAGGCAAAGGAAGGCAACCTTCAACCAGAAGTGCCCTTCACCTAAAGCAAATTTAAGTGCTAATTCTTTATCAGGAGATGCAATACCAGAACAATGTGCATTAAAGGGAGAGAAGACAGACTACAACCAAGCTGGTTATTGCTTTAGCATACATATAACCAATCATTTATCCATGTGAAATATCACTGTCAATTATGCTAGGCCATGAGAGAAGGATAGAAGAGTGATTTATCCATATTTTCCTCCCATCATCTCTCCTTCACTGGTTAAACTTCACTCCTGAAATTCTAGGTTATATCACCTGGTTCTTTAACCTCTCCCTGGGTAGGCCAAAGACCATGACCCATGGCCTGATGTTTTATGTATCTCAGAAAGTGAGAGGAAGAGCCAGTCACCACTCTTGTTGATGATAGAACCATGAACACTGACAAGAGCAGTCTCTTGCAGAGGTGACTGGGGTGGAGCAAACAACAAAATGAGGCTGAGAGAAGTCTCTCTGATGGGGTATCAGGTGCAAATTCCATTACTATTCTTTTTTTTTTTTTTAATTTTCTCACATTATTTGTGAAAAATAAAGGATAAGGAATGCTCTCAATGGCTGTTTAAAAGTCAAGATTCATTTGAAATGTCCTTTATCACTTAAATTATAGATCTATATGATTGTTACTTTTTCCATCTACTAAAGTCACTTGAAAGTCTCCTGAAATGAATCAAAAAACAATGATACTGGCACGAAAATAGACGCACAAATCAATGAAACAGGATAGAGAGCCTGGAAATAAACCCCACACTTATATGGTCAATTAATCTATGACAAAAGAGGCAAAAATATACCGCAGGGAAAAGATAGTCTCTTCAATAAATGGTGTTAGCAAAACTGGACAGGTACATGCAAAACAATAAAACTAGAGCACTTACACAAAAGTAAACTCAAAATGGATAAAGACCTAAATGTGAGGCCTGAAACCATAAAACTCTTAGAAGAAAACATGGGCAGTAATCTCCCTTAGTAGTGTATTTATGGATATGTTTCCTCAGGCAAGGGAATAAAAAACAAACAAGCTATTGGGACTACACCAAAATAAAAAGCTTCTGTCCAGCAAAGGAGACAAGCAACAAACAAAAAGGCAACCTACTGAATGGGAGAAGATAATTGCAAATGATATATCTTGTAAAGTTTTAATATCCAAAATGTATAAAGAACATGCACAACTCAACACCCTCAAAACAAACAATATGATTAAAAAATGGGGAGAGGACCTAACTAGACATTTTTTTTCCCCTAAGAAGACATGAGACAACTAAGAGGCATATGAAAAGATGTTCCACGTTACTAATCATCACAGAATGCAAATCAAAAATACAATGAGATATCACCTCATCCCAGACAGAAAGGCTAGCATCAAAAAGACAAGAAATAACAAGTTTTGGTAAAGATGTGGAGAAAAGGAAACTCTTGTGCACTTTTGGTGGGAATGTAAATTGGTGCAACCAATGTAGAAAACAGTATGGAAGTTCCTCAAAAAATTAAAAATAGAACTACCATATGATATAGTATTTCAACCCTGGGTATTGATCCAAAAAAATGAAAATACTAATTTGAAAAGATATATACAGGCCTATGTTTACTATAACATTGTTTATAACAGCCAAGATATGAAAACAACCCAAGTATCCATCAGCAGATGAATGAATAAACAAGAAGTGTTTATAGATACATAAATTATCTACATAAACTACATAAACCTGAATAGATTATCTAAGAAGTATTATAGATACATACAACAGAAAATTACTCAGCCATAAAAAAGAAAGAAATCTTGCCTTTTGTGACAATGTGGATAGGCCTAGAGGGGATTTAGTGAAATAAGTCAGATAGAGAAGAGAAATATCTTACGATTTCACTTACATATAGAATCTAAAACAAACAAAACAGAAACAGACTCATAAATGCAGAGAACAAACTAATGACTGCCAGAGGGGAAAGAGGTGAGAGATGGGATAAACAGGTAAAAAAGATTAAAAGGTACAAACTTCTAGCTATAAAATAAATAAGTCCTTGGTATGAAAAGTACAGCAGAAGGAATATAATCAATAATATTGTAATAACTTTGCATGATGATAGATGGTAACTATACTTCCTATAATGAGAACTGTGTAATGTATAGAACTGTCAAATTACTTTGTTGTACACCTAAAACTAACATAACATCGTTGTCAGCTATACTTCGGTAATAAGAATTTAAATAAAGACTGTTTCTTAGTCATCACACAGATTTCCTCAATAACTAGACAAGAGTTTCAAGAGGCATCTGGCTGGCTCAGTTGGTATAACAAGTGACTTCTCATCTCAGGGTTGTACATTCCAAACCCACAATGGGTGTAGAAATTACTTAAAAAAATAAAATCTTAAAAAAATAAAAAAAAGGTAGAGTCAAAATAGCAGTCTAATTCACAGCAGAGAATAAAATGGCAGAAACCATGAGTGGGGATGGGAAAAATAGGGAGATGTTGCTCCAAGGGAACAAAGTTTCAGTTATGCAAATGAGTAAATTCTGGAGGTCTAATATACAGGAATATGAGTATAGTTAACAATATTGTGTTATTTACTTGAAGTTTGCTAAGAAGGAACTCTTGTTTCTCACCAAAAACAGAAACAGACCAAAGCAAAAAAGAAAAATAAAAGAAAGATAGAAAGATAGAAAAAGAAATGGTAACTATGCAAGGTAAGGGTATTTCACAATGTGTACACATAATAAAATATCAAATCATGCATATATGTATATATGTAAATATATGTACACACATATACACAAATTTGTCAATTATACCTCAATAAAGATGGGGGGAAAGAAAACTAACAGCAAGAAAAAGACAAAGACAAAAACAAAACAAAATAGCAGAAATTACTTTCACTTTATTTCTATTTAAGAACAATTGTCTTTTGAGGGCAATGTTAGTCAATATTTCATTGACACAATTTACACAATGTGAAGGAACAATTCCTCCCTCTTTTCTACCTTTTCTGTCTTGCACCAAAGCTCCCTGTTAACTTCTATTTTGGTCTACATGTCAACCAAGACCTGGTACAAGTGGTTCATTAAATTCTAACATGACCTAATACTTGGTAGAGCATCCAGAGGGTTAGTTTCTAAGGAAACACATAGGAGAACCTGAATACACTGCTCTCTTCCTGGTAAATATACCAACTCTGACAACACTTGTTGAGAATGACAAGCAACAAACATTCTTAAGTCTTTTCTGTTCTTTTTCAGGCTCTTAATGGATACACTAACCCTTGTAAATTACTTCCAATTCCTTATACCCACTCTTTTTATTAGAAAGTCAGAGGCTTATTTTAATAGAGAAATTAGTATCCATACTCTATAGTCAGGTATATACTTAATATAGGTGAAAGGACATTTATAGTTTTCAATATTTCTATATTTATTGAATTCTTTTAAATTTCAGTCATCTCAGTTACGTTGTTTTCAGTTCTTATACTAATCTTGCCAGAAATAAATTTTTATTATTTTCTTTTTTCCACAGGGCAATGACTTATGTATGGTTAATGTGCAAATAACTATCTGTATATGCAGCTCAACCATATCACTGGAGTCTGTCTAGCTTTTCAGAGCAGTGCAGGCAATAGAACTTTCCACAATGACCAAAATGTCCAGTAGTGACCATTAGCCACATCCGGCTATTGAAGACATATAATGTCTTAGTTGGAAATGACTGAGTTGTTTTTTTTTTTAAATTAACTGATTTAAATGTAAACCAAAACAGCTCCATGTGCCTACTGTATGGGCAGCACAGTTTTAGAGAATAGGCTCTGTTTTCAAAAATACCATTAAAAAATATAGCCCATTCATCAGTAAGGTATAGTGCAGTTCACAATTTCAATTAATTATTTATAATATCCAAACTCCATTTCTTGAGATGTAGAAATTTTAGTTGAGTTGTTGTTTTCAAAGTGTTCATAAATTAGCATACTTTACCATAGAAAGAAGTAACCACATTTTATTTATCTCCTTATTCTTTTTTTTTTTTTAAAGATTTTATTTATTTATTTCACAGAGAGAGATCACAAGTAGATCACAAGTAGACAGAGAGGCAGAGAGGCAGGCAGAGAGAGAGAGAGGGAAGCAGGCTCCCTGCTGAGCAGAGAACCCGATGTGGGACTCGATCCCAGGACCCCGAGATCATGACCTGAGCCGAAGGCAGCGGCTTAACCCACTGAGCCACCCAGGCGCCCCTATCTCCTTATTCTTCTAAGTGAGAGTTCTTTTAAACAAAAGCCTTCACACCTAAGAGAAAAGAAAAGAACAGGGAAACATCTGAAAAATACCTATTCCCATCCTGTATAGTTTAACACACGACAGCCTGCTTTTTTCAAATAAGTAAAGTAAAGATTATATAAAGTAAGACAACTACAAAGCCATGTAAGTTACAGACTCAGGCATATGCCTTCTACCTGGTGCCCTTTAGGCTAAACACAATAAATGCCAGTCAGTGTAAGGAGTGCTTTTTTTGAAGAGAAAACAAAATAAAACAAAATAGATTTGATAGTTTAGAAAAGAGTATAAGAATATTTCTAAAAGCAGATAGTTTTTTCATGAATATTTTCATCTAAGAAGTTGGTATATAAAGCACCCAAATAGTATTTATAACACTGAACTTTGGTCTTACTTGCAAACATAACACCATGTTGGAAAATTCTAGAAGTCATCATGAACTCAAAGTGGATTTATAGACTATAGGCTTGTTTATAATTTCACAGGGAAACATTTGGGTTTTTTTTCTTTATATATAAGTTTATACTGTAGTAATAAATCTTGTTTATTACTTTAAATGTTTTGGAATGCAGAAGAAAGACAATGAAAAAAAAAAAAAGAAAACACCTGTGTTCACACAACCAATAATTAACAAACATAAGATTTTGGCATTTTTTAGAAATCTTAGTAACAAAATATATTACAGAAAAAACTTGAAGTTCATTTTGTTCCCTAAACTATATTTTCAATCTTTTCCACAGTGTTAAAATTTACAGGATTCCCAAACTCCTCGTATCCCAGGCACACTTAGCAGCAATAATTTTGATGATTAGTCAGGGTTCAACTGGAAAACACAGAATCTGCTCTGGCTTGGATAACCCAAAGAGGTTTATTACTTAAAGATCCATTGGATAGAATGAAGAAATAAATGCTTGCTTTAGAGTCCAGAACTCAAGACTTCCTGGCTACTCCATTCATTTTCTCCTGCAACCATTTCAAGGATTGCCCAAGCTTTCCTTCCAATCCAAGATCTATTTTACACATAGAAATAAGCCAACTTTGTGAATAATTGAGAGATACAGACTGTTTTTCTTTTCATTTTCCAGGTTATCATTCTGCTTTCTCAAGGACTATGACAGTTCTCAGTTTTATTTGATCTTTCTGTAGTATTAAGCTAAATTCCTTTATGACGGTATATGGATATTATATTAATCTAGCTATAGGTTTGGTGAAAAAGAATAGCATCTCTATTTTTAGAAATTGCTAATGACTAATAAACTTAAGGTAAGCATACTATCTTTAGAACATTTATGGCTATCACATTTTTTAAAATATCATCTTGGAATTGGACATGAAAATTCGATTTTTACTCCATTTGGGGGCTAGGTGTTATGCAGCTGTGATCTTGTAAGATGAACACATCCTCTCTGAAGTTCAGCTCTTACTTTTCCAAAATTTGGTCAAAACTGAATGAGATTAGAAAAGTTAGAGTATAACAAAATACTAGTAACATACCAAACTATCAATAATTATTAGTTGGCGTATGTAGTAAACGATTTTTGGTGACTCTAAACTGTTAGCCTCTTTGTGTAATACTCATATATTTGAAATGGATACTCTAATGGCATTAGATCTGTGGGGGAACTACAAAGATAAACAGATTTTTTTTAAAATGGAATCACATATTTTTAAATTATTGCTGATTTATAGGTCAATAAGAGTAACCCTTAAAATATACTTGAGAATGCCATACTCAAAGACATTTAGCAAAGGTACAGAAAGAAAACATTAACTGTTTTTTTTTTTTTTAAAAAGGCTATCATGAACTGGAAAGATGCTGAATATCTATTTTTTTTCTCTTCCTCTAATTCTAATTGCCCTTAAAACTTTTCTTCATTCCCTTCCCTTTATATTACTTGAGCATATTTTTCTTGATCTCCCTTTCTTTCCTCCTTCTTCCCTTCACTATGCTATAATATTGTTCTTAACCTTAAATCTACCTACAACCCAATTTACTACCTAATAGAACAGAAAATCCCTACCAAAAGCCTGTTTTGAATAGAATATGGGATTATAAAAATAAAGCAATAAGCATGACAAGATTCCAGAAGCCATTAAAAAAACATAGTTTTATTGGCTAGAAAAAATGTTAATAGCTTTGCTAAAGTTTAATTGACATGTAATAAACTGCAAATATTTAAAATCTAAAATTTGACAAATTCTGACCATATATGCATCTCTGAAATCCTCACCACAATCAAGATAATGAAAATATATATTAACCCCAAAATTTTCTTGTACTCCTTTATATCCATTATTCTGCCCTTCTCCTTCCCAATTAACCAATAAACTTCTTTCTGTTGGTAAATGTTAGTTTGAATTTTCAAGACTTATACATAAATGGAATCTTATAGTATGTATACTTTTATCTGGCCTCTTTTACTCAACATCGTTATTTTGAAATTCATCCCTGTTGTTGCCTGTACCAGTTATTTACTTCTTTTTATCGCTGAATTCCATTGTATGAATATATCAGTCATATATTCATTCACCTGTGCTCATTTGGGCTGCTTCAAGGCTTATTCATTTTGAATGACCCTCCTCATGCAAGACCTTGGCGAATAAGATACTCTCTTTAGCATGGACTTTGGAGTCTCACTACAAATTTAACTGCCTAGCTGGAATTGTCAAGAGGAAGCAGAAACTCAGCATGGATTTATACACTACTTATATATTTTTGATTTCACAAGGAACCCTTTGTTTCCCATACATAAGTTCACACTTTAGTATGTAAATCTTTTTTGAATCACTGTAAACGATCTACAGTGCACAAAAAAGAAAAAAATAATGATAAAAAAGCATCCATTTTCCCACAGTCAATAATTAAAAAGCCTAACTGGCATTCTCAGCTCCTGTGTCCAAGAAGCTCCTGATGGTGGCCAGTCAGTCAGGGGCTGCACTGCCACCCTGGGCAACTTCACCAATACCGTTTGTGAAGCCATCTCCAAGACCTACAGATATCTCCCTGACCTCTGGAAAGAGACTGCATCCACCAGGTCTCTCTATCAGGTCAGGAATTCACTGACCATCTTGTAAAAGCCCATACCAGAGTCTCTGTGTAGAGGACCCAGACTCCACTATGGCCACCACGGTTTTATAGAGAAAAATAAAGTGAATTAAAGCCTGTTATTTGTCTGTCTGCTTTAGATATTTCTGTAACAAAACAAAGGTAATATAGGCTTAAATGATTCCATATAAAACATTTTAACAAATAACAGAGTCATATCAAAAAGCAAATCATAAATTGGAGATATATTTGTAGGATATGTGACAGAAAATGGTAGGTATAAATTATTGACAGATTACTTCAAAAATAGAAAGCAAATGCTTTAATTGTTTAAATGTGTCACATTAAGACTATTTTTCTACATTAAACAATTTTAAAATATCATTTTCCTTTTTCACTTCTCCTTTCTTTTCTTCCCCCTTTCCTCTCCTTAAATTCTAATTCAATTCTAAATCCATTAATGGGAACAGAGCAGCACTCCTGCCTCCTTCTGCAGGAGCCTAAGCTGAGTGAGGAGGGAGTCAAAAGGGAAGCCATATAAGAGGTTTTGGATCCCAAGCACGGTGAGACGTGCATGTAGGAATGTGGGCATCTGTTCCTGTGTGATGGGTCAGAGGAGAGCAGGGTGAGGAGGAAATCTACCCTGGATTATCCTGGGACTGAGTCTAAACCTGGAAGGGAGGGCATTCCCACTTAGGAGTGGGTGGAGTGTGGCTGCAGAGCCCAAGAAGGGCAAGGACAGCATCTACATAGAGAAAGGAGTGGCAGCAGAAACAGAAGATAAGTTTTAAATTAGAAAATTGATTAAAAAAGTAATTTTATTAAATACAATGGAGAACTGTTTTCTCAGTATAAATAATGAAATTATAGATAAAAATGTCTAGGATACTGAATAGGAGTTTGGAATCTTGAGTTCATAGTTTTCAATTTAAATAGATATTTGATGATTGATAAACTGAAAGTAAAATATACATATATAGAGGGGTGTGTGTGTGTGTGTGTGTGTGTGTGGACTGGGAGTAGCAAAGTTCCAATATTAATGACTGTTCCTAGCAACCAGATTTTGGCTTTTAAATTCTATACTAAAACAAATTAGAACTCCTTGGGCAAATGGTCACTTCTAGAGTTGTGGTAGGAAAAGCACAGGACAACCTGGAACTTCTTACTGTGCCTCAAAGCAAGAAAGTGTTAAAAGAATAATGGAGGGGCGCCTTGGTGGCTCAGTGGGTTAAAGCCTCTGCCTTCAGCTCAGGTCATGATCCCAGGGTTCTGGGATCAAGCCCCGCATTGGGCTCTTTGCTCAGTGGGGAGTCTGCTTCCTCCTCTCTCTGCCTCTCTGCCTACTTGTGATCTCTGTCTGTCAAATAAATAAGTAAAATCTTAAAAAAAAAAAAAAAAGAAGAAGAATGGAAACAGATGAACCCAAAGCCAGACTGAATGGAGCCCTAGCTGGCCAAAGTGAGGATATTTTGAATATCCAAGTAAATGATTATTATAACCCATTAAATATAACGAAAACTGAAAAATTACATAAATATGTATATGTGTATCATTTTGTGAAGAAAAGGATTTTTATATAGTTTCAATTTATATCTTTCCCAAAATCTTAATAATTATAAGGAAAAGAGAATGTTTCTGATAGAGAAACCTGAAACAGATCAACTTTATCAAGTGATCAAAGTGAACAACAGTAATTAGGCAAACTGAAACTGTATACCACCTGATAAGATACAGTGAAAAGAATCTATCATCACTTTTATGATATTCTTGAGGAAGATACATGACATGAATATAATCATGAGGGAAAACCAGATAAACATAAGTCAAGAGACAATCCACAAAACAACTGGCCTGTAATCTTCAAAGCCAAGAAATGTACTTTAATAAAGCTGAAACAAATAAATGCAATGAATGATTTTGAACTGGATTATTTTTTATAAGGATATCATTAAGAGATGATAAACTATGAACTGGGTCTAAGAATTAGATGTTAGTAATGGATCAGTTAATTTTTGATTATTGAATTGTGAGACTTTGTTTCTTCTTTCTTTCTGTCTTATATAGAAGAATGCCTATGTTTCCAGGAAAAACACATTATACTATTTAGGACTGATACTAAATATTTAAAAAAATTATTCTTTATATTGTATTTCTAACTCTACTATAGGTTTGTGACTGTTCTACATTAAAAAAGAATTTTAATAAAGTAATATTTAAATAAAGACAAATGGGAACACTCTTCAGCATTATGATAACAATAAGAAAACAAATAGGATAGAGTTAATATAACATTTTGAATAACCTTTTAAGGAAATGTAAACATTAGACAATATCATTACCACTTATAGTTTTCTAAATGAATGTATGATAATTTAATGATTTATAATTACATGCCTAAATAGCTCACATAGCAATCTGTTTATATACATTTAAATTAATTTCATAGTCAATGAGTTCCTCTCATATATCCTGACTAATCCTTATTAATCTCTTCTCAATGAATATATGATGCTTAATTTGGTTAAACAAATATCTTAGCCATCATAAATTAATGCAGGCCACTAATATTTACAGTGAATTCCATCTCATAGAAAACCACATTGATAGATTAAAGGTGCTCCAGGCAAAAAAAATAATTTATTACTTATTACTATGTTGAATTTAATTACTTCCCTCATTCGATAGCATTGTGCCTACTTTCTAGGGAACTTCTAAAAATCAGTTATAAAGAACCAACATGTCAAGCAATGTTGAGGATGTAGCATCTTTCAGTGATCTGTACACTAATTAAGAAGGAGAAGTTGTGGGTACCTGGACAACCCAGTTCTGTCTTTTTAATTCTTAACCTCTTTTCAAGAGCACAAATGAATCTAGTGTGCATTCCCTCCTCCTCCCAGCATACTGTACCTATTGTCTTCTGATGTCTTTTTCTGAGGAGATAGGGGAAGGTTTCCTTTGAGGATCTAGGACATAAACAATGTCAAGTGCCATGAGGGGAATTCAATATTTGGACAGGAATATTAAGACTAAGGAAAAAAGTCTCTGATCCAAATTTGTAGGAAAACTCTTAACATCTGTGGGCCTCACAGCATCAAGATTGAATCTTTTGACAGGGACAGGATTATTGATATCACAAGTTTGGGGAGAATTATTCTACTCCCTGGACCTCTCTCTGATTAGGTAGGACCACACCTGCCAGGGCTCCTTAAGGATGAGTCAGGACCTGCTAGCTACAAAATTAGCCACAAATAGAAGGAGTTGGACTTCCCTTCTGTTTTCTCTTGAAATTTTATTAACATCATATTTCCAGTGATAATCTGGTCTCAACAATTATTCTAGTGAAATAAGGGTAAAAGCTTAATTGAAATGAAACTGCTATGAGGAAAGCAGTAGCAGCCTAGGAAAGGGATTTGTCCAGAAGCTACAGGAAGTTAGCATCATCATGATGTGATAATAGTTAAAGGTAATAGCAGGAAACTTCAACAAGCATTTAGTCACTGTGATACCTAATAGCTGGCCTGGGCTTGGGGAGCAAATAATAATTCTCTAGGGATTCTCAGATATACTTAAATTATCACACATTCATTTAGATGAAATACTAGACTTTTTGCTGAAAGTAAATGGCTTCCTAGCTAAACATGATTTGTGGTACTCATGGAAAATGAGATTTAACAAGCTGGTGAAGACTGGGAAACACATAATTTTAAAAGGAGGAAACAATTCTAAATATATATTGAAATCACTGCAATGTACTGCAGTGAAAGTGAAGTTCTGAAAGTAAAATATGTGTCACATCCAAAATATGTCAAATGACTTGGTACAATAGGTAGAAGAAGGGGAATGTTAACTTTTGCATTAAAATTCATCTATACCCAGGAATTCAACTCTCTCTCTCTCTTTCTCTCTCTCTCTATATATATACACACACATATTTTATATATATATTTTACTTTGAAATTTTTATTCAGGTGTAATTAACATAGTCTTGTATTAATTTCTGGTATACAAAACAGTGAGTCAAAAATTATATACATTTCCACTGCTCATCAAGATAAGTGTGCTTTTTTTTAAAGATTTTATTTTATTTATTTGTCAGAGAGAGAGAGACAGAGAGAGAGAGACAGAGAGAGAATACAAGCAGAGGAGAGGCAGGTAGAGAAGAAGCATGCTCCCTGCATAAAGGAGCCCAAATCCAGACTCAATCCCAGAACCTTGGATCATGGCTCCAGCAGAAGGCAGCTGCTTAACCAGCTTAACGAACTGAGCAACCCAGGCGTCCTGATAAGAGACAGGTTTTTTGTTTTTTGTTTTTTGTTTTTATTTTTGCTTTGGTCTCTTTTTTTCTTTGTTCATTTGTTTCGTTTCTTAAATTCCACACATGAGTAAAATCATATGGCATTTGTCTTTCTCTGTCTGACTTATGTCATTTAGCATTATACCCTCTAGGTCACCCATGTGTTGCAAATGGCAAGATTTCATTCTTCTTTTTTTTTTTTTTAATAGCTGAGTAATAGTCCATTGTGTATATACACTAAATCTCCTTTATCCATTCCTCTCTCAGGGAAAACTTGGGTTGCTTCCATTTTGGCTATTGTAAATAATGTGGCAATAAACATAGTGGCACATATATCTTTTCAAATTAGTGTTTTCACTTTCTTTGGGTAATTACCCAGTAGTAGAATTTCCGGATCATATGGTAGTGCTATTTGTAATTTTTTTGAGGAACTTCCATATTGTTTTCCATAGTGGCTGCCCCAATTTGGATTCCCACCAACAGTTCAAAGTACTCAATTTAAATATTCCTCTAGTTAGTTAAAGTGACACTTCCTTTCCAAGGTCATCCTGCATGAAACAAGTTACTTGAAGAAGTTTCTCTCTTAGGACTCTACAATTTTCTCTAGTTGTAGTACAACCTTCCCAAAGGTGGAATCATTGGATAAAATGAAATTATCTTATAGAAAAGGCACGTTTTGTGTCATGCTGAAGATGCTCTATGGAAGTTAGCTGAGATATGTCTCTTGCAGACAATTCTTTTTGAAGAAATGATTTTTACCTAGAATTAGATACTAAAAGACTAAAGACCCTTGTCTATTGTAAATAATCAGCCTCTTTGGTGTGGGTTATGGAAAAACAATTTTCTGGAACTTTTTTTTAACATTCTTTCTTTGCTTTGGCATAATACAGATTCATTTCCAAATTTTCTAATCTGTCAGAGATTATAAAAAGGCAGACCCAAATCACAGTGTAGCTCAGTTACAGGTGAGTCAAAATTATTAGTAGTTCTATTGATCCTCAGACTTCCTTTTAGAAGATAAGAATGCTGCTACTAGTAGATCTACTACTGTAGATGACAATGAAAAATCAGCACTCATAGTGCAGTTTACTGATTATATCCTATTTTGACAAGGTCAATAAATATAGCAAGAACATATTGATTTTGTTCCCTAATTTTCTCTTGTACTTTCCAATATGGAATATCATACCTAAACACTATGATATGGATAACATGCGACACTGCAACATCCATGAGTACAGACTTGACAGGCTATATGATAGCTAATTCCAAAGGAGTTTGGTCAGGGGACTGTGGTCACAGTAGTTGTGCAGGTTAATGCAAACACAAGTGTTATCAGTCTTTTAAACTCAGTTGTTGAAACTGGTGAAAATAAATACCTCTCTATCATACTCCTATTTACCATAGGTACAAAAAGCTACAAATGTTTGAGATGAGTACTCACACGGTTGCACAAAATGTTGAATGTAGGTTACCTGCTGATTTGGAGTAATAGCTCAAGTTCCTAACAATTCAAGTGATTTTCAAGTCTATATTAGAAGTAAGGCATTAATGCTAACAAATTACAAATATTCCCTTCATTTACCCAACATACACTTTATGTAACTTGTTGAAAAGTTATCATCACTAAGGTTTGCTCTAAAATTAAAGATATTGCAACTACTGCAAGGAATAGCTTTTCACTTGTAAATCTGGGGAGGGATTTTAAGCCACAGTAAAACTTTTATTTGAGATATTTGAAACCTTCAGAAGGCAAAACAACCACAATAACATTTAGTTTCAAATGCTGAAAATTCTTTGTATTGTCAGAGGTAAATATTTGAAATTAACTTGGGGACTTAGGAATACACGGTTTTGTGTTTGTCTGCATGTGTGTGTGTGTGTGGTGCGGGAAGAAGACAGGGTGTGGGATTGCTGCAATCAAACTTTCCGAATATGCAAGATAAAGTAAAATCCTATTCTAAAGTGGTAAGTTTGTAGACATTGAACAGCAAAGATGCTTTCAATGGTATAAAAGTTCTGGATTCATGAGTCATTATTAAGGCAATGGATTTGGGCTTCCTTTAAGAGACCAATACAAGGCCTTATGCCCCTTGGAATTTATGAGAGATTAAAAACAAAAGAGAGCTCCTGTGTAGGAAGGAATATTTGCCCTAGATATCAGAAGCAACTAAGAAGCTTAATAAAGAAATCAGCCACAGGAATTCCTTAAGAAGTAGCATGTCAAATAAATTTTAACTATAGTAATATTTGGCTTATAGTTTTCATATGTGGTTATCTCCAAATTTTAATAGAATTTATTTAATAAACTTGTGTTATTGATACCTTAGGTTAAAAAAGACATATGCTATCTTCCATATTTAGAGAGTGAAGCATACTGGAAAAAATACAGCAAGAGGGAGAATACATTATAAAATCAACAGTGAAGAATGGAAAAGAAGCATTGCACAACACTTTTATATGACATGCAAAAAAAAAAAAAGGAACAACTAGCAAAAAATTGACTTCATGATTCTTCAAAAGCATTGGAGAAGTGTTGGACTGTTTGCTGTCACACAAAATATATACCCAATATATACCCAGAATGTTATTTAGATACTGATAGAAAGGATGCCCCCATATGGCTTATACAGATTATTGATATTCAGTCCAAGCACAGAGTCTTGACGATATTCCATCCTCTATGAATTCATCCATACATTGTTCAGTTTGGAAAATGCCCCCTTTAGAATATATGCCAGCTGTGGCTGCTAATCACCACCTCCACCACAACCATTCCAGGGCAATACACCATTTACACATAAACCATTATAATATTTTCTTTTTTAAGGATTTATTTATTTAACAGAGGGAGAGAGAGAGAGTAAGAAAGGGAACACAAACCAGGGGAGAGGAAGCTCTAACAGTTCTTACTTCCTGCTTTATCTCCCTTGCATTCTTCTGTATACACAGATCATATTTTCAAATGGTAAATCTGATCACATTATTTACCTATCCTAGCTTCACTCCTCTCTACTCTTAGAAAGTACTTCAAATATCTTAATCTTATTTACAAGGCTCTGACTCCTGCCTGATGTCTGTCTAATCATTTTTCCTAATAGTCTTTCCATTCTAGCAGCACAAAATTTTGTGATTCCTCAAAGGCATTACTTAGCATTTCTATGCTTATGTTTCTCCCTGCATTGTTTTTTCCTCACGTTATCTAATGGCTTGCTCCTTCACAGAGCTCAAGACTCTACTCTAATAGTATCTTCCTGAAGTAGAGTTGTTGCCATTCTCTAGTTTTTTTTTTTTGCGGGGGGGGGCAGGGAGGGTACATGATATATGCTACTGCTATTTTTAAATTTTGCAACAACTTTTCATTTTAATTCCTCTTCATTTCACATAAACAAAAAATGTTTTAAGAGAAGTTCAAAAAATTCCTAAATGTCCTTTATTCAGATGCAGCAGTTCTTCACATTTTAGTCATTGCTTTTGGTTCATCATTCTCTCTCTCTCTCTCTCTCTCTCTATATATATATATGGTAATAAAGTAGCTGACTCCTGTAAGTAATGATGAATTATTTACCTGTAATAATAATAATGACTCTGGGCAATGCAAGGGGACTGCAAAAGCTGAGGTATTAAAAAGGGAATGGTAATATCTTTGGGAAGTGGTAAGTAATTAAATATAACTTGAAGTCATAGAATGAATGGAAGCATGCATTTGAGAAAGACAAATATATATATGTTTATATATATTTATATGTATATATATTTATATGTGTAAATATATATATCCAATATTTGTATATATTCTATATATGTGTATATTCTATACATTATAATAGATTACATATAATATTATAGTCTATAATTTATGTGTCTACATATTTCTTCCCATCTTTATAAAGCAGCATATAAGGATTCTCTCCTTCACTCCAGTTGGGCTTTAAGCCCTCTTTCCATTTATCCAACAATGTTTTTGTCAAGGTTACTGTTAATATGGCTAAATTAAATTGACAATTAATAGACCTACTTAAATAAACAGATATCCAAATCATTATTACAGTGATCACTATAATAATAAATAACAATAAAGTCATTAAGTCACATTGTGTGGCCATTGTTAACTCTAAATTTGTATACCCTGCAAATACCAGGAAAAAAATATCTTCATTCTGTCTAGTTTAGTGACACAAAAGAGAAAGAATAACTGTTCTGGTGTACGAATATCATCCTTGGTTTTCCAATCACATATAGAAAATGACATGCCCTTTAATGTAAAGCTAGATGCAAGTGATGTAATAAGTTTCTAAGTTTTTGAATATCATTGAGGTGAAGTTGAAAAAAGAAAGAGGAAAAACTTAGTAACTTACTGCTTTTTACTTTTTAAAATTTCAATTTCTTTGAAAATTTTCAAAATATGAAATTGATCCATACCATCAACTTAGTTTGGTCTTATTCTGCTAAAAATTATAAATTACTTTGCAGTTAATATGTAAGATTATTAAAAACTAATGTGACAACCATACCTATATTGATTTGTTATGTAAACCATAGGAATTATGTAGGCAAAATAATTATATTTTAAAATTCCTAATATGGACATACCTGAGTGGCTCAGTCAGTTAGGTATCTGATTCTTGATTTTGGCTCATGTCATGATCTCAGGGTTGTGATATCGAACCCTCCATCTGGCTCTACAGTCAGCAATCTGCTTGTCCCTCTTACTCTCTGTTCCTTTGTCTGCTCATGCTCTCTCTCTGTCTGTCTCTCTCTCTCAAATAAATAGTGTTTCCAAAAAATTCCCAATATGACTTATACAGCAAAAAAAAAAAAAAAAAAGGAAACAATTTAAATATCTAACAATGGCTGAATGCATAAATAAACTGTGATATACCCATACAATGGACAAGTCAGCAAGACAGGTAGGAACTCTTGATACGTGGTACAACATAAATGAACCTCAAAATAATTATGTTAAGTGAAAGAAAGCAGATAAAAAGAATATATACTTTGTGATTCTTTTTTTTTTAAGATTTTATTTATTTGACAGACAGAGATCACAAGTAGGCAGAGAAGCAGGCAGAGAGAGGAGGAAGCAGGCTCCCTGCTGAGCAGAGAGCCCCATGTGGGGCTCGATCCCAGGACCCTGGGATCATGACCTGAGCCAAAGGCGGAGGCTTTAACCCACTGAGCCACCCAGGCGCCCCTACTTTGTGATTCTATTAATACAAATTTCTAGAAAATATAAACTGATCTCTAGTAACAGAAAGTTGATCAGTGGTTCCTGTTAAAAAAGGATGGGCAAGAGGAATTACTAACATTCATAACAAAAACTTTGGGAAAATGTTGATATGTTTATCACCTGATTGTGGTGATGGTTTTATAGATAAATATAAATACATATGCCAGAACTTATCAAAGTGTCTATTTCACTACATGAAGTTTATTGTATACCACCTCCATAAAACTTTTTTAAAAAAAGAAATAAAAGAGATATTGACAAAAAATTCCTAATATATTTATTTGAGTAAAGATGGGCCTTTAAGTTTGTAGATTAAAACACTGAGGTAGTTATTGGAAAAGTTGTTTGATATTCTTTTTTGAACAGCAGTCCATCTTTTATAATTAAAAATATTCCTTCAGTGTCTATCCTCTCCAACTAAAACTCGACTCTCTTGTCCACATTGGCAAGCCAATTTCTATTCTTTGAACTGATTTGAGCTTAGATTTATGTTCTGAATGGCCCCATTAGGCAGGTTGAAGTTTTCACCCCATGAGGATAATGGCATCTGTGACATCACAGAGGACTTTTTAACAGAAGAAAGTGCCAGAGAAACTGTTTATAAAAAGATAATGATTAGATAAAAGGTGAGATAAAATTTTTTATGTGTTGAATGCCCCCTACAACTTAATTAATGGGGTCATGCACCTATTTACACTAATTATGTTTCCCATTTTATTTTCTGCTCTCCTATACAGGGTGACTGGTAAAGATAAGTCTCTCTTGTGTCCTTTATTCCTTTAAAAAGGAATGGACTTTCCTTCTAACTGAAGTTGAAGAGATCGAATATAAGTAATGTCATAATAGAAGTATATATCATCAATTTTACTTATTTATGGATAGGTCAGAGCTACTTCAAATTTTTCTAGTGAAGTCAAATCTTACTAACTTCCCTTTGCATAGAAACATTTTTTAGTATGTGTTCTTAATGCACTCCTGTAATTTTAGAAGCAATATTATATAATGTGACATCAATATAAATCATGAAGACTTTAAATAATTCATTCTACTTGAATTTTGGATTTAAATTCTTTTACTTATTTATACAAAGACCTATTTTTCTAAAGCTTTCCCTTCCTTAACCAGTATTTAATAGTAAATTTCTATGTGTGATAAAAATAAACATCTACATTTTTGTGTTTTCATATCACTCAAAATGTAAGCTCATTCTATTACATGTGAAAATATGCAGGCTTTTAGCACACAGTAACTAGTTAGTGATTTTTTTTTCCCTCGCAAGTGTAGAAAACAATGATCAACTAAAGACTAAATAAAGTTTCTTCTCAGAAGTGTACATTTTTATTTGTTACTTCATTCTGAATTCATAGGATCTCAAAATGCTTTTTAAAAAATTAAAGACCATTTTGCCACAGTGAACAATTTGGTTTAATTTTACTTCACAACTTCATTACTGGAATTTCCATAATAATTTTGCTAATTATTTGTATGTCAACTCCGTATTATAACTCCCAGTTTAGAGAACAGTTTCAGCTTCAGACTTCCTATTTTCTAATACATACTGGATTTATAAAGCTATTTTATCTCTCTATGTACCATTTCCCTTATCAATAAATAAGAAAATATCCTTCATATGGCTGATGTAAGGATTAAATAAAACAATTTCTTTTAAATAACTATGTACATAGTAACTACAATATGGTGGATATTTATTAAATATATTAACTGATATCTATGAAACTAGAAGTCAGCCCTAAGAAAAATTTTGGAAAGATCACAAATACAAGGAAGTTAAACAAAATGCTACCACATAGTAAATAGGCCAATCTCCTAGGAAATCAAAGAATACATGGAAACAAATGAAAATGAAAACATGATGCTCCAAAAGGTTTGAGATATGGCAAAACAGTTCTAAGAAGGAAGTATATAGCAATATAGGCTACCTGAAGAAGCAAGAAAAATCTCAAACAACCTAATCTAAAGGAGCTAGAAAAAGAACAAATGAAGCTTAAAACCAGCAGGCAGAAGGATATAATAAAAATTAGAATAGAAATAAATTATATAGAAACTTTAAAAAAAAAGAAACAGTAGAACAGACCAATGAAACTGGGAGTGGGTTCTTTGAAAAAATAAATAAACTTGATAAACCTCTAGCCAGACTTATCAAAAAGAAAAGAAAAAAATGACCCAAGTAAATAAAATAAATGAGAAAGGAGAAGTAACAACCAACTCCACAGAAATACAAACATTATAAGAGAATATTATGAAAAATTTTATGCCAACAAATTGGACCACCTAGAAGGAATAAATAAATTCTTAGAAAAATATAAACAACCAAAACTGAAACAGAAAGATAAAACTTGAACAAATTAATAGCCAGCAAAAGATTGAATCAGTATTCAAAAAACTCCCAACAAACAAAAGTCTAGGGCCAGATGGCTTCACAAGCTAATTCTACCAAACATTTAAAGAAGAGTTAGTATCTTTTCTTCTCAAACTATTCCAAAAAAATTAAAAAGAGGAAACAAAACTTCTGTATTCATTCTGTGAAGCCAGCATTACCCTGATACTAAACCCAGATAAAGACTCCACTAAAAAAGAACTATGAGCTAATAGCCATGATAATCATGGATGGAAAAATTCTCAATAAGATACTAGCAAACCAATCAATAGTATATTAGAAGAATCATTCACTATGATCAAGTAGGATTTATTCCTAGGCTGCAAGGTTGATTAAATACTTGAAAATCAGTCAACGTGATACACCACATTAGTAACAGAAAGGATAAGAACCATGTGCTTATTTAAATAGATGCATAAAAAAGCATTTGACAAATACAGCATCCATTCATGATAAAAACACTCAACAAAGTAGGTTTAGAGGGAACATACAATAACATAATAAAGGTCATATGTGAAAAACTCACAGCTAATATTATCTTCAGTGAGGAAAAACTTAGATCTTTTCCTCTATGGTCAGGAACAAGATAGGGATGTCTACTCTCACCACTGTTATTTAACATAGCACTGGAAGTCCCATCCACAGCAATCAGACAACAAAAAGAAATAAAAGGCATCCAAATCAGTAAGAGGTAAAGCTTTCACTCTTTTCAGATATAATACTCTATTCAGAAAACCTGAAAAACTACCAAAATATTTGCTAGCACTGATGTATGAATTCTGTAAAGTTGCAAGATACAAAATCAATGTACAGAAATCTGTTGCATTTCTATACACCAATAATGCAGCAGCAGAAAGAGAAGTTAAGAAATCAATCCCATTTACAATTACACCAAAAAAAAATAAGATGTCAAAGGGGCGCCTGGGTGGCTCAGTGGGTTAAAGCCTCTGCCTTCGGCTCAGGTCATGATCCCAGGCTCCTGGGATTGAGCCCTGCATCGGGCTCTCTGCTCAGCAGGGAGCCTGCTTCCTCCCCTCTCTCTGCCTGCCTCTCTGCTTGCTTGTGGTCTCTATTTATTTATAAATAAATAAATAAATAAAATCTTAAAAAAAAAAAGATGTCAGAGAATAAACCTAACCAAAGAAGTGAAAGACTTTGTACTCTGAAAACTATAAAATGCTGATGAAAGAAATTGAAGACAACACACAGAAATGAAAATACATTCCATGCTAATCATTTGGAAAAACAAATATTGTTAAAATGACCACACTACTCAAAATAATCTATACATTTAATGCAATCCCATCAAAATACCAACAGCATTTTTAGAGCCAGAACAAATAATCCTAAAATTTGCACGGAACCACAAAAGACCCCAAATAGTGAAAGTGATCTTGAAAAAGAAAATCAAAGCTGAAGACATCACAATTCTGGACTTCAAGTTATATCACAAAGCTGTACTGATCAAAACAGTATGGTACTGGTGAGAGGCAAGATGGTGAAGGAGTGGCAGACTGAAATGACATCAGGTCCCAGGAGTTCAGCTAGATAGGTTTCAAACTGTTCCAAACACCTACAAACTAAATAGGAGATAGAAGAATAGAAGAGAAGCAATTCTAGGAACAGAAAATCAACCCCTTTCTGAAAGGTAGGGCATGTGGAGAAGTGAATCCAAAGCCACAGGAAGATAGACTGAGGGGGAGAGGCCAGTTCCTGACAAGCAGTGTGAGTGGACCACAAAATCAGAGCTTTTAGAAGTCTGCTTGACTGAGGAACATCACTCCAGAGGCTAAGCGGGGGTGGAGCCCTCACAGGGACAGTGTAGATTCAGGTCCCATGGGGTCACAGAAAGATTGGGGGTGTCTGAGTGTGGCAGAGTTGCCAGGTATCAGAATGGGGAAGCCAACTACAGAGAGAGAATCAAAGAGTGAGTTTCAGATCAGGGATACCTTAAACCATAATCAAAGGCACAGCTGGACCACTGTTCTTTGAGCACGAACCCCACAAGTGGCAGATGCAGTACAGTCACCTTCCTCCTCTGGGAGGAGCAGCACGGCAGGAATCTGCTGGGTTTGGACACTCCAAATGGGACTGTGTGCCAGAGATAGAAACACTCAGTCACAGGCTGGGTGAGCTCGGAGTACGGCCAGAGAACAGGGTGATCGGAGTGATTGACTGCTTATTTCCGAGGGCGCACTGAGGAGTGGGGCCCTGGGCTCTCACCTCCTCCAGGCCAGAGACTGGGAGACCACCATTTTCATTCCCATCCTCCAAAGTGGTACGGAAAGCATTCAGGGAACAAAAGCTCCAAGAGCAAACCTGAGCAGATTACTTATCCTGGTTCCTGGCAAGGGTGGTGCAAATCCACGTAGTTGCAAAGACATCTGAGAATCCCCACAACAGGCCCCTCCCTCAGAGATCAACAAGGACATCCAGTCAAGACCAAGCTCAACGATCAAGGAGAACAGTGGAACTCCAGAGCTAGGGGAAAATAACATATAGCATTCATGGCTTTTTCCCCATGATCTTTTAGTCTTGAAAAGTTAATTTATTTTATTTTAATTCTTCTTATTCTATTTTCTTAACTTTTCCTCTTTCCTCCTTTAATGTTTTTTTACCTAGTTTATCTTAACTCATTTCTAAAAAAAAAAAAAAAAAAATCTTTTAAAATTTTCATTGTTATAGTCATACATTATCTCTTCATTGTATTTAACCGTTTTTTTTTTTTCCTAAAAATAACTTGGGATACAATTTCTTCTAATAGATCAAAATATACCCTAATTTTTAAAAACACATGGCTTTATTCTAGTCTCCAGCATGTGCATATTCCTTCCTTTATTTTTGTTTCCCAACCAACTTATCTTATCAATTCCTTTTTTAGAATTTTTAAAAAAATTTTCACCTTTACAGTCATATTCCATTCCTTCATCATGTTTACCCTTATTTTTTAAAATATATGTTTTTCTAATTTTAAAATTTTAGGAGGTAGTTTTTCCTAAGACAACAAAACATAAAAAATCAAGTGGGTGGCTTTGTTCTATTCACCAGTCTAATGTGTGTGTGTGTGTGTGTGTGTGTGTGTGTGATATATATATCACACACACATATATATATAAAATAAAAAACGATATGTATAATTTTAATTTTTATGTGTCTTTTCCTCCTTTCTTCTATCTCCATTTTTGGATCTCTTCTGACTTGGTTAGCATACATTTTTCTGGGGTCTTTGCCACCCTTTTAGCATTTTATTCTCTCCTTCATATATTCTTATCTGGATAAAATGACAAGGCAGAAAAACCCACCACCAAAAAAAGGACAAGAGGCAGTATTGATGGCTAGGGACCTAATCAATACAGATATTGGTAATGTGTCAGAACTAGAGTTCAGAAAGATGATTCTCAAGGTGCTAGCTGGGCTCGAAAAAGGCATGTAAGATATTATAGAAACCCTTTCTGGAGAAGTAAAAGAACTAAAATCTAACCAAGTTGAAATAAAAAGGTTACTAGTGAGGTGAAATAAAAAATGGAGGCTCTTACTGCTAAAATAAATGAAGAAGAGGAGAGAATTAGTGGTATAGAAGACCAAATGACAGAGAATAAAGAAGCTGAGCAAAAGAGAGACAAACAACTACTGGACCATGAAGAGAGAATTTGAGAGATATGTGATACCATAAGATGAAACAATATTAGAATAGTTGTGATTACAGAAGAAGAAAGAGAGTGTGGGGCAGAAGGTACGTTGGAGCAAATTGTAGAAAATTTCCCTAATATGGCAAAGGTAACAAGCATCAGAATCCAGGAGGCACAGAAAACCCCTCAAAATCGATAAAAATAGGTCCACATCCCATCATCTAATACTAAAACTTACAAGTCTTAGTGACAAAGAGAAAATCCTGAAAGCAGCTTGGGACAAGAAGTCTGTAACATACAATGGTAGAAATATTAGATTGGCAGCAAAGTTATCCACAGAGACCTGGCAGGCCCGAAAGAACTGGCATGATATATTCAGAGCACTAAGTGAGAAAAATATGCAGCCCAGAATACTATATCCAGCTAGGCTATCACTGAAAATAGGAGAGATAAAAACCTTCCAAAAAAAAAAACAAAAATTAAAAGAATTTGTAAATACCAAACCAGCCTTACAGGAAATATTGAAAAGGGTCCTCTACGCAAAGAGACAGACTAAAAGTAACAGAACAGAAAGGAACAGATAACGATATACAGTAACAAACACCTTACAGGCAATACAATGGCACTAAACTCATACATTTCAATAGTTACACTGAATGTAAAGTGGCTAAATGCCCCCAATCAAAAGACACAGGGCATCAGAATATATTAAAAAACCAAAACCCATAAATATGCTGTCTATAGGAAACTCATTTTAGAACCAAGACACATCCAGATTTAAAGTGAGGGGGAGGAAAAACAATTAGCCATGGTCCTAGACATCAAAAGAAGGCTGGGGTGGCAATCATAATATCAGATAAATCAGATGTTAAGCCAAAGACTATAATAAGAGATGAGGAAGGACACTATGTCATACTTAAAGGGTCTGTCCAACAAGAAGATCTAACAATTTTAAATATCTATGCTCCTAACATGGGAACAGCCAACTATATATACCAATTAATAACAAAATCAAAGAAACACATCAACAATAATACAATAATAGTAGGGACTTTAACACTCCCCTTGCTGAAATGGACAGATCATCCAAGCAAAAGATCAACAAGGAAATAAATGTCTTAAATAACACACTGGACCAGATGGACATCACAGATATTTTCAGAACATTCTGTCCCAAAGCAACAGAATACACATTCTTCTCTAGTGTGCATGGAACCTTCTCCAGAATAGATCACATCCTGGGTCACAAATCATTTCTCAACCAGTACCAAAAGATTGGGTTCATTCCCTCCATATTTTCAGACCCCAATGCTCTGAAACTAGAACTTAATCAGAAGAGGAAAGCTGAAAAGAACTCAAATATATGTAGGCTAAAGAGCATCCTTCTAAAGAATGAATGGGTCAACCAGGAAATTAAAGAAGAATTGAAAAAATTCATGGAAACAAATGATAATGAAATCACAACGGTTAAAAATATGTGGGACACAGCAAAGGCAGTCCTTAGAGGAAAATATATAGTGATATAAGCCCTTCTCAAGAAACAAGAAAGGTCTCAAGTATGCAACCTAACCCTACACCTAAAGGAGCTAGAGAAAGAACAGCAAAGACAGCCTAAACCCAGTAGGAGAATAGAAATGATAAGGATCAGAGCATAAATCAATGAAATAGAAACAAACAAACAAAAACCCAGTAGAACAAATCAATGAAACTAGGAGCTGGTTCTTTGAAAGAATTAATAAGATTGATAAACCCCTGGCCAGACTTATCACAAAGGAGAGAGAAAGGACCCAAATTAATAAAATCATGAATAAAAGAGGAGCAATCACAACCAACACCAAATAAATACAAACAACTATAAGAACATATTATGAGCAACTATAGACCAGCAAATTTGACATTTCGGAAGAAATGGATGCATTCCTAGAGACTATAAGCTACCAAAACTGAAACAAGAAGAAATAGAAAACCTGAACAGACCGAAAACCAGCAAGGAGATGGAAGCAGTCATCAAAAATCTCCCGACAAACAAGACCCAGGGCCAGATGGCTTCCAAGGGGAATTTTACCAAACATTTAAAGAAGAATTAATTTCTATTCTCCTGAAACTGTTCCAAAAAATAGAAATGGAAGGAAAACTTCCAAACTCATTTAATGAGGCCAACATTACCTTGATCCCAAAACCAGACAAAGACCCCACCAAAAAGGAGAATTACAGACCAATATCCTTGATGATCACAGATGTGAAAATTCTCACCAAAATACTAGACAATAGAATCCAACAGTACATTAAAAGGATTATTCACCATGACCAAGTGGGATCTATTCCTGAGCTGCAAGATTGGTTCAACATCCACAAATCAATCAATGTGATACAATACATTAATAAAAGAAAGAACAAGAACCTTATGATATCCTCAATAGATACTGAAAAGCATTTTACAAAGTATAGCATCCTTTCTTTATCAAAACTCTTCAAAGTGTAGGGATAGAGAGTACATACGTCATATGTATCATCAAAGCCATCAATGGAAACCCCACAGTGAATATCATTCTCAATGGGGAGAAACTGATAGCTTTTCCCCTAAGGTCAGGAACATGGCAGGGCTGTACTCTATCACCACTGCTATTCAACATAGTACTATAAGTCCTAGCCTCAGCAATCAGACAATAAAAAGAAATAAAAGGCATCTGAATCCCAAGAAGAAGTCAAATTCTCATTCTTTGCAGATGATATGATACTTTATGTGGAAAGCCCAAAAGACTCCACTCCAAACCTGCTAGAACTCATACAGGCTATCAGTCAAGTGTCAGGATATAAAAATCAATGCACAGAAAAATAGTTGCATTTCTATACACCTACAACAAGAGAGAAGAAGGAGAAATTAAGGAGTCAATCCTTTTACAATTGCCCCCCAAACCATAAGATACCTAGGGAAAAAACCTAACCAGAGAGACAAAGAATCTGTACTCAGAAAACTATAAAGTATTCATGAAAGAAATGGAGGAAGACACAAAGAAACTGAAAAATGTTCCAAGCTCATGGGTTGGAAGAACAAATATTGTGAAAATGTCTATGCTACCTAAAGCAATCTACACATTTAATGCAATCCCTATCAAAATTCCACCCATTTTTTTTTTCAGAGAAATGTAACAAATAATCCTAAAATTTATATGGAGCCAGAAAAGACCTTGAATAGCCAAAGGAATATTGAAAATGAAAGCCAAAGTTGATGGCATCACCATTCTGGACTTCAAGCTCTATTATAAAGCTGTCATCATCAAGACAGTACAGTACTGGCACAATAACAGACACACAGATCACTGGAACAGAATAGAGAGCCCAGAAATAGACCCTCAACTCTATGGTCAACTAATCTTCAACGAACCTGAAAAGAATATCCAATGGAACAAAGACAGCCTCTTCAACAAATGGTGTTGAGAAAATTGGATAGCCACATGCAGAAGAATGAACCTGGACCATTTCCTTATGCCACACACACAAATAGACTCAAAATGGATGAAAGACCTCGATGTGTGGTAGGAATTCATCAAAATCCTTAAGAACAGAGGAAGCAACCTCTTCAACCTCAGCCACAGCTACTTCTTCCTAAGAACATCTCCAAAGACAAGGCAAGCAAGGGCAAAAATTAACTACTGGGACTTCATCAAGATCAAAAGCTTTTTCACAGCAAAGGAAACAGTCCAAAAAACCAAAAGACACCTGACAGAATGGAGGAAGATATTAACAAATGACATATCAGATAAAGGGCTAATGTCCAAAATCTATAAAGAACTTAAACTTAACACCCAAAGAACAAATAATCTAATCAAGACATGGGCAGAAGACATGAACAGATATTTATGCAAAGAATACATCCAAATGGCTAATAGACACATGAAAAAGTGTTCCACATCACTCAGCATCAGGGAAATACAAATCAAAACCACAATGAGATACCACTTCACACCAGTCAGAATGATTAAAATAAAGTCAGGAAATGACAGATGTTGGAGAGGATTTGGAGAAAGGGGAACCCTCCTACACTGTTGGTGGGAATGCAAGCTGGTGCAGCCACTCTGGATAACAACATGGAGGTTCCTCAGAAGGTTGAAAATAGAGCTACCCTACAACCCAGCAATCACACTACTGGGTATTTACCCTAAAGATACAAGTGAAGTGATCTGAAGTGGCATGTGCACACAAATGTTTATAGCAGCAATGCCCACAATAGCCAAACTATGGAAAAAACGTAGATGTCCCTCAACAGATGACTAGATAAAGAAGGTGCTGTATATGTATATATATACAATGGAATACTATGCAGCCATCAAAAGAAATGAAATCTTGTCATTTACAATGATGTGGATGGAAGTAGAGGCTAGTATGCTGAGCGAAATAAGTCATTCAGAGGAGAACTATAATATGATCTCCCTGATATGAGGAATTTGAGAGGCAGAGTGGGGGATTTGGGGGAGTAGGGAAGGAAAAAAAGTGAAACAATATGGGATCAGGAGGGAGACAGAGCATAAAAGACACTTAATCTTATAAGACAAACTGGGGTTTGCTGGAAGGAGGGGTGTATAGAGATGGTGGTTGGTTTATGGACATTGGGGAGGATATGTGATATGGTGAGTGCTGCAAATTGTGTAAGCCTGACGATTCTCAAACCTGTACCCCTGGGGCAAATAATACATTATATGTTAATAAAATAATTAATTTTAAAAAAGTTGAAAGTAGAGCTACTTTAGGCCCTAGCAATTGCAATACCAGGTATTTACCTCAAAGATAGAAATGTAGTAATCAAAGGGGCACATGCACCCAATGTTTATAGCAGCAATGTTCACAACAACCAAATTATTGGAAGGGCCCAGATGTCCATTGTCAGATGAATGGATAAATAAAATGTAGTATATACATGCAATGGAATATTACTCTGTCATCAAAAGATAAAATCTTACCATTTGCAACCACATGAATGGAACATATTAGAGGGTAGGATGGTAAGTGAAATAAGTCAATCAGAAAAAGACAATTATTATTCAATTTCATTCTTTTGTGGAATTTAAGAAACAAGACAGAGACTCACAGGGGAAATGAGGGAAAAATAAAATAAGATGAAATCAGAGGGAGACCAATCATAGGAGACTCTTAACTATAGGAGAAAGAATGAAGGTTCCTGGAGGGGAGGTGGAGTGGATGGGGTAACTGGGTGATGGGCATTAAGAACGGCACATGATATAATGATCACTGGGTGTTATATGTGACTTAAGATTCACTGAACTCTACCTCTGTAACAAATAATACACTATATGTTAATCAGTGGAATTTAAATAAAATACAATTTTAAAAAAATGATATTGGGAAAACTGGACATCAACATGCAAAAAAAAGGAAACCGGGCCACTTTCTTACACAGAAGTAAATTCAAAATTGATGAAAGACCTAAATGTGAGACAGAAAACCATCAAAATCCTAGAGGAGAACATTGGAATAACCTCTTTGACCTCGGCCACAGCAAGTTCTTACAAGCCATATTGCCAGAGACAAGGGAAACAATAGCATAAATAAACAATTAGGACTTCACAAAAATAAAAATCTTCTGCATGGCAAAGGAAACAATCAACAAAACTGAAAGGCAACTACATAATGAAAGAAGGTATTTACAAATAATACATCCAAAAGAGGGTTAGTTATCTAAAATCTATAAAAATTTATCAAACTCAGCACCCAAAAAACAAATAGCCCAATTAAGAAATGGGCAGAAGACACAAATCCAGATGGCTAACAGACACGTGAAAAGATGCTCAACATCACTCATCATCTGAAAAATACAAATTTCAACCATAATATCACCTCACACCTGTCAGAATGGCTAAAATTAGCAACACAGGAAAACAGATGTTGGCAAGGATGCCGAGATTCCTACTGTTGGTGGGAATGGGAACTGGTGCACCCACTCTGGAAAATAGTACAGAGGTTCTTCAAAAAAAGAAAAAAAATGTTAAAAATAGAACTACCCTATTACCCACAATTGCACCACTAGGTATTCACCCAAACAATACAAAATTACTAACTCAAACAGGCAAATGCACACTGATGTTTGTAGCAGCATTATCAACAATAGCCAAATTATGGAAAGAGCCAAGTCCACTGACTGATGAATGGATAAAGAAGATGTGGGATATGTATAAATGGAATATTACTCATCCATCAAAAATAATGAAATCTTGCCATTTGCAACAGCATAGATGGAGTTAGAGTGTATTATGCTAAGTGAAGAAGTCAGTCAGAGAAAGACAGATACCATATTATTTCACTCATACTGGAACTCAAGAAACAAAACAGATAAACATAGGGAAAGGGGAAAAAAAAGAGAAGGAAGCAAGCCATAAGAGACCCTTAACTATAGAGAACAAACTTACAGTTGCAGCAGGGGATGTGGGGAGGGTATAGGCTAAGTGGGTGTTTAAGGAAGCTCTTGTGATGAACACTGGGTGTTATTTGTAAGTGATGAATCATTAAATTCTACTCCTTAAACAAATATTACACTTGTTAACTAACTACAATTTAAATAAAAACTTAAAAAAAGATATTTCAACATACATGTCAAGTCTGAAACTTCACACTGCCATTGTGAACACACTGTCATTAATCTAATCAATATAGTAGCTGACATATAAATACATACCCACACATACCCATGGCAGTATTATATATTTGAGCCATCTCGTTGCTCAAATTCAGAAAAAAAGTAAATTAACTTCAATAACACCAGATAAGTATTCCCTATATGATTGTTAAATTTCTTTCAAAGCACTCATCTTTAAGGTACATTGAACAAATGCTTTAACACCTGTAGGGACTGGGTACTCATTATCTCAGGTAGCAGACATACTTAGGTCCTTCTGGCACAAAACCCTGCCTTCACTTAAACACAAATCTATATTTGAAATACTTATCTAAAAAAGACATTAATCCCTTTGCTCATGACAGTCTTTCAAATACTGAAGTGATATACCTAATTCCCCCGTGAGCCCGCTCTTTGCTATTTTAAAATGCCATTCTGCCTTATATCATGTGTCTTGTGAAATAATTTAGAATCCTTTAAATTCTTTTCTTCTTCATTTTTTATATGAATTAATTCCATTTTTATATACCTGGCATTGAACAAAATATCTGAGGAAATGTCATACCCTTAATTCCCTCAGCCAACAAATCATGTCATTTGTCATACACAATTATAAATCCTTTGAGAGTCCTGTCATTTTGTAGTATCTACAGAATCTACTGAAGTATATGTAGTCATTTTTTAATTTTCTAAGTTAACTGGAAGATTATACATTTTAAAACATTATTAATTATTTCTCATTTACCACTAGCTGTAAGAAACTGAAAATACAGGAGACAAAGATAAATAGATAATAAATGTTTGCTTTCTAGCAGTTGTATCAGCCACAAATGAATGTATTAGTTTATGTAAACATTTTGAAACTGGCTTAGGTGAGCAAGCAATTTTTGTGATTTTCCTATAATATGTTCATCTTACAGATTCAACATACTATTCTCCAATAATAGTAAAATAGTTACATAGTTCAAAATGGGACTAAGGTCAAACCTCATATAATAAAGATATTCAAACTGTTCTTTTAAGGTTATTCTCCTTTTAAGGTATTTATTTGTGTTTGGAGTTTTAAATAAAAAAAAATAGAATAAAATAAAATCCAATTTTATGGACCATGAAGAAACCATAAAATTTCATTTATCATTACAGAATCTCTCCCACTTAGATTTCTTTTGAACATATTATTCCTTTGAATATCTCTTTTCCAACTGCATCAGTAGACTAAAGATGTAACACTGTTCAATTTTTCTTGTATTGCTTTGTTTTCATCTGACATCAGCTGAAGTCCATGTCAGTCTCCAAGATGCAATGAGAACTACATTTTGCTATACAGAATGTCTTGACACAGCTATTACGGTACCAGTGAACGCTCTCTCTGGAAGATAAATTTTCTGAACCCCCTGCAAATGTAATCCTTTAAAAAATTTTATTACCTGAATTCCTATATGAATTCTTTTTTTAATTTAAGATTCTATTTATTTATTTATTTATTTATTTGAAGGGGAGACTGTGAGCATGAGTGGGGTTAGGAGCAGAGGGAGAGAGAGAGAGAGGAAGAAGCAGACTTCCCTGTTCAGTAAGGAGACAGAGATGGCACTTGATCCCAGGACCCTGAGATCATGACCTGAACTGAAGGCAGGTGCTTATGGATTGAGCAACCCAGGTGCCCCTCCTATATGGAATTCTCATGATTGCACTTATTTCAAAGCAAATATGGATGCTTCTAAATATACTACTAATTTAAGATTCATATGTTCATATGAATATGCAGCCTTGTAGATATTTAACCAAAATAATAAGTAATACATTAAAATCAATTTAGTTTCTCTTGTATGGGAAAAGAAATAAAATGTAAATTACCATATTAATCCTTTACCACTTGATACAAAATAGAGTCTTGGGACCAAATATAAAAAGAAATAATATAGTAGATTATATTATAAAACATGTGAATTCTTGTGTCTTGGAGTCTAAATAAACATAATTCATATATTTGTATTTATTCATATATATATTTCAAATATGAACAGAATAGGAAAATGAAAATATACACTTAGAAAATGTAATCTTTAGTTCCATTAGACATAGTTTCATTTGTTATGCTCCCCTAATAAAAAAGCATTATCTTTTTAATCTTATTTTATTTTTGGAAATCTTTAAATTATAAAATGCAAAAACTTGAAGGGAAAGAATCACAGAAAATGTACTTATCTTAATTGCTGAAGTAGAGCTTTGTGATTATATCTATTACTGAATATTCAGTGACAAAATTGGCAGTGAAGATAGGAAAGAATGGAGTATGTGACAACCAATCTGATGAAACAAATTCTCTGGAAGGTGACGTACAATATAAGGAAAAAGAGGTCAGGATGGGGATTAAATATTTTTTTTAAGATTTTTTTTTTTTTTTTTGAGAGAAAGAGTGAGCACATGAGAGGGGAGAAGGTCAGAGGGAGAAGCAGACTCCCCGCGGAGCTGGGAGCCTGATTCCATACTCCATCCTAGGACTCCAGGATCATGACCTGAGCCGAAGGCAGTTGCTTAACCAACTGAGCCATCCAGGCACCCAGGATTAAATATTTTGACATCACCTACACTTAACCAACTTGTCCACCCAGGCACCCCTCATTTTTGTGCTTTAAAAAAAAAGCATTTTCCAGAGAGAGAGGGCAAAAGAAAGAGAGAAAGGCAAACCAAAAGACAGATTCTTAACTATAGAGAACAAACTGATGGTTCCAGAGAGGAGTTGGGTTGGGGGGATGGGTGAAATAGGTGATGGGGATTAAGGAGGGCACTTGCTATGATGAGTATATTGTGATGCACAGAAGTGGTTAATTACTATATTGTAAATCTGAAACTAATATAACACTGTATGTTAAATAACTGGAATTGAAATAAAAACTTTTAAAAAATAGATAAAAAATAAAAATAAAATAAACCATTTTTCCTGTTCCCTCATCTCTGAAGGAGTACTATGCATTGTCTTTTTTTTTTATAAACATATATTTTTATCCCCAGGGGTACAGGTCTGTGAATCACCAGGTTTACACACTTCACAGCACGCACCATAGCACATACCCTTCCCAATGTCCATAACCCCACCCCATTTCTCCCAACCCCCCCTCTCCCCAGCAACCCTCAGTTTGTTTTGTGAGATTAAGAGTCACTTATGGTTTGTTCCCCTCCCAATCCCATCTTGTTTCATTTATTCTTCTCCTACCCCCCTAACCCCTCATGTTGCATCTCCACTTCCTCATATCAGGGAGATCATATGATAGTTGTCTTTCTCCGCTTGATTTATTTCGCTAAGCATGATACCCTCTAGTTCCATCCACGTTGTTGCAAATGGCAAGATTTCATTTCTTTTGATGGCTTATGCATTGTCTTTTATTCTATATTTCTATTCTTGCTGTTCTGCCTCTTTGCTCATCCTTTCTCATCCTCTTTGTTCAATTTTCCTACCCTTCTCTCTTCTGCTTCTCTCCCTTGAAATGGCAGAGGAAAATTCTTTCCCTCTCCTTTATTCTGCCAAATTGAGAAACAAATCTCAAACAATACATTTTTCTTTTTAACTTTTGAGAATGTATTATGGTAGCTTTAAAGACGCAGTTAACTTGAAGAAGTTTCAAATGTTCATTTTTGGTTTTGTTTCCCTGGCCTTTAGAGACATGCTTTGAAAGAAGACGCTGTGGCCAATGTTGAAGAAGTTACTGACTGTGTTCTCCTCTAGGATTTTGATAGATTCCTGTCTCACCTTTAGGTCTTTCATCCATTTTGAGTTTATTTTTCTGTATGGTGTAATAGAATGGTCCAGTTTCATTCTTCTGCATGTGGCTGTCCAAACAGCAATGGAAACAGTCAATAAAACTAAGAGCAGCCCTTGGAATGGGAGAAGATATTTGCAAATGACATTAAAGATAAAGGACTGGTATCCAAGACCTATAAAGAACTCCTCAAACTCAACACACAGAAAAACAAATAATCTAGTCAATAAATGGGCAGAAGACATGAACAGACACTTCTCCAAAGAAGACATACAAATGAAAAAAATGTTCAACATCACTAGCCATCAGGGAAATACAAAACAAAACCACAATGAGATACCATCCCACACCAGTTAGAATGGCTAAAATTAACAAAACAGGAAACAACAAATGTTGGTGAGGATGTGGAGAAGGGGAACCCTCTTACACTGTTGGGGGGAATGTAAGCTGGTATAGCCACCTGGAAAACAAGATGGTGGTTCCTTAAGATGTTAAAAATAGAGTCCTTCCCTATGACTCAGCAATTGCATTACTAGTATTTACCCCAAAGATACAGACATAGTAAAAATAAGGGCCACATGCACCCCAATGTTCATAGCAGCAATGGCCACAATAGCCAAACTGTGGAGGGAGCTCATACTCCCTTCAATAGATGAATGGATAAAGAAGATGGGGTTCATATATATAATGCAATATTACTTAGCCATCAGAAAGGATTAATACCCATCATTTGCATCGACATGGACTGAACTGGAGGGGATTATGTTAAGTGAAGTAAGTCAAACAGAGAAAGTCCATCATCATATGGTTTCACTCAGATGTGGAACATAAGGATTAGAATGGAGGACCAGGGGGGCTCAGTGGGTTAAAGCCTCTGCCTTCAGCTTAGGTCATGATCTCAGTCCTGGGATCGAGCCCCACATTGGGCTGTCTGCTCAACAGAGAGCCTGCTTCCCTTCCTCTCTCTGCCTGCCTCTCTGCCTACTTGTGATCACCATCTCTGTCAAATAAATAAATAAAATCTTAAAAAAAAAAATTAAAAAAAAAAAAAAGAAGAAGAAGAAGAAGAAGAATGGAGGACCACAGGGGAAGGGAGGGAAAACAGACTGGGAAGAAATGAGAGAGGGAGACAAACCATTAGGAGACTCTGGACTCCAGGAACCAAACTGAGGGTTTCAGCAGGGAGGGGGTATGGGAGGGTGGGGTAGGCAGGTGATTGGTATTAAGGAGGGCATGTGTAGTAGGCACTGGGTTTATATGTGTAGATGAGCACTGGGTTTATATGCAACTAATGAATTGTCAAACACTACATCAAAAACCAATGATATACTATATGCTGCCTAACTGAACATGATAATACAAAAAAAGAAAAAAGAAAGATGCAGTTAACAATAGTAAACCAGCTAGATTTAAAAAAAAATAATCTTTATGTTACAATATATTTCCATATTTTATATCAAGAAATTAAATTTTCAGGTATTTGTTACTGATAGACTGCCAAATGATAATCATAAACCACTCACTGAAAGAGATCACTACATGATCTCAAAGGTCCTGTACTGAGTGGGTAAAGGCCAAGATTTTAGATATGGCTGGAATTTGACCTGAAAAACTAATTAAATTCTCTGTGCCTCATTTGTTTTTACTATTAAATGAGAATATTCATACCTGTGTTGTCTGCATAATCATCTTATTTTGATACTAAGTAAACAGTGCCTTATAAAACAAAATTTTTAAAAAGTCACCAAAAGAGTATTAAAACAAATGAAATAAAATAAATTCTGTCTTTTTGTTTTCCAGAAATGTTTCTTTGTATGACAACATATACACCTAGGAATCATATCTGCACCTTCAAGTATGTGAAGGAAATTTTAAAATCTGAACTTGAGGGGAGCCTGGGTGGCTCCGTTGGTTAAGTGGCTGCCTTTGGCTCAGGTCATGATCCCAGGGTACTGGGATCAAGTCCCACATTGGGCTCCTTGCTCAGCGAGGAGTCTACTTCTCCTCTGCCTACTGTTCCCCCTGTTTGTGCTTGCTCTCTCCCTCTTCCCTTTCTCTCTCTCTCTCTCTCTCTGTGTCAAGTAAATAAATAAGATCTTTTAAAAAACTACATGATTCATATATTTAAAAAAATAAACTTGAGCTTGCAACCTTTCTCAAGTAATTCCTCTAGTACTATACTCTCCTCATATTTCTCTGTAAAATCACATTTAGTTTCCCTTTACAGAGTTATACCATAGTTATTTACTTGGTTATCTTCTGTCTTGCCCATTAGACGATAAGCTCCTTGACACAGGGGAACACATGTTTTTAGTTCACTATTGTATACCCAGAACATAGCAGAAGAAGACAAAATGGGTAAGTGAAAGGAAAAGCAACCACAAACAATCTGATTAAAAATATGTAATGCCAGACATTGTAAAAATCACTCAAAAGTAAAAGTGAGATACAAATTAAAATATTAATGAGATATCATCTGTCATCAAATAGATGGACAAAGCATAAAAACACTGATAGGGCCTAGAACTGGCAAGGTTATAGAGGAATTGATATTTATAATTAACTATAAATAACTGCACTGTTTTTAGAGTAATATTTAAATTTAAGAGAAGTAATTCTTTAGGTGATAGGGAATAAGTTTTCTTTCATATATCAACCTTAAATTCTTAAATATATACTTAGTAGCGGCAAAAAAAAAAAGAGGAAAAATAAAGGAAAAGGCACAAAACTTATAACTTAGTTCTCAGTTAAAATCACCCTAGCCCTTAACATCTAGGTAAGATTTGTCTGAAAACCCATTTCAGGTCCTTTAAAAAGATTGTCTTCTTCAAGATTCTTACAAATGTTCAGATGGCCACCTGTACTCTATTTGATTCTTTCTCTGTTTATGCTCTTTTCTCTTTAGTAACAATTTTTAAGCATCCCTTTGGCTTGAAATTTCCCCATCTCTCATCTAGATCAAGCAAATATTAATACAAAACAGCAATAACAACACCACTAAAGATTCTACCAGAAAAATCTACTAGAACTGATAAATTCAGTAAAGTCACAGGATACAAAATTAATATAAATGGATATCTATTGCATTTCTACCCACTAATAATGAAGTAATGGAAAGAGAAATTAAGAAGGCAACCCCATCTATAATTACACCATAAATAATAAAATACCTATGAATAGCTTAACCAAGGAGGTGAAAGATTTGTACTCCACAAACTTTAAAATAATGATGAAAGAAATTGAAGATAACACAAACAAACTGAAAGATATTCTATGTTCATGGACTAGAAGACAAGTATTGTTGAAATGTCCATGCTACCCAAAGCAATGTACAGGTTTAATGTAATCCCTATCAAAATACCAAAAATATTTTCCACAGAAATAGAACAAATAATCCTAAAATTTGTATGGAACCACAAAAGACTTTGAATAGCCAAAGCAATCTTTGCAAACAAGAACAACAAATGTAGAGATATCACAATCTTAAACTTCAAGATATACTACAAAGCTGTAGTAATGAAAAAAGTGCGATGCTGGCACAAAAACAGACACAAGGCTCAACAGAACAGAATAGAAAACCCAGAAATAAACCCACATTTTCATGGTCAATTAACTTCAACAAGGGAGGCAAAAATTTACAGTGGGAGAAAGAGTCTTTCTAATCAATAAATGGTGTTGGGAAAACTGGTCAGCTACCTGTAAAAGAATGAAACTGGACCCCTTGCTCACACCATACACAAAAATAAAGCCCAAATGGATTAAAAGAAAAAAATACTAAATGTGAGACCTGAAACCATGAAATTCTTAGAAGAAATCATATGCAGTAAATTCTTTGACAGCAGCCATAGGAATTTTTTCCAGAAATGTCTCCCGTGGCAAGAGAAACAAAAGCAAAAGGAAACTATTGAGATTACACCAAAATCAAAAGCTTCTGCACAGCAAAGGAAACTAGCAACAAAACATTTTCTCAGTCCCTTCCTAGAAATCTTAGGTGTAGGCCCATAATGTTACAAATTACATGCCAGGACTTTGTTAAAATAAATGCCAGGACTTTGTGACCCTTTGCCAATAGAACAATATTTTTGTTCTCCTTTAAAATAATCCATGCAGTTTAGAAGGTAATAATATTTTAGAAACAATGTCTCCTCTTTAGATAATTTAAATAATTTACAGTATGGTAGAAACATGTGGCTGAGAACTGTAGTATTTCTAATCTCTGATCAGTGAGTTTTAGGAAATCTAAACTCAGCTCTGATTATTGATCTTTAGGAAAATTGTATAGGCAGAATAATAACCTCCTAAAGATGTCTATATCCTCATCTCTGGAAACTGTGAATATCTTACCTCACATGGAAAAGGGGACTTAAAAAATTATGATTAAGGTTAAGAACATTGAGATGGGTGGATAATTTTGGATTGTGTAGGTAGGCTCAACCTAATCACCTGAGTCCTTAAACAGACTTTTCCTGACTGTGGCCAGAAAAGAAGGATACCACAGAAAAATGATCAGAGATATGCAAGGGTGTTGGCTTTGAAGTTGCAGTAAGCAGGTTATAAACTAAAAGAACATGGTGGCCTCTTAAGCTGAAAAAGGAAAGGAAACATATTCACCTCTAGAGCCACTGGAAAGGAACAGGTGTTAGTTGGTATCTCAAGGTAGTTTGATTTGCATTTACCTGATGATGAGTGATGTCGAGCATCTTTTCCTGTATCTGTTAGCCATCTGTATGTTTTCTTTGAAAAATGTCGATTCATGTCTTCTGACCGTTTTTAATTGGAATTTGTTTTTTATTTGTTGAGTTGCATAAGTTCTTTCTATATTTTGAATACTAACCCTTTATGGGATATGTCATTTACAAATATCTTCTCAGACAGGGAATACATTTTATCAGCCATAGTTTATTTGCCCAGATTAGTAAATATCCTAGTAGGCCCAGGCTTTATGTACTTAGGGGAAATCATTGTAATTGGTATCTTTTTTCCTTGTTATTGTTAACATAAACCAAAGAAGCCCTCTTTCATATTTCTAAGTATCTACTTGCCTATATTGAGTTAATTTTTAGTTATTTAAAATGTCTCCATCACTCTTATTTTTGTAGTCTTCTAGAAAAGAAATTGGTACACAAAAAATCCTTTAACCACTATAAAAGCATACATTGATAGCTTTTAAAAACTACAGGTATGGCCCTTTTGCTTCCCTAGCCTACTGCCAATACATACATTTTCAGTATAGGTGATACAGTTTGAAGATGTTGTGTGCTTCAGAAAACAGTTCTCATGGCAATAACATATGCATGCTAATAACTTCAGTAATTTTAAAGTTATTGTTAAGGTGTTAAATAAGGTGAATAACAAATAAACATTGTATTCTGCTTTTTGAAAGCAGCTAGGCTTAGCATCTTGGTCTTAACTGAAATAGATCAGGAAAAGCAAACAAATAACTACAGTATCAAATAATCTACAAGAAGCATTTAAACTGATGGTTAAAGCCCAGATTGTACTAAAACTGACAAAATCTCCATTTAACATTGTTAGCGATTGATGCTTATTAAAACACCTAGAATTATATTCATTCTTTTAACATTCTTTGTGTTGGGCATCAGAGACGGAGTGTAAACAAGATATAAAAGGCTCATATTGTCAGATTTAATGTCTAGATTTATCTTTTTATACTCGGTTTTTGATATATTTGACTGGGTACTTGTGTCAGTGGGAATGAATATAACCTGATACTACATCTATCTTTGGTTTGAAGTAATGTACCTCAGTTTTTCTTTTTAAAATCAAAACTTCAAATGGTGAGATGGCTTTTCTAAACGTTCTTTTCTCAGAGAAAGAGGGTTTCATGATTTCCATGATATCCTTTATAATTGACCTTGTAATTTTAGAAGACAATGAATTATAGTTTCAGTAAAAATCTGTGTTATTTTAGATAGGAAGTTAGAAGACATACTTTTCTAATAATTAAAAGGAAAAATGGACTCTAATGTTAATCCAAACTACAAGTCTCTCTACAATTTTTTTTCTTTGACCTTTCAGTGATTACATTTTTATCAAAGACTATTTTCTGACATTTTAATCTAAAAAATTAATGTATTTCTTACCTTAAAGTACATTAATAATGTATAAATATGTATTGATCTACCTTTAAAAAATTGCATTTTTATAACACACACACACACACACACACACACACAAGAGCACCTTAAATGGAATTGCTGCCACTCAATAAATTAGAATTAACAGAGTCTATAATACATTGTAATAATAATAGGAAGGAGGTATTCCATAGAGGTTAAAAACCTGTGATATGCACTTAAATGTATTTGGATTTTGTGATAGATAGAATAATGGCAACTCAAAAATGTCCATATAATACCAATCCCTCACACCTGTGAATACGCCACTTATCTGGTAAAGCAGTGTTTACAGTTGTAATTCAGTGAAGGATCTTGAAATTGGGAGATTATTTTATTTGTCGGGGTAGGTTAAAGGTAATTATAAGGGCCCTTGTAAGAAGTAGACAATTGAAAGACAAAAATCAAAAATCAGAGAAGGATATGTGAGGAGAGGCATAGGTCAGAGTGAAGCAAGTGCTGATATGGAAAATGGAGGTGACTCACAAACAACAAAGCAGGGTAACCTCCAGGAGCTTAAGAAAAAAAAAAAATAGGATTTATACAGTTCTTCAGAGCCTCCAGAATGAATACAGCTTTTCAGACACCTTGATTTTTAGCCCATTGATATCTGTGATCTCCAGAGCTATAAGATGATAAATTTGAGCTCTTTTAATGTACTAAGTTTGTGGTTTGGGGTTATAGCTGCAATAGGACACTGACATAGGCTCTAATCTCATTTTCAACATCTGCCAAAAAATGGAAACCAGCTTTTATGAGTTTAAGAATAGGTGGTCCTAAGATAATGAGGGCCTTAAGTTTTAAAAACTTTTATAATGAAGATTATTTTAAAAAATACATGGTCCTTGGAGAAAAGACTAATTCAAAGATCATAAATGATAAGAGATATTGTGATGGCACACTGTAGTACCAAGGTATAATTCATGTAACTGCTGGTAAAGCAGTTATATGCTATGTGAGCAGGTACATATCATGTCCTTATCCATGACATGCATACATAATTGATGCTGGTACTGAATCATAGTCACTGTGTAGCTTTAAAATACATTTCAACATGACATGAAAAGAAGCTACTACTAATTGTATTTAATTGGGGATTGATGTCGTTGAGAATCCAATCAGAATGGAGTGTGGTAGTAAGTAGTTAAGTAGTTAAAATAAGGATAGTTTAGTAGAAAATAAGTTACCTAGGAGATGGAAAAGCTAAGAAGACACAAGGAGAAACTGAGGATACTCTGAGAGTAGCAATAGCAGAACACAAGCCCTAAACTGCTAAGAAAAAGGGAAGATTGGGACCTTAGGGCTGGGGTCATGCTACACGAGTTGTAACCATGGTCTGTCATTTGGAGTGGAGCCAATGCTGGAAAATTTTATGATTTAGAAGAAGGGCGTTATATATCAATTTTGTGTGTGTGTGTGTGTGTTTATTTTTTAAATCTACATTTTCTTTATCCACTCATCAGTATTATACCCCCTACAGAATTAGTGAATATACCACCCACAGTATTAGTGAATATTTACATTGTTTCCACGACTTGGCTATTATACACAATGCTGCAAGAAACATGAGGTTGCAGATATCTTTCTGAATTAGTGTTTTATTTCCTTCAGATAAATATCCAGAGAGGAATATCTGGATCATATGGTAGTTCTATTTTTACTTTTCTGAAGAACACCACTCTGTTATCTCCCACTAGTACCTCTCGTTAACGCAAAACAAATTGAAAGCCAGCTAAAACTGCAGCCAAAGAAACCTAGTATCAGGCCCTCTGCTGTGCCAAGCAGAACAGGGAGGGCCTAGGAAGGGATCTGAGAGCAACTGGCACTGGATAAGCATAGCATTCAAGGTTAAGAAAACACTTGAAAAAGATTCCCCCTCTTAACTTTTGGATATGTTGAGGAACCTAAAGAGAGTATCTTTTGAAAAATAGGGATTCTATAAAAAGGAATGCATTTTTAAAGTTATAATGATAATTAAAACTGAAGTGCATAAAAGTAAGACTTCCTTTCATGTAAAGCTCCTTCCTATTTCTCCTGTCTGAAGAACACCAGCCTGATATATTGCACACATTGGGAAAAAATATAAATAAAAAACTGCATTTCCTCTTATTTGGGTTGTCCATGTATAATTTGACCACTGTAACTCAGAAAGTTAATTTATAAATTAGAAAGATTATAGGTAAAATTCCCAAATGATTTTTTAGATGAGAGTTTTATGGACACAATTGTTTAAGGGGTGCTATTAGGTTAACATAAAATATTATTAGAGAGTTGACTATAGTCATAATCTAGTCATATTTTTCATATTTCCACATTTAACATAGATCTAATTATTGACTTCATGTAATAGAGGTAAATCTTGAAATATCAATATTTCAAGTATTGATTTCAGTATTGATTTCAATCAGTGTTTTTTGTTTTTTAAAGATTTTATTTATTTATTTGACAGACAGAGATCACAAGGAGGCAGAGAGGCAGGCAGAGAGAGAAGGGGAAGCAGGCTCTCCACTGAGCAGAGAGCCTGATGCGAGGCTTGATCCCAGGACCCTGAGATCATGACCTGAGCCAAAGGCAGAGGCTTACCCCACTGAGCCACTCAGGTGCCCCAAAATATCAGTAGTTTTAAAAGTGAAGAGTATAAAGTTGGTGATTTTGTTAGGTATGTTTCTCTGTTGCTATATGTAATCATTTCACACAAAATTGTCATTGACATTTTAAGTAAAAAATTGAAGTACAATGTATGCCAATTAGTGGGCAATAATAATTTTCCTAGATTATAACAAGTACCCAGTATCCACATGATTGACTGTGCAAAAATAATCAAGACATAATCTGTCTCTCAGTATTTATCAACTTTTCCCTCCTCGATCCATCAGAACTGTGACAGACTTCATGCCCATCTGTCATAATCAATTGAATGTTTTTCAGCTGACAGACTAAAGCACATGGGGGAATTCCTAGATGATATGATGGCCAGCACTCCCTTCTGTCAGAAAATTTCAAGGTAGACTAAGAATTCATTTCACCTATGACAAGTGATTAAGTATTTTATTTCCTTAAAGTTACAAAATAGAATTTTCTGCCCTTATCCATTGTCCTGCCATGTTAGAAAATTTCCATAATTTATTTACAAATCCCACAGCATATATTTTTATTTCTCCTGCAAGAGTGTATCCATTATTTGAAATGTCTTTTTACAGCATGAATTAACCAGACCCCTTTAAATCAGTACTAGAAAGATAAATTCCCCAATTTAGTTTGATAAGGTTATAGATTCATTTGTAATATATTGAACTTATGCTATGTATTAATTTTTATCTTAATGAACTCACAGTCTGAAAAGAAAGATAAACATATAAACAAAGTATTACCTTTCAGAGTACTGTATGTAAAATGGACTTAAGAATAAAGTTAGTATTTTAATAATTAGTTGTGGGGAATTTCTGTCTCATTATGAAAGAAGTCTTCATAAGAAGCAAAACTTACCTTTTAATGGAAATGAGCTTCAGTTTGAAAATCAGTACAAGTGTTTATCACATGAGTGAGGATGTGTTTTCCACTTCATTTGTACAGTCACAATAAAGTTAGACATGAACATAAGCCTTGGTTTTTAGTATAGGAATGCTGAAACATTGGTTTTAACATCTGAATTCAGCCCAAATCTGCTTTTGCCATAGCTGCAACAGTTGATACCTCAAGGGAATACTTAAATCAACATTTTTGTCCCTGATATCCCTGAATATCAATCATTCTTCAAAGCATCCAAAAAATAATTTTTGTGCACACAATAAAATTAAGATGCAGATAAAAATTCAGAGATAATTTTGCCACCAAAAAGCCAATTGTTCCATTGTTCCACCTCTAACTTCAAGTCTAAGGGCTAATCTTTTCCCACTAATTTTGTTAAAAACATGGGAAGGTACATATATTCAAGGAATATGTAATAATAATATATTCATAGAATATATCCATGAAAATTCCATTATCACTATGATTAAATCTCTTTAATTCTAGAGGTGAACCCAAGAAATGTCTTTACACTAGTCAGTTTATGCTATAGATAAAGGAAATCTTATTAATATAGTGACATTTCCATCAATCTAACTCTATACTAGCAATCAAAGTGAAAAATATATCTTCATTCTACTCACGCCTCAGTGAAAAGTGAGTAGCCATCTAGCACAGCAAAATGCATTAGTTAGCACTAGTGCCTGTATTATTACTCCAGCAGCTGTCAGTGTGAAGAAATTATTGTGAAGCATTTGATTGCCTAACTTTGTTTTGATTTTTAATGAGTGACCTGGGCTGAATATTACCAGTTGTTTTATTCAGCATCTTTGATAAGACCACATGTTTTTATAGGAATCAATGGGTATTGGTGAGAATGCAGAGGAAGTATTATATTACCAATTGTTTTCTTTAGCATCTTTGATACACTACTTCTTAAATCAAGCACATAAACCAGCTTTTCATTAATTTCTCCTTTCCAATATTTTCCTTTTCTATTTTATTATATATCTATGTCTTCTTCACCATTATTAATTTTTACTTTCTTTTATTTAAAAAAATTTTGTTGTGCGTTTTAAAAAAATAAGTATTAAGATTTTTACTGAGGAGGGCATGTAATGGTATACACATTAGTCTCAACTTCCAAAGATTCACTTTTTTTTTTTTAAGATTTTATTTATTTATTTGACAGACAGAAATCACAAGTAGGCAGAGAGGCAGGCAGAGAGACAGGAGGAAGCAGGTTCTCCACAGAGCAGAGAGGCCAATGCAGGGCTCAATCCCAGGACCCTGGGATCCCAGAACCTGAGCCGAAGACAGAGGCTTTAACCCATTGAGTCACCCAGGAGCCCCTCAAAAGATTCACTCTCACCTATCACAAGGGAAGCCACTATTAGAGTAAGTCTATAATAAAGAAGAAAAGTGTTAAGGGTTGAATTGTGTCTTCCAGAAAGATATGTTGATGTCCTAACTCCTATATCTATGAATGTGACCTCATGGACATAATCTTTAGAGATGTAATCAGTTAAGATGAGGTCATTAGGGTGGGCCCTAATTCAATATGACTGGCATTCTTGGAGGAAATTCTATGTGAAAGAGACACAAAGAGGGAAAACGCCATGAGATAATGGAGGCAAAGATCGAGATGTTTTGGCTGAAAGCTAAGAAATGCCAAAAATTGCTGGTAAACCACTGGAAACTAGGAAGAGGCAAGGAAAGATTTCCCCTATAGGTTTCAAAGGGAATATGGCTCTGACAATACCTTGACTTTAGAAGTCTACTTCCTGAATTGTGAAACAATAATGATCTATTGTTTTAAGCCAACCAATTTGTGGTACTTTCTTACAACAGTCCTTGGTAAACTAATATCCCACCAAACAAAAACTGTGCCCTACACAGATTTTTTTCAGTTATTATTTTCTGATTGAAACAGTCATGCTAGTAGTCTTTCAGTAATGCCTCTATAACTTCATAAATTTACTGATCTATATTGTTTTCAATGAGTTGCCAGAGGAAAGATCCTAACAATAAATGAGATACATTTTCTGGCCTACATAAGTATTAGGTTATGAGGAAGATATACCTCCTACTCTCTGTTGTTCTTTTTTTCTTAAGATTTTATTTGTTTATATGAAAGAGAGACACAGCAAAAGAGGGAGTAGTATATGCAGGAGGAGTGAGAGATGAAGAAGCAGGCCTCCCACCGAGCAGGGAGCCTGATGTGGGGCTCAATCCCAGGACTTCAGGATCATGCCTTGGAGCCGAAGGCAGATGCTTACCAAGTGAACACCCAGGCAACCCTCTGTGGTTTTTAATTTTTTTAAGATTTAATTAAATTAATTAATTTATTTTAGAGAGAGGGAGAGAGAGAGAAAGCGAGCCTGAGAGGGGAGAGTTATAGAGAGGGAGAGGGAGAGAGAATCTGAAGCGGATTCCATGCTGAGCTCGGAGCTTGTTGCAGGATTGGATCCTAAAACCTCAAGATCATGACTTGAGCCAAAACTAAGAGTCTGACACTCAACTGCCTGAGCCACCCAGGCCTGCCACTTCCACTTTCTTAGGAATCAGTATTGTGAGTCATCCTTCCATGATTTATTTATTTATTTTAAAGACTTTATTTATTTGTCAGAGACAGAGGGAGAGAGAGCAAGCGAGCACAGACAAAGAGGCAAGCAGAGACAGAGGGAGAAGCAGGCTCCTTTCCGAGCAAGGAGCCCGATGTGGGACTTGATCCCAGGACCCTGGGATCATGACCTGAGCCAAAGGCAGCTGCTTAACCAACTGAGCCACCCAGGCGTCCCAATCCTTCCATGATTTACTTAAAGATTTTATCTTCTGGTTTATTACAAGAATTACCTTAATGTGTATTTTGCTTTGAAGGCATTCTCTAGTTTCAGTAAAGATGAAGATTCACACCATTTTTGTTTGATCTGGTCATTTCTCTAGACTGTTAAGTGGAAATATCACATTTCCATAATCTTGTATGTCTTTTCTTTTCCAGAAGTAAGCTTTTTGATAGAGGGAGCTATGCTTATTTATCTTTGTGACTTTCACATCTCAAAGAGTACTTGGACCTAGTAAGCATAAAATAAAAATGGATTAAAAGGATGAATGTTATCCCTTTGTTCATTCATCAAATGACAGTGAAGTGAAAAAAATTCTCAAAGATGTAAAATATTTGACAACAGAATATATAGTATTTCATATGACTTTTCATTATATAAAAAGATATGGTAACTGAATATAACATCCGGCACTTAAGGGAAATGAATTTTCTAGCATGCGTTGGCTACATTTAAAAGGATGCTTTTTTATTTGTTTCTGAGGGTAGTATCTATTTTTTTTAATAGTTTTTTTTTAAGATTTTATTTTTATTTATTTGAGAGAGAGAGACAGTGAGAGAGAACATGAGTGAGGAGATCAGAGGGAGAAGCAGACTCCCCATGGAGCTGGGAGCCCGATATGGGACTCGATCCCGGGACTCCAGGATCATGACCTGAGCTAAAGGCAGTCGTCCAAACAACTGAGCCACCCAGGCGCCCTATTTTTAATTGATATTTTCATGGATTCTAAATTTTTACTTAGCAATTTTTACCAGAGGAATAGTAACTGCATTACTATTGAGAATTAGGATTTAGAATCCAAGTTCCATTTCTATTAATCTTGGTGCATTAGTGTTTTCCAGTCAGTTAAACAGGCCAGTACCATATTCACCCAAGACTGATGGGAAGACAGGACTTAGTTTTAGAATTCTTGATGGATGAATGATAGCACTCCATAAACCCCACTGAGCATATATACAGCATCAAAGTCAATGAATCAAATTCCATTTTATCTGTTACCTACCTAATAGAAAGTTCATTTTAATAGCTAGCCATTAGGGGCTTGACTTTGAATAAAAGAACACTTATTTAGGAAATAGCATCTACCTTTACTAATTATGTTCTTTTCCTGTCTTTATTTACCCTAAAGATTTATTTTTTATTTTATTTTTTTTTTTAAAGATTTTATTTATTTATTTATTTGACAGAGAGAGATCACAGGTAGGCAGAGAGACTGGCAGAGAGAGAGAGAGAGAGAGCGGGAAGCAGGCTCCCCGCCGAGCAGAGAGCCCGACGTGGGACTCGATCCCAGGACCCTGAGATCATGACCTGAGCCGAAGGCAGCGGCTTAACCCACTGAGCCACCCAGGCGCCCTAAAGATTTATTTTAAAAAATCTAAACATAATTAGCACTCTCCAAAAAGCCCTTGATCATATTTTGTAAAAATCACTGAACATAAATTTTTGCATTGCTTGTCCAAATTTCACAAATAACACACATGTAGAAAAAAATTTTTAAAGGGGATATATATATATATATATATATCTTAGATCTTCCAAGATAATGAATGGAAAGCCAGAACAAAAATGTTTCTGAAGGACTATCTGTTATGTTATTAGAAGTGAAAATACTACCGTTTTTATGGGTTTTGATTTTTTCCCGTGTTTTAAACACGCTGGTTTCCCGTATTTTTTACTGACTAGCTGTTAAGGAATTGACTCTTACCCATTTTTTATTCCCATTTTGAAAATGCCCATGAAGGTAAAATATTCTTTATTAGTGGAAAGATAGAAGTGTCATCTAAGTTTGTCCAGGCAGACATTTTCATGCTAAGAAAATGAAATTTCTGAGGTCAGTGATACAACTATGGAGTGGATTCATCATCTCAAAATCTGTTTTTGAGACTGATCTTGATCTTAAAATTTGCCAGGTACCTCTCTTTTCTCACCCTGATTCATTTTTTCAATCTGAAATATATTCCCATATTATTCCAATTAAAATACCATTTTTTATGCTATGTTAGTCACATTGGGAGGAGACTATGCTGAGATAAGTAAAGTGGAGAAAGTCAATTATCATATGGTTTCACTTATTTGTAGAGCATAAGGAATAACATGGAGGACATTAGGAGAAGGAAGGAAAAACTGAAGGGGGGAAAATTGGAGGGGGAGATGAACCATGAGAAACTGTGGACTCTGAGAAACAAACAAAGTGTATTGAAGGGAAGGGGAGTGGGGGATTGGGAGAGCCTGGTAGTGGGTATTAAGGAAGGCATGTATTGCATGGAGCACTGGGTGTTATATGTGAACAGTGAATCCTAGAACACTACATTACAGAGCAGTTTTTTAAAGCTACATTTAAAACTACAATGTACATTAGAGAGTACATTAAAAAGTACATTTTTCTAAGAAAATGCAAAGATAACTCAAGAAAAAATCTTGATAAACTTGGATTTGTCTGTAACTTCTTAAATAAAATGCCAAAAATAAGTTATATGAAAAAATGATAAGTTGGACTTCATTAAAATTAAAGATTCTGATATGACAAAAATACTGTTAAGAAAATGAACAGATGAGTCACACACTAGGGGGGATATAGTTTCAAAACCCATGTGTAATAAAGAACTATTATCCAAAATATATGAAGAACTCTTAAAGTCATCAATAAAAAATAAACAATGCAATTAACAAATGGACAACAGCTCTGAAAAAAACAATTCACCAAAGAGGATGTCAGAAGTCAAGTAGCATGTGAAAAGATGCCCAGTACCAAATGCCTCTAGGGATATATAAACTAAAACAATAAGATACCAATATAAACCAATTAGAATGGCTAGGATCCAAAACACTCATAACACTAAAGGCCAGAGAGGATGTGGAAAAATAAGAATTCTCATTCATTGAATTGAGAATGGTAGAGCCACTGTGGAGGGAAGTTTGGTAGTTTGTTACAAAACTTAAATGTTCTCATACCACAGGAGCCAAAAATCATGCTTACTGATATTTACCCAGATGAGCTGAAAGCTCATGTTTGCATAAAAACCTGCACACAAATGTTTATAGCAGCTTTATATACAATCTTCCAGACTTGGAAGCAACCAAAATGTTCTTCAATAAGTATATGTGGTATGTATATATACATACCACATATATAAAATCAGTATTAGATATATATTAGATCTGTATCTATATCTATATATCTATATCAGTACTAGCCATAAAAAAGAATGAAATCTTGCCATTTGCAATGACCTGGATGAAGTAGAGAGTATTATGCTAAGTGATATATGTCAGAGAAAGGAATATCATATGATTTCACTCATATGTGGACTTTAAGAAACTAAATGGGCAAAGGGGAAAAAAAAAGAGGGAGAGGCAAACCAAGAAACAGACTGTTACCTGTAGAGAACAAACTGATGGTTACCAGGATGGGTGGATGGGTTATACAGGTGTTGGGGATATAGGGGTCCACGATAGATATGTTGTGATGAGCCCTGCCTACTGTAAGGAAGTACTGAATCACTCTATTGTACACCTGAAATTAATATTATGTTAATGAACTGGAATTTAAATAAAAACTTTTTAAAAAGCAAATGGATTAGCAAATTGTACTATACCCACATATCCACATACTGAATAGTACTCAGTAATAAAAAAAAAAAAAAATGAGCTACCAAATCCAGAAAAAACACTGAAGAATCTTAAGTGCTCATTACTTAGTGAAAAAAAATTCCGAAAGGCTCCACATTTTGGATTTCAACTAATAACATTTAGGGAAACTCTAGAGACAATAGAAAGATAATTGGTTGTCAGGGGTTTGTGGGGGCAGGAGAAATGAATAGGTGGAACCCAGGGCATTTTCAGTGCAGTAAAAATTTTCTGTATGTTGTAATGATAGTAGATACATGTTATTGTACATTTGTCAAAACTCATAAAATGTACAACACATAGAATAAATCCTATTATAACTATGAGCTAATAATACTAAAGATAATCTCATCAGTTATAACAAGTGTATCATCCTATTTTAATAATATTAATAATAGGGAAAACTAGAGGAAGGTATTAAATGGTGTATCGGAACACTGTACTCAATTTTTCTGTAAACTTTAAACTGCTCAAAATAATTAAGTTTATTTATTTAAAAATCATTAATCAACATTCAAAATAAATAAGTATAAAGGAAATTTAATAACTTAAAAATGTATTTGTACATTCACAGCACTTGTATTTTTGAGATTATTACAGCAAGGAAACCACAGTGGTACTGTTTAAAATATCCTACATACAATCTCATAAGACATGACTATAAAATGGATGGAAACCAGTCCATTTTGAGAAAGTTAATTATAATGAAGTAAGGATCTATTTTTATAAGTGATGCTGACAACTTAACAAATTACAAGTGTAAGTTATTCTTTTCATCCACCTGCCCTTACCAATATAAACACAACCATAAAGACAGGATCTTGGATATCTGGAGAGAAACATTTAGCAATAGTGCAACTAGACAAATATCAACAGAGATTTGCAAAACAGTTATTTTTTTAAATAACTTCCACACAAAGTAACTAATAACCAATTTAATATTTTAATCAAAATTTAAAAGTAAAATGGACAATTTTATATTACACGAATAGAGTATAGCACTATTAAGTCCCAAATTTGTATTAGGCACATTCTAGTATAGTGAGTAAAACTTTAGCCCCTGAAAAGGAGGAAATTTTATGACTGTGCATCTGTTTCTTTTCATTGCTCCTGTCTGGAAGGCCTTATTTTTGATGCTGTTTTTTCCCCTTCTTTCATTGTTGCCTAAAGGAAAATTGGGAGATATTTACTCAGACTTCCTAGGTAAAATTCACAACTCCCTTCTTGTGCCATTTCTAGATCCTTTTTAGGCTTGTACTATGACTATGATAACATACAGGTAAACACACATATGTCTGCTTTCAATGATATGTAAGAAATCTATTTAATCTTACATTAATAAACAATTTATATTTAGAAGTGAATTTCACTATGTTCCTCTAACTGGTCCTTAGCCTGAACTCTTTCATTTGATCCAATGTCACAAAGTGTTAAGACAGATTACTGAAATAGATATAATCAAAAAATAAGTAAAATAGAATGGCATAGTCACTGCAGGACAGTCATACTTGCCATAATTTCAGGTGATATTTTTAATTTTATTTAATGATTTATAATTTATCTAGATGAGAAGAAGAGAAAAATTAAGGCTACAATATGTTATATTCAACATATTTAAGCATAATATTTGATATAAAAAAGACAAAAATAAAATCATTGTAGAAAAGTGAGACAGAGTGGGTGCATCAAATACATATAATAAAATCCTAAATGCTTGAAAAATTATCCATATACCAAACTAAATTTCTGCATATGTATCAGCCAGACTTTGTAGTAGTAGACTTTGTAGTAGTCTCTATTACACTGCAGTAAAATTGTTCAGGGAAAGTATGTTAGTTTATGAATAAATAAGTTAACAATGATCTGTATCAAAAGTCCTATACTGGGGTGCCTGGGTGGCTCAGTTGGTTAGGCAACTGCGTTCGGCTCGGGTCATGATCCCAGGGTCCTAGGATCAAACCCCATGTCGAGCTCCTTGCTTGGCAAGGTGCCTGTTTCTCCCTCTCCCTCTGCCTGCTGCTCTGCCTGCTTGTGTTCTCTCTCACTCTGTCAAATAAATAAATGAAATTTAAAAAAAAAAGTCCTATACTGAGTAGAAATACAAGAAAATATTAACTCTAAACAATTTTACATATTGAATTTTATCCCATGAGATTTTTTTTTTTTTAATTTTTTATTTTTTATAAACATATATTTTTTATATACATATATTTTTATCCCCAGGTCTGTGAATCACCAGGTTTACACACTTCACAGCACTCACCAAATCACATACCCTCCCCAATGTCCATAATCCCACCCCCTTCTCCCCAACCCCCTCCCCCCGGCAACCCTCAGTTTGTTTTGTGAGATTAAGAGTCACTTATGGTTTGTCTCCCTCCCAATCCCATCTTGTTTCATTTATTCTTCTACCCACTTAAGCCTCCATGTTGCATCACCACTTCCTCATATCAGGGAGATCATATGATAGTTGTCTTTCTCTGCTTGACTTATTTCGCTAAGCATGATACGCTCTAGTTCCATCCATGTTGTTGCAAATGGCAAGATTTCATTTCTTTTGATGGCTGCATAGTATTCCATTGTGTATATATACCACATCTTCTTGATCCATTCATCTGTTGATGGACATCTAGGTTCTTTCCATAGTTTGGCCCATGAGATTTTAATGAAAAAAATTTAAGGATTAATTTGTAGTTCATATTAACGCATATATTTCTGAAGTAAATTTTTCTAGGGTAAGACAATACCATGTTTTTTTGTTGTTGTTGTTGTTTAAGATTTTTATTTATTTATTTGACAGACAGAGATTACAAGTAGGCAGAAGAAATAGGCAGAGAGAGAGGAGGAAGCAGGCTCCCTGTTGAGCAGAGAGCCTGATGTGGGGCTCGATCCCAGGACCCTGGGACCATGACCTGAAGCCGAAGGCAGAGGCTTTAACCCACTGAGCCACCCAGGCACCCCAGGATGGCTATTATTTAAAAGAAATAATAAAAGATAAGTGTTGGCAAGGATTTGGTGAAAAGGGAACTCTTGTACACGATTAGTGAAAATATAAATTGGTAAAGCAATTACAGGAAACAGCATAGAGAATCCTCTAAAAATCTAAAAATAGAATAGAATCCCCTATAGATATATATCCAAAGGAGGTAAAATCTATCTCAAAGAGATATCTGCATTCCATGTTCACTGTAGCATTATTCACAATAGCTGAGATATGGAAAAAACTTAAATCTTGGGTGGCCTGGGTGACTCAGTTGGTTAAGTGTCTGCCTTCAGCTCAGGTCAGGATCCCAGAGTCCAGGAATGGGGTCTTGCATCTGCCAGCATCATTCTCCCTCTGCCCCTCCCCCACTCATGCTTTCTCTCTCATTCTCTGTCTCTCAAATAAATAAATAAAATCTTTTAAAAAACCCACAAAACTTAAACATTCAATATATGAGTGGATGAAGAAATAGTGAGATAGATAGATAGATATAGACAGACAGACATAATATATAAAGTCATTAAAAAAAAAAAAAAAAAAAGATCCTGCCATTTGCAGCAACATGCATTGGCCTGGAGGACATTATGTTAAGTGAAGATAGAAACCAAACCAAACCAAATAAACTGAATGATCTCACTTACGTGTGAAATCCTAAAACGTTGAATACATAGAAACAGTGAGTGGAAACATGGTTACAAGGAGCAGGAGGTGGGAGAAATGGGAAAATGTTGGTCAAAGAGTACAAAGTTGCAGTTACTTAGGATCAGTAAGCCCAGAGATTTAATATATAGCATTATGATTATAATTTATAATACTATATTAAATACTGGAGATTTACCAAGAGAGATTTCAGGTCCTCTCATCACACAAAAAGAAATGATAAGTATGTGAGATTACTATGTTAATTAGCACAACAGAAACAATAATTTCAACATATCTATTATGTCAAGTCAGGTTGGATATTCATATTAAGGCAAATTTGGGTTGTATACCTTACATATATTCAATTTTTGTTAAAAATAAAATTTAAAAATAGGAGTCTTACATCTTTATGAATTTTTGTAGATGATTTGACTCATTTTAGACTTGAAAGTTAAGACAATTCTCTTGAGTGTTTGAGTGATTTCATCAGGGTTTTGTTGTTCCTTTATTTTTCTCTTCCTTAGATTCTAGTATAATTCATAGGACAGCTGAATGTTGTACTATGATGTTGTAATGAACAGTTTCATTATACCTTTGCACTATAACTTTTCACTATACCTCTCCAGGATTTAGGTGGGGATATTTTTAACTTGCCTCCAATACTAACATTCATGTTCCTCATTGTAATGCATCAGATATATGGAATATGTAAATATTAAAAGAGTTTAAAATATGTATATGTGCTGAAACACATTTAATGGGCAAACTCTGCTGTAGACAAGAAAGAATTGATCACATATACATCAGATATTTGACAATAAAGGCATGTGTTATTTTGCCCAAAAGTAAATTGAAACAAGATGTATTAATAAGTGGTAATCTTCACATCTCATTTATCTTATAACATTTTTACAATACAGTTAAAATGAAAATAAAAATATAACATATAAAGTAAAAACTGGTTTCCTTTTTTATTTGTGACAAAAAATGAAAAGACCTGTCATCATTTGTAGTAATAACAAGATTAACACTAATATTTGGTAATATTCCCATCTCCAAAGATTCATCTGGCTAATAAAAAAAGAGAGAACAAATGAAGGATTTCAGAAATAGAAGAAGGATGGGAGAATGATTGATAATAAATTGTTTATTTGTGGCTCTCTTGTTTAAAAACAATCACTCTATGAAGTCATTTAATTAACTAGAAAGCAACAACAAATGAAATGGTTTGATGTACCTTTCAATCAAGATTAATGACCTTTCTGTAAATGGTGGCTGTTAATATTTTCTAATAATAATTATTAATGTACTATTCATACACAGATGTATTATAATCCACAGGAAAAAAAAAACTGATGCTCATGAGTCCATACTGATGTAAATAAATGATTAAATATATAAAAATGGTCAAGACCCATTTTCCTTAAAAAAGAATCCAAGTGGTTTATATAAATACTTTTCCCTTCAGGAGGTGAAGCTTAAGCACATCCCCTCTCCATTTAGTGCAGGCAACACTTAATGAATCGCTTTCAAAGAATAGAGTATGGTTAAGATGTAACTTTACAGTGGAGAAAACTGGCAAGATGGATCAGATTAACATCATCAGTAATGAATCACATTGGTAACATGGACCCCTTACCTGATGTGATTAAAAAAAAAAAAAGGTACTTTATCTTTGTTCTTTCAAAAACCCATAATTTCAATCTAATCAAGAGGAATATGAGAGAAAAACCCAAGTAAAGTTCAGTCTATGGAATATCTGAAAAGTATTCCTCAAAACTGCTAGATAAAGAAAAACAAGAAAAAACAGGAAAATTGTTATATACTGGCAATTCTGAGACATGACATCTAAAAACAATGTGGTACCTTGGATGTGACCCCAGAATAGAAAGTGTACAACAGGAAAATCTAATGAAATCTGAATCAAGTATGGAGTTTAGTTAATAACTACGTACCACAATTGGTTTATTGGTTATGACGAATATACCATGTTAATTTAAGATACTAATTGCAGAGAATGGATGAATATATAGGAACGCATTAAAGAAAATGTATTTGCTACTGTTGGGTGGAGTGTTCTTCTGTTAATTAGGTCAAATTGGTTCATAGTGTTGTTTGGACCTCTGTATCCAGACTGATTTTCTTCTATTTGTTATATCAGTTACTGAAATACTAAGGTTGATGACTTCAGCTCTAATTGTCCATTGGTTGAGGGTTTTCTTTTGGGTGTTTTTTTTTGTTTTTTGTTTTTTGTTTTTTGGTGGGGCAGCAGGGGCTCAGTGTAAAGTTCTATTCTGAGGTACATTAAACATGTAAACGTGTTGTGTTTCCCTACTAAACAGTCTTTTTACCACTATGCAATATCCCTCCTCTTCTCCCTTAACAGTCCTTTTTCTGAAGCTTGCTTTTGTCTGATACTAATATAGCTTCTCTAGCTCCCTTTTGATTACTTTTTCATGGATTTTCCCTCCTTACTTTTAGCTTCTCTACTTTTATAGTAATGTTTTTGGAAAAGTATATAGCAGGATCCTGCTTTTATTACCAACCTGGCAATCATTGTCTTTTTTTAATTAGGGTGCTCACATCATTTACAATTACAGTTATTGATATGTTTAGATATAAATATATCATCTTGCTGGATGTTTTTCACTTTTTCTATTTGGCCTTTTTCTTCATCTTTTGTTCTGCCTGATTTTGCATTAAATGTGTATTTTTTATCATTATTATGTTTTTGAGTATAGTTGTCACACAGTGTTACATTAGTTTTAGATATACAACCTAGTGCTTCCACAACTCTATTATTGGTTGCTCTGATTTTACAATATACATTGCTAACTTATCACAGAGGATCCTCAAATAGCATATATTTTTGTCTATGTTACATGAACATTAGGGCAGTTTGATTCCAATTTATGTTCTTTGTTATGTATTTTAAATTATATCATATAAATCCATAATTATTATTATTCTTGCTTTAGGCAATCAATTATCTTTATGAGTAGTTAAAAATAAATGCCTTTATATTTACTTTTCTTTTTATCATTTCCAGAACTATTATTTCTTTTTGTAGATCCAAATTACCATCTGGTAACAATTTTTGTATAGATTTTTTTTGCCATTCGTTATAGTGCATGTTGGCAGGCAATCCATTCTTTCAATTTGTGTCTGTCTGGAAGTCTTTATATTGTTTGCTGTTGGGAAAGATATTTAAATTCAATATAAAATTATAATTTTGCCGAACTTGGCCCAATATTTGAAAATCGCCCCATTGTCTTGAAGTCTGTAGGCCTTCTAATGAAAAACTTATTACTGTTATTTCTTTTCTTTTTTTTAATAATTTTTTATTTTTTATAAACATATATTTTTATCCCCAGGGGTACAGGTCTGTGAATCGCCAGGTTTACACACTTCACAGCACTCCTGAAGCACATACCCTCCCCAATGTCCATAACCCCACCCTCCTTCTCCCAACCCCCCTCCCCCCAGCAACCCTCATATTACTGTTATTTCTATTTTTCTGTATTTGACATGTCTTTTGTAACTGGCTGATGGCAAGATCTTGCTTTCAGCTTGATTTTTAGTTATCTGAATTGTTTTTTGTCTTGGTGTGTTCATGTTTATTGGTGTGTGCGTGTGTGTGAAGATATGTGAATGTGTGTGTGTCTGCCTTTGATGTTTATCTTACTTTGACTTCTCTTCACTTTTTGGATTCATTGCTTCATTTCTTTCATTATATTTTGAAATTCCTTGGCAATTAGCCATGCAAACATTTCTTTTTCTCTTTGCTATCTGCATTTCCAATTTCATGTATGTTATTTGACCACTTGATCATCTGTTCTCCCTGCCTCTCACCCCTTTCTTTTCTTTATGTTTCAGATTGGTAGTCTGTATTAGCCTATCTTCATTTTCTTTAACTTCTTCTCCAACTCTGTAAGTCTATGAAAGGAGCCTATCAAAGGAGACCAACACTACTACTGCTTTTTTTGTGGGGGAGGGGTAGCATATCATTTTAACACTTTCTTCTAATTTCCATCTTTTTCCTGAAATTCCCTATATGTTCATGCATTCATTAGCCTATTTCCCTTAGATTCTTTAACATTTTAATCATAGTCATTTGAAGTCCTTCTTCAATGCCTGTGTCATTTCAGTATGGTTCTTTAAATTACTTGAAACATATACATAAGTAGAG